>NC_141540.1:100107500-100707500 GCF_021556685.1 Rattus norvegicus
AAACATATTTCCCTTGGATAACGAGGCAGCCGTGATGAAAATCTTTGCAAGAAACGGAAATAAGGAAGCTGTATAATATTCCACTTCCACAATAAAGTGGCCCTTGGTACTAATTTATAAGCAACACTAGATTTTTGGAATCCTTTCTGTAAATTCAATCCATTTCTACTTCACTTTTTAAAAAATATACGAGCATCACTAAAGAGAGGGTATAAAGTTTCCAGAGGATATCGACTCATTTCATGACTTTCCGTTCCTAGAATTACTAATTTTTCCTAAGGGAAAGCAAGTACAAGCTGACCATAACCATAACAAACATGGCGGCCACGGCTTCACAGAGCAACCTACACCCGAAATGCTATTCACTGATCGCAGTAATACATCTGGATCTGACCCGTTTGTTTGGCGTCACTTCCGGTGCGCCGTAGCGGATAGGGATTAGCTCTTCCGATTGTAGCGGCGGACTTGTCAAGAGAGACCAGCCTCACAGGAGAATCTCGCTGATGGACTCCGAAGGGATGCAAACGCTAGCGACATGGAGAGAGAATGTGAGAAGTCTGTAGTTGTCGCAGTTGTGACTGAGCCTCGGTTTACCCAGAGATACAGAGACTATCTCGAGAAGCAGAAACTCTTGGATAGACAGTACCGTGTGGAAAAGTTGCGGGATGGCACGGTGGCGCTACCGGTGCTGGCAGAAACCCTGTCTGAACATCATCTGCAGGAGCTGAAGAATCGCGTGGCCCCCGGCAGCACCTGTAAGCTGACGCAGCTCCTGGATCCTCTTCCTTCTAAAAAGGCCCGGGTTTGTTCACCTGCCCAAAGACTGTGTCTTGAGGTGAGGCGTTGGGTAGAGGACCGCGGAGTGACGTGGTCCACTGAATTGGAGGCAGATTTGCCCGGGTCTTGGCAACGGCATGGTGACCTAATGCTGCTTAGTGAAGACTGTTTCCAAGCCACGCAGTGGAAAATGCTGGAACCAGAACTCTGGGAGACTGTTGCCTCAGCCCTTGGAGTTCAGCGTTTGGCAAAACGAGGGCGGGTGCTACCTGATGGTACTCGAACTCCGACAGTGACTCTGCTGCTCGGTGACCATGGCTGGGTAGAGCATGTAGATAATGGCATCCGGTATAAGTTTGATGTGACACAGTGCATGTTCTCCTTCGGAAACATCACTGAGAAACTTCGAGTGGCCTCACTCTCCTGTGCTGGAGAAGTGCTGGTGGATCTCTATGCAGGGATTGGTTATTTTACGTTGCCCTTCCTAGTTCATGCTGGCGCCGCTTTCGTCCATGCTTGTGAATGGAATCCTCATGCAGTAGTTGCTCTAAGAAAGAATTTGGAGATCAATGGAGTGGCAGACCGGTGCCAAATACATTTTGGGGACAACAGGAAACTGAAACTCTCAAACACTGCAGATAGGGTGAACCTGGGGCTCATTCCCAGTTCTGAAGAAGGCTGGCCCATTGCCTGCCAAGTGCTGCGAAAGGATGTTGGGGGTATTCTGCATATCCACCAAAATGTGGAATCTTTCTCGGGAAAGAATCCACAGCCACCTGGAAGCAGTAACATGGAAAAGAAGCATTGGCCTCATCCTCAGAAAATTACCACTGATAAACAGGGAAATAGAACTACTGGAAGTTGCATGGGGGAAATGTCATCAGCCAGCAAACCAGAGTGGCAAAGATGGGCAGAATCTGCAGAAAGTCAGATCGCCTCTCTTCTTCATCAAGTACATGGGAAACCATGGAGGACACGAATCCTACATGTCCACCCAGTGAAATCTTACGCCCCCCACGTGGATCACATAGTCCTAGATCTGGAATGCCGCCCCTGCCCTCTAGTTGGCTAGAAGGGTAGATTTAGTGACACAATAGAGCCAGATAATGGCACTTAGTGCTTCAGTTAGGGCTGCATTCTCACCCTTCTGTTTTCTGGTGACCTTTAAAGGTGATTTATGGTCTGAAAATGAACTCCAGACTGATCCAAAGAATTTTGTCTTCTATTGATCACATTGAGAATGTATTAAAGTATCAGAGGAAAACACTATGACTCATTAAAATAAGATTCATCTGTACAGACATGAATTCTGCATTTTGCCTTAGTTTCAGTGAATATATGGTCTTAATATTCATTTGGTCTTGGATTTATTTGCATATAGAGTTTCCTTGAATTAGGTTGTGTGGCTTTTTTCTAATAAGTCAAACAGACATTACAGTGAAATACAGTATTGGTCCCATCATGAGAAATCAACTGGAAAGACAAGATCAACATAGGGAGACCAGTGTCCATTTCTACAGATGTTTTGTAGTTGTACAAGTACAAAGTGACAGTGGTTTGCACTAAGGTGTCAGCAGTGGGGACTTGGAAAATAATAGGTTGGAAAAAAATCAGTGTGACCAAATTCTGAACTCTAAATGTGATGGTGCTTTGTTACTGAGACTAAATTACAGAGGAAGGGGACAATAAACGGACAAAATTCAAATCCATAGCATTCCTCAGTGGAGCGTCTGTGTGGGTATGGGAAGGTATTAAATATCAGATCTTTTTTACTTTATGTTAAAGAGGGTTAAGAAATACTTGTCTGTCCCAGTGCAATATCTCATGCCTGTAATCTCAGCACTTGGAAGGCTGAAGGCAGGATGATTGCTGTAAGTTCAAGGACAACCTGAGTCATGGTACAGAGAGTGAGACCTCATCTTAAAACCAAGAGTCACTTCTCGGAATTGTAGGAAATCTAAAGGTCTAGCCTTGGACTGTACTTTGGCTGTACCAAAGTCCTAAGATTTTTATAGACCTTAAACTTATATTTCTCTTCTCCTGGTGAAGAAGCTATAGGAAGACCTTGGCTTTTGTCATATGCTGTGAACAGGCAGATGGTGTCAGGTACAGCTGGTGGAATGCAGCTCACTAAGAGTTGTTCAATCCCTGAGTCCCATGAAGACCGGTTACATGAAATTAAGACAACTGGATAGGCAAGTCACCGTTCCCACAGTATTCCTTGTACCTGTGCTGGTCAGGTAAGCTAGTGTTGGCACAGACACATAGCGGGCATTCCAAGGATGCTGTCGAGTTTTTACCCTGGAGATGTAGCATCAGGTATGTATGCTAAAATGGGATTACAGGACTTTTTTTTTTTTCTTTTTCTTTTTTTTTCAGAGCTGGGGACTGAACCCAGGGCCTTGCGCTTGCTAGGCAAGCGCTCTACCACTGAGCTAAATCCCCAACCCCTACAGGACTTTTTATTGAGGAAATTTTTGATCAGCAACACTAGACCTGAAAAGTCTTTTTCATTAAAAAAATAAAACACACACACACACACACACACACACACACACACACACACACACACACACAGAGCTAATAGCTGAGGGTCACATAGAACTCTGTTGTGATGTACTTGAAGCCCTGTGAGCTGGTCTGCTTGATGAAAGGAGACAGACAACAGGGGTTGGGGATTTAGCTCAGCGGTAGAGCGCTTGCCTAGCGAGCGCAAGGCCCTGGGTTCGGTCCCCAGCCCCGAAAAAAAGAAAAAAGAAAAAGAAGAAAAAAGGAAAAAAAAAAGGAGACAGACAACAAACAGGGTGTCTTTACTTCCTTGTCTTCTGTATAACCCGGGCTTAAATACATTGTGCATGCCTGCTATTCTTACTTGCAGCAGTAGCAATAAGGACTGTGTTGGTGCCTTTCCCATTAAGCACAAATGTTCAATCGGTACAGAAAATAAAGGTCCATTAGGTTATAAAAAAAAAAAAAAGTCCTCTCACCAAGGAGCAGAACTTGGTGGCAGAAATTACACAAGTCCTCAGTGCTGGAGTGGAGTAGCTGCCACACGATAACTTGCTGGACAGGTGCAAACCGGGGAAGAATAGGAACGCTATGTGGAACTGCTACTTGAATTGGTTGGGTGAGATTTTGCTGGGTGGGCAAGGAGGCACAGCTAGGCCCCAGAGTTTTGGTACCCAGAAGTGAGCCATTGTGATTTGCTTGTAACAGAACATGGTGATGTGCATGTTCGAGATAAGACTGTTGTGAGCAGTGTCTTGTACACACAGCAAGCTCCCAAGGAAATGCTATCCTATGACCCCACTGCAGACACCTGCTTGTAACATTCCTTTTTCAGAGAGACCTGAATTGGCGTACTTCCTCCTCATTGGCCGGGTTCCTTTGAACTCCTGTGCCAGCAGCTTGCTGTATTGGAACTAAACCAACCTGGGGCTTGAGTACAAGGGAAGTGAGACAGAGCACCACTTGGGGACTAAGGGATTGCCTTTTGTCATATGCTATGGCCAGGCAGTTGGTGTCAGGTGAAGCTGGTGGAATTCATTTCACTAAACATTGTTCAATCCCTGAGTCCCAGGTGGCCTGGGTTACATAACAAGACAGGAAGGGAAATAAAGACAGTCAGAAAGGCAAAGCACTGGTTTCCGGTTATCTGAGAACAAAGTGATCAAAGACAGGCTCGAAACCCCTGACTGGGAGTAAAGTTTTCTACAACAGTCAGGCAAGCTAGTGTCAGCACCAAGACAGAGCAGGTATTCCCAGGCGGCTGTTGAGTTTTTACTCTGGAGATGTACTATCCAGGTATGCCAAGATGAGATTACAGTACTTCTTAAGGAGATCCTTGATCAGCAACACTAGCCCTGAAAAGTGTTTCTAATCTTTGTCATTAAAAAAAAATCTGCAACTCCCAACCCCCGACCCTGGCTACCGGATCTGTTTATGCCTCAGTTGGGATTCTTTCTTATAGGCAGTAAATTTTTCTTGTATTCTGAATGGTGGACTAAATATCCATATGACATATTTGGCAGACAGTAGCATACAATATAAGAGACACAATAAATAAGCAACCACACAGCAGTGTGGCAAGTAAGGGCAGATAATAAATCAATAAACAGCAGCAGCTTAGCACTGCTCACACCTAAAATTGAGAACTTTGAAATCAAGTTTTTTTTTCGTTTGCTGTTAATGCTGCCCCCTAGTGGAGAAGCCATGGAAATAAAAATCCATCACCAACTGTTACTGGAAGACCATTCACAGATAACACTGAGAACCGGCAATGTACTGGACAGTGCAATAAAACAGTGGACAGCGCCAAACCCAGACTCCACAGATCTTATAGTGGAAGACCAAATAGTTACACAACCTCCACATGTGACCTTGTGTGTAATCCACATTCTAGCAAGTCCTGGGAGGAAAGGATCTTGGTGCAATAGGAGCCTATGATTAAAGGCACACGCCTTTAATCCAGCACTTGGGAGGCAGGTGGATCTCTGTGAGTTTGAAGAAAGCCTGGACTACATAGTTGCAGGGCAACCAGGACTATGTAGAGAGACCCTGTCTCAAAAAACAAGTCCAACTCACTTGGAATATTTGATGATGGGGTCCAAGGAGCATAGGCATTGGTTGACAAAACTGGGACATCGTTCCATAATTGAGGATAAAGTACACAAGTGCATTGTGGAGGAGTCTGAGGGGCTAAAACAAGTTCAAGTATATGGAGGGGAAAGAGTAAGAGCTGAAGGCTGAATGGGAATGTGGTGGAGTAAGTGTGGAGGCACAGGCTTAGGATCTCAGCATTCAGGAGGAGGAGGCAGGATGAGCAGTTGAAGACAAGCCTTGATTACATGCACAGTGCTAAGTGAGTCCCCATCTCAAGAACATTTAAATAGATACTATTGGAGAATTTAAAATGAAAATGTAACATGGTTAATATAAATTTTATACATTCGTTAATATCCTAGGAATGCCCCCCCCCTTAAAGTCTCTGTAATCTAGAGTGGTCGCAATATGATCCTCTTAGCCTTCTGAGTTCTGGAATTGTAGGTGTGCACCAACATATGCCTGGCTCCCTCGTGTTTTAAAATGTGCTCTCCGGCCAGGAGATGCTTCCATGGTTAAAGCATTCGCCATGCAATTTTGAGTTCAGATCTCTAAAGTCCACAGAAAGTCGGGTAGCACACACCTGTAACCCCAGTGCTCTTGGAAGATTTCTCTCTCGCCCTAGCTCTCTAGCTCTCTCGCTCTCTCGCTCTTTTTCTCACTCCTGCTTTCGCTCTCATACACTCATGCACACCCCACACACACTCCCACAATGATCATGGTCCTTTCTTCATCTGGCCACGTTTCCCACAGGTGGTAAGAAGGTACTATTAAAGGAACTAGCCCATACTAGCATATGATGAATTTTTGTGTTAATGTTATGCAAATACTGTTGACCTCATATATGATGAGGCCAACAGTTGGGATGCATTCCATCTTCCATTTTCTGGGAAAGTTTGAATACAACTGTTTTTCTCCACACTCTTTTAACAGTCTACCCTGTGAACTAGTTGCCTTGGGATCCCGGCCTGGTGAGCCTGGATCCTCTAACTCTGGGCCACAGCTGGACACTTTCTCCAGACAGCAGTAACTGGAGTGATTTCCACTTGCCTGGATTGCTCTCCATGTTTCATGGATTACTGTTCTTCACTATGACCAAAGAATTAACCATTTATGTCTAGTTTTCTTAATACTATTTATATTTAGTAACTTGCACATAAAATTTCGAGCTTTAATAATTACTTAGGAAATTCATTCCAATACATATATTTCCAAATGAGCCTATATGCCAGAGGAGACTGACGGACCTAGCCTATACACACCACCAGAAGCCATGACGGTATGTGTGGAGCTAAGTCCACAGGCTGCTGGACCAGAAGTTTGATTTTATGCTGGAGAGAGATCAGTGCACAAGTCTAATCCTGCCATAGAGTTAAATTAACTCTCCTACCCTCTAATGGATAAAGACTGATGAGATCTGGATCGTCGGGAGTGTGCCACAGATGGTGTTGTGTCAACTGGCCCAGATAAACAATAAACGGCACGTCACATGTCAGAGGAGATAATCCCCAAAAGACAAGCAGCCTGTTACGTCAGTGAAAGATTTTTGCCTCAGAAGTTTGATTAAATGATACAGTATCTTCCTCATAGCCAAAACTAACTATAGCTGATTACTCAGTCATTTCACCAGAACTCTTCTACCACCAAAGTACACTGAGCTCTGTGGGTCTCCGTGGTAAGTTGTAACTTGGAAATCTTGGTTCTAATTCATAAACTGTCTGACAGGGAGTCTGACATTCTCGGTGGGATCCAGGGAATGGGAGGCCCTCTGGCTTGTCCAGGCTGCGGTATGATTTAGCCCTGTTGTCTGGAACATTCAAGCCAGGAGATTCTGTGGTAAAGAGTATTTGTGATAAGAATCCGGAAGCTCACAGCAAGCTCTAATGGGAGAATCATAAGTGAGTCACTGACCTACAGCAAGGTCAGGCCATCTCTGCAGGGGACAGCCATAGTGACAAGGAAAACAGTTCTATGCATGCTAGTGGGGACTGTGCTAGTGGGGTATTGGTGACTATACAGCTTGCTTCCCATTATGAACTGGGTTTGGTCAGACTCAAGTTAATCCATCTCATCCAGAATTGATGACAGTGCTCATACAAGATAAATTCCAAAGTCAGAAGAAACAAGAGGCACAGGAAGACGTTCAAACTCCAGAGCCCTATGTGTAAATCTTCCCAGCGCCCTTCCCTCAGCTCAAGTTACGGCCATTTGGGAGGGCCGTATCCACTCTCAACACCATTATATGGAGCTGTGTTCCATGTAGATAGACTGCTGCACTTTTGGGGATGGCAAGTAGATAGAGAATTCTCACAAGGATAGGTTGAATAATGGCTCGGAATAAGTTCATATTCTAATATCTGGAACTTACAATGTTATGATAAAGTAATGTTGTCAAGATAGGGAAATTATCCTTGACAGCCACTACACTTAAGAAGGCAATGTAGTTATTTGAGAGAGAATGGCTCCCATTTGTGAAGGCCGAGGACTTGTGGCCTTGTTGAAGAAGGGTGTGTAACTGGGCTTTGAAGTTTTAAAAGGCCAAGCCATTTCCAGTTAGCTCTCTCTAGCTGTGCTTGTAGAAAGATGTAAGCTCTCAGCTACTGCTCCAGTACCATGCCAGCCATGATGGTCATGGACTCATTATCTGGAAATGTAAGTCCCCACAAATCTTTTATAAGATGCCTTGGTCATGTTGTCTCTGTACAGTAATAGAAAAGGCACACAGCTTTCAGGGTAGAAAACAGCAGCGATAGAAAATTAACACATTCATCCCATCTCTCTTAGTAAGCCATGAGGGGAGCCTATCATTCTCATTACAACTTTCTGGGTCTAGAGGTCATGATTCTAACATAGGAACTAGTTCATCAGAAGACATATAGCAATAACAACAACAATAATAATAAACTCTTTAAACCTGAGAGTTTCTTGGGGGTCACTTCAGGTCCCTTGTGCCAAGAGAGCAACAGGTGAGAAGCAGTAACGTCCAAACAGAGGGAACTAATTCCATCAGGAAGAAGCAGGTCTACTGGCATCCTATGAGGGTATGTTGTATACTAGCACATGCATTAGCATTAGAACCAGGCTTTCCTACCCAACACCAGGAATAAAAACCAGCTTCCAGAGTGGCAGGAGTATCTTCTCCATGGAAACACACAAAAAATGCTCTCCAAACATGTGAGCTTTTTATGAAGTCTGAAGATTCCTGGTCTTGTAATAATCGAACAAAGCATTTTTTAAAGTTAGATTATAATAAACGGAGAAGTATTTTAACTCACTCGGCTCCCCTCACCTGTAATACGATGTTAAAAGGTAGTAGAAAGCTTGGGGATGTTCCTAAGTAGAGAAACTGCCCCTAAAACAAGGCTTCTTAAACTTTTCCCTTGTTATATCCATTTATTTAATTCGATATTTTTTATTTATATTTCAAATGTTATCCCCTTGCCCACCCTCCTCCCCCTTTTTCTCTGAGGGTGTTCCCCCTCCCCAAACACCCACCCCTTCCTGCTTCCTCGCCCTGACATTCCCCTACACTGGGGGGTCCAGCCTTGGCAGGACCAAGGAGTTCTCCTCCTATTGGTGCCCATCAAGGCCATCCTCTGCTACATATGCAGCTGGAGACACTGGGCCCTCTGTGTGTACACTTTGGATGGTGGTTTAGTCCCTGGGAGCTCTGGTTGGTTTGTTGGAATTGTTGTTCTTATGGGGTTGCAAGCCCCTTCAACTCCTTCAATCTTTTCTCTAACTCCTCCAATGGGGACCCCGTTCTCAGTTCAATGGTTGGCTGCTAGCATTCGCCTCTGTATTTGTTATGCTCTGGCGGAGTCTCTCAGGAGACAGCTATATCAGGCTCCTGTCAGCATGCACTTCTTGTCATCAGCAATATTGTCTGGCTTGGGTGGCTGTATGTATATGGGCTGGATCCCCAGGTAGGACAGTCTCTGAATGCTCATTCCTCCAGTCTCTGCTCCAAACTTTGTCTCCATATTTCCTCCTTTGAATATTTTTGTTTCCCCTTTTAAGAAGGACTGAAGCATCCAACTTTGGTCATCCTTCTTCTTCAGCTTCATGTGGTCTGTGGGTTGCATCTTGGGTAATTCGAGCTTTGGGGCTAATATCCACTCATCAGTGAGTGTAAACAATGTGTGGTTTTTTGTGATTGGGTTACCTCACTCAAGGTGATATTTTCTAGTTCCATCCATTGGACAATGAATTTCATGAAGTCATTGTTTTTAATAGCTGAGTAGTATTCCATTGTGTAAATGTACCACATATTCTGTATCCATTCCTCTATTGAAGGTCATCTGGGTTCTTTCCGGCTTCTGCTATTATAAATAAGGATGCTATGAATAGTGGACCATATGTCCTTGTTATATGTTGGAGCATCTTTTGTGTATATGCCCAGGAGTGGTGTAGCTGGATGTTCAGGTAGTACTATATCCAATTTTCTGGGGAACCTCCAGACCGATTTCCAGAGTGGTTGTACCAGCTTGCAATCCCACCAACAATGGAGGAGTGTTCCTCTTTCCCCACATCCTCACCAGCATCTGTTTCACCTGAGTTTTTTATCTTAGCCACTCTGACTGGTGTTAGGTGGAATTTCAGGGTTCTTTTGATTTGCATTTCCCTAATGACTAAGGATGTTGAACATTTCTTTAGGAACTTCTCAGCCATTTGATATTCCTCAGCTGAGAATTTGTTGTTTAGCTCTGTACCCCATTTTTAATAGGGTTATTTGACTCCCTGGAGTCTAACTTCTTGAGTTCTTTGTATATATTGGATATCAGTCCTCTATCAGATGTAGGATTGATAAAGATCTTTTCCCAATCTGTTGGTTGCCATTGTGTTTTAATGACAGTGTCCTTTGCCTTACAGAAGCTTTGCAATTTTATGAGGTCCCATTAGTCTATTCTTGATCTTAGAGCAGAAGTCATTGGTGTTCTGTTCAGGAAATTTTCCCCAGTGCCCATGTGTTCAAGGCTCTTCCCCACTTTTCCTTCTATTAGTTTGAGTATATCTGGTTTTATTTGGAGGTCCTTGATCCACTTGGACTTGAGCTTTGTACAGGGTGATAAGCATGGATCGATCTGCATTCTTCTACATGCTGACCTCCAGTTGAACCAGCACCATTTGTTGAAAATGCTATCTTTCTTCCATTGGATGGTTTTAGCTCCTTTGTCAAAGATCAAGTGACCATAGGTTTGGGGGTTCATTTCTGTGTCTTCAATGGAATCATTGATCTACCTGTCTGTCTCTGTACCAATACAATACAGTTTTTATCACTATTGCTCTGTAATACAGCTTGAGGTCAGGGATAGTGATTCCCCCAGAATTTCTTTCATTGTTAAGGATAGTTTTCACTGTCCTTTTTTTTTGTTATTCCAAATGAATTTGCAAATTGCTCTTTCCAACTCTATGAAGAATTGAGTTGGAATTTTGATGGAGATTGCACTGAATCTGAAGATTGCTTTTGGCAAAATAGCCATTTTTACTATAGTAATCCTGCCAATCCATGAGCATGGGAGGTCTTTCCATCTTCTGAGATCTTCAACTTCTTTCTTCAGAGACTTGAAGTTCTTATCATACAGATCTTTCACTTGCTCGATTAGAGTCACACCAAGGTATTTTATGTTATTTGGGACTATTATGAAGGGTGTCATTTCCCTAATTTCTTTCTCAGTCTGTTTATCCTTTGAGTAGAAGAAGGCTACTGATTTGTTTGAGTTAACTTTATAACCAACCACTTTGCTGAAGTTGTTTATCCGGTTTAGGAGTTCTCTGGTGGAACTTTTGGGGTCACTTAAGTATACTATCATAGCATCTGCAAATAGTGGTGTTTTGACTTCTTCCTTTCCAATTTGTATCCCTTTGACCTCATTTTGTTGTCTGATTGCTCTGGCTAGGACTTCAAGTACTATATTGAATAAGTAGAGAGTGGCCAGCCTTGTCTAGTCCCTGATTTTAGTGGGATTGCTTCAAGTTTCTCTCCATTTAGTTTGATGTTGGCTACTGGTTTGCTGTATATGGCTTTTACTATGTTTAGGTATGGGCCTTGAATTCCTATTCTTTCCAGGACTTTTATCATGAAGGGGTGTTGAATTTTGTCAAATGCTTTCTCAGCATCTAATGAGATGGTCATGTGTTTTTTCTTTGAGTTTGTTTACAAAGTGGACTACATAGATAGATTTCCATATACTGAAACATCCCTGCATCCCTGGGATAAAGCCTACTTGATCATGATGAATGATCATTTTGATGTGTTCTTGGATTCAGTTTGCAAGAATATTACTGAGTATTTTTGTGTTGATATTCATAAGGGAAAGTGATCTGTAGTTCTCTTTCTTTGTTGGGTCTCTGTGGTTTAGGTATAAATGTAATTGTGGCTTCATAGAAGGAATTCAGTTTCATTCTGTTTCTATTTTGTGGGATAGTTTGGACAGTATTGGTATAAGCTCTTCTATGAAGGTCTGATAGAATTCTGCACTAAACCCATCTGGTCCTGGCCTTTATTCAGTTGGGAGACATTTAATAACTGCTTCTATTTCTTTGGGAGTTATGGGACTGGTTAGATGGTTTATCTGTTCCTGATTTAACTTTGGTACCTGGTATCTGTCTAGAAAATTGTCCATTTCATCCAGATTTTCCAGTTTGTTGAATGTAGCCTGTTGTAGTAGGGTCTAATGATTTTTTTAATTTCCTCAGATTCTGTGCTATAATATCTCCCTTTTCATTTCTGATTTTGTTAATTTCGATACGCCCTCTGTGCCCTCTGGTTAGTCTGCCTAAGGTTTATCTATCTTATTGATTTTCTCAAAGAACCAGCTCCTGGTTTTGTTGATTCTTTGTATAGTTCTTTTTGTTCTACTTGGTTGATTTCAGCCCTGAGTTTGATTATTTCCTGCTGTCTACTCCTCTTGGGTGTATTTGATTCTTTTTGTTCTAGAGCTTTTAAGTGTGCTGTCAAACTACTAGTGTATGCTCTCTCCAGTTTCTTTTTGGAGGCACTCAGAGCTGTGAGTTTTCCTCTTAGCACTCCTTTCATTGTGTCCCATAAGTTCAGGTATGTTGGGCCTTCATTTTCATTAAATTCTAAAAAGTCTTTAATTTCTTTATTTCTTCCTTCACCAGGTTATCATTGAGGAGAGTGTTGTTCAGCTTCCATGTGTATATGGGCTTTCTGTCGTTTTTGTTGTTATTGAAGACCAGCCCTAGTCCATGGTGATCTGATAGGATGCATGGGATTATTTCATTCTTCTTGTATCTGTTGAGGCCTGTTTTGTAACCGATTATATGGTCGATTTTGGAAAAGGAACCATGAGGTGCTGAGAAGAAGGTACATTCTTTTGTTTTAGGATGAAATGTTCTATAAATATCTGTTAAATCCATTTGGTTCATAACTTATTTTCTGTATGTCTCTGTTTAGTTTCTTTTTCCATGATCTGTAGATTGATGACATTGATGACAGTAGGATGTTGAAGTCTCCTACTATTATTGTGTGATGTGCAATATGTGTTTTGAGCTTTAGTAAGGTTTCTTTTATGAATGTAGGTGCCCTTGCATTTGGAACATAGATAATCAGGATTGAGAATTTATCTTGGTGGATTTTTCTTTGATGAATATGAAGTGTCCTTCTTTATCTTTTTTGATAACTTTTGGTTGAAAGTGAATTTTATTTGATATTAGAATGGCTACTCCAGCTTGTTTCTTGGGAACATTTGCTTGGAAAATGGTTTTCCAGCCTTTTAGTCTGAGTTAGTGTCTGTCTTTGTCACTGAAGTGTGTTTCTTGTACACACGTGTTCCAGCAGCAAATGCTGGATCCTCTTTACATATCCAGTCTATTAGTCTATGTCTTTTTATTGGGGAATTAAGTCCATTGATGTTCAGAGATACTAGGGACCAATGATTGTTGTTTCCTGTTATTTTTGTTGTTAGAGGTGGAATTATGTTTGTGTGGCTCTCTTCTTTTGTGTTTGTTGCAAGATTACTTTCTCACTTTTTCTAGGGTGTAGTTGCCCTCCTTGTGTTGAAGTTTTCCATCTATTATCCTTTGTAGGGCTGGATTTGTGGAAATATGTTGTGTAAATTTGGTTTTGTCATGGGATATCTTGGTTTCTCTATCTATGTTAGTTGAGTTTTGCTGGATATAGTAGCCAGGGCTGGCATTTGTGTTCTCTCACAGTCTATATGACATCTGTCCAGGATTTTCTGGCTTTCATTGTCTCTGGTAAAAAGTCTGATGTAATTCTGATAGGTCTTCCTTTTTATTGACTTTTTTCCTTTACTGCTTTTAATATTCTTTGTTTTGTGCATTTGATGTTTTGACTATTATGTGACAGGAGGAATTTCTTTTCTGGTCCAATCTATTTGGTGTTCTGTAGGCTTTTTGTATGTTTATGGGCATCTCTTTCTTTATGTTGGGGAAGTTTTCTTCTATGATTTTATTATCTTTTACTGGCCCTTCAAGTTGGGAATCTTCACTCTCTTCCCTATCTATTATCTATATCTATTATCTATTATCTATATCTATTATCATTAGGTTTGATATTCTCATTGTGTCTTGGATTTCCTGGATGTTTTGGGTTAGGAGCTTTTTGCTTTCTACATTTTCTTTGATGTTTGTGTCAATGTTTTCCATGGTATCTTCTGCCCCTAAGATTCTCTCTTCTATCTCTTGTATTCTGTTGGTGATGCTTATGTCTATGACTCCTGATCTTTTTCCTAGGTTTTCTATCTCCAGGGTTTTCTCCCCTTGTGATTTCTTTATGGTTTCTATTTCCATTTTTAGTTCCTGGATTTTTTTCCCAATTATTTCACTCATTTGGTTGTATTTTCCTGTAATTCTTTAAGGGATTTTTGTGTTTCCTCTTTAAGGGCTTCTACTTGTTTGCCTGTGTTGTCCTGTATTTCTTTAAGGGAGTTATTTATGTCCTTTTTAAAGTCCTGTAATATCATCATGAAATGTGATTTTAAATCCAAATCTTCCTTGTCCAGTGTGTTGGGATATCCTGTATTTGCTTTGGTGGGAGCTGGACTTTGATGATGCCAAGTAGTCTTGGTTTCTGTTGCTTAGGTCCCTGTGCTTGCCTCTCAACATCTGGTTATCTCTGGTGTTAGCTGGTCTTGCTGTCTCTGACAGTGGCTTAACCCTCTTATAAGCCTGTGTGTCAGCACTCCTGGAGACCTGTTTTCTCCTAGTGTGATATGTGTACAGAGAGCTGTGGGACGAGGTCAGCTCCAGGCACAGGCAGAAACCGGAAGGGTTCTGTCCCAAACTGCTCCTGGGTTTGTGTGTCCAGAGGACTCCAGGCATATCCCTCAGAGCGGAAGTCTTACCTCTGGTCTTACCTCTGCTTTCAGGTATGTCAGCGCTCCTGGCAACTGGCTTTCAGCTCTGGGCACAGGCAGAGACCAGGAAGGATCCTCTCTCCCTGACTGCTCCTAGGTTCCTGTGTCCAGAGGGCTCAAGGTGGGTTCCTCTTGGGATAGGAATGTGAGCAGAAGTAGTGGTCTCCCCTGAGCTCTCAGGATTGACTGCACTTCTGAAAGTCCAGCTCTCTCCCCTGTGGGATTCGGGTACAGAGAGCTGCGGGACTGCGTCAGCTCCTGGTGCTGGCAGAAACCAGAAGCTGTTATCTCCATTTTGCTCCAGAATTTTTATGCAAAATTAGTTATATAGCAATATATAGAGATCTAGATTTCAAATTTTTTCTATATTAAATCATAAGAAATTTATTTAATTTTTAAGTTTCGCATTTATTTTTGTTTTTATAACTTAAAGCACCTTAAGTTTTATTTCTATAGGCCTTAAGAAATGGGCAGAAGTCATAGAACAATATTCCCCACCCCCCACTCCCCTACATACAATAAAAAACTTGCACATTTTGATAAGTGTGCCCTAGAAGTTAAATTTTTTCTAAAGTATCTATGGGGGATGACCTTGGCTATAACTCACTACACTGGGGCTATGGAACCTGAAGAGGCCACCTCCTGTAGCCAGGCAGGAACCCAGTGGAGTAATAGAGACACCAACCCACCCACAAAACTTTCCTTTCAAAATTTATCCAGCCTACAAGAAAGGCAGACACGGGGATGGAGCAAAGACTGAGGGAATGGCCAACCAATAACCAACCCAACTTGAGACCAATCCCATGTACACACACAAATCCCTAATACTATTAATGATACTCTGTTACACTTGTAGACAGAAGCATGTTGTCCTCTGAGAGGCTCCATTCAGCAGCTGGAGAATATATATATATATATATATATATATATATATAGGAAGACCAACAGGGTCAACTAACCTGGACCCTTGGGGCTTTCAGAGTCTGACCCACCAACCAAAGAACATACATGGGCTGGACCTAGGCCTCCCCTCAAATATGCATCAGATGTAAAACTTGGTCTTCATGTGGGTCCCAAAAGCTGCTGCCTGTATGTGGGATATGTTCTAGCAGGCTGCCTTGTCTGGCCTCAGTGGAACAGGAAGCATCTAGCCTTGCAGAGACTAGAAGTACCAGGGTAGGGCAACACCCAGGGAGGGAGGGAGGGAACTCAGAGAAGAAGGGGAGGGGAGGGAGGAAGGATTGTGGGAGAGGGTGACCAGGGTGGAGACAGCAGGATGTAAACGTTTTTAGAAAGAATACATTTTTAGAAAATTAAAAATAAAACTTAAGTGTCAAAACTTTTCCATTTATTAAAGACAAAGGCAAGTTTGTATACTAGTGAGATGTGTTTCTTTTTACATAAAGAATTAAATCTTGGTAGGCGGGTGAGATGGACCAGTGGGTAAAGGCACTCGGCACTGATGGGGGCTGAGTAAGCCAGTGCCAGGCTGACTTCAAGACAGGCTACAAACTGGCAATTTGGGAGACTAGGCCTAAGTTTCTGTTTCCTTATAATGAGGCCTGGATCTAGGAACCTGTGGTCAGCCAACCACAGCTGCAGGCAGCCAATTCCAGGACACCTTGTCATCTGGCTTGAAGTAAGACTAGGTAGCTAGAATGAATAAGCAATGGACCCCACACCCTCCCCCCCAACACAGGGAGGTCTCTAGAGCCTAACCAACTATAGACTCAGTCAGACCCCTAGAAATAGTGCTAACCAACCAAGGTAAACGGGCACACACCCCTCTGAGGACTTACCCTGACTGACAGTAAAATCTGGGCCTTCGAGTCCATCAGAGGTCTCCATTCCCAAGTGGGGAGACCCCTACATGCAGGAAATTCAGGTAAATAAATGCTCTTTGCTTTTATGTACAATTGAAGTCTAGGGTATCAGTCTTCAGCAATTCTTAGACCCTAACACCACCAGGCCTGAGGGTACCGCAGGCCACAAACTATCTCCAGCCTCTTTCTTAGACTGATTTTACCATGGTCAACACTGAGAATCCTTAGACTGATTTTACCATGGTCAACACTGAGAATTCAGCTTTGCGCAAGTAAAGCCTAAACTGACTGGTGTGTGCTTGGAAACATTTGAAAAACTGCTGAAATTCTGTCCCAATATCAAACCAAAATTTACGTAGTGGCTTTTTATGAAAGGCAAGCTAGCAATTGCTCGACAAAGGCAGGTGCCAATTTGGTAATCCATGCTGAGGAACGACAGTAGGAAAAAATATTCTTTGGGTGTTGTTGTTGTTTCATTTTGGTTTTTGTTTAATAAGCTATTGTATTTAAGATAAAAACCTTTGTGTGTCCAATAAAAGAATTCCATTCACATTCTCAAATCTGTCTCAAATGTGAGCCCTGGTGTTTCAGGCCGTGTTTGATGGTGCTTCACAGCATGTGCCATGCAAAACACACATGTGTGTGCAAAACCAAGGCTGCAGTGAAGTCCTGTGGCTCACACGGATGAGCCCTTCCAAAACACCTGTCTGGCTCATTACACATTTAATTTTGAACTACTGTTTGGCCATTCCATGTTCAGAAATCTTTCACTGTTGCCAAACATTTTCACAATCCTCTACCTCAGTTACACAATTATTCATGGGGTGATGACCCACAGTTCCACACAATGAACTTTGGGTTTCGTCATTAGACAGCATGCTGTAATTCATTAGGCAAGACCAGCTGTCCTGCTATTCAATAGGGTTTTAAAAAAAAAAATCCTTTCCCCATTGTATAGTAATGCTACTTTCATCAGGAGTTGGGTAGCTCTATATTGGGCTTTCCCTATGTTTTCTTGTTTGTTTGTATGTTGAGACAGGGTTTGTCTGTGTAGCCTTGGCTCTTCTGGAACTCAATCTGTAGACCAGGCTGGTCTGAAACTCAGAGGTCTGCTTGCCTCTGCCTCCCAAGTGCTGGGGTCAAAGGTTTGGCTGGCTCACCAATGCCTGGTTTCCCGACATTTTCTTTCTGGCCATAGGTTAGTTACCCTTAGCCACACACCACACCTTGGGTCTTCATTATTATAGCTTTGAACGAGGCCTTGACAGCTTATAGCAAAAAGTGGGGGCAGGGGAGGAGAATGCACACCTTTAATCCAGAACTCAAGAGGTAGAGACAGTCGGATCTATATGAGTTTGAGGCCAGCCTTGTCTACAGAGTAAGTTCCAGGACAGCCAGGGCTACACACAGAAACCCTGTCTCAAACAAAACAAAACAAAAAGTTCTTTCAACTTTACTCTTTAAGATGGTCTTAGCTATTGTTGACACTTTCCTTTTTCTTTTGAATTTTAAAGTCAGTTTGCCCACTTTAAAAAACATGAACCTACTCAGATTTATTTTTCTGAATTGAGGATATTTTGAATCTAAAAGGTTGAAATCTTTACAACACTGAAGTGTCTACCTCGAAACTTTTGTTCCACTCAAGGCGGTTGTGAAATGAGAGGTGATCCAGGGTCCTATGGCGAAGGATAGGACACATCTGCCGGTGGGTACCAGAGACACACCACATCCTAACAGTGGGCAGTGTACTATAAGAGTACACCTAGCAGCAACACAGCTACCTTCATTTGTGTTTGCACAACCATGAAATTCCCTAACAACATTTCTGAGCCTTATGGGATATATGCTCATTTATTCATCTGCTGTGGTCTTTCCTCCTTGACGTGGCCTTAAAATTAAGTACTGCCTGCATTCTCCTTCTCAGAAGTATCTCAGCCCTCACACTACGGTTGATCATGACCCTAGACTGACATATTTTAATCATTTCTAGTCTAAAACACATTGAGCTCCACTTGATGGTTACCATCTGCAACAAACTCAGTATCTTTACCGTACTCTTAAGCTATAAATGGAATATTGGAGTGTTGAAATAACATAGTAGCTCCAAAGGATATTTTTGCTAAAATTTATTTATGACATACCATACTTACATTTTTCTTGTTTTATTTTCAGTATTTTTATGGTGGTGGTGATCATTCCCTAGCACATTCTAAGGAAGTGCTCTAACACACACACACACACACACACACACACACACACACACACACACACACACTTCCCAGACTATAAATTATTTTTGTTTGTGGATTTAGGAGCTCACTATGTAGCCCCAACTGGATCAACCTGTCTCCTAAGTGCTGGGATCAATGGCTTGTGCCACCACACTCAACTTGTTTGTTTGTTTGTTTATTGGTAAAAATAAAACATAAAGCCAGATGGTAATGAATGCCTTTAATCTCAGCACTCCAGAGGCAGAGGCAGGAGAATCTTTGAGTTTGAGGGCAGCCTGGTCTACAGAGTGAGTTCCAGGACAGCTAGGGCTATACAGAGAAACCCTGTCTGGGATTTGCAGCTCCCCAAACCCCAAGATACCATCAAGTTACTTTTAGGAGACTAGTCTCATCCTCTGGAATGTGAAAACTATACACTGCAAACTTGATTCCATCACTATTGTTGTCTAGTTCTGTGCCCTTCAACAAGTCAGCAACATCTGAATGGCGTGTGTAACAATTCCGTTTCTCATCTTTATGTTCTTCTATCTTCTAGATGAGCATTCTGAGAATTAGATAGGTAAATTACCCAGAGACTGAAGCAGGCCGGCAAACTATAAAGCACCTATAAAGTGCTCAGTAAATGCCTACTAAAGGAATAATCAAAAGTCAGGAATGGAGGCTCAACATTTACTCCAAACACCACTGTGACCCCTCTTGTTTCCTTTGTTAACTACAAAAAGACTGTTTGGACTTACAAAATCAGAAAATGTCAACACTTGCAATTCAATAGGCATATCTGAATTTTACTTTAAGCAAAAGAGAAAAACCAAAAAACAATTTAGAGACTATCATTTTAAAGCAATTCCCAGGGACGTAGAAGTTACAGTACATGTAACTATCGTTTCCCACTCTTCTTCTGAAATTGGCATCATCTATTGGAAGGAAATACATACCTTATTGGAAGGAGTGGGGGAGGGGGAGGGGCAGGGGCAAGGAGAGCAGAAGGGGATGGGGAGGGGAGAGGCTCAAGTAATTGTTCCTGATTACTCCCTCCACCTAAGGGTACACTAGTAAATTCCTTTTTTAGAGCCTAGAGTCTTATTTCTTTCTTTGCTTGACAAGCTTGACTGATTGATATCCAGAGAAAAGCTAACATAACTTTTATACATCCTACTTTTAGAGTACCTTTAATTCCAGAACTTGGGAGGCAGACACAGGTAGATATATAGAAAGAGTTTAAGGTCAGCCTGTTCCAAGCTAGCTTGAGCTATACAATGAGACCCTGATTTATTTTTTAAAGCAAGCTGAGAGGCATTTGAATAATTCATGACAGCCAAAAGGCTTTTGAATCATTAATGACAGGGTTATCTTTGAACACAGGTATTCTGTGTATATTGTTTATGTGTCTGTGTGAATACTAGTCATAACCAGATGGGATAGATATGTATTAGTTTGTACTTCCAGATCATATTTTATTCTCTATTTTTGTAGGATGATAATAAAATTCTCCCTCTCTTTCTATCACATTTTTACTTCAGTGTTTCTGGACCCTTTTCTCAGTAATAGCTTCACTCTTTTGATTTTAATTACACTTGAGGCATAGTAAGAGAGGGCTGAGTAGCTAATTTACTCCCCAAGGTTGCCTATGTAAGACTGTGTCATTCTTTCACAAAGGTTGCTTCCCTTTGGGAACGTTGTCATAATCACAAAGTTAGTCCCCAGCTATGCGGTTTAGGAAAGTTACCCAGAGTTACTAAAGAGTAGATCTGAAAAGGCAACCATATGATGGTATCATGATAAACCAGAGAAAGGACGGGGGTTGGGGGAGGGGGGTCTTGAGTTAGGATGGTGACAGGGACAATAGGAATAGGAAGGCTATGACTCAGTGACAGAATTGGTTGTGGGTGAAAAGAAGCAAAGCAAACTAAAGTTTTGAGCCTCAAGGTAGCATTGGGTTCAAACTCTAGTTTTGATTCTTGCTGGTCTGGGACATGCACAGCCCCACCTCTTAGTATCTTTGTGATCTTGCAGTTCATTTTATCTAAACCTCAGTTTGAACCTCGATAAAACAGGTAGACAAATACCCATCGTAATAGTTGATGGAGAGGCTTTGGTAACAGAAAACAGTAGCCCACAGTGCTTCGTGTACAGATGGAAGAGGGGAAGGTGACCAAACAAAACCCAAACCACAAAACTGCAATAAAGATACTAGGTGGGGGTGCAATCTTTCTACTACAAACACCTTCACCCAAAAGGGTTCTGTTAAAGTCTGATAATGTTACTTACAGACCTCCTCCCTGTGCAGGAGTGGGGCGGGATGGGGAAGGAGATCCTACTTCTGGAGCCCTGCTGTAAACTGGCAAAGGCGCTTTGAGCTAGCAGCCCAAGTCAACCAGGCTTCCTGGTTTGCTATTTTGTGTTCCTTAAACCAAAACAGCTAAGTCTACAGTTTAGCCTTTGACCTTACATTCTTCATTTGCTGGAGAAGGAACAGAGTCAAGCCAGCCAGGCCATATCAATTCCACCGATAGGCAAGAAAGTGCAGGGAAAGAATAGGAGACTTTCTACTTTAAGAATTATCCAGGACAAGGATAAATCAAACCCGGAGAGGTCTGGGTTCTTGCTCTAACTCAGGCTCCTAAGCCAGTAATAAAATGTGCTTATGATCGTCCGCAGGGACAGGAAGGGAGATGTGTAAACAGATGCGAGTGTGCTTTTCTTGGCAACGCCTAGCAACTCAAGGCCAGTGCCAAATCTGGCTGTGATCGCTCTGTGTAGCCTCGCAGGTTATTTTCCCTGTCATCCCTCAGACCTGGCCTCTGGTGGGGAGAGGCAGGTAGGCAGGGCGGCCTCCTTTCATCTCCCAAGCAGTATGAAGCAAGTTCACGGGGTACTCACTGGGCTCTAACAGACATCTAACACTATGGGTCCGCAGGAACTCAGCATCCCACGCTCGGCGCAAGCCAACGCTGAGGGGCAGCCACTCAGAGGCCCGAGGGCGCGGCGGCCGGGCGACGCGAGCGCCACCCCGCGGCGAGGCGGGCGGGGACCATGGCAACGCACGAGGCTCGCTGCGCCGCCCGTCCTGACGCTGCGCGGCGCGCCCGATTGTGACGCAGGCCGCGGCGCGGGCTTCGCGTTCTCGAGTGACCGCGGGCGCAGCCTCGGGGCCTCGCAACGGCAGCAACGGCCGAGGCAGGCGGGGTCAAGATGGTGGCTCCGCTGGCGGGGGAGGCGCTGGAGGGAGGAGGAGCCAGACCCTAGCCGGCCGGAAACACCGACGCCCCGAGGCCTCCCGGGAGCCGCTGCCGCCGCCCCCTGCTCCACCGAGGGACGCGAGCGGGCGGCGGGGCGGGCCGGGACACAGGACAGGAGGCGGGCGGGGGCGGAGCCACTCTTCTCAGCGCCCGCCCCGGCCGCGGCCCCGGGCCTCCCCCGCGCCGCCCTGCCCGGCCCGCCCAGCCCCGGTGTGGCAGCGGCTCATGGCGGCGGTGGGGCCCCCGCAGCAGCAGGTGCGGATGGCCCAGCAGCAGGTCTGGGCGGCGCTCGAAGTGGCGCTCCGGGTGCCCTGCCTCTACATCATCGACGCCATCTTCAACTCCTACTACGATTCCAGCCAAAGCCGGTTCTGCATCGGGCTTCAGATCTTTCTCCGGCTCCTCGGTAAGGACAGCGGGCTAGCCCGCGGGCCAAGGCGTGCCCTGCCCGGGGCGGACGGGAGCGACAGGGCACAGGTAGCACGCGGCTTGGGGAACCACGGTCTGATTCCTCAAAAGGGCCTTTCGGCGGGGTGAGGGGACCCGTGGTACTCGTGCCAGCGTTGACAGCGGAGTGGTTCTGGCGGGTCTGTGTCCTGTTCGGTTGGCATCTGGATGGGCGAGGAGAAAGCACGGCTGTGTGAGCATGCGGCTGTCTGCCTGCTGTTTCTCTTGGGGAATGACTGCTGGTTTACCGCGTCCTATGCGACAGCCCTGGAAAAACAACTGTCCCGGTTTCGTCGTGTGTGACCTTGGACTTGAGCCAAAGCTTGAGCCCCCTGTCTTCCCTTTTTCACAATGTAGAGTATGTTGTCACTTCAGTGTCTTGGAGTCCACCGGATCATGAAGTATTTGAGGTAAATGGACGCACAAGCCATGAGACAGAGTTTTGAATGTCAGTCCTTGAAACCATTTCCAAAAGTCACCGCGAGGAAGGTTATACTTATAACGAACCCTAAACTCTTTCTGAGTAAATAATAAGGTGTTGAATGTGACTATGAAAACTTGCCCCCAGGCTGAAGAGACATCTGCAGGAGACTTAGGAAAACCAGTCTTCATTTCATATGGAGCGAGTACTAAAAGTATTTTATATTTCACTTTCTATTTCTCTCTCTGCTACATCACCAGAGTGAGAAACATATATAGAGATCTTTTTCTGATAATTACAGTTTGGCAGATTTTGTTGAAAAGATCATTTAGATGAAATTTTAGGTGGGTTCTTGTGGGTTGGGGTAGCTGGTAGTGAGATCTTGACCAAGACCTTGAGAAGTACAAGCATCTGGTGCCTTATTCCCACAGAAAAGGGGTGTCCCTAAGGATGCGGTTTTGTTCTTAGCAGTAACTATTCTACATTTGTCTGCCATAACGCAGTTTCACAGGTTTTATCTAATCTGTCAGTCACTCAAAGGTGGACAGTGTTATTCTTAATTTACAAGTGGAGAAAGGAGGTTGTAGAAGTTAAGTGTTTGGTTTTTGGTGCACAGCTGGTGTTTGCCCAGAGCATTAAAAACCCTTCTGATTTCAAGGATGGTTTACTTTGTTCCTCAGTGTGTTGAAATTCGGTACAGAGCAGTGTATTAACCAGCAGTGTTCACCTTAAAGTTAACGAAAAAAAGTGGGAGTGATATCCTGCAAACACAGGACTTAGGAGTAATCTGCTGGGTACACACGTTAGCCATTCTGCTTTTCTTCATTTAAAGCTACTTCCACCATTCTCTGTCGTACAGGCGTGTGTGAGAGGAGTCTGCATAGTCATCTCAGAGACCGTACATATAGCCACTGCCTTGAGTGTCTTCATGACACCATAACTGCAGATTCTAGCAACTTTTGGGAAGCTGGGGGTTTAATTCATTTCCTGTTGGAGTACTCAGCACTAGGTAGATGCAAAGAAAGGAGTTTTCTTTAGTTCAGTCATTTATAGGAAAAACATTTAAGAAAGTAATTGTTCCCCCTGCCCACTCTTAGACTTTATTTCTTCACAGAAGGTTTGTATTTGAGGTCTCAGCCAGAGCCTCTAGTGATCCATTTAGTGGTCTGTGGTTTTGTTTTCTCTACCTTTGTAAAGACGGACAATGTGGTATTGTCAACATAAAACCATAACTCATCTCAAATGAGACGAGATAGCTTATTCTTAAAACAAATATGATCTAACACAACACTTTAAAAACATGAGTGGAATGTTAAGTAGGTGGGTGAGAGCAAAGCTGGGATTCCTGTTGTAGACCCAAGATGCTGTCTGGTGGTACTCCACACCTCTGGCTGTGGGAACTAAGGCTTTAAGTTCATGTATTCCGAAAGGTTTCTGTGTTAGTCGCTGGTTGTTAGGTCTCACTATGACTTGGGCTAAAGATAGTCCAAGATAAATTGTAATTAGCCTCTGACCTGCAACATTCCAGCCTCTCCAGTCAGACTTGCAGAGGTTTCATTTTGAAGGTACAACTTCTTTTTAGGAAGTTCACAACATCTTTATCATGGAGTTTAGGACAATAAATGAGTTAGGATAAAAACCCTTTAAAGTATTTGACTTTGTTATAGATATTTCATCCTTTTGAAATCATCAAATATTTATTTGAAATAAATTATCTCAGAATATTGAGTCAGGTTTTATAAGAAAAATTGACCTCTAAATTCATCATCTAATGATTCCCTAAATTGTAGCACAGTAGTTGTGCAAATTTTTTTGTTCATAAAAATAAAATCTGAAGAAAGTTGTGATTTAAAAAAAAATCACCTTAAATGAAAGTAGCAACATGTATGTGTATGAAAGGTGTGAGTGGAGCCGCATGGGGACTTGTCATTATTGAAGCCTATGGACCTCAGGATGTATGTGCCCAGCACACCCTTTGCAAACATGGCTAATTGTCTGTGTTAGTGCCTGCAGCCTCCCCCTCTAACTGCAGAATGTTCAGCAGCTGCACTTCACCTGGTGTCAGACCAGTTGGAGATCTCGAAAGGTCAGAAAGCAAGGCCTTTCCTTTAGAGATATAAGGAAAACCAGAGCACTGTGTACAGTGATGGGAATACAGAACTGTTTCTTAGCTAGTATTAAGGTAGTAAATGAAGCTCAACCCACAGCAGCATAATGCTGAATTAGCAAATTTAAAGACAAAAGAGAAGCAAGCATAGAAACGTGTTTAACAGTATTACTCATATGGCGGCAGTGACTGAAGTGGCAAAGGATTCTCTAGCCATAAAAGAAAACTGGGAAGTTACAAAGGGCAATAAGATAAGTTTGAGTATTTCAAAATAAAAAACCTTTATTGAAAATCTTTTGAAAATGACAAATCGAGAGGAAAATGTTTATATCATGTATATTAAGTCCTTTAAAAAGAAGACTTATGCTCCCATAGTATAAACTTCAGGTGGCCAGTAAAGGAGAGTAGTTCCTAGCCTCATTCTTAATGAAGGACATAGTTTATCTATCAATAGATGGGTGAAGAATGCAAAACATGATTTAAAAGTATTTGGCGGGGCTGGGGATTTAGCTCAGTGGTAGAGCGCTTACCTAGGAAGCGCAAGGCCCTGGGTTCGGTCCCCAGCTCCGAAAAAAAGAACCAAAAAAAAAAAAAAGTATTTGGCAAAGGTGTTTGCATATTTGAAATAGGTAAGTTAATCTGGCAAGCCATCACCTCTGTATAAACCAATTGGCTTTATCAATTGATACTGATTAATTGACTGATTGAGGCAGGGTCTCTTGTAGTCTATGCTGACCCCAAGTTGAACTTTGGATTCTCTTGGCTCTACCTCAGTACAGATGAGATTGAAAGGTTGTATGACTGTAGCTGGTTTTATAAGATGCCAGGGATTGAACCCAGCTGTCACGTGTGCTAGGTAGGAAAGTATCCTTGCCCCCTGAGCTATATCTCTAGCTATATTGAGTGGCATGTATTATATACCTTTTGATTCACAATTCTAGCTGTGAGGACTTAGAGATTATAGTTATACCACATTATGAGTAAGGATATTCATTATAGCAGCACTGAAAATAACAAAACAGCAAACTTAAGACTTACTCTAAATGTGTGTTGGTAATCTCTTCATTGTAAAAGGAATGAGGATTTTCTTTGATACTGAATGAGACCATCCATTCAGTGGAGAAACCTGTGATGTGAGAAAGCAAGAGTGAGGCAGAAGTAATTATGTCTGGCAGGGAAGAGACGGTTTCTCAGCAGTAGCTCTGTTGACATTTTGGACAGCATAAACCTATGAATGGGGCACTATCTGCAAAGTGCCATATCTAGCCTTTCTTCTCTTCTACCTGCTGCCAGTAACACTCTGTCCCTGTAACACACACTTCAGTTGTCACAGCCAAATCTGACTCTAGATATTGTCAAGTGTTCCCAAGGAAGGAGAAATCCAATCCTGGTTGAGAACCATGGGGATGGACAAATAGATTAGGAATATAAAAAACACGGCTCAGAAACAGACACAGGTGTAATAGAAACTTGGTAGGTTTTAGAGGTAGAATTGAATTGACGTTCATAGAAGTAATATGAAGTGGCATTTACTTATTATGGAAAAATTACTGTTCCCTTCCTGTTATCTATATGAATAATCAATTTATAGAAAGATTATGAATTGAAGTTTTAAGATTAAAAACCTTATAATAAATCAGCATCTAGACAGCCAAAAGACTGTATGTAAACCTGGATATTATGACCAACAAATAATGTGTTATTAATTTCACAGAAATAGGAAACACTTCCCAACGCCATATTGTATTAGTCATTGTGTTGGGACAGAATACCTAAGATTAACTTGTGGTAGGAAAGGTTTATTTTGACTCAAGGTTTATTTTGACTCCTAGGTTCACAGGGTTCAACCTGTGACACTTGGTTAATTGCTTTTGGGCCTGTGGTGAAGCAGAGTATAATGACCAAAGGTCATGGGAGAGAAAGTTGCTTGTCTCATGGCAGACAGGAAGCACAAAGAAACAGAAAGGAGCCAAGACAAGCTATACCTTTCCAGGCATCCCTTTCAAAATCCCACTGTTCCCACTCCCACCCACCCCCCAGCCCTGCAAGTGACCTGCTGCCTCCAGCTAAGTACTCTCTCCTCCATTCAGGAGTGAATTTATTCGTGGTTTAGCACATTGTTGGAATTAGAACTCTAATGATCCAGTAGTCTCCCCCACTACCTGACAGGGACTAAGTCTTCAACATAGTCTTTGGTAAGGACACTTGTCCAAACCATAAGAAATGGACTGAAGGTAAAGTGGCCTTCACAGAAGAACCCTGAGTGGTCAGTAGAAATGGAAGGATCTTTAATCAGTAGTCAGGAAAAAAAAATGAGTTTAAGTTAGGATTTGAGGAGTAGTTACTCTGATTACATTGTTCATAGAAAACCCTTTATAAGTACTAATATATGTAAAAAAAACAATATGGAGAAAATCACGCTGGACCTCTACCTTATATTTATGAATCAGTTCTAAATAAATTAATGCTGAATTTAGAACTCGTGCAGAAATGTCCTCAGAAATATATAAAAGTTATAAAATATTGATAGAGATCTAATATTAAAAACTTAAAACCTCAAAGGGCACACTGTCCATATGTCTGTATGAGTGCATATTTAATCAATGGTCAGGATGCATGTGAAATTAGAGCTGTTCTTCCTCTTTGGTGCCAGTAAGACAGTGTGTGGGTGTGTCTCCCTGCCCCGCCCCCCTCCACATTCAATCCAGAATGTTTCACCTGGGATTGTTTCCTGACCCATTCTTCGTGTTCCCTTCATTGCTAGAATGCAGACAGAATCTGGGGAAACGCCTCTATTAGTCCACTTATCCAAGGATACAGACAGAAGAGATAGGTGTGTAGGGTCTACTGAGGTGAAGGGGAGAGTACTGAGGAGTGTCCGTGCCTGTCAGGCTTCCAGACTCTAGAACCACAAACTAAGGTTTCTGGAGCCATCAGAATTCAGTCCTGCTGGGGGTTGTTGCTTCCTTGTGTGGGCACTGTTGGTTAAATAGTCGCCTCCGGCTTAGCTACTCAGCCTTTAGCTCTCTCCTAAGAAGTAGGAAAGGACCAAAGGAGTAGGAATGGGACCAGAACTTTCAGGCCTCTGATCATTTTTTGGCTGTTCACATATGGTAATGAAATCATACTTGTTAAAATTTAACTTCATGAATAAAACATGCTAGGATATCATTCTTGCTGTTGTTTTGGTTTTGTTTTACCTAAAATGAAAGTTGGATAGAATTTTGTTGTTTTGAGGTAGGATCTCGCACAGCTCAGCATGGTTCTATATGCCTCAGTCCTCGGGGCTTGGATTAGAGGTAAGTGCCACAATGCCAAGCTTAGAACGTGTTTCTCTGTGGTATAATGTATTTGTTAAGTATGCTAACAGATTAACATCATTTCACAGTACCTCCCCCCCAATGATAGGACTCCATTTGAAGTAAAGGAGTAATGTATTTTATTACTGTGTTTCTTTGTCTGCTTTTGAATGCTTTAAAGGTACTTAGGAATATGGAGAGATATAAATGTTATTTTATTTCCTTCTAAATTTTAGTCATGAGTTTGCAGAAGACTTAAGAATGAACAGACTTTACACACCTTTAATCTTAGTCTTCTGGGTATAGGGAGGAGGGCACAAGTGGAAGGCTAGTTTGAACTACATATATAGCAAGTTCGTCTCCTAAGAACACTTCATGCCATGGCTTGTAAAATGCATGGATCTTCTCCTTCCTTTCCTGTTATTACTTCTTGGTTCTGGAAATCTAAATGAAAAAAAAAAAAAAAGTCCTGAACTCTTTGCTGCATTCAGTTCATATACGAATTCAAAGTTTGTGAATAGATTTTGGTACTTGGTTCTTTTTCTGTCTTGAGAACTTAAAACACTCCAGTAATACACTGGAGTCTAGGACTGAAATTCTCAGGTTGTGGTTTAATTCAATTCTCTTTGTGTCTGAAGGTGGTGTTTTAACAGAGAGCAGGTTCCTTATAAGACCTAATGAAAACTACCCCTGGGTTTCCTTGGATCCTTCAGATGGAACCTAAGGGAAAATCCTCACGCCTCAGCTGTGGAATGCACGGAAACCAGAACAGTGCTTCCCAGGAGACTCACTAGTCGAGGACTTGGTGTTCTTTTCTGTAAAGTGAGAGTTGGTTCTCCCCATATTCCATGAGAGCATGGTTATAAGAGAACTGTCTATAGCTTTTGTGAAGGAATCAGAACACGTGTATGGTACTTTTGAAGTGTTTACTGCTTTTACCTTGAGAATGTAGCTTTCCTTAGGGAAAAGAAGGGGGTGATGGCCTGTGTGTTCCCTGTGCCTACAGTCCAGCATTTAGGAGGCTGAAGCACGTACAGGTTTGGGGCCTGCGTGCGCACATAGTGAGGCCCTTATTGGAGGAAAGGATCAGATTGCTTGATGGGCCATATCCCTCTCCTACCATTTCCCAGTTGTTGGTTCATTTGATACACACATCTAGCAAATGGTACTTGTTTTTATTCAGCACTCCTAATAGCCAACCCATAAGATTCAGAGAAGTTATTAGGGTAAAAAAGAACTATAAAAGGTCAACTACGGTCATGAATAGTCCCTGGTGAGGGCTAATGGATACTCGCAATAGCGAGTTGCCACCCAGCTTTTTAGTAGCTGCTTTGCTTTCTCTTTTTTAAGTGGCATAAAATTGAATTTGACTTAGAAGATGAGTTAGGCTTGGGATGTTTCCATATAGAAAGAGCTAGATAGATAGATAGCATCTGGGTATCGTGCAGGCCGAAGTAATAATACTTTGACTTTTTCTAGAAATAATGCTCCAAGCAGTCCATTTTCTGGGAAAGCAGGTGGATCTTACTCAGATTTCCAGATGTGTTATTTTTTTTCTTTTCACAAAGGACCTGGTGTTTAGGCCCAGGGTAATCCCTTAAAGGAACTAGCCATCACTCCTTTTTAACTCCGTGCAGGCCGTGAAGTACAGCGTTCTTCTTTGTGGCAGGCACACTGCAGGGAAAGCACCTCAAGTGTCTTCGGCTTCTTAGCTTTGAATCCCTTTCCTAGGTTTCTTACTCGGGCTGTATTTTGTGATCATTCTTAAGAGCATAATACATACGGTACTGAAACACTGCCCAATAAATAACCTTTCTGTATAAAGCATTGTGTAATCCATTGATTTATAAGGTAGAGCTAGAACTATGTAACGGGGTGAGAACTAGTGAGTACAAACCTCAGTACCAGGTAGTATGTATGTACACTAAGTCTGTCAAAAAAGTTCTGTAGGTATGCCGAATGAACAGCATGTGCTGATGGCACTTGACAGCGACCATCAGACCGTGTACCCACAGTACTTACACATGGGATAATGGAATGATGCCTATAGCCAGCCAGCTTTTGAAACATGGTTTGTTTTTCTGAGTGTTACTTTTGTTTTCCAAAGATGTGATTCAATTTGTAGGAAAAGGGAACTTGGAGAGCATTTCAGAAATGTAAAGGAATACATGGGGGCCTGAGTTGGGACCCCTAGAGAATACGCTATCCAAGAAAGAACCTGGAAGCAAAGGAGTTGGTATAAGAGGATAAAGCTTCGCCTTGTCTGAAAGGATTTCGAAGCCAATAGGAGCAAGCTTTTCAGTCTGGTAATTTTCATTCTGAATGGCCTTACTATTTTGGTGGTATTACATTAAACATTTTAATGATTATGAAATTATATAGGAAGTATTCTTTTGAGTTTAAATTTATCAAAAGGTGCATGTATATCATCACAATTTTGTCCTGAAGACAATTTACTAATCTCATGCATGGATGTATATATACCATAACAAACAGAATTACTTTAGAAACCAGAAAATAAGAGGCCAGGTTTTTAAAAATGTGTTAGTTGGTTTGGTTTAGAACTCTGACTTCTCAAATCTTCACTGCCTTGTGAGCAGTAAATAAGTTGTCTTGAGGTTTTACAACTACAAAAAAATAGCTGTTGTAATTGCTAGCATAAAGAAACATGCTTAAAAATGTTTGATTTGGATACACTTTCTCTTTTTCCTTAGGTATAGTTGTATCCAGTATTGTTCTGATCTTGTCACAGCGATCACTTTTCAAGTTTTACATGTACAGCTCAGCCTTTCTATTAGCTGCAACTTCAGTGTTGGTGAACTACTATGCTGCTTTGCACTTTGACTTCTACGGTGCCTACAACACGTCAGCGTTTGGAATTGAGTTGCTTCCTCGGAAAGGGCCCTCACTGTGGATGGCACTCATCGTTCTGCAGCTAACCTTTGGAATCGGATACGTCACTCTACTCCACATTCAGTCTATCTATTCACAGCTGATTATTCTGAATATCTTGGTTCCTGTAATCGGCTTAATCACAGAGCTACCATTACACATCAGAGAGACGTTAGTTTTCATGTCTTCCTTGATTCTCATATTTAACACAATGCTTGTCTTGGCAGTGAAACTTAAGTGGTTTTATTACTCTACTCGGTATGTTTACTTGTTAGTGAGGCATATGTACCGAATTTATGGATTACAGTTATTGATGGAGGACACATGGAAGCGGATTCGTTTCCCAGACATACTTCGGGTCTTCTGGCTAACAAGGATTACAGCTCAGGCTACAGTGTTGATGTACATTTTAAGGATGGCGAATGAGACTGAGTCCTTCCTTATTTCTTGGGATGATTTCTGGGACATCATTTGCAATCTAATAATTAGTGGGTGCGATTCTACACTAACTGTACTAGGCATGAGTGCTGTAATTTCTTCAATAGCCCATTACTTGGGCCTTGGAATATTGGCCTTTATTGGATCAACTGAAGAAGATGACAGGCGGCTTGGCTTTGTAGCACCTGTTTTATTTTTCATTTTGGCTCTTCAGACTGGTTTAAGTGGGCTGAGACCTGAAGAGAGACTTATTCGCTTAAGTAGAAACATGTGCCTTTTATTAACTGCAGTCCTACATTTCATCCACGGAATGACAGACCCCGTGTTAATGTCTCTCAGTGCCTCCCACGTGTCATCTTTCCACAGACATTTTCCTGTGCTGTTTGTCTCTGCTTGCCTGTTTATTCTTCCTGTTTTACTCAGTTATGTCCTTTGGCACCACTATGCACTAAACACGTGGCTGTTTGCAGTTACAGCCTTCTGTGTGGAACTCTGCTTGAAAGTAATTGTTTCCCTCACTGTCTACACGCTATTCATGATTGATGGCTACTATAATGTCCTCTGGGAAAAGCTTGATGATTATGTCTACTTTGTTCGCTCGACAGGCAATATTATCGAATTTATATTTGGAGTAGTAATGTTTGGGAATGGGGCCTATACCATGATGTTTGAGTCAGGAAGTAAAATCCGGGCTTGTATGATGTGCCTACATGCATATTTTAACATCTACTTACAAGTAAAAAATGGCTGGAAGACATTCATGAATCGTAGAACTGCTGTTAAGAAAATTAATTCACTTCCTGAAATAAAAGGGAGCCACTTGCAAGAAATAGATGATGTTTGTGCCATCTGCTATCATGAGTTCACAACGTCTGCTCGGATTACACCGTGTAACCATTATTTCCATGCACTCTGCCTTCGGAAATGGCTGTACATTCAAGATACTTGTCCAATGTGTCATCAGAAAGTGTACATCGAAGACGATATCAAGGATAATTCAAATGTATCTAACAACAACGGATTTATTGCACCCAATGAAAATCAAAACCCAGAGGAAGCTTTAAGAGAAGATGCTGCTGGATCTGACCGAGAAATGAACGAGGATGACAGTACAGACTGTGATGATGATATTCAAAGAGAAAGAAACGGGGGGATTCAGCACACAGGCGCAGCAGCAGCAGCAGCAGAATTTAATGATGACACTGATTAAAGTAGCATTTACTAATCATTGAGGTATTTGTTTAAAATTCAGTTCATCCAAAATGGAGTAATATGCTTCACGTCAGTGTGTAACCAAGCACAAAAACAGTATCGATGTTGAAACTGTGAATGATTTTCCGTTTACTGTGATGTGCTACTGTAAATATACCTCTTTAATTACTTCTGGTCTCTTTGGTGACCTATTTAAATTTGTGTACATTATTGTACATAGAATAAAATGTTTTCACGTTTTTATGACAAAATTTGAACAAATAACTTCTTAATAGAGATAATGATCACACGGTGCGTCAAGTGTGCCAAAGAGCCCTCAATGAAATCAGAATCTGTCTAATGCTGCACTCTAGTTTTTCTTTAAAACGAAGGGAAAATGAAAATGCCGAATAAAGGAATGTTAGTATAAGAGACAGGAGATAAAATAATCTTGAGTAGAAAGGCTTTCTAAATAAAATGTTTTCTAAAACTAAGGCAAGATACCCTGCTAGAAGCAACTGAGAAACTTGAAATCTGAGTGCAGCTTAGAGGCAGGTTCAAAAGTCACACAAATCAAGGACAGAATTGAGAAATAGGCTTGTTATCAACTAAACTTTGACATAAACCAGGACATGCTGTCTAAGTTTTAGGTAGAAGCATCACTGTGTTTGCAGTGAGAGTGTAAAACTGTCCTTTCAGACTTCTGATGAGATTACACAATAAAAAGGCTGTCACTGTTACCTAAAGCATTAAGCAGCCTAAACAGTGCTGATCTGACTTTGTGAGTAAAATCAAGGCACAGTGTATAGTGCTACCTCTTTAAAGAACCACTGGGAAGATTTCCTTAATAAAGCTCACAGTCTTACCATGAAATTCCACATCATAAAAAGAAAACACAAATCAGGAAAAGAATATTTTAATGGTGTTGTTATATAGCGTGTTGGCTAATTCCAGTGGATCTTCTTCTCTTACTGCTGACATTATCTCCAATATTTGACTAAAACAAAAAACAAGGGATCAACTTACTCAGAATATATTGAGAGGTAATCACCTTTTCGTATGTAAGAGAAGATCTTACACTAAATACCTCTTCTTAGGAAGTTTAAGAGTTATAAAAGTTGCCAGTACTATCCATAGGAAAGCATCACCACTTACTGTCAATTAGAAGATTCTGGAGTTAACTTGAATATAAAGTTAATAGGGTCATGTAAATGCACCACTAATGGAATTGTCCCAGAGGGTAGGAGTCCTTAAAACTCTAAGGCATAGCACATTTGTTACTGGATCATAAGCATCTTAAAAATGAAATTTATACTGCACATAAAACAGGTTAAGTAATACCTTTCTACTTTGAATTTAGTTTTATTTATATTGTTTACTATTATAGTATAATTATATTTATAACAAATACACATGTACATATATGTATAAATATATGTACGCATACATACATATATGTGTATATATTTTTTTATTGGGGAGAATAGGGCCAAAAATTTGAAAGGCACTGCTTACTGACCTAGTCTCTAATGGACAGCAAGGAATGTTCATGTGCATGCTAAATACATGACAAGTATAGATGGTGTGGCTATGGGAGGGGCTCTAGGCGTGGACTCAGAGCCGGGAGAAGAGCCCAGAGGCTCCCTCTTTGTTTCTTTGCTCAAAATGATGAACACCAGTGGGTTCCTAGGAATATTATGTTTTTATACATGGATTAGAAAGTAGTAGTTCAAATTAAACCTTTAAATATTCTTTGTCATGAGACTTTTGTTCCCTTTTTGAGGATCCTAATTGTGAACACCCAAAATAAATAGGAATGGGGATTTATGGTCAGCTGGACCTTTAAAAGTCCTCAGTGTACACAACATTCAAATGCATTTTGTGCAGTGAACTCACTGCTACTGACAGAAGGGTGGCCAAGGGCATGGCTGCTCTGCTGAGACTTGGGCAGCAGAGTCATTTACTATTCAATGTCGCCTGTGCTTAGCGAAGCACTCTGTTTAGTAAGCCAGCAGTCCAGCAGCCTGGGCAGCCCTCTTTTATTCAGTGGGTTTTTCTGTACTTTCAGGAATAAAGCTACAGTTATTTTTAAATATAGCATTCTGGGGTATTGTGACACTTAAGCTTGTTTTGTTTACTTTTTCAACTGTGGTGTGTGTGTGTGTGTGTGTGTGTGTGTGTGTGTGTGTGTGTGTGTACATACGTGTGTACACCCACACATACATGAGTGCAGGAACCAGAAGAATCAGATTCCCTGGAGCTGGAGTTATAGGTGGTTGTGAGCTGCCCAATACACTGTGCTGGGAACACAACTTGGATTCTCTCCAAGTGCCCTTCTTCTGTAAGCCATCTCTCTAGCTCCTACTATGACATCCTTATACTAGGCACAGGTATTAAATAAAGTCTAAAAGTTTCTACCCTTCACCTTTCAGTACTGAAATGACAAGCAGTAAAGTCTTGAAAATAAAATGGACATAGACATGGTGATTCAAGACTAACCCATCACTTGGGAGATAGAAGCAGGGAGGGGTAGAGATTCAAGGTCACCTACTGCTGTACAGCCACTTGTAAGCTGCTTGGGCTACAGGAGACCCTGGCTAAAACAAAAATCACTATTCTCTTGCTCTTAGTCTCCTCAGGTCACGGTGAAATCTATACTAATAAGGCTGGCAAACAAAAGCCCCAAGGATCTGGTCTCACTTTGCTGTCCCAGATTTTCTTCTACTCACCTCATCCTACTTTCTGCTACACTAAGTACATTGTTTCCCTGACACTGCCAAGGCTCTTCTACAGGCTGCCTTTAGAGCACAGGGTGTTTGTCTTTATCTGATCTGACTCCCAGCCACACTTAGTGAACAAACAGTTAAAATCCAACACTGGCAAAGCCTGCTCCTAGTGTCTGGGCAGACAGTTGCTGACATCTCGGAAGCAGCTTATTGTCTTAGACTGCATCTGCTTGTCTGCTAGCACAGGCTCCTTATCCAAAACTCCTGCCACAGTCTGTCCCAGGGCATGCATGTGAGTACAACAGCAATTGCCTCTCTTAGCTAGCCTCAATTACTTGCACCTTTCCTGACACAGCAGGAGCCCTACCGTGTGTTTGAAGAAATGTACAGTCAAAAGGAAAGGAAGGCCTGCGAGTGAACAGTTAATGTGGAAAGCTCAGTGGAGTAACAACTGACACAGATGATAAGTAGCAGAGCAGGTGTATCTCAATGTTTCTACTGAGTGCGATTTTCCCAAGTTCTGCCATGCAGCTAACTGCAAGACAGGCTGACACACAGACTTTCAGGTCTTAAGTCTGTCTGCATTAAGAACTACTTGAAATCTTGTCTTGCAGATTTACAGGAAAATCCAAAAGCTACAAGTTTACACAGCATTAAGGCAGTAGAGAAAATACTCTGGTACTACGTCCTCCAAGTAGTGTGCTTGCCAAGTGGCTGTGGCAAACAAGCTTCTTGTCACTGTCTAGGGTCTTTCGTGTCCCCTTAAATGTCAGACTTAGGAGAAATAATGTCTTCTAGATGAATCTGCAAATTCCTCCATTCAAAAAAAGAGAAGTATTTTAGCAAGCAGTACAAAGAGTCCTTGCCTCAGGCTTTAAAGCCTGAGCTCAAGACTCTTTGCCAAAACCAACATGTGAAATAAAAGGAACCCTTATGTGTATATAAAAGGACACTCAATTGACTTCTCTGCCTGCTGAATTTTAGACCTGCCTTATACTCTACTTACTACACAGTACTTTTTTCAAAGGCACATTTCAAGACATACGCTAACAATCTGTGATATTAAACCTTATAAATGTTAGGGGGAAGCCTATAGTGGCAAACCACACGTAAACCAATATAATCTAGACTTCTTCTGGATAGGTGCCCATAAAATGATCTGACCAACTTTTCCTGTTTGCCCAGAGATTCTTCAAGCTGCCTATGTATATCCCATTCTGGATTACTGCCTTTGGGGGCTGAGGAAAGGACATGTTACCACTTGTCATTTCACTGTGAGGTTTGTCTTCCTGGTTGCTGCTGTTATCCACATTTCATATGCAGATAACCATCAGGCCATAGTTGAAGGTCAGCCAACTGGTTATAAACAGTGGCAGGAGAGGTGCATTAGAGCACCTCTGTGGTAAGCTTTGAGCTCTTTTCCTTTTCCTACAAAATGACAAAGGAGCAGACCCATAGACTTCTCACTGAGGCAGTAACATTTGGATTAAGAGGATGGGAACCTCAGAGATGACACATGTTCCAAACCACTATTCACATGGTTTTTGACTTTGGGCCAAGTGCCAATGGATGGCTTATCACACAGCCCAGTGCTAGCTCCTAGGAACTATCGTGAACCGAGCGGATGTCAGCAGTCACCTCTGACGACCTCGAGGTCATCAACAAACCAACTTACACTATGTGGCAGGGCTCGTTCCTGTCTTTTAAACAGCACCCGGCTTCCCACTTCTTTTTGGTAGGAAATGCAGTTTTTATATATTTTGATCCAGCATGTGTACTTTTAACTCCACACCAAGGTGCATCTAGAGTCATGGGAAAGGGAGAAAAGTGTTAAGGAAGGGATTTACTTTTCTAAAACTTTTCATGAACTGGTATATAACCTAAAATTACAAAAATGAATGCAACAGAAAACAGTTCTGAGGAAAGCTTAAAATCCCAACCTATACTTTAAAGACTGATTTGTATCTACTTCCTTACTAATGTGGCTAGTATATGACATGCTTTGGGGGAAAAAGAAATGTTGAAGAAGTATCACTGACACACTTCAATGTTTAAGCCTGCTCTGTGCTCTACTGCCCGTGAGAGCACTGCTGACTCATGCGTGGTCGTGAGTACCAGCCTTTCCCCAGGCCAGCGCACTGCCACCATCTCCCTGCCATTTCTCCACAACAGCTTGCACATTAGATAGGCTCTCTACAGCCGCTTTTGTGACTGCCTAAGGAGATCAAGTTAGTGTCCCTAGAGTGGCTCAGTAGAGAGACTTAAAGCTGCAATCCTTTGAGTTACAGGGGATAGGTCCAAGTACTAGATTTTAAACTTATTTTAAGAGATAACATTCTAAAATCCTATACTATTTCAATTGCTGCTGTTTGTTTTTAGAGGCTATAGAATTAAACCACTATAAAAGAGTATCTCAGAGCCCTCATTAAACTGCTTAAGGGACTCATTTCGCTAAATTTTCATAAGTACAGATTCTAGTGCACAGATTCTGCCCTCTTTTATAAGTTTTGAGGTTTGGCCAAACTGAAAATAAAAATAATCTGTAATTACTTTTCCATAAATAATAACCTCTGAAAATCTGATTCAATATGGAACTTGAATTTCTGGAAACTTCTACTTACCTGTCTCAATCATTAGTTTTTCACTGGGTATTGACTTCAGAACTTCCAAATTAGCTTCAGTTTTCAGAGAGCTTGAAGACAGTATTTTAAAATGATATTTAGTGAATATATCCTTACCCTTTACAGAACCCATATTATGGTCAACTTCAAATCAACCTCTACTTTTGTCCCTTCTGTAACATTTAAAAAATATTATTTTTACTTCTGTGTGTATGCATGCACATTGTATATGAATGTTGTGTGAATAGGTACTCCAGTGGCTAGTAGATCTAGGTCCTTTGAAAGGGCAACAGGTGGACTTAACCACTGAGCCACCTGCCCAGCTCCCAGATACTACTTTAATGTAAAGGTTGATGTAACAATGGAGTTAGAATGTGGCATATTGAATATACATTGCTCTTAGGAGATTGTTTTTCATACTTATCAGTTGACATTTTAATAAACTTTATTGGCATAAGTAAGATTTTAAGTTACAAAAGAGATATTTGTGTAACTTAGAATGATCTGTTAACTTTCACTTTTTAAACTTATTTTCAGCCACTGTAACAGACCACTCCTGCTTCTACGGCCTCACTGTCCTGTAAGAACAGACTTCCATATTTGCACCCTCACTGCCCACGGTCAGACTCTAGTTCTTGAAGGGCCTTGGCCTCAGGCCCTGCTTTGAGATAACGAGATGGCATGGCCATAAGCAGTGAACCTTTTGTGGTTAGAACCGGATGATGCCATTTCTGTGAGCATCACTGACAGTTATCTTTTCAGCTAGGTGTCCAGAAAGAAAGCATGGCCAGACCCAGCTCGCCCAAGACACTAGTGGGAATGTAAATGCTTTAGATTGCCAGCAAGTTTTACAATGAATCAGTATTCAAAGTAATGAGAAGTACTGTCCTTGTATTAAAAAAATAAATCACAAATTCACTGTAAAGACATTTTAGAACAATTTTAGGCCTGTGGCTAAACTGAAAGAAAGCAGAAATCACACCCACCCACTCCCACCCCCCATGTAAGCACAGCCCCCCACACACTAAAGCCAACACAGTGTTTACATGTGTTAGAATTGATAAACCCACCCTGACACATCACCACCTCTGAAGCCCATGTTGTAATGCTGGGACCCCTGACTCATCCTCTGTGGGACTGCAAATTTCTTACAAAGTAGTTTCACTGCTTCCCGATACACTGAATACACTGTGATGAATACACTGTGTGCTGTGTATTCATCCCTACTTTCTTGGTCCTGCAACACTGATGTTTTTACTGTCCCTTGATAATCACTGCACCCAACAACATTTTTCAGTGAAACTAGTAGCTGCCTGTTACCCTACTCATTGTTATAAAGCAAAACATGAAAGGAGAAATGGCTAATAACTTAATTGCTAAGTGACGTAAATGTTAAAGGCCCATAAAGAAACTCTCAGATTCACCCAAGAAATATCCCATAAGAAGGTAACTAGAATGCAGTTAGGACAGGGAAGGGTGAAAGCACAAGGGAGGGAATGAGGGACACCCAGCCCAGCAGGAAGGTGGAATTAAAGATGTAGACTGAATTGACAGTCCCCCTTTCATCTCACTCTACTCCAGAACACTCCATGTACATTTACAAATCTCTCACCTACCTTCCTAGCAAAGATCACAAGATATCCTTCTAGAAAAAGATAACCCCAAAAAGGTCTCTACAAGAGCTTCTGTGAGACTCCACTGTGGAAAAGTCCAGCTGTGATCTAACCTGCCAGTTGACTGACTCACCTAGAGCTTCCAAAAAGTTATTTGTGATGCGATTTATATAGTCCAGGCTGTCCTCAAACTTGCCTTGTGAGGCTAGCCTTTTAAATTCTTACTTCAGCTTCAGTGGCATGTACCACTATGTCCAGCTATAAGAACTTCCTGGCATTTAAAGAAAGTCACCATCAAGAGGCCAACCACGTGAGGGAGACAGAACCACAATAAAAGCAACTGAACAGTTAGAAACAGTTAGAAATCTGACTTCCAGCTATGATGTCTTCAGACAGAAGGCCCTCACTCCATCTGCTAGGACTATGCTAGAGGAGAGATCTTCAGAACTAGAAATGAAGGCTGGAATATATTTCATCTTAAAAAGTTGGAAATAAAGTAAATTTTAGAAGGTGACAAAGTAGAAATGGAAATTATAGAAAAGATAATATCAGCTATCTGAGTTATCCCCCCTCCAAAAAAAGAAAAAATAAAAGGAGAGAAAAAAAGCTATTCCCAGGAGTGATTAAGAAAGAAAAGAAATGAAAAGAAAGAAAGGAAAGAAAAGAGGCTCCAGCTGTTTGGGGACAGTACCAGAGTAGCAGGATGAGTGACCAAAAAACACGACATAGTCTCCAATATCAAAAAGACATCTGAAATCTCATATCAACTAATGTAAACCCTACATAGGTAAAGCAGGACTGGGGCTGAGTGGCAATCAGATGTCACCAGCATTGGAGCCCACCTCTGAAGAATCAGAAACGGGTTCCCCTTTCTTTCATTAACTATCCAAGCACACTTCTACGAATAAAATAAATCCATTTCCAAATATGTAAAAATCTTTATAAAAAAAAGTTACTTCTCATGAACATTGTCTCAGGAAGCAGAGAGTTCAGTAAACCAAGCCTGACAATATGGTAGCTAACATCTGTAATCCCAGCACTGGTGGCTGAGGCAGCCGGATAGTCAGGGTCATCACCATCTACACCAGAGTTTATCTCAGAACAAACCAAAACGATAAAACCCACACCAGAATGCATGAGAACTGGAGAAACAAAACTATGGGGCTCTATCCCAGATGAGACAGGAGTCCAGACAGAAGGGCCTGGAACTAACACAGTAAATGGGCTTCCTCAGAGAAAACCAAGTAAGGCATTTGCATGGAGCCATAGGAAGGACAGCGACTCACTGTAGCCTAGGCCACCCTACAATTCATGATCCTCCTGCTTCAGCCTCCCCAGTGTTGAGATTACAGGCTTAAGCCACTGCGCCTGGCTGTGCTTCAAGTTTTGAGGACAAGGAAATATATGAGGCTAATTACTCCAAAAGTCAAAGTGTGGCAGATGAGCACAGCTCACTACATGGGCAGCAGAGAAACAAACAGTGACAACATCACCAAACCCAGATTCCTGACATCACAATGGAAGGAAGACAGGGAACAGTATGGTGTGTGTCTTAAGGACACAGACAAAGGCGGGCATCAGAGTTTAGAATATATAAATGTTACACGGATGTATAGCAGCAGATACCTAAGCACTTGTCTCTGCAAAATCTGGGAGGCATGCTGGGGGAGGGAGCAACAGCTGCTTCTCTCAGGATGTGTATATTGTTTGACAATCGGTGTATAAACTTAACCATTAGAATAATCGTGGGGTATAGCTATACGAATATGCAATGTCAATATTGTGTTCCCCGAAGAACAGTATATGGTCACCAGTGATCTCTGTAAGGGCAGCACTGCAGAGGGAAACTTATCTTCACTGACTTCCTAAGAAAACAACTATAGAAAACGCTAACATATCTGACAGAAAGCAAGACCAGGACCTTGCTGTACTGGCTGACCTGTGAGGAGGTCTGAGGTTTAGTGTGGAGTTACAGAGGAAAGGTCACTGAGCAATGAGCCAGAGGACAGGTTCTCACACTCGGGGTAACCTTACACCTGTTTCCTAACGTCTGTGGCCTAAGAAATACACATGACTGCCACAGGATACTCCTTTCCGTGGCCAGCATGTGTGCGGCATCACATACAAAGCTGTGACTATGTCTCTGGAAAAGCACGAGATAACCCGAGTACAAGCTGGACAGCTGAAGACCTGCCGACCGCAACACAAGTCGGTTAAGGCAGCAAAATAACGTGTAAGGACTGAAAACAATCTACTGTTCAATTTCTTCATAAGTAGTTACTAAAATTCCCAAAGATCAAACATACAGACTGTAATAAGAATAAACTCTCAACAAGACAACTTAAAGACTCTGATAATATAAAAATTAAGGAAAACCAAAACAGTGTGAGAACGTACCAACCATTAAATCCTATATAAAGGTCCAAGTCAATCAAAGCAGCCGCTGCTTCCTTCGTACCATCAAATGAATGCACCTAGGGATGTACATATACCATTTTATTAAAATATTAAAACATGCAATAGCAGTGCTCTACTTTCCAGGCAAAACCATACAGGGTGTGTGTGGTGGTGGTGGCGGGGGGGCGGGGTTCACAGGTCTTTTTAATATGGTAGTACCTACCATGCTTTTCTTTCAAACCAGACTTGATAATCACAATCTGTTATTATTTCTGGTGACACAAGCAAGGAGTTGGCTGCCTAAGGTTTCTCTGCAGCTGGGGTTGTAACTCCAGCTCCAGAGGATCTGATGCATGCTTCTGGCCTCAATGAGTCTTTCTGTGTACATGCATGCGTGTGTGTGTGTGTGTGTGTGAGAGAGAGAGAGAGACAGAGAGAGAGAGAGAGAGAGAGAGAGAGGAGAGAGAAGGGAGAGAGAGAAAGCGTAAGACAGAGACAGATGGAGAAAGAGGGAGACGGACAGTGGGCGGGGGAATGTGTGTACATGAAACACAAATAAGAAAGTAAAAGAAAAGGCCATCATTCCATTATCCACATCAGTAAACAGGCAACAAAGACTGAGACCTTTTTCCCTGCTTTAGGCGTATGTGTGTAATCAAGACCCATAACTAACAGTAGGGCTCCTTTAGTAATGAAGTCATATCGCCAATGTCCATGGATAACTATGTTATACAGCTGCCAACACGATTTGTAACATCAAACGGATGAAAGCCTTGAAAATTACATGGGGGTCAGCAAGGTGACTCACCAGGTAAAGGTGCTGAGCCCTCAACATGTCCAGTGCACAACAACGACGAAAAATTCCTTCACTAATATAAAGATAATTTAAACTGTGATCTCTTATAAACCAGTTCAGAGAACTATTTATTATGACTTTAGTTAGCAATTTGTTTTATTAAAGCCAAATATTTTGGTTGCCTTTGCTGTTCCTGGTATTAACTTTTTGAAATTATTGACTCATCCAAGTAAGTCTTACTTAGAAATAAGGGTGAGTGGGTGGTGGAGTCTAGAATGACAATGCATGCCGTCAGTAATGCCCAGGACAATAACTAGAGCCTTTCTCAACTCCTAAGCATAGCTGCCAACAGGAAGATTACAGAGTCAGTAAACTACAGAGATGTGCAAAGTAACATGAACATGACAGCAAGGCAGAGCACCCACATCACTAGTGGGCTGCAGTGCCACACAGAGCTAAGCCCCAAAAACAGACGGTGACAGTCAGCAGCATGACTGACTGGGTCAGTCCTGATGACCAACCCCTGCAAGTTATTCTCTGACCTCCACACAAACACATGGCACATATGTGTACACACACACACACACACACCACACACACATTAAATATAATAAAAATCACATGTGTGTTCCTCAAAATTCCAAAAAGAAACATGTAAAAGTATCCAAGTAAAGCAACGTATTACTGTAAAAATTTAGGGTTAGGTCAACTTTCAACTTTCTACTGGCCCATGGAACTGTGACTAAAATACCTAAATAACAATTTTTATCCCCAAAGATGGTCATTGAACCTCTCCTGAATTGTATATGAAATTTTGTATACGTGAGCATTTTTTTAAGCACAGATTATCTACTTGAGCCCATGACCTGACTGACTAGAAACCACTACCACAGCAATCAGAGTGCAGTGACAGTAGAGAGATCAAAAGAATGACTACCAGCTAGCAAATTAGGAAAGGAAACCTGAAAGAAACAATGGGATGTTTTAAGACACTGTAAAGGTTGGCTTATGTTTCCCTTAAAATTTAAGAAGAGCACCAAAAAGGACAGTGCTGGGAAAGCAAAGACAGTTACAGAGTACAATTCACATTTGTTTCTAAGCAGAATCTGGTACTCACTCATACTTTAAGCAAAAGAAATGTAATTCAGAGTATTTGTATACCATCTGGCCCATAAATCTTATAGCAAATTTGTATGTCTTTCAACCAAGAGCCTCAATCACTTTACTTCTGCTATCTGAATTAGCTGAAGCCAACCTTAATAACAAAGACATTCTTATATATCCCATATTTAAACAAGTATTGTACACTTACCACTCCACCCACACACCGATCTCTATTTCTTCTCATAATATCTGTGAATTAAACGGAAAATTCAGGCAAGTGGCCTAATTGCCTCACAGTTTTTAAATTGTAATGATATTTCATTTTTAACTCACCCAAAAACTCAGTATGTGAATTTCGACAATGAAGAAACATTGGTAATTTTGTTTGTTCTGACAATTCAAATTGTTTTTCAAAATATCTGCAAAGCAAAAAAAATTACCACACCAAAATTTTTATTTTAGCATGAGACATGTATCAAATAATTTTTGACTAAAGGAATTTTATTATATGGAAATGGCAATATGAAAGTAGTGAATTCAGATATTAAAAACATCAGATTCTTTCCTGCCACTAAGGATGCTTCACACCAGAATTACAAACTTACTTTCACAATGCCTTTATTAACTTATATTTGAGTTTTTAAATCACCTTTTCCAATTCTGTTGGGCTGGAATAAACTAAAGTAATTTTGTTTAGTTGAAGTGAGGTTAGAGAACAGAAAGCCTTGAGAGAAAAGACTAAGAATTACTAGTAGTGGCTAGGGACAGGGCCGGAGTGCAGAGTCCTTGCCCAGCATGCACAAAGCCCTGGGCTGAATCTCCAGCACTACATAAACACAAGGGTGATAGATCAGGACTGTAATTTCAGCAACCGTGAGGTGGAGACAGCCATTAGAAGTTTAAGGTGATCTTCAACTACCTAGTTAGCTTGAGGCCAACCTGGGCCACATGAAACCTGTTTCCAAAAAACCCCAAAACACAAGAAGTACTAGCCACCTATTCCACAGCCACTAATGTAGTACATATGCCAACATCCAGTGTGCCATATCACTGAGTAAATATCACCATGGACAACTCCATGGCCCAGCCGCATGACCAAGTCACAGTTTTACAGTTCCATAAGAATAGCCAAAGATCTAAGTCACTAAAATTAACAGAAGCATGCTGGGCAGTGGTGGCATATGCCTTTAATCCCAACACTCAGGAGGCAGAGGCAGGCGGGTGTCTTGAGTTCAAGGCCTGCCTGGTCTACAGTGTGAGGGCCAGGACAGCCAGGGATACAGAGAGAAACCCTGTGTTAAAAAGCCGAGAACAAAATAAGTAACAGAAGGACATATAATGTGCCCTGAGAATTTTATGTAATTCAAGAAAAGAAAGATCCCTAAATTCAAGCTAGACATCAAGAGGCCATGGGGGTGGGGAAAGGTGGCAGGAGAGTATGGAGAGTAGCTAAGAGCAATGGCTGCATTTCCAGAAGTCACAAGTTCACTTTCCAGCACCCACAGATGCCTCACAACCACGTGTAACTCCAGTTCTAGGGAATCTAATGGCCTCTTCTGGTCTTTGCTGGTACTCCACATGTGTGACAGAGAGATGTAGGCAGAACACTTACATAAAAACAGACAGATATTTAAGAAGTCATGTGGGGGCTGGCAAAGTGGCTCAGCAGGAAGGGAGGGCACCTGCTGCATGGTGAACCCAAGTTCACCCCCAGAACCCACATGGAAGAAGGGGAACTCCATGTAGGAAGTTGCCCTCAGAAACCACTTGCACAGCATGGCTGCAGGCTCCCTCACAAAAAGAGGAAAGAAAGAACCATTCCATGTGGCAAAGCAAATTGAAACACTGTAACAGTACAAACCGAGGATAAGGGGTATATAACATCAAATAACTGGCATCTTTCAAAGGAAAACAAACAAAACCGACCACCAAATAACATGTAACAGAGCAGAACTGACAACTGTCAAAACTTTCATCTGCGCATTTTATCAACGCTCCGATTTCCTCCAGTTGAATCACTGCTTTCTGAGAGCTTGGGTCAACACTAAGGACAGACTGAAAAGGTCAGTGTCAGAGCAGCTGTTACCAGTGAGGGCTGAGGCTCCAAAACAGTGAGTGACACAGAAGCAGTGAGCGTCTCCCAGCTGGCTGACAGCCGGGCCAGCCTCATCCTTGCCCAGGCTACCCTAAATATCCCAGGGATCATTCTGAAATCTTGTCTGATATCTGCTTTTTAAAAAAGACCTACACAGTATCAATATTTTAAAGCCCCACGAAAAATGCCCAGAGCAAATTCCTCCTACATAAGAAAAAAGAACTCCGATATACAAAAGGAAGAAGTGTAATGGGACAGCGAAGTTAGACATACTGCTAGGACTCAAGACAAACTTTCCATAACCAAGCTAGTCAGGCCTTTTCCTCGTTTCCATTCTTGTTCAGGGATGGAGAACTGGCTCAGTGGTTAAAGAGTACTTGCAAAGGAGCAGTATTTATTCAGTTCCCAGCACCCACATGGCGGCTCACAACTGTCTGTAACTGCGGCTACAGGGACTCTGACACCATCTTCTAACTCCCCTATACGAATGCACAGACACAGTGATAAAATTTTTTAAGCATTTCTCAAAGGCCACAGCTAGTATTTCCTTTCGAAGCTCTAATTATTGAGTACTCAGTCTGTCTGGACATGCCACTATGGGTTTTACCCATCATAGACTGGAGAGCTGTGCATGTAGACAGGCAGGGAATAGCAAGACTAAGTCACACTGCAGGCCAGGCCCGCTCACTGGGGACAGTTCACTTTAACCCCATTATAGGTGTATCCACTTACCATTTCTCACATTCAATAACTATTGTACACTGAAAAGGGGGGAAATGTGTTTTATAAAACCAACAAATCATACAGTAGGGTAATGTTTCAAAAATGCTACAAAAATGTAGATTGAAGCCAGGTGTGGTAATGCATATCTTTAATCCCAGCACTTAGGAGGCAGAGGCAAAGGCAGAGGCAGAGGCAGGAGGATTTCAGTGAATTCATGTAGTGAGTTCCAGGACAACCTGGGGTATAAGGAGATAGTGTCTCAAAAAGCCAAAACCAAAAACAACAACAAAAAATTGGAAAAAAGAAAGCACAGATCAGGGGCTGGGAGGGGGCTCACCATGCACTCACGAGCACCTGAGTTTGATATCCAGCAACCATGTAAAAGAGAGCCCTAGGTCCTAGGGAGGGACCCTGTCTCAACAATATGATGGAGTGCTCCTGTGGAACGACACCCAGGATTGACATCTGGTCTCCATACGCACACACATGCATGTGTGCACACACATATGCACACAAAGAACTAACCAAGATCTACATTCTTCCAACAATAAGTTCAATAGCAAATATTAAATTACAGCCCTTTTATCCATATAGGAAACAGAGAGAGAGAGAGAGAGAGACTTCTTCCTTATTAAACCTTTACTAGATGCCAGAGGAACTGCACAAGCAGATCCACTGTGTTCCTTTGACACACTGGAAGACACTAATCTGCTGCCTATCTTCAGTACACTCAGGTAAATAAACTGAAATTGATGGACACAGAAAAGGTTAGTCTATGCCAGGGGAAGGCCAAGTGGGACAGGAGGTCCCTGGGTATCTGTCTCTTTGACAACAATCCAGATAAGATTATTACTACTTTAGACAATTTAAAATCTAGTTAAAAACTGCCAACTGATGTATCTTATCAATGTTTTCACTATAGTTTGTCCTTGAGTATCCTCTTTTGAGGAGACCTACGTTATGCTGTCATCTCAGAAAGGCTTCCTAGACTGCCTGTAGATGGCTCTCCTTCTATCCCCCAACCATACACTTACAAATTTTTAATGGTGGTTGTAGGAATTGAACACAAGTCCTCAAGTGTACACACCTTCTTAATAGCACTTACTAGCCTAGTACACTTAGGGACTGTGTTGTCAATAAAGGCCAACGACCCAGGCCTATCTTTTACCACACTGAGGAGGCACTCGGCAATCACGTACAGGACAGACTGGGGACATCTGATGCGTGTTACAGCATAATCTATACCCTGCTGTACATCCTGAGTTCTAACACTGACTGATAATGGAAGTTCTATCCAGAGCATTAGACAGAACTTATACTATCAGTCCTTTCATGGAACCAAAATGAGTCTGCAATATGCGGGCTGCATCTGAGAATCACGTCTAACTTATTCTAAGAAAGCCACACAGGGAAGACAATCGTGTGGAGCTCTGCAACAGCGCCTGTCATGAGCTGAGGCTTGCCCATCTGTGGCCCAGGAGGCTCACCCTAGTCCAGGCAGACACAGCAGAGGAAGGATGGCGTGAGAAGCCGGAGACAATGGGCTTCTGTCCAGTGCAAATCTGTGCACTTTCTAGGTTAGCTGAACTGATTACTTGGTGTTCAAGAGACAGAGTCATAACATCGCTAACATTCCTGGCAGGTATGATGTGGAAAGTCCCTTAGGTGGCATCGGATGTCACAGATGCCATCACCCCATCCCCCACCCCCATTACAAAGTTTATTTAGAGATAATTTGATTGGGATTCTTATGTAGTTTCCACCACCACCAAAACGTGTGTATAATATACAATGTGTCCTTTGTTTCTCCATTCCGATCCCATCCAATGGCTCCTCAGTTGGGGATAGTTATTATATGCAAACATGTATGGACTGTGTTTCACTTAACTTTTGATATACGCCAGGGAAAACATACACACCTTGGTATCTAACCCCACATGTCCAATCGATGTTATTTGGAAAAAATAAAAATCATTCTTAGGAGTTTACAACCATTTTCAAAGTCAACAAATTTCCTTACTTGAGTTGAGTATCTTTGGGACAAAACTGAAGTCGGTCAAAATCTTTAAAAGATAAAGAATAATAATCACTCAGGATTTGAATATAACAAGTAGATATTTTCAAGCTAATATTAAGTGGTGAGGTTGGCACTCACCAAGTCCACACTCCCCTATTGCTACAACTTTTCCTTTGTTGTTTTCAGCAAGGTGCAGCAATCCTGCTAAGTACTGGTCAGGGCTGTCCTTCTCAAACTCATCACATCTCGTGGGATGACACCCCACTGTACTGAAAAACATGTCTAGCAGAAAAACACATCTTAGGTTATTTTCAGGATTTTTTTCATCCATGTTAACATTTAACACAAAAACGAGTGAATGAATTAATTTTAATTGAAGCCACAAACAATTCAAACGTCCAGAATCATGTGCATCATTCAAACGTTTTTAAAATGTTAAAAGTGGGAGATGCATATAAAAACTGACTTTGTATATTAATTAGTCAACTCTTTCCACAGCTAGTCATTTAACACACGTCTTAGGATAGAAGTGAAGTAATTTCTCTCTATTGTTTTAAAGACAGGATTTCTCTGTGTAACAGAGGCCTTGCGGTTCTGGACTCTCTAGACCAGTCTGCCCTTGAACTCATAGAGATCTGCCTGCCTCTGCCTCTGATCTGCCTGCCTCTGCCTCTGTACCACTACACCCAGCTGTGAAACGATTTCTTAAAATAACCTAATTTTATCTTTTATATGCACTGTTTACGTGACAGTACAATTCATATATTGAGTATACCAGCCACAATGTGCCTCCACATTGACAGTAGAGGTTGACAGTAGAGACCGGATAGGTGCTGACTGCTCTTGCAGACGATGAGAGTCTGATTCCTGTACCAGACAGCTCACAGCTGCCTGTAACTGCAGCTTCACGGGAGTCTGACATCTCTGGCCTCCGTGGGCACTTGCACTCACGTGTACAACCTATTCACACACACACACACACACACACACACGCACACAAAGCATACCATAAAAATAATTTTTAAAAATTTGAAAAGGTTAATAGTAGGAATGGCTTAAAGAGAAGGAAAGGGAATCTCTTTTGCTAATAAAAAAAACCCCTCACATTGGAAGTCAGACTTCAGTATTTTAATAGCGAGGAACACACAGCAGAGCGCTGGGAGAATGGGTCAGTGTCAGAGTGCTTGGCTACTGAAGTTCAACAGGGACTTGCAACTGAGCTCAGGAGGGTAGAGAGCCTTCCACAGGAAGCGGTAGACAGCCCTTTAAAGAAGAGGAGGAGGAAGGACAATGATAAAGACAGGGGAGGGTTTCCAAACCACAGCCGTTAGAGGTTACAAAGTATGAAAGAAAATCTCCCTTTGTACTTCAAAAAGTCCCGGGAAGATGATGGTTTTCATGTTTAACATTGAGAGTCAATGTAGCCTGAAGAGAATGATGCATTTTATAAAGATTGCTATAAAAACAGCTTTTGGTAAGATTTCAGACAAAAAAGAAACACAGCTGTATTTTGAAAAAACTATGTGGATGCCTAATCTCTAGGTGTCTAGCAAGGTATGCATACAAAAAGGCTATATGAATGTCAAATAAACTTTTAGGATTTTAAAAAAGCGTGAAGTGTCTGAGCATAAAGTAAGCAGCCAGAGAGTAGCATATTTTAATTGTGTTAGCGTGTGTTGAGGAGTGTGCGCATGGAGACCTGAAGAGGATGCCACATCCCCTGAGCTGCTCGTTTCAGATGCTGGTAACTGAACTGGATCCTCTGCAGGAGCAGCAGGTGAGTGCTCTTACTGCTTGGCTCTCTAGCCCGGTAATAACATATTACATTGTTACCTCAACTCATGGGGCCTCACACAAAGTCTGATTCACAAAATAAATGTTCCATAACAATGATTCTTCTCAATTTAAGTTAAAAGATTTTAAATAAAAACAATTCATATCAAACATTAAAATATGCACATAAAAACTCTACATCAGAACAACTTGAAGATAAATTATGTATGTAGGTAACTTTGCTATTATTTACTGAAGTAATCATGTTAAGTACTATAAGACTTTATTGAACATCTGATATACCAAAGAGTACTCTAATCTTTGTCATCTTAAAAGCATGTTCCACTGAAATCAATCTATTTTCCTGTATGTCTATGTCAGGAGTCACTGTATTTGTACCTGAAGCAGTTCTGAGAAAGACTTCTTCCTAATTAAGCAATTCACATTTGTTTTGGTAAAAGGAATAAGAGGGTACCATTTGTTTGTGCCAACCGCAGTGCATCTTTACTGTCTTGTAGACTTCCACCTGTGATCATAAACTGGAATGGCAAAAAGTAAAAGAAGTGACTTCCAGGGACCAAACACCTTCCCTCCAGGTCACCGCAAGGTGTTCTTCCCCCTCCCCCGCTCCTTTATGGTCATGACGAAGATCATCTCTACAGAGTGCTACCTGATTTCTGCCCATGTATACCCTCCCACAGGAGTCCTGTGTTAAAAGTAGCATGCATTTACATGTTTGTCTCTATTAGTGACAAATTCTAAGTCTCTTGAGGATACAATTGTTCTGTTATAGAAGACAAAATAGCTGAGGACCTCCTAGTTAAAATTCTGTTCACTGAACTCAGTGACCATGTAAATGCGTAACTGAACAGTGTTGATTAATTCAACAGGTCCAAGTATGGGTTGGGAACTCTAGGAGGTCAAACCTCCTCTGTAAGAACAGCAATGGCTTTTCATCTCCCCCACTTCCACCCAATCTCATGTACGGGGCGTCACCCACACTATCTGATGTACAGGTCACAACAGAGTGACCCAGAAACAGACAAGCAAATGCAGCAGTCTTCTGTCACTCAGACACTTGGCAGAATGTAACAGAATCCCCTTGCTGCTAAGGTTTATTTGGAAACCGGTTATTTTTCATTAAAATATTCTGTTTGGGTTATAGTTTACCATACTCTGAAATGAGTTGATATGTAAAATATTTCTGCTTTAATTGCTAAAATAGCATATATAATGCATACAACCCACAAAAAAGCTTTTTAGAGGGTTTGCCATGATCCTAAAGAAAACAGAGCATCCTAAGATCAAAAACTGATATATTAATGTCATGATGAAGGAATTCATGGCTCTTGGGAAGCCAGCATACTTCAGACAGCCATTAGAGTCACTCCATGGTTAGAAGGCCATCTTTCCTAATCTGTAGATGGAATTAAAGAACCTAGTGTCAAAGGTGACTACCAAGACAGTGCTGCTTAAGGTATAGTTTCTAAAGGGTGGTTTAAGGACACTATTATTATTTTTAAAACATACTTCTAAGTGTCTCTAAGCTATAGTAAAGATATCTCATTGTAGGTACACACCAAAGAGAATGCACACAGAGAAAGGTGGAGTTGTGTGTGAGGAACCGATACTGTCATACAGCAACACAGTGTGACCAGCCACTGAGCGTCTAAACGGAATATACAGGCACAATTAAAACTTCGAATGCCCACAGAATGTGAGATTTAAGAAAATTTTAAGATACCAGGAAAACTCTTCTTTCCTAATCTTGCCTAAGTCCTGGAAACTGTACCAGTTGCCCACATAAAGAACTTCAGTGCTGTAGAACAGGTTCTAACCAAATCTACTTACATTCTCTACCCCTGCTCCTCATAACCTAAGAAAGGAGGGGCGAGGCAAGGCCATGGGCTTCTCTCCCAGCGTGCAGTCTCCTGACCTGGCAGTGGTGACGTCATCACATACATAATGAAGGCCTGCTCAGAGCAGCTTTTTCTTTAACTCTCACAACAATGTTCTTAAACACCTTTAAAACATCCATATTTTTATGGATGAACAAGCTGAGATCTAGAATACCACAAGTTTCAAAGCCATGAAGGAGGAAGCTGAGGCTGGAAGCCAAGTTTGTGATGCCAAAACCATGCTTCTAATTATACAACAAAACTGCTGGTCATGAACTCAGTAAGTCCATGTGAACTCTACCTCTGTCTTAGTATTTCTGTCTATCGTTTGTGTGTGTGTGTGTGTTTGCGCACACTTGCACACACAAATGTGAACTCAATCAGAAATGAGGAAAGTACTCCTGCTGACGTGGGGAAATTCAGGGCCTGATACATCAGTGTTTGCAGGAAAGCCTCGGATACAAGTGACTCATCATGAGGGAGTGAACATAGGATGAAAAGTTCACACACCTTTGGTCCTTCCTCATTACTTTTGACCAATCAATATATAGGGTTAGAGATTGCAGAGTTTATTTAACTAGTGTCACACTTTAGAACCGACATTTAGCTTAGAAGAAATAGCTACAAAGTGAATTGATACTATGCTATAGAATAAAACTTTATTTCTCATATATGTGGCCTCGCCGCCATATGTTCAACTAATTTAAAGAGATACTTACTTGAAGACTTTGACATAAGCTAGTTAATGTTCAATTTCTAATTAGAATTCTAAATACTTGTAAGCATTTTATTACTGTTAAAACTAAGGAGCTTTCTTAGTTATCTAATGGTATACCCACAGCTAACTGTGGTAACACATGCATGTGTTTGATAACTATTTCCAACACATGCCAAGCAAGATTATAACATATTTTGAAGGTTGTCTTTTAAGACTAGCACTGGTTATAGTTTTGTTTTTTCTATCACATTTGTTACATTTCTGATGGCATACCTGAGGACTGTGACAGAATAATTATCTCTATTACACATGGAGAGACACTGAGTGTGTGGCACTGGCTTTCTCTTCTACTGTGTAGCATCTTAACTAACAATATTTTACAAACAAACTCAACAGTAACAAAATGCAGACGCTACCTTTTTAACACCAATCTGGACAGCTCTCCCTATTACATCTTGTAAGTCATCTGTGTAAGAAAAATCACATATTAAGAAAGTGTGGTAAATATAGAGATATTATCTATAGTTATGCATCTACAATTTTTATCTCTCCTAAAGTAAAATTGCACAGAAATAATCATGTACTAAACGCAGTCTAATCAGTGCCAGTTACTTGGAATATAGTGACACTAGAGTCATAAAACCTTAAAAAAATATAAAACAAGAAACTGAATAATTAATAATTGATCTAATTGTACTTTTATTTTATTGAACAAAGAAGGAGAAAATGACAGAAGTCAGGAAGTCCAAATTAAAGATGAACCCAATGACTACAAATCAGTTGATGTGCCTTAAACCCAAAGCTTGTAATTGTGTATGCAAGTGTGTGTTCCCATGAGTGTGTACCCATGTGTGTGTGTCCATGAGTGTGTACCCATGTGTGTGTGCCCATGTGTGTCCATGTGTGTGTGCCCATGTATATGTGTCCATATGTGTGTGTCCATGTGTGTGTCCATATGTGTGTCAGCTACTGATGGTCAGCAAGCCCCCAGGATCTGTGTGTTTCCTTGCCATACACGGGGTTACAGACACAGGCTGCTGCTCTTAGCTTTAACATGTGTGCTGGTGACCCAAACTCAGACTGTCATGCTTTGCACAGCAAGTCCTTTACCTTGAGCCACCTCCCCAACCCAGTTAGGCCCAGAAATATAATGGGCAGCAAAATAAAATATAAAAACTCGATTACTAATTTCATTCTTCAGTTTCAGAATAAACAAAATTCAAAATTATATTCACATATATATTAAAAGTAATATAAAAATAATTGGAATTCAAAAGACAAAAACCACCTTAGTGATTTTTACTTACTGAGTATAGCAACTAAGTTTGCTAGATTATAAACTACAGTAGCAGTCATAATTGACTACTGCATAATTTGTGTCATAAACACATACACAAGCACACATGCATATATACATGCAAAGGCAAAGCCTGAAATCTAAGCAACACAAAGGCAAGGAAAGCAGAATGTCATTTACTCAGCAGGTAACTTTACTGTATAGGTAACATATAACACTAGCATCCAAATGTCTAAATGAACTATAAGAGGTAAGTTTTAAAGTGAGACCTGGGCAAGCATTGTGTGTGTTCAGGAAAGCCATCCAGAGAAGGATGTACAGTTCGCCCTCCCTATTTGCATGTGCATAAGGCATAGGCTCTCTTCTCAAGTAGTGTGTACAGACACATCCTGCTTTTAAAACTTGGTGTCACCACCATTTCCTGCTTAGTCACTTCTCAGCTAACCCAGCAGGCCTTACGAATGAACTCGTACTTGTACATGGGAGACACAGCCCAGTGGGGCAGCACTTGTCTAAGCTTGCATCAGTCCCAGCCCTGGGCTGATTCTTCGGACTGGAGAGGAATATGAACTTACATAATACAACCACTTGCTTCCAGTGAAGCCTACACTTAAGGTTACAACTATCCAGCCCCACCCATACACTAGGTCTCTAGATACAAAGGAAAGAGAAGGGAAAAACAACACACCTTTCTTCTACCACACTTTGTCCTTGGCTGAAAAATGTTCTCTTCCTTTCTAAAAGATTTATTTTTTAATTCCCCCTCCCCTGTGTGTGTATATATTGCTATGTGCACATGAATGCACATGCTGTCAGAAGCCAGAAGACAGCTGGGGTTATAGGCAGCTGTGAGCTGCTAAATGGGTGCTGGGAACTAAACTCAGGTCCTTTGTAAGAGCATTAAGTCTTCTTAACTACTGAGCCATCTATAGCTCCTGAAAATGTTTCTTAAGAACTTGTTTCTGGTGTTCACAGAAAGTAATTGTTGGGTTCCATGCCTTTTATTCAAACAATGGTTTACCAATAGGGCTTGTCTGATTTAGTTTATTGTTTTATGTGACAAATAATGATAAGGGTTTTGCTTTGTTTTTTTTTTTTTTTTGTTTTTTTTTTAAACAAATTCTCACTAAGTAGCCCAGGCTGGCCTCAAACTTGCTATCCTCCTTCTTCTATGTTCTGAGTGCTGGGCTTTTAGACTTGCACTCAGCTACACAGAGTTCTTTAAGATTTCACTTTTAAGAGTGGATTATGCTTTCAAGACCTTGTAGCAAAGAGTTTGTCTTCATAGAAGTCACCTTAGTAAAAGAGACATTCACCTTGATGCTTCTGCACGCCCCTATAAATTCCTCTGAACATAGGATCTGTCAGGTTGATTCCAATATCTGTGGAAAACAAAAGCAAAACAGATAATCATTAAAACAAAATTTCCTTGAAATATCTCTTAAACAAGCTTTTAATTCACACATTCATTCATCTAAGTAATTTGGTCGATTCTTGGCAACTATGATAGATCTGTGGGATACAAGGACTAAGATGTGCTTTCTACTCTTTAAAGACTTGTGGCAGAAGGGAGTCTTAGACATTCAGAAGTGTACGGGGCAGACCCATTCACAGGCAATTATGGAGACAATGAGGGGGATAGGAAAGTTCATTAGGGAACTGAATTAAAATATATCATATACACATGTGAAATTGTAAATAAATTTCTCAAAATACTAAAAACATAAAATTAAAACCACTGTTATTATGGGACACAAACAAGGAAGTTCTACCAGAGTTTGGTAGCTGGCTCAGAAGAGGGTCCCAGAAAGATATAATCCACAACTGAATGTTACAGGATAAATTTGAGTCACCCAATGTGGTGATTTGAATGAGACTCACCCCTATAGGTTTAGTTGGTAGAACTGTTTGGGGGGATTAGGAGGTGTGGCTTTGTAGTAGGAGGTACGTCATGGCGTAGGCTGGTGATGCCCCCAAGGCCTGCATGCCTGGCAGCCTGCTGTCATGCCTCCCACCTCGGTGGTCATGGACTCACTCTCTGGAACTGTGAGCACCATACATTTTTTTCTTTTGTAAGTTACCTTGATCATGGTGCCTGTTTGCAGCAATGGAAAAGTAACTAAGACACCAAGCCTTTATGGTATGAAATAGAACAGTTCTTCAGGAATTTAAGGTTTTGTAGTTGCTAAAGAGAAGCACAGGAAGGGTTAAGCCAGGAAGGATAGACCAATTATGGTGCACACTTGTGTCAGAAATACTGGATTCAATATGATGCCTGATGGTTTATTTTCCCCCGGAGCTGGGGACTGAACCCAGGGTCTTGGGCTCCCTAGGCAAGCGCTCTACCACTGAGCTAAATCCCCAACCCCTGCCTGATGGTTTTTAATCAAAGGGGTAAGTAAGACTAGCATTGAAGACATTTCACTCCGGCATATTGGAAGCTGGGATGTGAAGGGAGCAACAGAAGTTAGAGTCTCTTGTTTGGAAACTGGCAAGAGCCCATGTGCAGTGAAGACAGTCTGCAATAGAGAGGAGTGTGGAGGGGGTTGGGGATTTAGCTCAGTGGTAGAGCGCTTGCCTAGGAAGCGCAAGGGCCTGGGTTCAGTCCCCAGCTCCGAAAAAAAGAACCAAAAAAAAAAAAAAAGAGAGAGAGAGAGAGAGAGAGAGAGAGAGGAGTGTGGAGATGTAGAGAGGGGAATAGATTACTTCCTTGTTCACCAACTGCACCTGAGGCTGGCTTTGTCAAATGCCAAGCCGCACCTCAGGATGTGCCACTCCAACTCCATGACAGACCTTGAGAGATGACTAGGAGTTTGGATAACCCAAGAGACAGTAAAAAGAGAATTTTAAGCTGTTGCAGGACATTTGATCACACTGTGAAGCCTGGGATTGTGTTATTTACTGGAAAAACCTGTTTCTAGCTGTGCTGTGGTGGCTTAGCCTTAGCACACACACACCTTTTATCCCTCTGGCTAGAATACAGTCACTCTCTTAAAGTACCTTTAATCCCAAACAGTGAAGGTAAAGTTAGTTTGTAGAAGGAAGCACCCATGTGTGAAAGTGTTTAATTGAGTTGCAAACAAAGTGATGAATCAGAGAAAGACTTGACAGAATAAGATATGCCCAGCTCTCACGAGGAGAAAGGGAAGCCACTTGAGGGGCAGTGCAAAAGGAGAGGAGGCAGGTTTACTGGGATAGTTGTACAGAGGTTGCAGAGAGAGAGAGAACATGAAAGACAGACACGGTGAAGACAGGATGAGCCAGAGGATGAGAAAGAGTCAGATTGACAAAGGTAGTTTTGACGTTAAGCAGAGCAAAAAGTCAGAGGCCCAGAGAGAGAGGCCAGAATCAGCTTGGAGAGGAGTTTGAGTCAGAACTGCTGAGTTGGATCAGCCTACCAGAGCTCAGGAAAACTAGGAAGGCGTGAGCTTATTCAACAGTAAGTCTCGGAGGCTGATACATTCTAGGCCTAGATAAGAGCATTCAGAGGCTAGAAGCTTCCAGGACTAGGCCTAGGCTAGCAGACCAAGGCAGTAAACCTCTGCTGAGAGGACGATTACATCAGGTGAATAAAAGTTACTTTTACACTAGGCATTTGAACCAGGAAGAAAAACACACTGCAGAATATTCCAAATATCTGTGCACAGCAACAGAGATGAACCAGGTGAGGAGTTCATAACCTAGAAGAACTACTAGGAGACAGAGACCACTTAACACAAATCCACATCACAAATACAATGGGTTTATGAAATATTGGCCCTCACAAGAAGTCACCTAGTTTTTCTTCAAATACAACAAGAGGACAATAAAGAAGGCAAACTGAGAAAGAAGCAGGGAGGCAAGAGACCTTTCAGCCTAAATAATTCTGCCCATGGGTTTGGACTATGGTTACCAGTTAACACCCAATGGACAAAATTAGCCTTGATCTCTCTTTTCACTTTTAAACAGTCTTTAAAAATTAAGATAAATTTATTAAGGTATTTGTGACACCTGTTAAAGATATCCAGGGACCTTTATTTCAAAGGAGTTATTACAATGGAGGTTTTGTTTTGCTCTGATTTTTAGGACTCATTACTCAGCAGTGGTGAACTCACTTCTCTGACAGGCTAGCCTCTGACGTTGCCTGGTTGTTCCCCAGCTGGGGTTGGAGGCATGGCCACACCTGGCTGTAATGAGGGCACTGCAGTAGAGCAGAGATCAGGCTGAAACCTCAAAACAAGTCTAAGGGGAGAATTAAGAGCCAGGAAAAGGAAAGGATCCGTTGGTAAGTTCCTAAGAGGTCTAGAAGGTAGAAGGAAGGATCCCAACTAAAGTCAATGGATCACATCCATCCTGACAGGAATACTGAGAGTAAGGAATGAGGAACTGAGGGTGATATATACCAGGTTGAGGATTTTCACCTAACTGGATTTTTGAAGCAAGAACTCAATGTTGGGGTCAAGTTAACAAGTTACTTTAAGGGCAGCCAGGCTCCAGTTTCAAGTAAGGTCTCTATCATCAGCAAAGTGATCAGAACTTTCCCAAACATAATGAAATCAAAAGCAAAGGAAACCCATAAACAACCCATTCTAACTGAAAAGAAGTGAAAATGAATTGGAGGCTCATCTTGGAACACCCTTTTCTCAACTCTGGACAGAGCTGCTCTTGGACATTCTGTAGCACCTACCTACCTTGAGGCAGACGGCAGAAGGCGGACTCCCCATGACTTACCTCCTCAGAGTTCTGAGATCAGTCTGCTGGTTCTAGACGTGGTGTATTTTAAGCCGTAGATTCAGTCCTGGCTCGGGTATACCTGGAGTGCTAGTACCCAGCCGCTTACTTCTTCCCTTTCCCACAGGCCTCTTCATGATTCACACTGCTCATCCCTCTTCTTTCAGACATTAGAACCGCCATCCCCTTGATAAACTAAGGACAGCCTCTTCATGTCCCCATCTTATCAAGTTTAATGACAAAAGGCTCTGTCCCTCAACTCCATGTGAATCACACCAGTTTCCTCTAAGACCTTTTCCAAGTCTCCCACAGAAAATGCTCTCACACAGAAGCCACTTCCTCACCAGCCCACCCACCAGAAACATCTGTGGAAATACAACAATAACTCAGTATTCTGAAACAGAGGAGCTAAAGAAAGGTTCGAATAAGACTAGAGAGAATTCAATTCATGAACGAGCTCCAGAGAGTACAGTACAATGGGATGACTACAATTACTCAGTAGTGGAACAAACATGAGCTTTGGAATCCTTGCCCTTGCCAGTGATTAGTGAACAGTCTTAGTCCCTGCTGAGCCTCCATTATCTTCTTGGTGGATGAACACAATTTTCCTGCTGGCAATGGAATATGACCCAAACCCAAGCATGAAGATGAAAGGAACTTGCACCTGGAAAGCTCTATAACAGGCATTTATTACTAGTACCTGGCATAATACGAAGACTGTGCCATGCCAACAGCATATGGAATTCCAGCTCTTAGCTATACTGTCCTGGCATCTTCAGTATGCAGTGCTCCCAGTGCAAAACAGTGTTATCAAAGAGCTAATGGAGTCAAGTGGTTTGACTCTTCCCCTAGTGTGTACATGTGTGCAGTGTGCATGCATGAATATATATTCATCTTCACGCACATGTATGCAGGTGGATGTGCACATTTTGTGTAGGCCTGACATTGATATTGGGAGTTCCTCCTTACTTTTCACTTCATTCATTGAGGCACTGTTTCCCAACTGGGCAGTGTTGCCCAGTGTCTGGCTAGCCTACAGACCCTCTGCCCATGCCTTCCAAGCTCCTAAACTACAGACAGGCTGCTATGCCCACCATCAAAAATAAAGGCAGCTAAAAATCCTAGTTATTTCAATTCCTCAGAATGTGTTGATCCATGACAGGTATCTTTTAAACCAAAGGCATTCTTATCAAAAGTATGCTTATTGGCAAAATCAAATAAATAGTATATAAAAAACAACTTTAGTCAGGTCAAAGATGTAAATATCTTGAAAAGTAGGACACCAAGTGAGAAGGGATGAGAAGAGACAAACACAGTGACACTAGCAATCAGTCACTATGTTCTTCTGTTGGAAGGAGTCAAGACACTGGCTAGCCCTTCTATACGGTACAGTAATGTTTCCACTTCATTAACATTTAAAAATGGCTGTCTTTAATACAAACTACTGGTATCAATGAGTTTATTTTTTTAAAGATTTACTTATTTATTTTATGAATGCATTGTTGCTATCTTCAGACACACCAGAAGAGGGCATTGGATCCCATTACAGATGGTTGCGAGCCACCATGTGGTTGCTGGGATTTGAACTCAGGACCTCTGGAAGAGCAGTCAGTGCTCTTAACCACTGAGCCATCTCTCCAGCCCCAGTTTATTTTTCAAAACCAAACAAAATAGGAAAGTGTTCTGTTGCTCTTGGATAGAAAGCAGTATCTGCAAAACTGTTTGGGCTTAGTGGATCATGTCAAAGGACTGTCACCTATGATTTAGGGACACAGAAACACTGTAAACAGGGATTTAAAATGGTGTAGGATTTTGTTAGCTTCAAGGTATAATTTCAAAGTTAAGAATTCTCAATAATTAGAGAATAAGGGACTCACACTACCGTTCAGCAAAAAGACAAATCCTAAAGGTCATACAAGCAGCCCAGTTTCTTCAGCAAGTCAGTGCCAGAAAGTACATTAAATAACAACAGAAGGATGCTACAGCAGAGCCAGAACTCCTTCTGCAGCCACTGTCCTCTTGCTAGTGGTGTTCCTGTGAGACAGGGCCTCCTCATGCAGAACAAGCCTCTGCCTCTGGCACAAAGCGCTGAAGCTACAGGTGTGCACTACCTTACTTGGCTTACTGCCCATTTTGTTATTGTTTGTCCCTATCCTAGTACTAGTTGGACATTTTAAATTGTTTTTAAAAATTAATAGAATATTTCTCTGCTTGTGAAAAATTATTAAAAAGAACAATTCAGCAGCTGGAAAGATGGGTTCAGCAGTTAAGAGTACTTGCTGCTTTTCCAGAAGGCCCAGGTTTGGTTCCAGTATCCATATCAGATGGCTCACAACTGCCAGTGACACTAGGCGTTTCAGAGACCCTGGCTCCCTCTTCTGGCCTTCGCAGGTATCTGCACACAGACCCACTCCCACATGGAGAAAATAAACCAACTATTTTTTTTTTAAGTTTAACATTTAATGTCCATAAAACTTTATTGGAGCACAGACACACTGACTTGTTTATATACTAAGACAGCTTTCAAATAACAAGGTGTAAGACAAGAAGGAAAGGAAAAAAATACAAAGCCAAAAACTGCTTTCTCTGCTACATTCAGATCCACATTAAATATATTTTAAATCTCATTATAATAACATTTCAAGTTAAAAAACTCATATACTTATTTTAATATACATTATCGCTCCACAAAATAAAGTTTCCTTGCTTTGTTTGTATATCTGTGTGAGCCCTTCTCTTTAGTTCTTAGGCTGAGATCAAGAACCTGGACACACCCAGCCTAGACTCTAACAAACAGTATATGAGGGGAGGAGTGAGGGCTCTTGTGCCCTCTCCAGGGCACACAACTTCCTAGCACATCATGTCAAGACCTCAGAACACCTAACCTTCACTTCAGGTTTTCTCACAGAGCTTTTAAAAAAACCTGCTGACATTCTCCCCACATTTGCTTTGCCTGGTCATAGTGCTTAACCTCTCTAGTGTGAAAACTAGCTCACGACTAGATTTCTCACAGCTTCAATTTTAAATACAGTGTCTTGGGAAAATGTACTGCTTAAACAACTATCTCTCGGATTTTACTGTATAACCTTAACCACTCTCCTGATTACACTTCATAGTGCTTGAATGATGTCTCCACTTAGATGTCCTTTAATTCTCGAATGGACCTAATCCAATAGACCCAGCCCTCCCACCCATAGGTATTTCTTAACCTGTCATCTTCGGGTGCTCATTTTCCACAAGCAGACATGAACAGTGAATGATAAATGCTGTGCACAACCATTTCGCTTCTCTTTTTGCTATTATTTTCCCTGTTGCAAAACCTGAAATACTTCCATGCTTCTCCTTATCTGCCACAAAATCTACAAAAGGACTATCAGGGTAACTTCCTCCCAGTCACTTCCCACCCTTAAGTCGCTGGAAACTCCACGGAGACAAAGCTCATGCTGAGATTATCCACAACAGCATCCCAGAAGACAAGATCCTTTCCATATAACTGGCACTCAAAGATTTGCTGAAAAGCCTTCTTCGAAACGCCACTCCCTACGGAGTGAAATTTAAGTAATCGAGGCTTTTGGGTTCCAAGTTATCCTTCCAACCCTACCTCTTACAGTGTCCCCCAAGTTTTCCTAAGTACCACTTTGAATCCTTGCCACACTCTCCAGCTGCCACCCCTCCCGTCTGTGGGCTCCGGTTTATAGTCTAGAAAGCCTGTAAGTGAGCAGGACTTCGTCACATTCCTAGGACTCAATGCCAAGAGTTATCTATGGTATGAAAGGATGACTGAGTGAACCTGTATCTTCAAGGTACTGTCCAGCCGGCCATGAAGAGGGAGGGAGGGAGGGTTCACGAAATACCGGAGAATAGTGATTAGCTGGGGGGCGGTGCTTTCTTTTTCTTTTTTGGGTGGTGGGAGGACTCGGGGATTAGCCCATGCTAGGCAGTCTACCGCTGTCGCACATCCCACACCTATACCTCTATTTTCAGTTGAATTACACATAAAAAATGCACAAGTCCAATTATGCTCGTGAATTCTCATAAATCAATATGCATTCGGGAACTCATCCTCGAGCAAAAACCAGATCAATCATCGCCAGCACTAGAGGCCTCCGGGAATCTTCTGTACCCTGGAAAAGCCAAGCCGCGAAAAGGGGGCCCGGGACAGCCAGCAAAACCCATGGCCAAGGAAATCCTGCCCTTACCCACGAACTTGAAGAGACTCATGATAGCGCAGCAGACTCCTCCCAGGAAAAGGCGGAAATGGCGTAGAGCACGCTCATTCTTCCGGCTCCGTCTCGCAACCGCCCGCTTCCGGGTTCCCGGCAGCCCCCGCGGCAGCCGCTGAAGGTGAGCCGGGCGCTATGGCGTTCTGTGCTCCCCCGGCCTACTTAACCCACCGGCAGAAGGTGCTGCGGCTGTATAAGCGCGCGCTGCGCCACCTCGAGTCATGGTGTGTCCACAGGTAGGGAGAGGAGACCTGGGCTCGGGGACGGAAGCCGAGGGGCCCTGTGGGTTGATCTGATCAAGGACTTAGGGACACAGTGAAGGGAGCCCGCCCTTGAACCTGGGTCCTGATGCAGTCCTCTCTCTGCCTCTTTATCTGGCAGAGATGATTATGTGGAGCGGCGCGACCAGGACACAGCGTAGAAGGATGCATGAAGAAATAAAAAATACCCAGGACTGTCATTGTCATGAATCTAACGCTAATGTTTTTATAACTCTTGTCCCTAACCTTAACAGTAATTTGTCCATGATCTTTAGTTTGCAGATTAACTGAGGAACTAGTGATTATTTTAGCCTCATTTTATAGGTAAGCTCAGGATTGACTTGCCCAAGAGATTGCAGCCTCTGCGTGCCCAAGTCGAGATTAAAATTTAGGATTTGTCTCCAAAACATTATTCTCTTTACCCCTTCCCATCGGTTTTTCTTTATTTGGCTTTATCGGATCGACTCTTCTCATTACCATCATGTCTATTTCACCTCCTACATAATTTTATTCCTTTAACCATTGTTATTAGTCTTCGTGTTAAGTAAGTCTCATATGGTGGCCTATATTGGGGAAGATAGATATTCTCCATTACATAATGAGCTGGAGGCTGGCCAAAAAAGATGCTTTTTACAAATAAACAAACAACAATATAGTGTTAGAATATGTAGGCTTTCCTGACCTAAAAGAAATGCAGGGTGCAGTAACAACCCAAGATGTGTAAATCCCAGACCTCCACACGTTTATCCTCAAATCTAATCCCACATGAAGGACTTGCAATAAAAAGGTGGAAAGTCAAATAGACCTGTCAGAACTGCAGAGGGTAACCCCAAGTCCTAGAATGCAAGTTTGTGGTTACACCTCTTTGTTATGCCAGGAGGTGCAGTGTACAATGCTGTACCATTGTTAGCTTCTTTCCTAAGTTTTTCTTATTTAACAGAATTTGAAATTCAGCTTCCATTCTGGATGGCAAATAAATGACAGTTAGTCCTCTTTTTGAGCTGCAGTTCCCATGGATTAGTGGGGAAAGTGACAGATAAACTCATAAGTAACAAAATTGGCAGTGGTTACTAAAGAAACTAAGCCTTCAGGAATTCAGGTAATGCTATGACACAACTGGAAATGTCAGAGCTCATGCCCATGGAGGGAATAATCAAACCAGCTACTGAAACAGCGCTAACATATTTAAAAGCTGACGTCCTTTTTTAGTCCTTGTCCGAATCTGTTCCCTTAAAGCAAATCAAAACCCAGTGTGGATATCAACTGTGTGACAACCTCAGGTGTCAGTCCTTGTCTTCCTCCTTGTTTGGGACAGCACACTGCTGGTATGCTAGGCCTGCAGACCTCTAAACTTGTGGAAATCTGTCACATGCTCTCATCCTGAGAAGGAGTGCTGGGACCACTGGTGTGTGTTCCCATGTCCAGCTTCCCTTGGGTTTTGGGCTCCAAACTCAGGTCCTAATGCTTACATGGTACTTGCCTACTGAGCCATATCTCTCTAGCCCTCATGTATCTTCTAGGACATTCTCTGGCTTCACCTAAGGCTCTCTCTTAGGTACTGTGTCTCCTATGGATGTCTTCAGTTTTGATGCTTGAATTAGCTATATTTCCAGCTGTCTGTGAGACTTTCTGCCAAACAGAGTTTATCTAAACTCTTTAAAACCAAAGTTTTTATTTTTAACTTCCTCATACTGATTCTACTCTCAAATTCTCTGTCTCAGCTAATGACATTACTAGCAATTCAGCAGTCTAGACTTGACCTCAAGGGTCCCCTAGTTTACCTTCTGCCTCTAACATGCATCCTCATGCATCAGACTTTACTGGACACTGCTTTTTGTAAACTATTTTCTGGTGTAATGCCTATTGTATCACCAAGCGCTTGAAACATACCAACCACTCTGTGAAGTGTGCTTTTGTATGTGTGCTCTTAGAATGTGTATGTCAGTCTTTACATTAAGTAACATACCCCAGACTGTACACACAGCTAGTTTAGAGTACTCTAGAGTGGCCCCCTCTCGTGACTTGGTCTGGATGGGTGTTTTGTTTCCTGCGTCGTCTGGTAACCACCGCAGGTCTTCCCATCTTTTGCTAGATGCTGTGCCGAATCCCCGAGATATACGGGTGATCTAGCAGAAGATGAGAGGGCCTGCAGTAGTTGTCAATGAGCGCATACTGAATGAACCTGCAGAGTGTCACCTTTCCTTCCCTTTCCTGTGGAAGTCCTTGTAGGAGAGAGGAAACTAGCTAGGCTGTCCTCAATGTGCTGTGTCTGTTACTGATGAAAGGGAAGTGGCTCGGCTGTGTGTATGTATAGTGTCTGCTTCTGTTTGGAGGGCTACAGAGGAAGTGCCCACAAGTAGATAACTCTTCTGATATCCACAACCATTTCGATTTAAGGGACAAATACCGGTACCTTGCTTGCTTGATGAGAGCCCGGTTTGAAGAACATAAGAATGAGAAGGACATGATGAAGGCCACCCAGCTGCTGAGGCAGGCGGAAGAAGAATTCTGGCAAAACCAGCATCCTCAGCCGTATATCTTCCCAGACTCTCCTGGGGGTACTTCCTATGAGAGATACGAGTGCTACAAGGTAGGTGGGACCTCTCCCTGACAGCTCAACTTTTTTCTCCCTCTTTTCATAAATTCAGCTCTGAGGTTTTACAGTGTACCTTTGGCAAAGCACAGTGCTAAAGTATTTGGTACACAGCTCATTTGGGAAAGTAGCTAGTTAGCATTGGTACTGAGCGCTGTGAGATACTCAGGGAATGTTTCCTTAACCCTAGGTGTTTAGTAGTTTCGAGCATGAGAGGAGGGCTGCCAGCTCTCTTGGCCTGCCTTTAATGTTTTGGCCACATGCCTCTTTAAGGCATTCTTTCTCACCTCTGGTCTCTGCTTGCCCTCTACTATTCATTGTTTACAGAAGCAGTCCGATAATAACTGTTTGACATAGATACACACACACTCTAATATATACATATATGTGGTGTGTGATATATGTATGTGTTGGTGTGTTGTGGGTATACTGGTAGAGGCCAGAGATCAATTGTAGGATCTTCCTCAGTTGCTCTTTATCTACTGAACCTGGAACCACACACACCCTCCGCCTTTTTTAGTCTAGGCTGGATGGTCACTAAGCTCCAGGGATCCTTTTGGAAGTCCTACCTTTTGTCTACCACTGGGTTTGCAGGTGCTGATCACCATGCCTGCTTCAGTGGGCACTGGGACTCTGTACTCGGGTTCTCATGGTTTACTGGTAAGCACTTGTCCATAGTATTTATAGTTCACCTGTGGAATAACACATGCTTTTCTCTTTTGGCAGGTTCCAGAATGGTGCTTAGATTACTGGCATCCTTCTGAGAAAGCAGTGTATCCTGATTACTTTTCCAAGAGAGAGCAGTGGAAGAAACTGAGGATGGAGAGCTGGGATCGGGAGGTGAGTGTTTTGACAGTGCACTGTAGCCTTTTGCTTGGTCAGCGTGGGGATCTCCAGAGTTTGCTTCTGCAGGCTGAGGTCCACTGTCCAGCCGTGATGGTTACGCCAGCTTCTTAGCTGGACTTTGAGTTTCTCACTGTGTTCGGTTTCACATCGGCCACCTTCCAGATTTGTTGTCTCTACCATTTTGAACCTCTGTGATCTCTTTCTTCCTCTCCTTCCTCTCCACCTACTCTTCCTGTTCTATAAAACTCCTTGCCCTTTCCCTACCCAGAGCCCTAGGCATTCTTCATTCAGCTTAGGATGTTCAGAGTTGGATTTTGGCAGCTCTCGTCATAGCGTGGGCGATACGTTGGAGAAGCCAGGAGGAAGCAGGAGTCCAAGTTAGGGTTTGTGTGGTAGTTTTAGGGAAAAGGTTGTGTGGCCCACAGAGTACTGCAATAGCTGTGGAAGGGACGTGGACAGGCAGATCGTCATTGGCTGTGGGGGATGGGTAAGGGACATGGAGAAATCAGTACTTTCCAGGTTCTAAACGTTACTGTCTGCAGTTCAGTGCTGGTGTTGAGATAGGGAAGACTGGTGTAAGGTGGAGGGCATCCCACGTGTCAGAGATAATCAACACTCAGAAGGCGAAGCTGGAGAGTCTGGCATCTGGGAAGTAGACATTCCACTTGCCAACTTCAAGTATAGGAATCTGGTCTAGAAATGGAAATTTGTAACTTTTCAGTTGTATTTAAAACTGTAGAAACGGGCTGGAGAGATGGCTCAGCGATTAAGAGCACTGACTGCTCTTCCAGAGGTCCTGAGTTCAATTCCCAGCAACCACACGGTGGCTCACAACCATCTGTAATGAGATCTGATGCCCTCTTCTGGTGTGTCTGAAGACAGCTACAGTGTATTTATATAATAAATGAATAAATCTTTAAAAAAAAAAAAAAAAAACCCTGTAGAAACAGCTGAGATCCTTGAGAGGAAACTAGAAAAGGTTCTTCATTGTTTTGTAGGTACATGTATCTACATACATGCATTCAGGTTAAAGGTTTGAAGGTGAGGCTTCTTTGTAACAGCTTCTGCTTTTTCAGTATCCTAGGAGGACAGCCAAGGGAAGTAAGTGGGTATGGAGGGTGGGGAGCACATGGAAGAACTGTGTTGGCCTTGGAGGGGGTGAGTTTGCTGGGAAAAGTAGGCTTGCCAAGTGACAGTGATGGCCCATTTGACACTGGGTAATTGATATATTAAACATTGGTTTGTTCTAATATTTTCTCCTTAGCTATACTGACCTGTTGGGTCCAGTTTGCCCATTGAGCTGTTTCTCCAGCCAAGTAAGAGAACTACAGAGCAAGGCAGTGGGAGCACATGCTTTTAATCCCAGCATTCAGGAGGCAGAGGCAGGTGGATCTCTGTGAGTTCAAGGCCAGCCTGGTCTACAAAGTGAGTTCCTGGATAGCCAGGGCTACACAGAGAAACCCTATCTGGAAAAATAAAACAAAACAACAGGAGAAGGGTCATGACATGGTCTAAGCTGAATTGAAAAGGCAGTTGAGACAGGCTGATGCAGAGAACTCCAGGTTAGGAGAAATGTGTAAATTAGTTCCTTCAGAGTCTCTGAGGGAATTTATGAAAATATTCATGTGGGCAGCAGGAACTAGATACTGGTCTCTAAAGCCACCATTTTGAAAGTTGTACTGGTTCTGGGAGATAAAGTCCAGGATGTTGGTTTTAGAAGTTCTTAGCCAAGGTGGAGTAGCTGTGGCCAAGGGACATCATATTTTGTAAGAAGTATGACAGCATATTGAGGCTTAAAATGTCTTTTTGTGGTGAGCAGCAGGCTTGTTCTGCCAATGACCACTGAGGACCTCTCCTCAGTTCCTCCCTTCTCTCTCTGCTTTCAGCTCCTGAATGTTATCCAGTGCTGTGCATGAATGAGCTTTTACTTTTAGGTCCTTTCCCTAGGACGGTGATGGTGAGAATCTTGTTGGGCAATATCAGGCAGGGCAGAGCCTACTTTTCATGTGGCTTCACCTGAATTCATGTCCTGGGTGCTTGCTGAACTTGGTAATTTGCATCCCTAATACACCTGAGCTGGGCTTTTCAGTGCGTTTGGAGAGCCTTAGATAAGACAAGAGTGTTTTCCTGGGGACCAGTGGGAGACCATGACAAAGGGAACTAGGAAGACTTGTGGCTTTGCTGAAGGAGTAAGAAGAGACAGGTAGAAAGCTCAGCTTTGCCCGGCTGGAAGTGAGAACAGCCACCTGGCTCACCTATGATTACACCCCTGGGAAGAGCAAGGCAGGAAGACCGTGGCGTTTGGTCTAGTTCCATGCCAGTCGACTCTGCTCCATAAAAGATACAGACTTCAAAAAACAAAGACTCTTCGGAGAGAAGAGTTGTTCTGATTTGTAGACTCAGGCATAGAAATAGTTCAGGTTTATAGGAGATAAGCATTTCTTGATGCTGACTCAGGGTAGAAGGAGACATATCGCAGGCTGTCGTCTGACCCTGCAGCAGGTCTTACCGTTGAGATGCCTTCTACAATGCTTCCTTCCTTGTCCCCTTCTAGGTTAAACAGCTGGAGGAAGAAACGTCACCTGATGGTATTATGACTGAAGCTTTGCCTCCTGCCAGAAAGGAAGGCGACTTGCCCCCATTGTGGTGGCATATTGTGACCAGACCTCGGGAACGGCCCACATAGAGACAGGCACCGCACTGTTCATGCTTGCAAGTGAGAGTTACAGAACACATTCACACTTGCCCTAATAAAAGTAACTAGAGACAGTCAGCTGTGACTGGAGTGTTCTTCCAAGGATCACTGGCACCAAGTGTTTGCCTGCATTGTAGCTTGGTTTGGTTTTTATCGTGTATGCCTGTTTTCTCCAAGTTACCTGTAGAATTATATTGGGAGCACATGTGCTCGTCAAGAAGCTTCACAGAGAACAGGCTTGAGGGTTAGGGCTAGGTGGGCTTTTGTCTTTGTACATGTACACTCGAGCACACTCGTGCACACGGACACGCTCATGCAGGGCGGAGAACTGTGGATGGCGCCCCTCACCTTCCAACTTTAAGATGAGGTCTCTGGTGCACTACTGTGCCCAGCTTCCTGGGTGCTGGGGCTCCAAGGATTTGTGGGCCATCTCCCTAGCCCACAAATGACTAAAGGCTTGACTAGTAAAAGGAAGGAATAAACAGAAGAAAAGTACAGAAGGCTTTAAAAGGAAAAATGAGGGCTGGAGAGATGCTCAGTGGTTAAGAGCACTGGCTGCTCTTCCAGAGGCCCTGAGTTCAAATCCCAGCAACTACATGGTGGCTCACAGCCATCTGTAATGAGATTTGGCACCTCTTCTGGTGTGTCTGAAAACAGCTACGGTGTATGCAAATACATAAAAACATAATGTATAATTCTTTTTTAAAAAAATTAAAGCCAAAAGATGCAAGTGGTTTTGGTGACCCTCACGTTGTGGGGTACCGGGGTGTGCTGCCTGCCACTCCTGGCTGCATTCTTCCCTTCCTAAAGGCTTTGCTGGTGGGATTTTAGTGTTTACGAAAAAAACTCTGAAGCAGCAGAGCAGGCAGAGTCCAGGGCCTCCTGGAGGTGGGGTGAGGTGTGAAGGTCGGGGCTCAGGTCTAATGTGGGATACAAACTTTAGATACAGGTTTCCAGCTGCGGCTCTGCTGAGCAGTCAAAGGTCAGGATAGAGCAGACCTTTTTAAGTATCCCGTTAGTGTTAGCAAAGGTAAGCCAGAGAAGGCTAGCAGTCAAGCCTGGTTTGTTCCCAGGACCCATGTACATGGAGAGAACTGCTGCCACAGACTATCCGACGGCCTTTGCACACCACGGCACACTCATGCCGGCGTTTTTATAAGTGCACGCCTGCAACTCAGCACTTGATCTCTGAGTTCAGGGCCACCCTGGTTTGCAGAGCTCCTGGTAAGCCAACGCTGCATAGTCGAAACTTAAAAAAAAAAAAAAGTAAAGCATTCTTTTTTACTATCAGTAAAAACAAGTTGCTTTTAGGTTTTGGTAACTCATTGGAATTGTTTTCAAATAATTAGGCTGCTCTAGCCCTTAAATCTCTTAACTGCCACAGATAGAACTTCCTGAGTTTTCTAAGCTCAGTTTGAGGCTCTGTCCTAACATTTGACTGAGACTCCAAGCAATCTGAAGGAGACCTGAGGACTTTTTTTCTTAGTGATTCTTTATTTATAAGGTAGGCAGAAGCAACTGTTACAATGTAGAAGGGAGACACATTACACGCTGTTATCTATACAAGTTTCAAACAAAAACTGCACAGGGAGAGGTCAACTCTCAATACAAACTAGCAACTAAACCACAATAATTTACCTTTAGAAAGGGTTTGTTTTCAGCTGTGACACTGCTTTTACAATGTGCAAAAACACAAACAGAACTACCCAAGGTGTTTGTCACATTCTTTCTACATTGAATTTGGCAACAGTTTATATTAACTTTATTCAGATTATACTAACGTTTAAAAACTAAACAAGTGAGAAGCTGTACCAAGGTACAGTTACATCCATTCCTTTCAAAGGTTTAAAATACCACTTGTCTCTATTAGAATGACCTCGCAGCGATTTCTGCATCTGCAAAAACCATCTCAAGCATCATATGCACAATGCATCAGCTACTTTGAGTCATCAAGGTTGGTGGGCTAAACCACAGGCACTACTGTTTGCTTATAGTCTGTAAAAGGAGCTTGTTTTTCAAAGAAAAGAGCTTAAGTCATTTCTAATAATCATGCCTTTGCTTTAAAGCCATAACATAAAATGTCCTTTGAGCAATCACAGCAGTGTTAAATGTTAATATATAGAACAATGACTAGAGGAACGTTACTCTCACATCCAACGTGGCTATGTGTTAAAGTATAAGATTATGTCATCAGAGGCTAGAGCCAACCGAGATCTGCAGAGCACACAGGACCCACCTTTTTCTTGCCCAAATTTCAAACGTGCACTATCAGTTACTGAACTGCTGAGGGCCTTGCCTTCTTAACAGCTGTCTTTAAATGTGAGCTCTTGGAATCTACAAATCTCTGTTGACTTTAGGGATGGGCGTTGTAACAAATTTAACTTCCACTTAAAAAAAAGACATTCATCTTTAAACAAAGAAAAGACGTTGCCTGACTTGAAATCAGGCTCCCAGTTGACAGTAAATAAATCCTTTTCGCTCCGGTGTTTAGAAGCCAACCAACTGCCCTTATTTAAGGAAGGGAAGAAAAACAAGCCCCCAGATTGGTAAGCACATTGGCAGAATTGCTAGACTCCAAGCTGGTTACCCTTGATAAATCTGTTTGAATTTTTTTTTTCTTCAAAATATCTGGGCTTTTCAACGCACCCAGCCTGCTGGGCACAGTTAAGTAAAAGGCATCTTCTATATCTAAGAATTCCCTGCTATTACTTTAAAATGTTTTAACATTTTCTGAATTGCCTTACCCCTCTGGATGTATCTGGATTCAGTGGAAGTGAGTATAAGAGACGAGAAAGTAAGGAAGGGACTATGTCTACCCGTGGCAGCAGCATGCGCAGGACTGGATGTGGGTGCCGTGTGTGTGGTCGAGAGGAATGCTGGGAGAAAGGATGTCCTTAAAAACCTTACAGAAACAAACACTGCAATCTAGTATGGCTTAATTGGATGCGTTAACCATGAAGCTACTGGAAATTCAACCTACGAGGCTACTCTTAAATGTAACAGGATTGGCTATGTTTGACAGTGTGCCCCTCCCCCAGCCCTCCCCCCAATCCCAACACAGTCCATCCACCACGTCCAGGTTTTCTTCTCTGCATATTGCTCAACTGTTATCTGCATTTCTCCTCCAGAACACAGTATATGTGAATGAGGCTTTTACCTCTTATCCGTTGTGTTTATCCATTAAAATAACTTGATTTGCTTCTAAACTAGACTACAGTGCATCTACGGAGCGTGAGTGAGGGAAGAAAGAAAAAGAACTAAGTAAGTAACCCTTCTGTGAAATGACCCCAAGGCTCCCTGTCCCAACCCACCCCTCCCCTTTATGCTTTTAAAATTTTACAAAGACCTGTAAAAAAGTTAAATGGAATTTGGCACCTTCAGAAAAATCAAAAGGGAAACTAAGGTTAAAATATGCAGAAAGAAATCGTCAATATTTACAAATTAAAAGATCAAGATTATGTCAATTACATATGTTGCTTTTAGTTCTTATCTAAAGATGTTGAATAGTTTGAAAAGAGCAGAATTCCGAACTGCCTACAAAATCTTTTGCTTGATTATAGACTGGAATGGATCAAGACAAATTAGGCTTTATTAATTAGAGTTCGTTCCCACTGGCAGCACTTCCTGGGAACTATGAGAACCTAAGAGAAGCGAGGGGCTGAGCGATCGTTGGTGGTCGTCTTCTTCAGCTTCACTCCCCTCCGGATGGCGTTCAGCATGTCTTCTCCCTGAGGGCTTTCCCTTGGGCTCAGGTCTGCTGGGTCACTCTCTGGAATCGGGCCTGGGGAGACACTGGTGCTTGAGGGGTCTCTTTCCTGGTCTTCAGCCTCGCTCTCTGGAATTGCCTGTCTGTGCTCCTCAGGTATACTGGGCTTTGGGCCTGGAAGTGGAGGGTTGATCGGCGCATGGCCACTCCACAAGGAAGAGGGTATATTGCTGACACCCTGGGGTCCCTCCCCCACAGATGGAGACTCAGGGCTGTGCTCACCCCTCTCCTCTGGCCCATCTGGAGGGGATGGCAAAACCCCAGGGAGGTCTGGGACAGTTGGGGTTTTGACAGGGATCACTGGTGTCTTGATAGGAATAGGACCAGCTCCAATGGTCCCCCGGCGAACAGAAGGCTTGGTGGAAGGGGTCCTTCGGATGGTCGCAACCCCTGGTGTGACCATAGCAGGTCCAAGAGTGGTGGGAAGGCCAGCCGTTGAGGCCGGACGCTTGGCTTGGAACATCCGCCTGTAAGACTGGCTGATGTCACTGTTCCTTGGAATGGTGGAGGACTTGTCAAATTCCTGCTGCTCTGCCTCCTGGTCACCACTTACAGAGAAATAATCGTAATCTGAAACTGAGGATAGGATTTGATTAGATGGTCTAGGTCCCAGGCAACATGGTAAGAGGATGGGAATCACTCTCCCCTGCCAAAACACTGCCCTTTGCTCTGTTCACTAATCTACCACAACAGGGAACTGTGAGGTGGGGGAGAACCCTAGACTACCGAGCTGTGACAAAGCTGCTGCCAAGGACCTCTGGTCCACAATTAGCCATGAGAAAAGTCACTCAGCAGTGTTGGCTTTACCATCTCCTTGATAACAGCTCAAGTGAGGGCTAGAGAGGAATGGAGTTCCTGAAAACCAAGTACAAAGGCTCGTGTTCACACCCGCTTTAATATGGCACTGTGCATATCTCAGGGCAGTGAGGGAGGGGACGCTTTTAGTAAACATCCACGTGTCTGAACAGCAGGCCAGCTGAAACTGGAGGCCTGAGGCTAGGTAATTCTCTCTTAGGGTGAGGTCTGGAGGGCTAGTGTTTCAGAGGGTAGCATAACTCCCAGCCTCTTAGCTTCTAGACACCAGTAGTATCCCTGCAGTTCTGACTACTAACAATATGTCTGGACTGCTGAACGTCCCTTACGGGTTGGGAGGGGGTACCTTTACTTGAGATTCACTGACTCAGATCTTAAATAGCTTGTGGGTTACAGGCAGCCTTTAGCCAACCATCCCACAGTGATTCTCGCTGTCAGATGCCTGCTTTCCCTGCCTGGTATGTATGGTGATGAGGGAGGAAGGGAGGGTGCCCACCCCAGACTAGATTAAGAACGTAAGGGCTGGATTCCATCTTTTAGACTGGAGTTGTATGGATTTGGTCAAGGTACCGAGCTTCAGCGTCCGCATTTGTAAAATGGGGATAAATCAATCTCCCTCGAATAAATCAATCTCCCTCGAATGTGAAGATTAAAAGGAAAAAGAGGTGCTTCATACAAAGGGCCAAGCAACCACAAAACTCTTAAGCCTCATTCTGGGCTGGGGAGCATCAGGCACGGAGGGTGAGAAATGAGGAAAATTTGCTTATGCTTGGGGTCACCTGCCAACTACAGATCACTGCCCCCAAGGCACCCAGAGATGACAGAGATTCCAAAGCCCATCTGTAGCAGAAGTTACGCTGTGGTTAGAACAGCCGCGGCTCTCTGCCTCCTCACCTGGAGCCGCCCGGAAAGCCGGACAGCAAGCTGGGCGCCTCGTACCTTGGGAGGGGATGGTATCCTCCGAGCAGCACGGGGTGGTGGTCTGGGTGCTATAGCCGCTGGAGCACTGTAGTGAGTCCCGGCTGCTCCTCTGCGCGTCCAGCTGGAGGCCCCGTGACAGGGCGAGGGCCAGTTCATCACAGGCCTCCATATCCTCGCCAGGCTGCAGGATGGGGGACATGTAAACTCAAAGAGACCAGAGCCATGACATACCCCAGTTTTAGGTGGAACCCCAGATCACCCCTGTGAGCACCACGTCAGTAGTCGGTGGTGGCTGCTTCGACCTGCATATTTCTCATGCAGGAACTAGAAAGTTGAACATGTCTCTCCTCTTGTCCTTTACACCTTGTGGAGCTGGGGAAGAAGAATGGCAATCCACCCCTCGGCTGCTAGGCTATGTGGACCCCGAGTACAGGCCATGGTCCCTGGTCCCCATTTTGGCCTAACTGTGAATCCCACCAGATAGAGAGAACTGGCATAATCACCCTGGGGGCGGCTGACACGGTCATGCTCCTGGGTCTCTGTGCCTCTTCAGCAGCTGCAGGTGGACCTGCTGTGGCCGTGGGGCCTCCCCCACTGGAGTCCGCCTCGCGCTTCTCTTTGCGGCGCTGGAGAGTGTTCACCAGTGGCTGGTCGTAGGGTCCTGGCTTTGCCCAGTCCTGAGTAGAACAGTGTAGTCAGGAGCCATGGCCCCCAACCCAGAGAGAAGGCTACAGCCGCCCATTCACAGCTGCCCACACAAGGCAGCTCTAGCGGGGGCTCGATAGCCCCTAGCCATTCTGTCTGCTCACACTAACTTAGCACCACCCCCGCCACCCCCTACCCCCACCCCTGCCTCCACCAGAACCTTCTCCTCGTCCCTGCCCGGAGATTAAAAACTCTCAACAACTGGGTAGGCAGAAGCTACCTGACAGGTGGTCACTATATACTAGAGCATCAGCCAGGAGAGAGGGAGAGAGAGAGCCATCCCAAGGAGCCTGGCCAGTCCTTCTGCTGGAAGGGACTCCACTCCCTCTTTGAGAGAGGCTGATTGATTTGGTCAAGGCTAAGTGGCCACCAGGGGGCCCTAGCGCACCACCAGCCATCCGTGGTACAGGGAGGGCTCTGGGATCTATCTGCAGCAGGGTTTTGTGAGATGAGGTTATAAGCTGCTCAAAATACTGGCAGCCCCAAGGACTGACTTACCATCCTGGAGCCTCAACCACCCTGGTGGAAATCACTTAAAAGTTTGGTTTTTATATTGAAACAAGTGTGCTTCAACATAAAACAATCAAAAGCAAAGTTCACATACTTCTGAGTGAGGGCATAATGATCCCATGCATACTCCGGGCTGCCGTTCTGTTACTGCAGCAGGACTGTCAGGGGACAAGTTGGGCATATGGCCAAGGAGGACAGTATGGGCTCTGATAAAACACTGCAGGTGGCCCAGGAGGGAAGGAAGCCACCCAGCAGGCTCCACTCAGACACAGAGCCTAGCAGTGTCCTTGATCTCTAGTCTCCAGCGCTAAAGTTTCCTAAAGGAAGACTCAGGTTTCTGTTCCATGTGGAAAATATCTCTAGCTGGTTTTTTGGTGCCCCCTCTGGGGAGAGGGAGCTTTCTGAGGAAGAAGGGTTGTGGGGAAGAAGGCAGAGTGTGAAAGTACGGGTAGAGTGGAGGGGACGATGGTAGGTGAACGTTAGAGGGGTGAGCACAGAAGCAATGAGAGAGAGGGAGGGAGGGAGGGAGGGAGGGAGGGAGGGAGGGAGGGAGGGAGGGAGGGAGGGAGGGAGGGAGGGAGGGAGGGAGGGAGGGGAGGAGGGAACTGAGGGAGGGGAGAAGGGAGCAGAGGAGGGAGCTAGGGAGGGGAGGAGGGAGCTAGGGAGAGAGAGGAGAAGGGAGGAAGGAACTGAGGGAGGGGAGGAGGGAACTGGGGAGGGAGGAGAGAAGGGAGCAGAGGAGGGAGCTAGGGAGGGGAGGAGGAGGGAGGGGAGACACAAACCTTCCAGCTAGGGATCTGAGATGACGGGAACATGCCGGGCCCAATGGTGTAATAATGAGCGTAGTCAGGAAGGTGGATAGAGGTGACCCGAGGGAGCAGGCGGGAGGCAGGCAGGCAATGAGGGAAAGGGCCTGCACCCACGGGCCCTGCATGGGACTCACTTGATAAACTATAGTGAGAAAACCCATTAGACAACTGGAAACAAAAACAAAAAAGGGGAGGAGAAAAGGAAAAAAATTAATATAACAGGATGAGTGTTGAGGTACAAGATGGCATTGACACCGAGGGCACGGGGAAACCCGAATATTTACAAATAAAGTCAACACTGGTGCTCTTCTGCCTGTGAATGACACTCAACACAGGAGGAGAGCCAGGGTGCAAAGAACCCAGTAAGTGCTCAGTCAGGGGAATATCCGACCTGTGCTTTAGAGCAGTCTGGGAATCAACCATGGTCCTTAATTTGTAATGTTGCTGGTGTTTTTAATTTTTTTGTAAACCAGTGAAGCCTGATTTCACAGCACCAGGGAACAGACTCATCAAGTTATGCAAATCAGGGCATTTGGAGGTGTTCATTCTAGGTTTCCCAATGGGCACGCTGCCCAGGAGGAGGCTCTGCATCGAGTTTAGGGATGGGGGTGCAAACTCAAAGGTGGGAAAGCGCGCGACCTCCGACACAGTGAGATGTCACATCCAACAGTCTTGTGGGATGTTCGAGAGGAAGAAGGGAGAAAGGATGAACACAGACCCTGTCTTGGGTGGAAGCCTTCACATCTCCAAATCCCCCAGACCCCTTTCCTCTCTCCCTCACAGACCACGTCATTAGGCAGCTAGGGAGCCCTCCACCTATCCAGGCCCTATCCCAAAGAGGAGCTTTTGGAGCAGATCCTGAGTTTCCAGGTTCCTACAGCTGTGATGGCTGTGTGTGCAGCAGGCAGGCAGGGGCAGGTCAGGAAGAACAGCCCACCATGACTGCAACCCTGGCCGGTCACCTTGTCTGTGGACACCCAGGCGCCCATGGTGGAGCCTGAGCTGACTGAGGTGGGGGAGCTGCACTCGCTCACTGACTGGCAGGTTTCCGACGCTTCTGAGGAGGCCGAGCTGGATGAGTTCTGCAGTGGGGAAGAGCCACACAAGGGGACCAACAAACCAAACCATGGGCCATCGGAAATCATAATTAAAATAAAGGAGGAAGGACGGGGCGGGAAGGGCATGTACAGAAAGGGAGACGGAGACAGACACATACACAGAAGAGGGGGGTGAGAGAAGCAGACAGTGAATTAAGGTTTATTTTTCACCCACACAGATTTTAAGAAAGCGATGGGAGACCTGGCCAAGCTCTGGTCCTGCTGCATATAGAGCCTGCAGACATTAGCTGGCCCTTGTGCCCGACAGAGCAATACTGGGTCATCACACTGGGCCTCCTGGCAAGCTCTGTGCTTTTGCACAAGGAGCCGGGATAGACCTCGTAGGTCCTCAGGCATTGTACATTGCACAAATCTGTCCCTAGGCAAGCAATGGCTGAAGGATGCTTCTAATTCCTAGCTTCTTACTGGGTCCAGCACAGCGTCTGTTCCATATAGTGGCCAGTCTTAAAGACACATTGAGGTTCTCTGTCTGGACGGTGACTTGGGAGATTCTGAGCAGGGAAGCCGGTGATGAGTTATATTAACACCTCAGGATGAAGCATCTGGAGAGGACCAGATGTGGGGAACGGGTGCCAGAGCTGGTGGCACTAGGCCCAAGTGCCTGACAGTCCCCGGCCCCCTTCTGACACTCTGCTAATAGTAGGGACTACTCTGCCTTTATGGTCACTGGTATACCTCAATTCGGTGGCCTGGTGTGATAGTTTTAATGAGATTGGGCTTTTGTGTTTGAATCTAATCTTTGCTATAGGGAATGTCACTGGGGACAGGCTCTGAGGTTTCAAAAGCCCACGTCATTCCCCGTTAGCCCTCTCCACTTCATGACACAAAGCTTCTTGCTCCAAGTTCCTCACTACTACCTACAAACTCTAGCTCCATTTTGATTACATAAACCAGGTCCTTCCACACTATGCGTGCCTGGATTAACCGTCACAGAGGCCAGATTCAAGTTTCTATCCCTTTCTACCATCTCAAAAGGATTCCTGTAAGGGACTGAGGCTTAGCTTCCCCTCCTGCAAGGGCAAAGCACCAAATGCTTGGCCATGATCAGAAATGTAAAGGGTTGAATAATGCTTTCTCCCCCAGCTGTGGAACTGTGCACTTCACCTTGAGAACCGGATCAACAGTATCTATCTACACCAAAGGGGAGGTGGAACCCTCTGGCTGGTGTGATGTGGAAGCTGCCTTACAAGTTCCACTTGATTGCGAGCAGCTGTGCTGTCTGAAAAAGAATAATTCTCTTTTAAATTCCGCAGCATCCTTTGGCTTATTATAACTACCCTAAGGCTGGGGGTGGAAGACAGCAGTCGGTCATTTGCCTGTGAGAGACCCTGGCTGGATTCCAAACCCAGCACCAACAAAACATACAGAGAACTGCTTTGTGTGTGTGTGTGTGTGTGTGTGTGTGTGTGTGAGAGAGAGAGAGAGAGAGAGAGAGAGAGAGAGAGAGAGAGAGAGAGAGAGAGAGAGAACACACCATGGGTTCCACATCCAGCACCAAACACACACACACAGAAAGCCTACTGCTGTGTGTGTGTGAAGCAGCCAGAGGGTTGTGTTGGTGTCTCCCTTTTCTGCTGTTCCCCTGCTTTTTTGAGACAAGGTCTCTCACCAAACCCAGAAATCACTGATGGGTCACATTAACTGGCCAGCAGCCCTGAGGCTCACTGAGGTGAGAGGCCACTTCACCTGTTAAGTGTTGAAAATCCAAACTTTGCCTCTGAGTGTCAGGCACTCTCCCTAGCCCCACAAACTCTACTCTTGGGAACTATCCAGGCAGGTACAGGCATCCAGACTTCAGAAACCCCCAAACTTCACCACCTTTTGCTCTCCTAGACACCACTGGGGCAAAAATCATACTTGGGCCGCCAACAGAAACATGAGAAGAGGGAACCTTTGTCAGCAAGGGTTATCGGGGTACAATACTGTGTTAGTTCTCAATCCATTAGAGACAGAGCTAGACCCCACATTCCAATGGCCTTTAAGGAAGCAGTGGTTCTGTCCCCCTTCTGACCACATGCAGCTTGGTAGGAACACAGCAGGCATAGTTTAGTGAAGCACATCATAGGGATGGCGGCCCTGGGGCCAAGCCAAGGCAACCAAACTGAGACAAGAACAGGTAAATGCAGCTCTCTCAGGCCCAAGCCTTTTTGTGCAAAATTGCATCTCTAAGGGGGAAAAACAGAGGGGAGAGGGAGACCACCATACCTCACACGGCTAAATAATGCTCTGAATAGGAGGTTCTGCACTTGCTAACCTTGGCTCTGCTAACCAGGTGCTCTGGCTCAGTCTCCCCACGCAGCAGGTGGCGCTGTGGGGCCCAATCGATGGTGGCTCCGATCGCCCTGCCATTGGGGTACACTGTCCTAATTACGTGTTGAACCAAAGCTAACCAACCGGCCCTAAGCAATAGACACCCCAAGGATTCTATATGCCAGCAACACAAACAAGGAGCACCCAATGCCTGGTCTAGCTTGGCGAGCGCCATCCAAACTACAGTATGTGGAGAGGTGGCCCATCTTTCCTTCTCCTGGGATCAAAGTGCCAACAGAGTTCTCCACAGGGGCTCTAACAGCCATTCTCACTGGCAGCACAGCTGATGACAGGGAATTGAGAGTGGGGGGATCACTGTTCACCGACAGGGTCTCTGTCACTGGGGAAAACCTGAGATGACGTGAGGAGGGAGGTGTCCCCATTGCAGGGCAAAGCATCACACCAACCTGGGTACTTACAAGAATGCAGGAGATAGACCCAGTCTCTTTGAGGCTACCCACCTAGAAGTGACAGCTTGCCCGACCAACATGGTATTTGTAACTACTGCTGGTGTTGAGATGGGCTTCCAGCCCAACTTAGACACTCTCTCCCTTTGGGGGGTCTATCTTAGATGACCCATCAGGTCAGGGTACCCTATGTGCCTGCTGCTCTCTGGGTTAAGGGCGTCCTTACCTGGTTGGCAGCCTCAGGTGGCATGGGAGAGGGGGACTTGGACTGGAAGGCGTCCTGGGATATAAATCCTGAGTCGTGGGAGGACACGCTGGACAGCCTCACAGGGGCCTGCTGGGCCAGGTTGGAGCTGCGATATCGGTAATGCGAGCTGGGGGAATGCGAATGGGAACCGCTGGACCGGGAGTCACTGCTGTTGACACTGTTCAGGCTGCTGTAAGGGACAAGCAGAGGGGGCAGGTATGGTGAGGAGGGGGCAGTAGTGAGAAGAAGAGGGCAATGGACAACAAGGGGCAGCCATGAGCAAAGGCTCAAGAAAATGTCAGCTCCTTGCCCGGAAGAAGCATATAAACTCAGGACATGTTGTCAAAGACCAAATAATGAATTGTTCTTTTAGGTGAATAGCAAGAGAGCTAGGTTTCGGGTCTCTGAGGTTACAAGGTGGCAGTCTTAGTACGCAAGTCTATAATTTTTACAAACATGCAGAGCCCGACTCTACTGTGCCACCTACTCAACGAAACTGCAGGACTCACGCTTGTGATATAAAGAAAGAAGTGGGGTAATCTCTGCTACCTGCAGCAATAACCCACTAGGTCTATAGCAGGGACTACCTGGGTCCAGATGACCAGAGGTCACACAGCTTAATAGAACTGGCAGACACCCTACACTTAAGGTGGATTCCCTCTTAAGGTGGATTCCATCCACCAAAGTATATCGGCCAATTAACGAGTGGGGACTGAGTGCCAGCCCTATGTATTTTATTAACAGAGCTGGTGAGCTATCGGCTGTCCTCCTTCCTGGGTGTTCCCTGATAAACCATGTGTGGGCTGGGTGTAACAGCCTGGGCAGCTTTCAATGAGGAGAGCCAGTCAATGCTAAGCTGCTCACTTCTAAGGTGAACCAGTAAGTAGGAAGTGGAACAACGTCTCACACCCTAGAAGTGCTCTACCCGCACTCCTTTGAAAAGCTGGGAAGATGAGTGGAGACCCTGGTCCAGGCAAGCAGAGCTAAAATGTGAAAGGCAGTTACAAAAACCCAGCCTGTAGCAGCCTGGGGAGGCCTCAGGGTTTGCAAACTTGTGGCTTCTGTGTAAAGCTGATGGGGTAGGGGAGCGCACCGTGTGGCTGGCTGATGCTAAGATGACTTGAGGTGAGATCTGTCAGACACGGGTGAGCGCAGCAGAGAGAACAAACAGCTGCTGAGGATGTGTGCACCATGGCGGGATAAATGCTGCGATTTTAGCCAGAAGATGGCATTTGGGGACTGAAAGGAAAGCTCACAGCAACTGCACTCTCAACGGCTCCTGTCAGTGTAACTGAATAAGGTCAGGAGGAGAAGGCAGGGTAGCTTGTTCTGCGCTAACGAGATGGACCTTGCTAAGCCACTGGGGAAAAAACAGGACTTTCCACCATTCAGTAAACGCAGAGCCCATTAAAGGTGACAAGAAACCAAGCAACGTCTTTGGGGAACATTCGAGGACACAGACTCCTGACTGGAACTGCCTGCCACATACACACCCGACAAGCTTCAGGGTGGAACGAAGCACAGCGGGATGCTGGGCCACATCTCCCTAACAGCCTGAGCTGACCTGCTCCCTCCTTTCCAGGCTCCTTCCCAGCCATCTGGTTTTGCAACAGTGAGTCAAACGACTGGCAGCAGGGGAAGTACTGCACTGAGGCAGGAAGCCATGCCAGGCGATGCACCTTTCAAGAACAGAGTAAACCTTTCCCCTCCACAGACCAAGAACAGCTGCCTCGTGAGACTATGCGATGGTCCTGTAGGCTCCAGGGCCATTCCAGATGCTTCTGTGCTTCCACAGGTAACAGCGTGAGCAGGCGGGAGGGGTGGGAGACACCAAACGAGAACTGCATGGACTTCCCAACTACAGCCACTGCGGCTCCTGTTCCAACTACGGTTGGATCAACCTCTTTAAAAGGACAGACGAGGGCTTGCTGGTGGAACACTGTGGGGTGGGGTGGGGTGCCAGGGACAGACTAAAAAGTGATATATCCTTTGCCTTACTATTTCCTATTTCAAGCGGGCCCCTTTTCGACATACAGCCTGGCTCTCGGTCACACTCACATAAATATGTCGTGGAAAGCATCAGGAGCCCTGAGGCTCACTCACCTGCAGACACTTGACTTTCTGGACATGGTTGTGCTGGGGGAAGAAGGTGGCGTCTGATAGGACCAGCTGTAATCAGAACCTTTCAAGTCCAGAATCACCTGAAGGGACAGAGAGGCTGCGTGAGGGACGATGAGAGGGGCATCGTCCACACACATCTCCATGTGTACCACGCAATCAAAACGCAACCCTCCCAGAGGCAGAATTAAAAGAGAAAATGCACGTTTCAACTGAAGGGCCACACTACAGATTCTTCAGTGTCACGGTCCTTCAAGACCAGCAAGAAACCGAAGTTAGTGGGGAGGGGAGTTAGAAGAAGAAAACCATGGAAGACCAGGAGAAGGAGATAATTACAGGATGGATTAACAACCCCTAAAAGCTATTTTTAATGCGGGCTGACCTCAGCGGTATTTCCAGCCTGCAGCTCCGTAAAGACAATAATGGTTTTAGAGCTCGCTGACTGCACCTTAACCACTTGATGCTCAGCTGACACTTGGGTCCTATTTGGCCAGGGCTAGAAGCCTGAAAACTTCCCAGGATAAGAGTGAGCCAATGCTATCACAATTATTTCTGTGTGTCGCCCTTGTGACAAGAGACACTGAGTGCTCTCTTTAACAGGCACTCCACTAATGTCTACTTATAGAGTCAACACATACTCGAGTTTAATACAAAATCTCATAGACGGAAAACCACAAAGCTTCCAAATTGAGTTTCTCAGACAACTGTCCAAGCGGACAGTAAGAAGCGCCTGCAGAGGGCTCAAATCAGATGTGACTGGCCAGTTGCTCCCCCAAACATGACTCTTCCCCCTTGATAGAGTGTGGTGGTTTGTATAAGCTTGGCCCAGGGAGTGGCACCATTAGGAGGTGTAGCCTTGTTGGAGTAGGTGTGTCGGTGTGGGCATAGGCTTTTTGTGTCATAGCTGTCTGGAAGTCAGTATTTTCCTAGCAGCCTCCAGATGAAGGTGTAGAACTCTTGGTTCCTCCTGCACCATGCCTGCCTGGATGCTGCCACGTTCCCACCTTGACGGTCATGAACTGAACCTGTGAACCTGCAGGCCAGCCCAATTAAATGTTGTCCTTTATAAGATTTGCCTTGGTCATGGTGTCTGTTCACAGCAGTAAAACCCTAACGAAGACACACAGTACTGTCACACAAATACGTCATCTTTTCCTCAGACGGGAAAGGTTCTCATGAACGACTTGATTAACTCCAGAGAGGGTTGCAAACCATCATAACAGAATGACATATGGGGTCCTTTGATAGTTCATGGCTCAGAGAGGATGAACCTAGATCTTGGTCATGGATCACCTGACTCAACCTAGTGTCATCGCATATTAGAGCGATGGTCAAGGGCCCTGGCCTCTCAGGACCCCAGCATCTTCTCCCGTAATAGTGAAGGCGAACGACGGCAATTCACATGAAAACGAGGCATAACCTAGGGGCTGACCACAGTGAGGATGTGAGTGCCCACGGTCACCCACGGGTGTAATTTCAGATACATCGGATACCCCAAGGACGACCAGAACCCTGAATTCCGTATCTTTCTTTGGCTTGGCCCACGGTTCCTACCTGTTCACTCGAGGAGGGCAGTTTGTGAGGGTCCATGGTCAGGCTCTTCAGATCTTCTGATATGGTCTGAAGGTGGGTAATTTCTCCTAACATGGAAATCTCTTCCTCCTAAAGGGGAGCAATTAGTGTACACCATCACTTGGAGTCCCTCACTGGCTTATTCCAACACACTTCTGCCTGGGTCACTCCGAGGCATCTTCAGTCTTTCATGAAAGGCGTTTGAGACAGGAATGTAAGCTAACGGTGACGTGTGTGTAAAACGGTAGTCATGGAGTGGCCTCTGTTCTGGGGACAGTGGAGAGACACGAGCATCCTTATAGTGCTTGGCACTTCCAGCCTTACTCAGTGGGAAGGCCTGCCCCGTTGTCTTTCCAGGGATCCTTCCATGGGCTGAGGTAGCCCTGGGTTACCGACATGCCATAGGGATATTTGGGTTCAGATCTTAATGACAGAATTGTGTGTTCGACAGAGCTAACTGTCCCCTTTTCTTGCCCCCTGCCCCATCTTAAGAACTGGCAAGCAGAATGGATGCGTGGACTGCGGACATTTCAGTCACCTTCCCAAGTGCTAGTGGGAACAGAGGGCACAGGGACAGACCGAGGGAACAACTCAAATCTGAGAATTCCGCTCGGGTGGAGAGACGTGTACCAGAGCCCCCTGCAGCCTCTGAGAGTGGCTGCTGCAAACTCAGCTGCAGCTCAGGGTTTACTTTGAAATTAAGTGGGAGCTGGACCATCAAGACTTCCTGGGGCTTAAGACAAGATGCATGGGGTCCCAGGCTTAGAGTGTGAGATTCAGTGAGCCTCAGAGCGTTTGTATGCAGTTGACAGATGCTGGTGCTGCCCTGGAACTTTACCTGAAGATCCTTTCAGTGCCGCTTTGTTTATTGGTTTTCTGAGGTGGGGGAAAGATGTGAGTATTGAGAGTGAGTCTCTCTCTGTAGCTCAAGGTAACCTAGAACTTACTGCATAGCCCTGGGTGGCCTGAAATTAAATTCACAGTAATCCTCTTACATCAGCCTCCACAGTGCTGGGACCACAGGCTTGTGCTTCCATGCCCAGATATGCTCTACCTTAACTCAGTTTAAAAACAAAAAAAAAACAATCAAGTAGGACAAGCGTTGCTACAAACTGTGGATGAGGAATGGGCCACACGGACATCAGCTCCTTGCTGAGAATCTAATATACAGAGAGACATACTTCCCGCTGTCCAGATTCGAGGCAGCAATAGGTGGCTGTCAGTAGGCTGGGGGATGCAAAAATCAAGAAGGAAAGCCCTCCGCACTCACAGTTCAAGCCTTCGAGAGGTTTCCATCGACTTACAATCACTGGCCGCAGCATAGAAATGAAGGTGCAGAACCGGCCACGTTCTTCGATCAGTGCTTTGCGCACAGCCTGCTTTTCTGTTTCCTCCAGGAGGAGATATTTATCGTTGACATCCTGGAGAGCGCTGTCCAACTGAGGCTGGATGTCACCTCTCCCTGTGAACAGAACAAGGCTGTACAGTCAGCTTGCTGAAATGTCAACTTCGAGAATAAATTTTCTTCTTTGAAGTCCTTAGTGGAGGCAAAGAGACCTTTTCCAGGACTTAAAAAAACATTAGTTATTCATCGCTCCAAAAAGACTGAAAGCGGCTGCTTTTCTAGGAGCACCTACTTACAGTTTCTGACACCTGAGGGCATATTTATTTATACGGCTGATTTGCCATGGAGGAGCATCTCCTGGGATGACTCCTAGCATTCATGCCTTGTGCAAGCCTGCAGATCCGGTGCCAGCAAACCTCGGGACAGAGCTACAGCATTCCTTTCTCCAGTAGAAGCCACTGGGGATGGGAAGCAAGGTGAGAGGCTAGGGATGCTTCCAAAAATGGATACAAGCTGGCTTTGTCAGGTCCACCTCAATCAAAGAGCCTTTGTTTGGGTACAAGTCTCAGTCCCTGAAGACAAAGGTAGGTGTTATTCCGCCCTGGGACCTGGGAATCCTTGGCAGTTAGTCTAACTCCCCGGTGGAGGGCTCCAAAGCCCTTCCTGTAGAAGAAGCTTAGTAACCAGATGTCTATAGTTAAGTCTTTGTTGGTGACAAAATGAACAAAGCTATAATGAGAGGAGCCATATTATTTACTTATTTGGCCACACCACCAGACTCTAGTTATCCAAATACCACTCTACTGTTTCAGATAGAGTAGAAAGCAGTTAAACAACTCTAGGACAGGAATAGCTGTCGGCGTAAATAAAGTTTTATTAGAACACAGCCATACCTACTCATTTACAAATGTGTCCCAGAGACCAAGAATATTTGGCCTTTTGCAGAATTGGTCCTGCTGCTCTAGTCTAGATCTGACTTGTTGCTGGGGACCACCAGGGTCACACACAGGACACTAGCTCTTAAGCTTTTACACTGGACCTTCATTTTTACCTACATTTGAGCCAGAGAAAGAATTTCTAAGCTCCTGCAGGGCAAGGTTTTAGCCTTTCCCTCAGATCCCTCAGAGTATCCACATGTGTACAGAGCAAGCGCTACATTAGCACTTACTTCATAATTTTAAACACAGTCAGAACTGGAAGGGGTATTAGGGTTATCCTAACTGTTCAGGTTGACGAGGAGATCAAAGCTTAGAGAAGTTAAAGATTCATCCAAGGTAGAGATCAGGGCTAAGGCAGCCTGGCTCCCTGAGCCCTTGACCTATCCTCTCTGACCACCGTCTCAGGCTGAATGATGAACTCAGTCGCCATGCAGGCAGCTACTGGGTCCATTCCCATGGCCGCCCCCTTACAAACAACATGAGAGACAGCAAATGCAGCCCATCATTTGGTGCAGAGAAAGGCAAAGCCAGAGAAGCCTGCCTGGTTGCAGGAATATGCCCTGTACCTTCTCTCATATGCAGAGGATGCTGATCTGGACCAAAATGCTTAATAGAACTTCATAAAACTCTAGACTTACTAAAAGTCCAAGAGAAGAGTAGCCGTGTTTTGGCAAGAAAGAGCCATTTGTACAGGGTCATCCTAAATTAGTGCATGATGGGAAAATCGTGTACAGTGAAAACACACCCTTGAAAATACTTCCGATGAGCAACAAGCTCAGTGTACACGGTTTTGTACATAAATGGCCTCCACTAGCTCAAGAATGCAGCATAAGGCACAGACAGCGCAGAGCATCCGAGAGCATAAGTGGCTGCCCCCAACAGTCACCTTACGACAAACCTGCTTCTTGAGGAATTTCCCATATTCTTGTGGTGACCACTCACCCAGTCTTCCACTTAGTCACTACCTGTCCCTCCAGAGGATCCTCTGCCTTCACTGAGGGCACAGGGAACCAGGCATCCAGCCTGAACCGTGAAGTCAGTCTCCCATCCTCTCCCGGGATGTTCTACTGAAAGCTTTCCCTCTCACGGATGCCTACCCCGCTGGGGCCAAACTCAAGGAGGGAAAGCAGGAACCATCAATGCTCTGACAACTACAGATTTCCTCTGTTTGTGGTGAAGTGCTGACTCGTGCAAACAAGCCCACGCATGCTGAGTATGTCTGCCATACAACCCGCTGAGAGCAGAGCTCAGAAGCTTGTGGACGCCCGCTTTCTCTCTGGGCTGCACAGCACAGGGATGGTGGGAACAGTGGGGCCTTTCCTTTGTCACTCAGTATGCTCTACACTGTCTTAGCAGCGAAACACACCAGACCAGACCATTCTTAACTTGGGGGACTGGGGAGCCAGGTGGAAGGGGGGTGGGAGGAGCTAGAGCTCGCTGCAAGAGAAAGAGGATCCATGTGTGAGTTTTAACCACACATACCTTAGTATGTTTTAATTACAGAAAAAAATCTATTTTTAGTTTTCTAAAGATTTATTTATTTCATTGTATGTATATGAGAATTTTGCCAGCATGTATGCGTGTGCACCATATACATACAATACCCATTCAGGACAGAAGAGGAAGTCAGGATCCCTGGAACTGGAGTGAGTGTTGACGTGGGCTGCCTTGTGGGTTCTGGGAACAGAATCACACCCTCTGCTGACCCATGTCTCCAGCTTTTACGGTAGATAAACTTTAAAACAACAGACTAGGAATGAGGGAATGGCTCAGAAATTAAAGTGCTCTTCCCCCAAGCAAGATTGGAGTTCAAATCCCCGATATGTCACTTCAATGCTGGGTGGGCAGGGCAGCCCACCTCTAGCCCCAGCCTCAGAAGCTGGAGACGGGATCCAAAGCAAGCTGTCCAGTGAGACTAACCATGGGGACTGGCTCTGGGTTTGACTGAGGAGCCCTGCTTCAAGAGTATGGTGGGAAAGGGATCAGAAAGAGTTCCAAAGTCAACTTCTAGCTTGTACATACACATGTGCCTGTGCACATGCATGAATCTATGCACACCCCCCCCACACACACACACAGGAAAAGAAAAAAGGCTGCAATTGTAAAGTTTCATTTTTTTTCTTCGTGTCACAAGTTGTAACACATGTGTCTAGCTGTAATTAGTAACAGCCTTTTGTTCCAGATGTTATGGCATGGGCCTTCAATCCTCTCAAGGCCAACCTAGGTGTGACTGCTATTCCTGGTTGTCAACTTAACACATCTAGAATGACCTACAATCCAGAAATGGAGGGCACACCTGTGATCCTGATCTTGAGGCTGAAGGCAGGGGCTTCTGACCCAGATCTTGACATTGGATTACACATCTTTTAATCCACATCTTGAGGCACAGTGGCCATGAAAAGTTTAGGCCTAGGCAAGGGAGTACATGCACGCCTTTAATACCGGGAGACTGAGGCAAGCAGATCTCTGAGTTCAAGGTCGGCCTGGGACTGAACAACTACTAGATTCTTGAACTTCCCATTCACAGCTGCTCATTGTTGGGTTAGGTGGACTGCAGACTGTAAGTTGTTACAATAAATTCCCTTAATATTTAGAGATATTCCATAAGTTCTGTGACTCTAGAGAAGACTGACTAATGCACCGGGTTACATACTGAGACCTTATCCCAAAAACAAAACAAAACAATACAAAAAATGCTTTAAAAATAATAAGAAAGCAAAATAAGTGTATGATCAAATTGGTAAATACATATATATCTAAATTACTCTATGATTATAGTGAAATTATGTTAAATATGTATTATAATTAGAGGGCTTTAAAATTACAGCATTCTAAAGTATGAGCTGTAAAGATTGCTCTAATTATGGTTATGGTGGGAAATTTTTCTCTATTTAGGATCTATCAAACCAAAACACAATGATTATTTTTTAAACTCTCTAACATACCATACAATTATATTTATTTTACACACATGGTATATATATATTATACATTTATATGTATATATAAAACATTTATTTTTATATATGATATATAAAGCATTTGTATATAACACACTAACACACACACACACACACACACACACACACACACACACAACTGCTGAAGAAATTGTTTCAAGTCCCAGTGGGACGTAGAGACTATGGTCATCTCTGAGCTCCACAAATCCTAAACTGTATTAAGGCTGTCTCTTGGCATCACCAGGGACTGGCTGCAACACCTCTCCTTATGTGACCAAGTCCCTTAGTCTCTGACTGAAATGATTAAACCCCCATTCTCCTATATACTTCATCGTCTCTAGATTACACATCATCCCTAAAGCACATGTGGTAGCAACAGTTAGTGTATTAGGAGATAAGAAAAGGTGAATCTTAACAATCTTAACATTCCCACTGTGTACTGACTTGGAATCAGCAAGTACAGAGGGTTAATCTGCAAAAGCCCCTCATGTCCCTCCTCTCAGCACTGCTGAGGGATGTACACTGCCTCCTTAAACCCCTTTATGGGTTTGTTAAAAGACATATTTATTTTTATTCTGTATGAGTGTTTGGTCCACATGTATGTCTGTGCACCATTTGCATGCAGTGCCTGGCAGAGGCCAGAAGAGGGCACTGGAAATCACAGAAGGCTGTGAGCCACCATGTGGGTGACAGGAACTGAATCTGAGTCCTCTGTAAGAGGAGCTGGTGCTCTTAACTGCCAAGTCCTCTCACCAAGATCTCTGACAGCTGCAAAAGCTTCTATAGTCTCTCCAGTCCCCCTGGAGCCAGCCTGCCCAGAACAGTCTGAGTTGCTTTTGCAAGGCAAGTATTACCAGTCTTTCTCAGTAGCTCTGGCTGCTCTTGAGAAAAGTCAACATCAGATGTCCCAGATCCTAAGCAAAGGTGGCCCTGCAAGGCTGGAAAGGGTCACTTCTGTCCTCTCACAAGCCCCGCCTTCTCCTGACACTCATTCCTTCTTCTCAGGGCTGGGCATTCCTCTTCCCCGGCTGCTTTGCCCTGTATCCCTCATTAATCCTCCAGTCTTTAGGCACTGTCCCCATAGGATTCTTCTTGCCCTCAGAAGTTCTTGATCCTTGTCCTCCAGCACAGGGCTCTCCTTCAGATTTTCTGTATCACCTCCCCTTAGTCATTTATTAACTCGAGCTCAGTCCACCCTGCCGGTAGGAGAACCAGGGCAGATCTATGATTTTGCCAGTTGTAGTGTCTCAATTTTGCACACTTGCCTGGAAGTCTGTAGATTCTCAAGAAGTTCCAAAGGAATGAGACATCGACAGAGTAACTTCATTGAGTTTACTCAGGTAGCCCAACCATCACGCCCTGGATGGCCTAACAGCCAGGAGATTCTAGGACCAAGCAGAGGCCAAATGGACAGCTTGGATGCGCTAAATGGCTTTCCAGACAAAGTTCCCAGCAAAGGACTAACTGCATTTGACCTTTTATTTTATTTTATTTTATTTTATTTTGTACATTATAAATCACCCCAGCCTCAAGACAACCCCCAGAGCCCCGACCTCCTCTACATTCCAGGTCTTGATTTTACTCATGCACGGGAATTCTGAACACTAGTCAGGAGCCCCTTAGGAGTCCTCTGTGGGCAATCATGGCTACTTTTTTCAGAAAAAACTCCTGGGCTACCACACTACAATAAATGGAAGGCACATCGTAAGCCAAAGGAGGAAGGAGCTAAGCATTGGGTTTGGGATTAAGCAGGGAGAATCTACAAAGCTCTCTGGAAATCTCAGCATTTACAATGTGTCTTCCTTCTTTACATAAACACTGAAGGCAGGGATTAGTAGAGTTTTCATGGGGAAAATGGAACAAAGTGTCTTGCACTGGGCCAGAATCACCAGTGCTGAGCTACAAACAACACGGCAAGGCTTTCTGTCTTTGTCAGAAACCCAGACCCACTGTGACGTGATTCCTGGTCACGGCTCTTCACAAAGCAGCTAGACCCAAAGGCCAGGTGATCAGGGTTACCTGGGACGGCCCATGCCCCACCTGCAGCCCACAACACACACAGGAGGCTCAGAGTTACACGAGACCTTGAAGAATAAATAACCCAGGCCGAATGGGTCACTGGGTGCTAACAAGATGGCTGAGGGCCTTGCTTTTTCCCCGAGACCGATGCTGAAGAAGCCACCAGAATCCTACAAACTACTTTCCTTTCATCATGATACACAGAGGTGCTGATCCTGATCCCTACCCCTCATGAACCAGACCACTTTAGCTCACAACCCACAGTGGCCGCAGGCCGTCCTTTTCCTCTCTTGCAGTGATCCAGAAAAATCCTGGTCCATCTAACGACTGGCAGCAACAGAATGCAGGATATAAACCGAGGGTAAAAATACTGAAGTGGACAAGCAAGGTGACACTGGGAATTTACATTTCAAAAGAGATCCGTCCTTACCACCCTACACCAAGTCACCACCTACACCCAATGCTCATCAGCAGGTTTGATGACTGCCCAAAGAAAACGTGCCTAAAGGAAGAAGGAAGGCTACATGGAGGGACCATGGAGAATCTGAACAGAACCTAGCAGCCATTAGATCCAACCCTTCTACGTAATAAGACACCCATTAGGTATAAAGGAACGACATGGGAATGTGGGCCAAGCCAGCTTTCAGCTACAGACTCCCCTGTGCTCAACCCCTCACAGTTCACTCACCCACCCTTCTCAGTTCCATTGTCACAAGCTCTCTAGACGCTGCTGCTCCTTCCTGGAAGCCCAGACAATTCCTTCTCCACACACCCAGATACCTCCCCTCCATGACCACAGTTTATAAGATGTTACTTCGCCGGAGTTTCTTAGAAAAAAACACATACTCAACTTGACCTTCATCCCAGTTCCTAGCACGGAGCTTCGAAAACCCTTGGAGCTTCTTGAATGATAGGTGATGTGGGTGTGGGAAAGAGGGCTCAGCCTGAGGGGGGTGCCTGCCAGGAAAATCAGCTACTTCACTGGAAGGTTGGAACACTGAGCTCTAACCCTGACCTCAGGAAAGGAAGGGTTAAAAGAATGAGTTCAGTCAACAATGCTCAATCCCACCCACATAACCAAGTTTCCCCAAATCTCCACAACCCCTCGGGACCATCTTAGCTTGTGAATATACTGAGGAGCTTGGATGAGACAACCTAGAGGTTTTGTGGCCACTGTCTTACCAGCCCCACCTATTATCCCCTGCACTTAGGCTGTTTGTTTCTCCACAGTCAACTGCCCGGAGCAGAGTGTTTCTCTGTGGGTAACTGCCCAATTCAGCAGTCTTTTGGTCTTTCCTTAGTTCTATGCCCACGGACACTGTGACTGACTCACAGAGCTCTGTGGCTTTGCCTAGGGACATACCTGCACAAGACAGGGGACTAACAGGGGTTGCAGAGATGCACCCCCTCACCCCAACTACGTGAGCAGAATCTCAGAACACAAAGCCAGAAGGGTGGATGGTTTTCATCCATTCCAAACTTACCTTGTATCAATTCAAACAAATAAAATGCAGTTTGCCCCATGCACCAATTACACCTTGATGATCAATCAAAAAAGAGCCATGCACTATAATTCAGTTCATGGGAAATACCCAGGAGAGGAGACCCCAAAGACTGAGAGTGCTTGTCAAAGTGGGAAGCCAGAGAAGGGTAGCAGAGCAGTGACAGTGCAGAGGTATGAGGTGTCTGTGGGATGGATAAAACTGTCCTGAAATCAGAGAGTGGGGTTGGCTGCACAAACACTGCAAATATAAAATGGCACTGAGAGAGAATCTAAAATGATAACTACGGTTCATACATTTTTATTGTTATAAGCCTAAAATATGGCTGTGTCATGCCTTTCTTCTTTCCAAAGGTTAACTAAAAATCTGTTTGTTGTAAGATTTCATAGTCATAATACTGAGGCCAGGAAGGGATTATCTTTTTTTAAATTAGGAAATGACTGACCCCACCACCGCATAAGGTAAAAGAGGCGACACTGTGTCCTGGACAAGAGCCAACCAGCCAAGCCCCCGTCAAAGGAGACCCCTGGATGGGGATTGTAGATTACAGAGTCCAAGGTAAATACTTCCCGGGAGCTCAGAGAATAGTGGGACACTCCAACAAGGTAGCCACAAGGACAGGATGCTTTTCCAAGGTAATATCAAAATAATCAAAGCGACTGGCAGTTTAGTCCCTGATCACCCACGGTAAGGTTCACGTTTGACCAAGAAAATCACTTTGAGGATTGAATTTAAAGACACGAAACTTTAGAAAAGAAGCATTTTACAAACTGCCGAAGTAAGAAATATGTCTGCTCTTGCTCTTGCGGGTGAGATGACTGGTTGAGGAGAGCCGTAGAGCTTGTACAGACAAGCATGGACACTCTGCAGGCTTCACGATACCAAATCTCACTTAAGAGTCCTTCCGAGGTGCTATTTAGTGTCACGTTTGTGTTGCGTGTGGAATCAACAAATATGTTCGTATCTACTCAGGTACATAGGCATAGATATAGAAATGTACTGACTTCCTGTGCACGCATGCATTTAAAAGCACGTGGTATTTTCTTTCTCTGAGAACCTGATACTGACTTGTGAACACAAAGCTCATAGAATGTGGTGCTAGCAGTGTCAGTGAACAATGGCCTAAACAAGGAAATGATTAAAGTGTGCACGCACACACGCGTGCATGCGCGCGCGCACACGCACACACGCACACACGCACACACACACACACACACACACACATGATTTCCTTAAAATTATGGAAAATTACGTAGGCACGAGTGATTATTCTGAGCCAGCAGGAAATGTGGATGGCTAGCATAGGTCCGAACAACAGTGAAAAGCCCACAGTAAGGACCACGGCGTACCCAGCCACCAGAGGTTTGCAGTGTACACTTACCCTGAGCGTCCACTGGCAAGGGCGCACGGAGAGGAAGTACAGGACACACATTTGACACAGAAAGGAAAACACAAGGTCAAAGTGGTATCTGAGCTGCGCCTGCCTAACCTTTGGCTCATGTGTGACAGCCGCTGGCCGGCACGCTCACATTCATGAGAGGATCCACCTCTAAGCTCCCCGTCCTGCCTAATATTCCTCCCGTCTTGGTCATTCCTCCTCGCCTTGTACTTGGTAATAGCCACCACTAGAGGATAAGGGAGAATACGAACCCAGAAGAAGCCATTTAAATAGATGCCTTAGCAAGAAAACCTTTTGAACATGATTTGTTATAACTTGGGGGTGGAGGGATCTATAGAGTCCTAACAGCACAGTGGGATGAAAGCATCAAAATTTAGAAATCTAAAGTCTTAATATAATAGTAAACATTCTACAGATGTGGAACTCTGTGCACACACAACCCACTCCCCAGCATTTATTGTCTTAGTTTTGGAGGTACTAGTGAAAACAAACAAACAAAAGAACAACAACAACAACAACTGCCAATTTAAAGAGCTAAACCAGCGTTCAGCCTTCTTTCTCAAGTCCCTGACAAACCTTTAGTGGTTTCAGCTAGAAACAGAAGGACTCACCATAACTCAATCTTTAATTTTACTTTTACTTTTCAATAGTGCTGAGGACTAAACCCAGGGCCTTGCATATACTAGCTAACTGCTCTCCTGCTGAGATACATTCTCAAACCGATTTTTAACTTTTTGTAATTTTAATTTAATTTTTAAATTAAAAAAAACGTGTGGATATTACTAAGCTGCCAAAAACCTGCCTGTATTCGCGTGTGCGCGCGCACGCGCACACACACACACACACACACGGATGCATGAACATATAAGAGATGATGATATATGAAAACTAGTCATGAGCAGTAAGGATACTGGTTTCACACAGTAACATGTCAGAAGTAGGTAGGCAGATTAAAGCACCCCATTTCTGACCCTGTTACTTCACAATTGGGATCCCAAAGACTTGAGCAGGAAGTGTGTGCAGTAACCCCACTCAGAGGTCAAGACCCCTGGGCTAGCTCCACCACCTCTCCAGCTTCCTGAGGGGTTGGTCTCCTTCACTTTTTATGAATGCTGGCTCTGCCCTTGACCCAGTGCTTAGACTAGAACTTCTCTGAGGTGAGGGTCCACCTCTCTCTGGTCTCTGACTCCTAGCTTTGTGAGCACTTGACAAGCCTGCCTTGAAGAGTGAGAAAGCTTGTTACATTTACCCATGGATGGAATAGATCCTGGGTCCATGTAAAACGATGCTGGAACAAACCTAACCGGAGACAAACCACTTAGAGTGTTTGTGACAGAAATACTGACATACTTTTAGATTACCAGTCACCAAGCTCCACAGTAAAGAGAGAGTTGGATGTAAAACAATGCTGTAAGCGACTATATCTGCAGAGTAAGAAGTAAACAGGTTGTTTACAAGCCACACTCTGTATGACGTGTCTGCTTCTGCCAAAGACAGGGCCAGCTAATGCCAGGCTAATCTGCACAAAGGTGTTAGAATTCTTCTAATGGAACCCGAGAAGAATGACCAGGTCGCAGATCAATTTCCAAAGACCAGGCAACAGAGAGCTGCCTGTCAGCACCCGAGAGCCACCTGTGACCCTGGCTGCCTGTGTCCTGTCTCACGGGACACCATGTGACATTCGTGTCTGCCCCAGCTCACTCATATCTCACAGGCACGGTTAAAGCATATCACTTGAAGTATGTGGGCAGTCACAACTCGACAAGTTTTCTATCAGAATGGGAAACTCCATCTAACCAGAACCCCAATAACTCTCAGCTTTCTTCCCACCCTTAAACAATGGCCCTTCCATCCCAATCTCTGGTCAGATGCCTGCTACGTAAGCACCCCAAGATCCTGACAGAGTGATGACCCTAAACCTTCTGGAAGGCTGTACTCCCCAGTCATACAACAGTACATCTAAAAAATACACTTAGGTACATTAGGGGAGGGGGAATGATAAAGAAATCAAACTTGAGTTTTGATTGTCCTTATAACTAGAAAATCACCCAGAATGCTGCAAGCAGCTGGACCAACTGGTTCTAAGGATACCAGCACAGGATCTAGAAAAAGGACATGGTTAGGACTTTAAAGGCAGTCCTTCAGAACCCCATGATCACCCGCCCTGCCCCCGCTGCTCTCTCAGCCTTGGGCCCAAACACCCCACGAAACCTCACCATCCAATGCCAATTATTCCTAAGTCCCAAGGCCAGGCACATTTCATGTTCATGCAGCCAGCATCCTGAGTCCCAAATCATCCTCTGTAGCCTGGATGTGTACCTCATTAGTGTCTAGGCAGCCTACACCGGCAGCCAGGGAGGTCTAATTGCCACAGCTTCCTTTAATGGTGCACTGTGACCAAGCCATCAGGCTGCACCCTGAGGTCCAAATTCTGCTAATTGGACAATGCCAGAGGCTTTGAGTGGCAGGAGAAAGCCCCTCACCTCTCTGAAAGGCTTAGACAAAATGGATGGACTCTATATCCAGGGACTTGAGGCCTCTGACAAGGGAACTCTTTAAAGAGCTGAGGGGAGTCAGCTACTTTCCTGCTTATCCTTTTCAATGGCCTCCCAAACCTAGCATCGCACCTGGACCACCTCCTCAAGCCCATTATCACCCCTCTTTCGGAGCTGCCCAGATGTCCACCATGCGGACAGCCTGTGCTTCTGGGGGTCCCCAGATCAATGGATTATGGTACTTCGTTCCCAACACTTTCTTGTAGACACAAGCTCTAAACCCTATGACTTGTCAGATGCTAGCTCCCAGGTGCCCTCATGCGAACGTGAAATTGAGACACACACGCCCCTCAACACATATCCCAGAGAAACTGCAGCAGCCAAGAAGGGCAGAAGATTTTAGTGTCTCTGAAAACACTGCTGTATTCATCTTGAAACGCCATAGGGTATTTGTGAGAACTGAAGGGAAAGAGGAGCCCTTTTGACAAAAAAAAAGTCAGTCTGTAAAGCTTTGTCTGCAGTCTCCACTGTTTTCCATCATCTCTTGAAATACGTTATCTTTTCATTCCAAACAATCACTGCTTATTGAGGAAGAGGGAACCTGGGGGGCTGGGGCTCTCTCCCCATAAAAGCTGCTTTGAACAACCTTAAAGCTCATTATCGCCCATAAAACAGCCTGACAGAAGAACCCCTTTTATCAGTTGAGATACAACAAATTAAGGGGCGGGGGGGGCTGGAGAGCTGGCTCAGTGATTAAGAGCATTGGCTGCTCTTCCAGAGGACCCAGGTTCAATTCCCAGCACCCACATGGCGGCTTACAACTGTCTGTAACTCCTGTTCCAGGGGATTCACTACCCACCCCCAACACACACACACCCATGCAGTCAAAACACCAATGTACATTTTATATATATATATAACAAGAATTGCTGCTTTCTTTGCTAAAGGGAGATTTTCCCATATTTTCAGACTCTGGGAAATGTTACAAAGGCTTGCAGTGTAGGCAGACAGAGCTAGACCTTTTCTCTTTAAGTCCCATCCAATCTGGAGAAGCAAAGAAGGTTCCTGAATACGACAAATCCTCTGGTTTGTTGTGAGGAACTGGAGACAGAGGTAGGGAAGAGATAGCTTCCACCACAGCCACTGCTCATGCACCCGGGAGAGGATGTCAGAGATCACAGGCTGTGAATGACGGAGGAAGAGGGGGACACTGCTCCTGTGACAGTGACTGTAGAGCCACCTGCATAAGGCTCCTCTGCACTACCTCAGGGCTTCACTTCTTGCACTATCTCAGGGCTTCGCTCCTCTGCACCATCTCAGGGCTTCCATGAACTTTTTCTATTATTATTATAAAGTACAGTCTGTAAATCCTGTCCGGTTTTGAAGACAGATGTGGGGTAAAGACAAAGACTTAATCAAGGGCTTAACTCCCATCCATGTCCTACACTTTTAGAACCTAAGTGCAGGGACTGAGATGGCTCAGCAGTTACGAGCACTGGCTGCTCTTCCTGGGTTCAATTCCCAGCACTGACGTGACAGGTCACAGCTGTCTATAACTACATTTCCAGGGGAGCTAAGCCTTCCTCTAGTCTCCATGGGAACCACATACACACACGGTGCACAGATGCACATGAAGGCCAGACACCAATACACATAAAATAATAAAGTAATTTCTCCTTCCGTCCGGGTAGGTGGGGCTTGCTCTCATCCCTCCATATCTAAGGAGGCCTGGGAATCACACAGCTCCTGGTTCAGACATGTCGCACATCTGCACACTTCCGATTTCTCTCAGAGTCACAACATGGACGCAGACTCTTCAGTTACCTTTTTTGGCCTTCTTCTGCAGTTTCAGCGTGTCAGAGGACTTCTTTTTTATCTCTTGGCGAGCTTTCTTATATTCTAAGAGAAAGCAGAATATTAAGTAATTTTACCACTCGGCCCAATCTTTATCCTAGAAAGCACACTCTCAGACACTGTTCAAACAGCCTACTGCAAATACACACATGATAAATGTCACAGTGACATTTCACGACAAAGGAGCTGTTTACATGACAAATAGCGAAACACACTGAAGCCTTTCCCTGTTCTGCCAACACCAAGAACACATGCCATTGGGGATTGTTTTAATTAAAAAAAAATCACAATATATCTGTTAGAATTCGGGGAAGGTCGTCAATGCCAATGTTACCTACTTTCCCAAGGCTCTTGGGGATCCCAAAATGCGTTTGGTGAAGGCATAAATGAGCCAGAGCCAGAAGAGTTTTCCTAGAACCCAATTCCGTCCACGTCCCTTTCACATCAAAGCCCACACACATGGGCCAGGGGAGATGCTTCATAAAGCACTTGCCATGTAAGCATTTTGATTCTCAGAGAGTAAAAAGCCAGGTGTGTCCCCATGCACCTGTAACCCAGGGTGCCGGGGAGGAGACAGGTGGATCCTTGGAGCTCACTAATGACCAGTCCAGCTGAAACGGCAGAGTATGCTACTGTGAAAATAGCCTTTATCCAAAACTAGGTGGACAGCTACTGAGGAAGACAGATGACACTGACTCTAGTGTTCAAAGGTGTACCCATGGGCACGTGCACACACACATATGTAACAGACAACACACACATACACACACACACACACACACACACACACACACACACACACACACACACACACACGTACTCCTGCAATTCCTCTTGGTGGAACAGGAAGTCCATGCAGGAAGCACATGTTGGGGGTGGCTTTCTGTTCTTCTGTTCGTTTCTGAGTTTCTCCCGCCTTCCCTGACTCTCTGAATGGCTTCCTCCCCACTGCCCAGCATTCACTGCCACGAGACAGGGTCCCTTCAAACACCACCGTGTTTTCTAATTCTTCAACCTCCGTGTGCTCACCTGTGCCATCGTGGAACTGTGGTTTGCCCTAGCCTGCACCTCCCTGCAGTGTCCACGTCCCCGAGGACAGTGGCAGTGCCCTGGTCTCTTCCACACATCCTGGGATGCCGGGGACGTGTAGCATGCATGACCACTGATGGTCAAGTGAAGGGGATACTGTCTCCCTATGCCTGAAGAGGTTGGCATCTGGATCCCCGTGGCCTGTCCAGACAAGAGGCCACCTCACAGGTAATGCAGAGACCGACAAAGGACCTATGTTTGTCCTCAGGCCCCGGCTGACTCCATTTCGTTGGGAACATTAAGGAAAACAGGAGCTGAGCAGTGTTTCTCTGCATAGACTTGGGATGGACAGGAAGTGGATGAATACTGAGTGCCAATCAAGGGATTTTGCCTTACTATACAAAAGCACAGGTCAAGTATGACCCATGCCTCTTTCTCCCTGCAATGGGGCTCAGAAAAAAATCGCTTCTGGACAAGCGCTACACCATCTCTTTCGTAGTTAGCATTGCTGTGTGTTTACTGAACCAGTTAAACATAAACTGTCCATTCTTTTCTCCATTTGTAGGTAACAATCACATATTTCTATCTTCTTTCACCAAATGAAACCACGGCTGGACACGTGTGGTGAACCTCAGGAGACGACGAGCAATGGTTTGATTAAACTCAGCGGGAATATAAGTTCTACACACTTGCACTCATCCTTGATGGGTCTTGAAAAGCTTAAGGCTTAAGTATTGTTTCAAACACAGGAGCTGGATGCCAGCCTGGAAATAAGGGCCATCCAAAAAAGAGGCATCAGCTGCTCTTCAGAGGACCCCGGTTGAAGGCCCAGCACCCACAATGGCGGCTCACTCAGTGCACATGGCCTTCATCGTTTTACAACATCCTTTTGTCAGAGGGCTCCACTGAAGTTCTGAAGTCCTTCGGCAAGGACTGCATATCCACCAGAGCAGCAACTGAAAATCTAAAATCATGATGGATTGATGTGTTTGGTGCCACACCGGGAATGCAGGGGAATTCGATCACTCTGGGTGCCTGACCGTGAAGAATGAATGATCTGGACGAATGCCAGGCCCCCAGGGGTCACAGAGAGCTTCTAGGAGTGAGGGAAAAAAATCTTCATTGCCACACCTAAAGTAAGCACAATCAACCGTCCCCGGGACCAGAAGGTGGCCTAACTCAGGAGCCAGCCACCTTACACCGTGCACCTATACTCCCGAACACAGGCTGTCTTCACGGAAGCCCTACTTGTTGTGTCTTGTCACAGGGCTCCTTACTCCTGCATTAGGAGATAACACACCTACCTTTCTCTACGTCCCACAACACCCAGCAAGTAAAGAACCTCGGAATCTGTGAGCTGCAGTGGCACACGTCTGTTAACTCAGCGCTTGGAAGGCTGAGGCAGGAGGATCATTTGAAGTCAGGAGCTCAAGAGCTGCCTAGGCACTGTAGTGGGGACCTCACCTCAAAACCAAGCCACCAATGAGCCAGAATGATATACACAGGCGCCATTGTGATAAGACTATAACATACCATCACTCGACAGTGACCAGTGGTTTTCTTCTGCAGGGAGCACTTAGCATTTCATGCCATCAAGATCCCCATGACTAGCTAAGGAGTCCACAAAGTCATCTTATCCAACACAATACCTAAAGAAAACTGGCCAGTACCTGGCAGGTGACCCCAGGTCTGTTTACATCATGAGGGTCCAGGCCTTCAAAATGTTCCAAAATGCCTTAAGTATGCATGCTTGGCATGGAAGCCACAGCTGCAATACATATTGATTTCAGTGACTGAAAAACCACAGAGCAGTCGGAGACCCGGTGCTCAGCAGTGCTGTATGTCAGACAACAGCACTCACTCTCGCAATGGGGACACTTGGGACCACTCCTCCCCTGAAGCTGAAATGCCCACAGGACAAGCGGAGACAGAGACAGGAGCAACGCAGTGCTGCCAGGCCTATGGTACCTGCCGCAGCCACACTCACGGCCGCGGGGCCCCAGGCCTCTTGCTGTACCTTTTGCGTGGTCCTTGTCCAGCTGGTTGGCCACTTTCTTCCACTCCTCCATCTGTTCTTGTAGTGGGTTTATCAGGCAATCGATCAGAGCGCTTTTGCCAAAAGAGAAAGAACAGGAGAGATTAAGCAGTTGCTTCCTGTTCTCCAGATGCGCCCTCCACCAATTCCAGCTCTTCAGGGACGACACAGAGGGAGCTGCAGTTTGAGGCCAGCCTGGATTACCCAGCAAGACCTCAAAGGGTTCCCACTTAGTGGTCAAGTCGTACTTAAACAAGTAAAGGCAGCATAAGCAACCACCATTGGGTCAGCAGTGCCAGCTTCAGGATGCATGGCCTTGGTCTCGGGATACTTTTGATGACTATTCAGGAGACAGAAATATAAACTGGGCGTGTATACCATTAACCCCAGAAACTGAGACAGCAGAGGCAGGTGGATCGCTGTGAATTCCAGGACAACCTGATACACACAGTAAGTTCCAGGCCAGCCAGAGATATCTACTGAGACCCAGCCTTAAAATTAAATATATTAATAAAATAAAATATAAAAACCATCACTCAAAACGACATAAACGTGCCAAGCTAGAGTGACCTCTCTCCTTATTTATTCTGCTGTTTTCCAGCCCACATTAAAAGCCAGGTTATAGGGAACTGGGGTCACCCCTTAAGCCAAGCAATGGAAACCACCAAGGGACAGAGACATCTGAGCTTAATTTGCCTTAAAATTCAGGCGTGGGGAAAGCATTAATTTGTTTTCTAAGGACTCCAGGGTGCTGTCAGGCACTCGGGACCTAAAGTTATAAAGATACAGTAACTGCACAACCTGGGCAAGGAGAAAGACGGAAGGGACCTGGAGCATTCTGACGCTGCACGTGCCCGTTTCTAACTGGTGGCAGGGAGGAGATATCTGGGTGCACCTGTGTACCCTGTGCAGCCCCTCCAAGAGAGTGGCAGGACAATTATGCTGATCTGCTTGGGACACAAGGGCTATCTGAATTTGACTGGTGATTCCAGCAGCTGAGCCAGCAGCTGCTGCTATTTCAGGGATGCTTGATAACTGGAAGATAACTCTGTTGTGCCATCCTGTCCTGGGGGCTCTGTAATCAGCCTGGGGGACAGCGCAGTGGGGCAGGCTGACCTCATTCCTGCTAAGAGGCTCCTGTGAGGAGGGAGCCTCGGCAGCGTGTATCATCTCCACAACTGGTAAGGAGACCCATGAGGGGCACGTGAGGGCAGGGGCTGGACTAATGGCTGTTCACTGCGACCCAGTCCTAGACCCATCTCTAGAACACAGAGGATTTCCCAACTTACTCCGTGACTGAGCAGTAGGGGAAAGAATGGGCCCAGGGACTTAAACACTGCTGGGAGACTGGTGCTGTAAAGGGAAGCACGTCACGTCACCACGTCCCTAACCTAACCCCCTGGGATAGGGGCAGGGGATGCTCCTCACCTGGAGAACTGCCTTAGCTTGGCCTCGATGCTCCTGTGTCGCATGCACATTCTGGTGAGCGCTGAGCCGATCTCCCGGGTACCACCTGGAAAAGCAAAGGAGGCCCGGTTGAGGAATGGGGGGATGAGCGGGAATCCAAGACCAAACACGGCCAGGTCTCATCACGCTGTCGCAGAACCTAAGAAACTGCCTTCAGAACTTCTCATTGCAATGAGTGTGTATAGACACATACATGTAAATCTATGTTACATGGTATGTTGGCATATCACCCAAACAGGTTATTCTTACCATAATCATATGTAATGTTTCCTTTCTGAGATTCCCCGTTCATTTTGTACTAGTGGTTGTGAGTCAGAAATCAAGGCCAGTGACCTGAATTGTATATGTGGTAGACGGAGAGAAAGGACTCCTGAGATTGTTGTCTAACACGCACCTACTGCTCGTGAAAGATGACTAAGATCCTCCACCCCATTCTACCTACCCCGTCTGCCCAAATGACCCTCAAGGCTGTTCTGGAATAGTTAAGGGCTACTCTGGTGCATCATTTCAGGGTCCACGCACTTCTACAATTATATGAAGTTACGGCATATTTTTTTCTTTCTGGTGACCAAGATCTTTAAGCTCAGTGAGTGTGAGAGGGAGCTAAAGCATGTTTTGATTTTCCCAAGATTCCCTTCGGGAGCACCACACCCTTCCTAAGATTAGTTTTTAAGTTCTTCTGTTCCTCCCTGCTTCTGAAAAAACTCTTGGATCAGAATTTATTTACTGGGCTGTGTGGAGAATGAATTGTAGCCTCAGATCAGAACTGCATAAGGACCCTGGAAGGCACAGTCAATGATGTCAGGAAAATACAAACGTGTAGCTTGTGAAACTGGGGGAAGTGTCCAATAAAACACTGTTTTCTGGCACACAGGAATTTATGACATGTCAAACCATTCCACCAGGGGGGTAAATCCCTCTTATGGAAACCCATGACATTACATGTGTTACATGTTGTTTTGTCCTCTCTGCAGAAATGTTTGTTGGTTCAGCCCCCATCTGCCAGCTAAGAACTCTCCATGAGCAAATGACAATAAAATAGTGGCCACTAAGTAGTTATGGTTCAGCTGAGCATGGTGGCACAAGTTTACTCACCACACCTGGGAGGCAGAGGCAAGTGGTTCAAAACCACCACAGCCACTACTGTGAGTTCAAAGCCAGCTGGGGCTAACCAAATATGAATGAATGAATGAATGAATGAATGAATGAATGAATGAATGAATGAATGAATGAATGGGTAGCAATCCCACTTGGGAAGCAGAGGCCATTAGATCCTGTGAGCTGCAGGCCAGCCTGGTCTGCACAGCAGCAAGCTCTAGACCCGCTGGTAAGACATGATGAGACTCTGTCATTAAAAAAAATTTATATATAATTACACAGAGAGAGAGGGGGAGGGAGGGAGGGAGGGAGGGAGGGGCAGGCGCTACATTTTCAGGGAGCTCACAAAGTCCTCTCAGTCAGCAACATCTAGGTCTAGACCCACACAGAGTCAGTAGCAGGATTCCCGCTCTATACTCAGACTTGAGGACTGAAAATAACCTTCAGATTTCCCCAGAAGAATAAAACTCGCACTTTACTACTAATCATTGCTGTAAAAGCTGAAGCAAAAAGCAAATGTAATCCCAAGGCTGGTTTGCATCAAAATGGTGCCTTTGGGGGCTGAGGATGGAGGTCAGCCAGAAAAGTTCTTTGCCTAGCATGTTGGGCTCCATGAAAGTACCAGAGTAGCACACACCTATAAACCCAGCACTCAGGATGCTAGAGGAACAAAAATTAAAGTCATTTTCAACGACATGGCAAGTTCAAGTCCAGTGAAGGATACTGCAACTCATCACCCCCACAGACCTCCAAAAAACTCCCGGCATTGTACAAAGTGTTTGTGCCTTCCCAGGGACTCCCATTAGAGGGCGCTATTCTCACATGCTCCATCTGTCTCCCCATCTGGCTGTTTTTAGGGCTTTTATTGCTTGTGAACAAAGGTGAGGAATGAGAAACACTTTATCCCCAGGAAAGATCGCTTTTCCCTGAGCCTTCATTTGATTAAAAGTTAATAGCGTGGCCACACAGGATATTGGCCCACTTACTCACTGCTGCAAGGAAGGTAGACTAAGGCTTTCCTGGGGGAAAATCAGTAGCAGCTATCAAGAAATGTCCTAAAAATAGCATACTCTCCTGGACCCCGCAACTCTAATACTGAGAATTTAACCTGAGGAAATAATGAAGAAAAATGGCGAATCCTTACCTGGGAGGACAATGATTGAAATGTTTACATCCTCAAAAATCCCATTATAATGATCTAGTTAAATGAACCAGAGGGCACAGACACCCAAGCGAACAGGACGCAGCCATTTGAAAATAGAATTATGTGTCACCTGGGTGCTGCTTAGAGCACCTAAGTACTTTTCACATATTAAATCAGTCAATCCTCACAGTATCCTCCCCTGTGCTGACAGTGCTGCTGTGCTCGTCTCGTAGACAGGAGAAGCACTTTAAGCAACCTGCCCAAGGTTCCAGACTTAGTAAATGCCACGCAGGCAGGCTAAATCTCCCAGGCTTGTGTATTCAGCCATAGTCCGCTACATGACACTTCATACAGACAAAGATAGCAGAGGACTCCCATGTGCCCACCAACATGGGTAGTGACGTTTTATCCAGCCAGCCCGCAGTTTGGCTCCATCGTCTACAAGTATACTGGGTGCTGGATGACTGGACTGTCCCCGCAAAGCCAGTGCAGAGAGCTAGGTGATGTGACACTTCCATGTCCTCAAGGCAGAGTTAGGGCTGGAGGGGATCCCGCTGAAGGGCAGTCCCTGCACTCCACTCTTCTGTCCTGATATTTCAGTGCCTTCCTGATCTCTTCCATGGGTTTATTTTACTCCCAGGCCTTCCAGGAGCAGCCAAGCTATGGGTCGGCCCCACCCGCTTCTGAACATCACGCCTGTGCCCACCACTGTGCCTCACCACACAGCGGACAGGAAATGAAGGGACATAAAGAAAACTTCCTGCCAGCAGTGTCTGTGGGCGGGCACAGGAGCAGGAGGCAGGTGACCTTCCCTGTGGACCCTATCACCCAGTGTTGTCGATCCTGGCATTTATGGGTCACCCTAAAAATAGATCTATCTGTTTAAGTGCTTAGCAACAGCTGACGCTTTCCTGACCTCTGCTAAGACTTTATTGAAAAAAAAAAAATCTCGGCAGGTTTGAATTGGAGGAAACTGGCTGGGGGGGGGGGGGGGGGGCGGCGCTACAGTGATGGAGGAGACATCTGGAAGAGGTCCAATCTGACAACGCAAGGATTATGGAATCACAAATGGCTGGTTTAGGCGAGGGTGGACAAGACCTTACTTCTTGAATGAGAGAATATTTATTATTTGGAGGCTGGACCAACAATCCGTTTGGTTTTTCCTTTATTCCCTAGGGATATGTGTGTGCACAAGAGGCTTACATTAAGTATCTTCTTCCTCAATTTGTTCTCTGTGTTATTTTTTTAATTAATTTTTGAGATAAGGTCTCTCACTGAACCAGGAGGCTGGTCAGTGAGCCCCAGGGCTTCTTGTCCTCAGAGGGGATTACAGGCATGTGCTACCATACCCACAGTGGACCAAGGCACACTCGCTCACACACACACACACACACACACACACACACACACACACACACACACACACACACACACAGAGCAGCCCTAGGACGAAGGCACCCTCACTGCACCTCACCTGGGCTTGCTAATCAGCCACACAGCAGCTAAACTGAACAGCCAAGACCCAAACCCTGCTTTGTTCGGCTGATATCAGAAGACTTCTTCCGGCTATGACAAGCGGCAAACATCCCCAACTGAGGACAAAGAGGAGCATTTAGCGTGACAGACAGAATACAAATTGTTTATGACTACTTCTCAGAGGGAGGGAAGGAAACTCGGAGGGCAAAGGCCACCGAGCCACTGTTCCTCCAAACAGTGGCCCACGTGGCTGAGGCCACTAGAAAGGTGGTGTCGATCAAGTGGCATTGTTACATCCCTCCAAGCTGCCTCATTTGCAGGCGCCTCCATCTCCCAGCACAGCAGGGGCGGTGGGGCAGGAGGCCTGGGCCTGCCGTGTGGGCAGGTGGCAGGCGAAGACTCAAAGCTGGTTCTGCAGTGGGGCTGGGAAGAGCTGAGGAATAGAATTAGGAACTGCTCTAGCCAAAGTGTGAGGGTACAGTAAGCTACTGTGTGTTGTGGCTGCCCTGCCAGAGGCTCGTGCTGTTAGGAGGCTAATTAGGAGCCCGCTAGACAGGAGAATACAGCCTCTGGAACCTCCCAGAAGCAAGACTCAGTACAGGGCAGTTCCACAGGGCACAATCTCTGGACTGGATTATTGTTTACAGTTCACAGCAGTGTTCCACCCATCTTATCTTCTAAGACATCACCTTTTGTAGCCTAGGCTAGACTCAAGCTTGGTAAGTAATCGAGGGTGATCTTGAACTCCTAATCCCTCTACATCCACTTCCCAAGTATTGGGATTACAGGCATGTGTGAATGCATCAGTCTGGGACCCACACTCAGGGCCTTCATGTGTACTAAACATCCTGGTTCTAGAGGTCATTTTTATGCTCTACGCATTAGGGGATGTTTCACAGCACCCCGGGTCTCTCCATGAGATGATAGGCGTACTTGTCTGCCTCCCCCATGACAGCCGGAAGTGTCCCCCCCACAATCTGTCATCACAAAGTCATGAAAGCCAGTAGGCCAGCAGCACCGCTAGCTGCAAAAGAACCGAAGTGAGAGGTAACCTGCCTTCTGCAATGAAGCAAGAGACCCACTTAGCATCAAAGAAACAGGGACTGGAAAGCACATGACCGACATCTCTGCTGCTTATGTGCAGGACAAAATATCAGGGCAGGCCAGAAAATTGTGAAAGACACACAGGAGTCCCCAGTGGGCAGCATCTAAGTCAGAAGAGACTCACTTTCATGAAGTTGGAAAACATCTATTATAGAGCCCAAAACCTTGGAGGGGATGGGGGGAAGCCGGTTCCAGCCACTCCAAGTCAGGGTTATCATCTGGACACAGCTAGCAAGAAACAGGCAGCCCCAAGTATCCCCTCTGAGGATCTTGGCACTAGACCAAAACAGGGGCTGCGGAAGCCCAGCTGGAGCCCAATGGGGACCTGCACTGCATGCTCAGAGAGGTAGGTCACCCATCGCACAGGTGGACTTGCTCCCTTGACAATAAACTTAAAAAGATCTAAGGAATAGCTACCACCACCACCCACCCCAAACACATCAAACCCCAAATACATGCAGAGGTGTGAGGCCATCTGCAACACACCTCACCAGAAATATTTTCCCAAATCTATTTCATCCAAACCAAAATGTACCTGTTGAGGTAAACAATGTCCTCTGGCCACTGACCTCCAGGGGTTTGGCGATTTCTTAGAAGTGCCCCCCTATCCTTGCTAAGACCTCGAGGGATCTACAAGCCCCATGGCCACAGGATTTCAGCAGCACCCTTCACAATGCTTGATCCTCAGTCTCCACACGACTTCCTGCCATCTTCTAAGCTAGGCTAGAGGCTAAATACAGAAGGATGAGGGGCATCGGTGAGGTACTGACTTGTTTCAACTCAAATGCTGACAGTTGTAATCTTAACACACACACACACACACACAGAGCAGTATGCTGACTATTGCTGTTTTAATGTTATTCAGACTCTCACACCCTAACATCAGCTATAATTTCCAATTTGTGTTTCTTGCAAAATATGTTGAGCAATGTAAATTTGTACAACGTTCCTGTGCCTTCCCAGCAAGTGCATGCACACGTGGGTGTGCAATAGAACCCGGGGCCCTCATGTACGTCAAGCTCTCTGCTGCTGAGCCCTGCCCTTAGACGGATTAACCCCTTTCAACCACACCTCATGTATACTTTGATGACAATTGTTCTGAAAGCAACTTGATTTAATCATATCTTTCTAAACGCTCCACTTATCCCGTCGAAGAAACACATCTTGATCTCTACACCAACGTCCCAAGACTTCTGTATCTTGCATGCCAGCTCCTGAACAACAGCCTATGATTGGCACCTACAGTTTTGGGAGTTTGGAACTCTCTGCTAAGACTGCAACTGGGGTGGGAGAAGCTGAGACACACTAGCGGAACGCCCAGCTTTGAGTGCACAAAAGGTGGCAGTGGTGTATTTTATAGAGAGTAAGGTATAGTAGCCACATCGAGGCCAATTATACAGGGCCAAGTCTTCGGAAGCAGGACGACAGGACAATTAGCTCGGGCCACGCTGCCTTACGTCTGCTGCAAGGCACCAGCCAACCTACTGGTAAGCAGCCTATCTTGCCCTCCTCCTCCAAGGAGCTGAGAAACCAGGGCACTGAAGAGAAATGGACAGGATGGGGTTGGTTTCCGAGAAAGCCAGAATCATTCTTTCAGGCCATGTTATCTATCTGCTATGCCCACTGGAAAAGATGCCCTGACAGCCATTCATTCACAGACATTGTAGGCATCATGGCCCACCTGCTTTAGACCCCCTAAACCAGGCAGGTGGCTGCCCTCACCTGGCTCTGCGAGGACCCTGGCTCTGCGAGGACGCTGGCTCTGCACCTCCTTGGCTGTTCATTTTATGTTGCAAAGCTCCAAGCAATTACATCACCAGCTTCCCTCCAGCCAACAAGGAGAAGGGAAGCTCCTACTGAAATGAGTGCTGAGGCCGTTGTGGGACGCATGGGCCACTCGGACCCAATTCTGCAATGGCCTGGCGGGCTGTGGCTATTTTTGATCTCTCTCTCACACATACAAGCCCATTCTCAGGGAGCACCAAAGACTCGACGTTTCAGGTATCCTGTCACCTCGGCAGCAGCTGAAAGCTTTGCCCAGTACTGCACAAGAGGCCACCTCGATGTGCATCAGCTGCTGCTCTGGAGAGCATGACTATCCATCTGCCACGCAGGGGATGCCTGGAGGATGGCTTGCACCTTGGCTGAACACCTCTGGGCACACATCCATGTGCATAAACTCATTCGAAGACTGAGCACCAGATTCGACCCTGAAGCCAGGTGTACTCTCTTCCCCAGTGTTCTGATCTCTTTTGGGCGTCTTTCACCACAGCACAAATGAAGGCTTTGATGCAGAGTGAGTGTGAATGGCAGGAGATAGTGAGCTTGATCTCTAGCAGCAAAAAGGAAGGGAGCTTGGTTCTCGTGCTTGCAGCAAGCCAAGAGCCTGCTTTGCCTACAGACTGAGTACACAGAACAGAATCTAAAGGCAGCAGGGGAGTGAATGACTAAATAGAGAGCAATGGCTTCTGAACACCGGCTCTATAAGGGCCACTCTGAGGCTCCAGGCAAGGAACCCAGCCAGACCTCAGCTGCTGGTACAAACACCTTCCAGAGGCTCTATAAAGCACCTCTGGTGGTCCCCAAACCAGGCTAGATGACCCCTCTTCCCAGGCAAAAGCCAGAGTGACCATGAAACAGCATTAGGAAATGTACCTTAGCCCAATTACAGTGCTATACAGAGTGAGACAGCCCTTAGTTTGACAACAAACGTCTCATCCCTGCAGATCAACAGGGATGGATTTTCAGAGTGATCAGAATGTGAGACCAGATTTGAGACCAAATCAGATTTGAGACCAGAATGTACAGTATAGCGACAGCCCCAGCAGCTGCTTGCCACCCCAGCACCATGCTCCTGCCTGAAGTTGTGGGGCAGCTCCTTGTGATGGCTAGGTGTAAAACTGGGCAGATCCGATCAGCAGGTACCCTTGATTCAGAGGAGGAGAGAGGAAGAAAGAACCGGCTTCTAGGAGTCCATATTATCACACGGACCCTCTACCTTAGACCAGGAGCCTCAGCAGAAGCGGGCACACCCAGGTCAGCCCTGACAATGGCTCTAGGACCACCCGAGCTCTTCCCTGTGTACTGCTATGCTCTAGAATGTTCCTACAGCAGACAGTCTGAGGCCAAGGAAATGAGTACATCGGACACGTGAGTGTTAAATTTACAGAGAAAGGCTCCTTAGGTCAAAACTTAAAAAAAACAAAACAGGTTTTCAAAAGTAAATCACTTCAGCCCCTCACACAGGAGCTGCTACTTCTTCTAGACCACAATGGCAATCCTAAGGAGCTGTTCCAATCTTCAAGGAAGAGAGACACTTGTGGAATTTCCCGTTTTTTATTTTAGAAAAACCTGTTATTCAGCAACTGTATACGCAGCTGAGTGTGGATGGAGAACCCAGCTGGTGGCTCGGGGACACCAGTTCTGTGCGTTCAGCACATCAGGGATGGACGGTCAGCATGTCATTTCTTGAAAGCACTGGTGTGCCCCCACCCAGGCTGGAAGATCCTGCAAGCTATTATCAGATGACAATTTTTCAGCCGGTCCCCCACTTCAGTGCCTCCTACTTCACAACTTTTCGGAAAACAAAACCACACAGTTCCACCACCATCTGGTGCCTTCAGACCAGCAGGCACGAGCTTTTGGCTCGCGCGGTACTGGCAGCCACAAAGACCAATATTCTGCTTTCTTTGTTGCTGTTGAAAAGCAACCTGAGAACGGTATTGTGGAAACAGGAGCCGTGACAAGCTCATGCCATGGAAAACCAGGACAGGAGCAAACAAGATGTGGGGCTGCCTCCGTGATGGAAAACCCTGAGACCATCTCCCAGGAAGTGTGGCAGGCTCCTCGACGTTTGCTCCCACTGCCATGGTCAGCCTCTGCCACGTGGGCACAGAAAAAGGCTCCTCCTGGAGCCAGGAAAGGGAGACTGGAGGACGCCTGCTCGGCCAGCAAAGCAGATGTGGTCTGATGGATGAACCACATGTCATTTTCTTAGTCGCCCAAATGTAACGGTTGGGGAGGCTGACAGCAGCCAGCTCTGGGTTTATCTCCCGGGCAGCCTTCATGGCGTGTAAGATCGGATAGATCATTTAGATGGTAGCTGGAAGATTCGTGATTGAAACAGAAGTTTGGGATCAGTGACTAGGTCAACATTCATACCCCGTGACAACATGGGCCTTTGAAACCTCCAACACCTACTCATCAGAGGTCACACTCATGTGCTTCAGGCGAAAAGTGATTCTGCTTGTTTAAGGGGCCTCTGTGCACCCTGAACTGGGCCAGTGTGTATAAACTTTAGTCGTCTCTCACCTAGCTCACCAGAATTGCTGTCTCCTGAGTGTTTGCAATGTGACAGTCTCTGGAGGAGGAGGAGGAGGAGGAGGAAGAGGAGGAGGAGGAGGAGGAGGAGGAGGAGGAGGAGGAGGAGGAGGAGGAGGAGGAGAAACTACAACCTACAACTTAGGAGCTTGAGAGACTGTCAGGCCTAAGAGCAAGTACTGACCGTACAGAGCTGAGGTCAGTTCCCAGCACCCCTACCTGGTGGCTCACAACTGCCTCTAACTCTAGCTCCAGGGAATCTCCTGGCCTCCAAGGTCACCTGCACTCACATACACAGACACACACATGCACACACTTGAATACGTAAATAAAAAAATAATAGAAGTGAAAATCCTTTAAAACGTATTTGTTCAGGGATTTAGAGCTTACAGAGTTTAAGGTGGGTCCACCATAGAGGTTAGAAAAATTCAACCTTCAGTTCCTAAAATGTCTCCTAGCCCCTGATCCCCACGAACGAACTCGGAGCACATCTAGCGGCTGATCCCTTGGGAATGGTTTAAGCCGGCTACTGCTCAGCACTCATTTATAAGACAGGAAGCCAGAAGCCCTGGGATTGGGGGAGGGGACTCGGACTAGCCTGGTGTTCTGAGAGGAAGCAGAGTAACTTATGGCCTGTGCTGCTCTGTCAAGGTCATGGCCTGACCCCAGTGACAAGTCGGGTCTGATTTATGGCCACTGTGGGGTGTGTAGAGTGGCTCCCTACAGCCATACTGTCAGGGAGTCTTACTGCTTCCTGCCCCAGCCCTGGGGAAAGGTTAAGGTCTAGGCAAAAATGCACTCATCTGGTCTGATTGTTCGTTTGTCTTTTAAAGTCAAACACAGACGGGGTTGGGGATTTAGCTCAGCGGTAGAGCGCTTGCCTAGGAAGCGCAAGGCCCTGGGTTCGGTCCCCAGTTCCGGAAAAAAAAGTCAAACACAGACAAAACCAAGGATGACAATTGAGTTTTCATATCTTGGGCTAATTATCATCGGGTAGCAATGGCTGCATTCAGATAACCCGGTGACAAACCAGGGATTGGGTGGTTGGAGAGTCTGTTTGCACAAATGCAGGACCAGCACAAGGCTGCGTCCCCTGGGCTTGCAGGCCTAGCACTAGAATCAGGGAACAGTTTCTTAAAGACGTCAATCTGCATAAAGGTTGCCATTCCTCGGCAGTCAGGCTGGCGAGGGTGCGAGGGTCAGCATTTCTAACCAGTTCTCCAACGATAGCGACTCACCGCTAGATGGTATGTAACCACCCTGTGATGGGAGGGGCCAGAGTACTTCATCAGCCCATAAACTCTGCCAATTCTGAGAACACTGGAACCCCAGAGGTGTATACAGGTGACCAGATGCTCTAGCTTTGAAATAGAAACAGCAAATGTGACTGACTGCCAGGCTGTGATCCATAAAATATAGGCCTGCCGGGGCGAGGCTTCTGCCTTAGCTCCCCGGCCCTCCCTTTAGTGTCCCAGCCCAAACAAGATGGGAGCTCTCAGCAGGGTGCCCTCCTACCAATGGGCGGAAATTACAACTCTGGTCTAGAGAAAACAAGCTTCAGGGACCAAATTCTGCCTGATGGCAAAGTGGTTTAGTGGAAGACAGATACTGAGCAGAAAGCAACTGGTCCTGGCGGCCTCTCCACTCTCCTTTCTTCTGTGGTCTTGAGTGATGCAGAGTCGGGCTGCCCCCACCCCCACCCTACCCCATCCTACCCGTGCTGAGCAGAGGATCAGGTCAGTTCAGAGGCCTCTGGTGCCTGCATATAACACAGGAAGATGGGGGAGGAGGAGCACGGTGGCTTTTCTTGCTGCTATAATCAAGAGATTATAGAGTCCTATGTGACAGGTGCAAATAAAGGGAGGGAGGCTTTAATGGCGTTTGGGTGTTGAGGGTCCAGGGTGGCCAGGAAATGGTGTCACTGGAAGCCTGAAGCGGCTGGTCACAGTGTCCGATCTGGAGGCGGTAAATGAATGCCAGTGCTCAGCTTGCTTTTTTCTTCTTTTCTTTCTTACAGTTAGGGTGAGTCTTCTCGCTGCAATTTACCTACTCAAGAGGCTCCCTCAAAGGCATGCCCAGAGACTTGTCTCTAGGGTGATTCTAGATTCTGTCAAGATGATGGTGTTAACCATCACAAGAGGGACCAGGGTGGTGGCTGGTCTGCACCTTTCCTCTTATGTGCACACTGTCACATTTGTCATGTTGTCCTGGACTTCCTGATCCGTGGGCCCATGCCCTCCGTCACATGGTGACCTCCTAGGAGGGCAACTGCTTCCAAGCCATCCTTGAATTCTGAGTGTCTACTGAGGTTTATGGGCTGGGAGGAAGGCTCAACAGGCCTTTGCAAATTGAGGAGAAACAGGAGTAAAAGGGGTCAGGGAAATTAACTACATGGGAAGCATGTTCCCAATGTTTTGGCAGCTGGGATAAAAAGTGTGCTACTAGAAAGAGTGATGAATACAGGTTAGACTCACTCAGGGGACCTTTCCATCTGCTTGTGGGAGGACCAAGGGACGAAGGATTTCAAGACCCTAAGTTTGTAAGCTGTGTCTATGAGAGAAAAACTCATTGAAAATGTGCACACATAATAGCTAATCTAATTACAGATACTCAACATAGGCTACTCTGCCTGCTTTTCAAATAAAGTTAAGTATTTACACACCTACTAAAAGCAGGGTATTAACAAGAGAATAACAGTTCTTCCTAAAAGAACATGTACAGGGAAAAAGAAAACTGGGAGCAGCTCAAAGAATGTGTTCCCCCAAAGGATAGAACCAGGCCCATTAAAATGTTTCCAATAACCAGAACTTATTTTTTGAGAAGATAATTACCAACAACCTCAGGAAGAAGTGTCAAGTCCCTTCTACGCCATTAGAAAGCCAGCTTGGGAGTAGATCTGTTACCATGACAACAACTGCTAGCCAGAGGACAAGGGCGGCCGAGGGACCTACCAAATGGTATTCTCAACAGTGAGCCTGCAGTTTCTTGCTGCCACTCTGTAAAGAACCTTCAGCATCTGGAGTTGGGGTAGCCAAAGGCTGGGTGAGGCTGCTTTAGAATGATATCAGAACTTCTTTGGCATCCGTGACAGGTGTTACCTGGCTCAGACAAAAGGTTGCCTGCCGGCTGGGGTGCTTCCCCCAGGCTTGATGACTGAGGACAAAAGGGAAGTCCCAAGATATGGAAGGGTACGTGGAGCTCACTGGCCAGCCAGAGTACCTGAGACTCTGGATTCAGAGGAAGAACCCCATCTCACAAAGGAAGATGGAAAGCAACAGAGAACACTTGACATTAACCTCTGGCCTCCATGTATACAGATGTGCACAGGTAATTGTGCATGTGCACACACACAGAGATAGGCAGAGACAGAGAGTCAGACAGAAGGCCTAATCTCCAGGTCTCAGATACACCACACCACTGGTTTCTGGCTATCCATGCCACTGAGAACTTTGCAATGGTCACAGCTATTCTAAAGAGAAACAGCACCAAGCCACTTGATGCTAGTCTGTGAACCAAACGGGAAGGACAGAAGAGAAAACAATGCAATTGTGCCCTTTTTATCCACGTGACAGAGCACATGGATGTGCACACATGGCCACAGAGACCCAGCAGCACAAAGCTTGTGGCACAGCAGTCACCTCTGCAGTCTCATATCGAACATCTGTGATACCCATTCAGCCTTAAGGAAGGAGGCAGAGTTTACTGAGGAGGCCTTAAAGATGAGGACATCCTGTCAGTAAAAGGATCGCTTCATTAAGGGACAGATACTATACTGTGTCTTCTGCTTGTTTGAGTCACGCAGAGTTGTCAGATCTGTAGAATCGGAAAGGAGAATAGTGGATACCAAGGCCTGGTGAGGGAAGGACCAGGGAAGAATTTTGATTCTGGGCAATGGTATCTTGATTCCACAAGATGATAAAGTTCTGGAGATGTGAGGCTCAGCACCGTTCATACGACAACCACTTGTGACTGTGTGCTGAGGAACGGCTGATACCTAAAGTTAACCATATGTGCATTTGCAGTTAAAAATTAAATGTTAGAGCCTCAAAGAATCTCAGCTGTCAACACAACTTTGATCTCTGCTCTTGGGATGGCTAGGAAAGAGAAGCTGAAGGGAGACTAAGAAGATTCTCCCTCCTTCCCCAGCCTGGTCAGTGCTGGATCCTGATATTCAGAGTAATGGGAGAGTCTACAGACATTGACCCTTGTAGGATGATGTCATTATGCAGGTGAAAGCAGGTACAAGATAGAATGAGGCCTGTCATTGGACAAGAAGGAAGGATAGGCAGGAGAAAAGTTTTAGAGAGGAGGAGACTGGAGCAAGAAAAGGAGGAACAACCGAGAGAACATGGAGGCGGATGTTAAGATTCCTCTCTCTGCACATTTACAGGTTGTTATGAATGTTCTTAAGGGATGGATGTGTACAGGGCTTTGTATGTCTAGGTGGGCAATTATATCTTACCAACTGGATCAGAGGTTATTGTGTTGTGTGTTCTTTCATGTGGAGATTTAATTGAACTCAAGAGAGTGTGTGGTGGTGGAGACACTAGGCCGCCACGGAATTGGGATGTGTATGTCTGGCATGGTGGCAGCCTGCCTCGGGAACTGGATGGGTAGAGAGATTGCAGCCAGGCTCAGAGAGAAGTCATCAGCAGTGTGATATGGGATGGAGCAAAGCGGGTGAGAGGCTTTGCTGACTGAGATGAAGATATCTACCAGATATCTTGAGGCACTATGGTGACAGACCTAGTACGGGATAAAAGAAAGCATTTTTTTAAAAATATAATTTTAGAGCAACAGACCCTTTTCCAGGGTTCCTGATGTTTCAGTAGGCTGGGCCCAGGGTCTCAACTCTAGGCCCTTCCATGCTCCCTGGATTCTCACTCCCATTTGCACAAAGGTCTTCATGGTCTCACGTCATCTCTGCCCATATCATACAGCTGATCTGCATGGAGTCAGAAGCACTGTGAGCTCCCGACTTCCATCATGGAGCTGTGACAGTGACAGTCTGAGAGGTGTGCACTGCTCTGCTGTGAGTGTGGAGGAGGGACACTGGCTCAGGTTCTGTTCCCTGTGTGTTTCTTGTTGCTGGTGCTTCTGGGGTCGTTGTCAGTCTCCTGCTCCAGGCAGTAAAAACTCCCCATCTGCTTCGCTCTGCACCGCCTGAAGTTAGCCCGCAGTATGTTTCAGTGCATTCTGACATCCTGTACTTGGCTGGATGATGTGACTAGATCTCAGGAGGTCAGTGCAGGACATGGAAGGGACAGAAGTGGATGAGGCCAGCCCTGCTGTCAGTTGTAGTCAAGGTGTAAAGAAGCAGTTAAAACGGTGGTTCATAACCTTAATGCTGTGGCCCTTTAATACAGTTCCTCGAGTTGTTGTCACCCCCCCAACCACAAAATCACTCCGTTGTGATTCCTAACTGTAATTTTGCTACTATTGTGAATCGTAATGTAAACACCTTTTATGAAGGGTATCTGATATGTGACCTTTGTAAAAGGTCATTTGACACTCCAAGGGGGTCGGGACCCACAGGTTGAGAGCCACTGTGTAATGCCATGGGCATTAAGACATAAGGGGATCACAGGCACATGGAGAGGAGCAGGATGGCCTCCCATTCTTCCACAGCATCCCTTTCTGAGGAGAGGGATTTCTGCAGTGGCAACCTAGAACCGGCAGCGATAGGATCAGGGGTAGAATTAAGCCTTTCTCAGTCCACTCCCTGAGCACTGAGCTGTTGAAAAGGCAATCTTGATTGCTTTGTCACTTCAAATTCTGAAATCTTTGTGAGAACAGGGATCAGTTAGCACACAATCAGAAATCCACGCCTAAGAACGAGCATTCCAGCTGACCTCTGGTCCGCAGCAAATCCTGACGTTTCCCCATCGGGATTATGTAAGCAGCTGAGCAAGAGCTAGAAAGGCTGTCAGGTCAGAGTGCAGCGGGGGAGGGCGCGAGGGAGTGACCTTCAGGCAGGTGAAGGAAGCCAAGAGCAGCTTCAAGGGGTGGGGTCTCTGCCTCTACTCCTCCACCCTACAGAGCAAGTCCCCACCAAAGAGCCACAAGACCCCAGAAGTTTCACATTCAAACATGTGGCATGTAAATAATCATTCACTTCTTAAACTCGCTAACCTCAATTACCCCAGGCCAGCCAATTACAAAAGACCTACCATCCAGTTCACTAGCTTCTTAGGGCAGACCTATGACAGCCTGGAACGTTCTGGAAAAGTCATCAGGGTATTACAGAAGGGATCTCAGCTAAACCAGAAAGAAATCTTCCAGAGTGTAATGCTTTAAACTTGCTCTGATCGGAGGCATTCAGATAGAGGGCAGAGGAGTAAGGCTCTGACCGGCCTCTAGTCCCCGGCCTCACCCTAAGCCCCTGGGGGCTACACAAGACTCTTACCAGAGCTTGCCAGAAGTTTATAGATCTCAAAGGCCTGAGGAAGCCATATGTCAGGTGGGAGTAACTGACTAGGAATTAGATCTCCGACAAGCAGACAGACAGACAGACAACAAAGATGACACACTTCAGGCTTCCTCATCCTCCTGACCTGAGGCTCCGCAGTTTTCCCACTACGCTGTACTCAGTCTCCCTGTGGCAACCTACACCAAGCAATCTCGATAGACGAGTAGTTCAGTGCGTGTGGTAAGTCATACTGGGGAGGAACGCTCCACTTTAGAAGACAAGTGGGTAGAGAGACCATGGTGTGGTGGTCCTTCACATGGGCCTGAATGGTTTCTCCGTCCTGTGTATTCTGTGAAAGTGTCCCTTCTGCACAGACTCAACCTGAACTCTTCTGAAAACAGCATTCTTGACACCTTAAACCACCTTAGTCCCACAGCTAACAGGGAAGCAGTGAACTCTCAATAGGATGCTGGGGTTTCCAAAGCCCATGGGTCAGACCTATCGCTGCTTAATGTAAGTCAGTGGAGCTGCTGCTGGTCTCTATGGGGACAGAGCAGAGCTGGCCACCACCTTCCATGTACCCACTCTGCAAACAGCAAAGTGCCCCCAGTACGCTCTCTTCTCACGAGACTTCAGGAGCACTTCCATGCCATGGACACTGGCCACACCCCTCACCATTATCACACGACCAATTTCCACCATGCACAGTGTTTTCATGACCTACAACTGACCAAACTAAGACTGGGGTGGCTGGTGGAGGAGGTACGGTGAGTGGCTCCAAAGTCATGCTTGCTTTCCTGCACCGTGTCCGAGCAATGACTAAAGAGGACCGGGAATCTCAAAGCCATTTCTTTCCACCTTAAAACTGACACCAAGTCTGAGGCTCTTTCCATGCGCCTCCCCTCCCCCACGGGGGCAGCTCTCTGTTAACAAAGCTGCCTGCCTGTAAGCAGTGAGGCAAACACAAGAGGAGCCCTTCCAGATGAGAAAGGAGAAGCAGGAAGATCATCTGTTAACAAGCTCACTGATGTATGGTTTGGAAGAACAAAGAGAGCAGATGCCACACCAGTCAGCCTAACTGACGCCCGCACACCTTCGATGGCACTCTGCAGTGATGGTGTGTGGCAGGTTAGGGTACGACGGCTGCGAGCCCTGAGGATGGAGTGCTTCAAAACTGCGAATGATGTAGACAGATGTTTGCTAAGTTTGCTTTTCTTGTTTTCTTTGTACGTGCTTAGCAGGGGTGATATTTGGGCAAGGTAGATTTCGCCCCAGTTTCATGGAGTTGACATCTACTGAAGTTAACAGGGTAGAGCTGTAACGTGTTCTTTTAACCTGGCGCCTGAGTCTTCTCGGGAAACAGAGCTGTCACAGACTGCCAATACCACAGGTGACAGCATCCCTTTCCTGTAGACATCTGGAGGCACTGCCTCTCCCCTGAGAGGATGTTGTCTTCTTTGCCGGCTTACAAACCTTTCCAGGGCCTTGTGGGGTGCCACCCAGACTGAACAGCACCCCTGAACTGTCTGCAGAGGCCTTACTCTATCTGAGCCAGATCTGTACTCCATGGCACCGCGACACCGAGGGCAGTCCCACTGCCTCTATCACTTCTCTCTGCTCTAGAACGGAGCTTCACACAGGCGGAGGCTCCATTCTTTGTACAGTGCCTGGCACGGAACAGCACTCAGAAAATATTTGCTGAGTGTTGGGGAAAAAAGAAGGAACAAATCACTAGGAAGGATGGGGGAAGGATACCCTGAGGGCAAGGGAGTGCCACAAATTTACACAAAATAGACTCAGTTTATCTTTTCAGACCTGTCTGCAGTTTGGTAGCTCTTAAAGTCGCTTGCGGCTGGATGATAGGATCACCGATTCCTACTTCCCGGATTGAGGGTCCCTAAGGTCACATGGCTTCACAGCAGCAACTCACGGGAAACATGCATCTGGTTCAGGACGAGTCATATACGTGCTGACACTCTGTCATCTTGACAGCCACTTCCCCTGAAGGGACATAAGCTTTGGGCTTGTTTTCCAGAAGGACACCAGAACACCAGGAAAGCAGCATCCTGTCTCCCCCTGCTCCACTATGTCCCCCAGTCCTCAGCTCCAACAGATGCAAAGCTTCGAGGGGAAGGTGGCCCTCCATTCCCAAGACGGTCCCTGTTGTCTTTGGCAAACAGAAGGTGTTCTCCCCTCTAAAATGCTGAGGTACTCGAAGAGAGCAATGGACTGACTAAATCCCGAAGACCTTGAGAGAGGTCACTGCACACAGGGGATGCACAATAACTCATTTCCAGCCTTTGACCCACATAAACCCCACAGAGGTGTACGTGCGAGGCCTGGATAGCTCCCGGTCTCAATTCCGCCCTCCTGGGACGCAGACCCAGTGGTTCTGAGAGGAGCACGGGCCAGTCACCTGAAAAGTTAATAGTCTCTCAATCTGTGTGCTGCCTAGAGAAATGGAGAAGACTCCACAAGGGACTCTGAGGAAATCAAGAGCTGGTGAGGAAGGCCCTGCTGTTGACAGCACTATCAGACGGAGGAAAGGTCCAGAATTTCAAAAGACCTTCGGTTCCTCCTGTATGAAAAATAAAAATTTAAAGTCGAATGCATAAATCCTTGAAGTTCTAACATAAATAAATGAAAGCAGAATACTGAATTCCACTGCTCCCCTGAGCTCTGCAGATGAAGGAATTGTAGCCAGAAAGGCCTAAGGCACCGAGTGGCTCAAGGTCCAGCCTCCCCATGTTCTTTCTGAGAATGGGGGAGGAAGGCCAAGCTCCCAAGCCCCTGGAATCCCTCTTCCAGCCAGGCTTCCTCCACCAGCAACTCCTTCCCACTCCCCACCCAAACCCACAGAGCAAGGGAACTGGTGGAGCCACACAATCATCCCAGGGACTCTGACCTTTAAATGTTTAAGCAGGGATCTACTTAAGTGCTAGATGAAAAGGCAGGCGATTAGTTTCCACGTGAGTCACAATATCTCCTCAGTGAAACAATTCAATTAAATATTTACCGCCTCGGGTCTCGTCTGAGATGTCTGAGATGAGATGATGCAACCTGGCCAGGGTCTCAACTGAGCAAAGGTAGAAAGAGGTCTTCTGCCTCTCGGGGGAAGAAAGAACAGCTTTGGGAGAGCAGGCCTGTATGGACCCAAAGGCCAGGCCTGACGGGAATGGCAGGGCTGCGCCGACCGCCTCTTTGCGACTGCTGTGGTCACTTCTCCATGGAAAGTCCTGACCATTCATGGAGGAGTCAGAAAGACTCGAAAGCACATTTGAACATCGGGCATCAGGTCTGGATCCATCTTGCTGTCGTCTCAGGTAACACGTAACCAGGTGTTGGCCTGGCTCTCTCAGCTAAGACTCCCCTCCTCGGCCAGCAATGAGTGAACCATGGCGCCTGCGCACACATGCACACAGGTAACTATGGGAGATTTTGGATAGGTTAGCTGGCATAACGGTAGTAATCATCTCACTATGTCTAGCAAAGCATCCTGTTGGACATTCGAGGTGTGTGCGTGTCTGAGTGTGTGTGTGTGTGTGTGTGTGTGTGTGTGTGTGTGTGTGTGTGTGTGTGTGCATGTCTGTGTGTGTGTGTGCGTGTGTGTCTGTGCGTGTGTGTGTGTGTCTGTTCATAAGTATATTTCTGTTTTGTTGAGGCAGAGACTCAGACTGCAGCCAAGGCTGGTCTTTAACTGGCTGCCATTCTGGACTTCTGGACTCAATTTCCACAGTGATGGGATTACTGGGCAAGGACTACCATGCCCAGATCACTTTAGTTTAGTTTAGTTTTCTCTTTTTCTTTCAAAAGTCAACAATCTTCAACGTAGAGAAGACAGAGAGGCCTATGGCAAGGTCAGAGACTGAGAACCCTCCTCTATCAAGGAGCAAGAACAGTGCAACCCCATTGGCCTTTACCAGTCCTTCTAGGAGGCTTAGACAAAGCATTCAAGTGATGGCTAATCCCCAAAATCAGATTATTCAAGACCCTCTGAAGGACTGTAATAATAACACAAGCATCCCCTTAGTGTGGCTGTTTCAAAATATGCTCATCCTGCTGCAAATGCTTAACTCCAACCTTATTTGTTGTCATGGGAACCCCACGAATGTTCATCATCTTACAAAGACCCCTTGCAATGCAACCGCATGTGCTCACATTCGTGCAGACATTAAACCCGCCCTACTTCCCAGATGTTCCCCATTAACGTACTGATCAATCACCTTTGCAAGCAACCACGTGGAAAGGCTGCCGTGACTGGAAAACGCCACATCATCTGTTTAGTAAACATAAATAAATCTGATTTCCTAAAATAGTTTTGTGTTCTGATTGTCCCCGTAAAACCCCTCATCTGCATACTGGACATTTGCTGAGTCCACAAATGGGCTCAAATGATGAAACTCGTTGAGTCAAGCACTCACATTTGACTTAAAAACAAACAAAACACCTAATATTCAAAGCAACCTGAAAACACGGCCATCTTGCACTTCGGGGTACAAATGGGAAGGGCGGCCTACGGCTTGTAATGCTGAGGGTGTCGGCCATTGCCATTCACTCCTGCACAGATTCAAGGCGGCCTGTCACTGTCGCCTTGCAGGATTTGTATAAGACAAAAGAAATAGATAGGTCTCTACTGGGAAAGTGCTCTAACCCTAGCGCAGAGTTCAGAGGGCAGAAGAATAGTGTTTTTGAGCAGGGAATGAGCTTCCCAGAAAATTTTCAACCCAGACTGAGAAAGAAAAAAAATTGGGTAAGGCATGGATTAGATAAAGAGAGAGCAGGTGACTTGAAGGGGTCTGGACCCAGGTAAAATGGTAGCAATTAAGAGATTTGGGGAGGTGGGGGCTGGAGAGATGGCTCAGTGGTTAAGAGCACTGACTGTTCTTCCAGAGGTCCTGAGTTCAAATCCCAGCAACCACAACCATCTATAATGAGATCTGGTGCCCTCTTTTGGCCTGCAGGCATACATGCAGTCAGAATACTGTGTTCATAATAAATAAATAAATCTTGGGGGGAGAGGAGGTTTGACTCAGGAGAGACCTTTGGGAGAGGGATTTTAGACTACGTGCTTTCTGGTGAGACAGAGTAAGGATGTGAGAGAAATGCAAGCCTGCTACTGGAGGCCCATGAAACCTCCACCAGGGACCCCTACACAAAAACAGATGCAAAAATCTGGAGGAGGCCGCTTGGGTTGGCTGCATGTCAGGGGCCATGAGGACAGCCAAATATCCCCCAAACTGTGCCAGCCACATGGTCGGCACTGTCATAAATGTCTGTTCAGGTGAATGGCAAACAATCAGAAAGCACTGGAAACTGGAGTCAGCAGAGGTAGACTAGCCCAGCACAGGGAGTATGGACAGGAATGAATCAGGCCTCTCTACAAAGCAGTTCACCACCTCCACGTTCAAATGGCAGAAGTCTGGCAAGTACCTGAAAAATCACCTGACACATGCCGTAGCTATTTCACAGATAAATGTTCCTCTCCCTGTGCCTGTATTTTCCCAGCGACAGACAGACTTTGGCAATTGTAACAACACATGGCCCTGAGTCTGTCAGCCCTAAGTGCTTGGATTCCTGATCTAAAAATGTCATTCTCTCCTTTTCAGGGAAATGGCTTTCTAGGCAGAGCACTGGGCTTTGGAACCTCAGAGGAGAACAAGGGAAAAGACATCATGCAAAGAGCCCACACCCTTGTCTAGGAGCCAGTGCCACTGCTGTCCTGGATCCACCTCTCAGTAGCTCCACAAGGCTGGCAAACAACAGCTCTTTCTGAGCCTCATCATGCTCATCTATGAAGTGGGATCCATAGACCTATGGTGTGAAGACACGAGCTTACTCTTGAAGATGAAATTAGAGTCTGGAAAAACAGTGTTCAGGTAAGAATGTAAAGATTATAAAACTTTAGACAGACAAGGTTTCTTAGGACTGACTTGCAGTTCTCTGACATGGGATAGCTTTTTGGGCAAAGTCTAAATGGTGTGTACCGTAAACTAGCATGGCAGCTCTACCCACCCCTCCCCACCCCAAACAGTCCAGTACCTGACAGAAAAGGCCAGCTAAGGCAGCCCTGCACAAACCCTGCAGCTCTCGGGGCTGCTGGGGAGGAGACCTTGTGCTCCAGCCCTGAGCACAGCTTTTTCACAGGCATCAAGTTCCCTTCACTTCCTTGGAAACGGACCCCGGGCAAAGCCACAGGGCGGCACCTTTAGAATTGCATATAGGTCACCCCAAAGCAACTGTACTACTAGGAAAGTCGTGTTTCTTCCCTATAGCTGTACCCCCATCTCCATTACCCTTCCATACACTATATATATATACCCCAGTACTTCCCAAGACCTGTATAGAATCACGTAAGCTGAGTGGAGAGACACGGGAAGGAGACACTGGAATTTCAGGTGGGGACCCAATGACCCTCTCCAGCTCCTCCTGTGAGGGAAGGTCAACAGTCAGCAGCCTGGACCCCGGGAATGTCTTGCAAGTCAACAGAGCTGTTTTCATAATAGCTCTCAATGCACCTCCTACCTCACACCCTAGATGACTCTACGACCAATCAAGCGCCAAAGTAGTCTATGACTTGGCTTAAGTGTACTGAGCGTCTACTGTACGCAGCAGGAAACCAGAGTCTGCAGGAAAATGGCAAAAGGGATGTTGAAATTCAAAAAGGGAAAGTGCCAGCCGGGGCCAGGTCAGGTAACGAAAGCTCTGTAAGGAAAAGGGTGATGATAATTAAAATTTACGAAAGGGCAGGACAAAAGAGAGACCACAGCAGTTATAAAGGACTGGGGGTTAGGTATGGGAGTCTTAATTTTACAGGGGGTGGGGTAGAGACTATGAGCGTGGAAATCAGAGAACAACTTAAAGAAATACAAATCAAACTCAGGTCATTTGGCTTGGCAGCAAGAACCTTTAACTCCTGAACCATCTCTCCAGCCGTAGCTACAGGGGTCCATCAAGACTAGAATTATTTCTCACGACACCAAGTCATCCTAAGGTCTCATCAGCTCTTTTCAGGGTGTTCTATGCATGCTACAGGGCACTGATGCGATTCTGCCAGAATGCTGAGCTAAAGAATGACCCCATGGTAGAGGCTGCCTCAGTCCAAAGCACCTGGTGAGGCATGAAGTCAACCACAGAGCAGCAGGTGGACATGGAGTAGGGCTCTAGCAATACTCCATTAACCGGCAGTTTGCTAGGAGCCATTCCTCTGCCAGTGGGAGGCATCAAGGTAATCTCCTGGCTGGAATGGCAAAGCCCAGAAGAGGACCCATCAGAAAGAAGCCTGTGCAAATCCTGTACAGGGACTCCTGGCTGTACACTTCCCCCTCTGGGTGTCACCCTAGCCTCTGCAGCAGACCTGATGAGAGGGCAAGGCAGAAAGCCTGTGTCTCCATGGTGACAGTTCTAGGCTGAGACATGCTGACCCAGCTCAAACCAAGGTCTCTCTGGGCAGCAGGGTGCCGTGACCCCTGAGCCAGTAGCTTGCTCCTGGCCAGCACAGCTTATGTATGAGGAGGGTGGGAGATGTGGTGTAATATTGCCTTATTTGGGGGTGGAGAGGGGGCTTTGCACATGGCCATCTCATTTACTAAGAAGCATCCATGTGGCCCGTGCCAAGGTACGTGCAGAGGTTCCCTCCAGTGATTCAAGGGGAAAGAATCTTGTTTTCCCCTATGACGCTGGACATGAGGCTCCAACACAGGTATCTCCAGAGCCCAGTGCTGCCCCAAGGCGTAGAATCACAGCATGCTATTTAAAATAGCTCAGTCATGCAGCACTTAAGGCACGGGGGTCAGCTGAGAGACGGGTGGGACTGAGACACGAGCACAGGGCCTGCTTAGGCACCTGTTCCCTTGACACTACAAAGCTCTCTCTGCTGCATTAGTAGACACAGAAGGGACAGGTCCCCAGGGCAAGGTCACAGAAGGAGAATGAGTTAGAGTCAGAGCCACAGGCAAGGAGACAAACAACATGGGCAGGGAATAGCAGGGAATTAGATGAGAATACCAGAAAGTAGTCACTGGGTGGGGTGGGTGGAGTGGGGTGGTGAGATCAGCAGCTCACTGGAGTTGGGGTTGTTATATCCTTAGGGTTACTGAGTGAGGTGGCTCAAGAGCAGAGGCATAGGTGAGAGGTGAAAGGCCTTGGGTGCCAGCGTGAGGCGTCTGAACTACCACAGTCCCTTGGGAGCCCACCACGCCCTCACATCAGAGAATAGGCTACTGATGCTTCCAGGGAGAGAGACAGAGAAGAGGCCATGGACAGAGGGGGGATGGGAGGGGGATGCATAGAACATATTAGCATTCTGTCTAAGCTCCGCCCCACATTACCTGGCAACAGCCAGGTGTGCCTGACACTAAAAAAGTGGCTGCTTGCCCCCTCCTCTCTCTCTTGCTTTCTTGCTCTTCCCTTCCTGCTCCAACTGTCTCCATTCCCGTCCCCCCCCTCTCTCCATGTGTTCAAGCCTGGCCTCTACTTCTCTACTCTCTCCCTCTCTCTGCCTTTTTCTGCCTCTAATACCCTCTTCACTCCCCTCCCCATGCCCTGAATAAACTCTATTCTATACTATACCATTGTCCTGTGGCTGGTCCCTCAGGGGGAAAGGATGCCTCAGCATGGGCCGGCAAAGGCACCCCCTTCCTCCACACCTCACCACACATCCATAGAACATATCCCTTCCTCTCTTTATCTTTTTATAAACACATAAGAACGGGCTACCAAAGGGCGCTGCCGAAACTGGGATCCAGCAGTAGGGGTGGGAGACTTGAGTTCCAGAATGTCTTCCACCCCTGGACTTCTTACTTCCCCTCGCCCCCAATCACAGTCACTAGGACACAGCACAAATTATCTCTTCCAATTAAACCACCACCACAGGATACTAAATATGATGATATACACCAGCAGCGGGGGGCCTTCCTAGCCCCAGATGGCATTTATGGCCTTATTAGTAAGAAGGCTTGTCTCTTGCTCCCAGGGCTTACATGTAGATGTCGAACCTCAAGCAACAGCCTCTGCCCCCATAGGCCCTCATAGGTCCCCTCAGGCCCTCATAGGCCCCTTCACACACACACACACACACACACACACACACACACACACACACACCAACACCCCCAAGCCACTGTTACAGGCACTCGAGGAAAAGCAGGAAGGAAATAACAGTAGAGCCTATAGAGACCTCGGGATGAAATGCTCACTGTCCTGAATGGGCAGACTCTGGGGATGCCAAAGTCAACAGTGTCATGATAGCATTTACCCAGCATCAGCAGCACAGCCATTTTATCAGCTAAACAATAGCAGTTGCTCACCACCAAGGCCATGTGATGGGCCACACCCTGCCAGAGGCACTGTGTGAAATCTCTTTTCATCTTCACAGCCGTCTTATAACAGCTGCTGCTATTGCCCACTCCCCGTTTAAAACACTGAGAAGGAGAGGCCGGGCAGATACAGACTTCAAGCCCATTTGGTACTGGCAACTATCCTGCTACTTCTTACCACACTCTGGACCTGACAGACACTTGTCTCACAGAATCCTGAGTTACCTACGGTGAGCAGCAGTTCTTCCCTTAAGAGTGGTTTCAGTTACAGAGACCTACACTGGCCCCAGAGCATTTCAGAACCGGGACAGTGGGCAGGAGGGAAAGAAAGCTATGAGAATTTCAATACAGTGTATTGTGTGATAATTATCCTATTTTATTAGTAGTAGTTGAACTCTTTTTTTTTTTTCTTTTCTTTTTTTTCGGAGCTGGGGACCGAACCCAGGGCCTTGACCACTGAGTCAAATCCCCAACCCCAGTAGCTGAACTCTTACTGTGCCTAATTTGCAAACTAAATTTTATCATAGGTATGTATGTATGTAGGGGTGTGTGTGTGTGTGTGTGTGTGTGTGTGTGTGTGTGTGTGTGTGTGTGTGAAAAAGTATATAGTTCAGTACTTTTCTGTGGTTTCTATGTGTCTTGGTGGGAATGGAAGGGGTCTTCTTGTTTTATTCCTCAAGAGGGTCGTGGGGCGAGGAAGGAAATGAGCTAATAAATCAAGCTCACATATACAATCCTGGGCCTCGGGGTGATAATTAGGTCAATGACAGGATGGTGATCTCATAAAATGTTGCCACCTAGGAACACCATAGCCACCTTATTTTGTGTAAGTACACCCTAATGCTCACACAATGACAACCCAACCAACAACCCTTTTCTATACACATCCTGAGGCCATGCATGCAACAGTGAGCAGGCTGCAGAACTGCATGCATGGCTATTCCTCTCATTCTTCTAAGGACCGCGTGAATAAGCACTGGTGTGCTTACATTACATATAAACAGAACCGTGACTCAAGACTAAGTCATTTACAGCTCACAGCTATGAAATTACAGAGCAGGATACTGAGCTCCATGGATATCTAACACTGTAGCCTAAGACGTGACCATCCACTGTGGCTGCGGCTCTAGCAGATGCCTCTCATCCAAGTCACCAATCATAGAGGCATGTGAGCGCCCCCAAGTGAGTGGCTTCCGGGCCTGTGGGAGGCTGACTGGGCAGGTAGTCAACACATGGCCCTATCTTCACCTGACTAGAAAGCAAATTGTTGTTTTGTTCCCCTAGACACCACAAGCAAAGCCTCCCTTGAACCCCAGAGGAGCAGGGGGTCTTCCCATATGAAATCACCTTATTAATTAGTACTCATTGCTCTAATTGTGATCCTTTAAATGCACGTTACATGCATCACGAAGTCCTAAGCAGAGCCTACTGCCCAGGAGCTGCTGACTCACCCTTCAGGGTAGGGAGTCAGTAAGGATAGACAGAAGGGAAGGCCAAGCTACGTGGGCCAGGCCCCGCTCAGTCAGTTCTGCCTCAGGGCTTCATCTGTGTCCTGGAATAAGAGTCCTCTCTTTAAAAGGTTCCAGACTTCTCACACACATTGATAATTGTCCCAGAAATAATAGTGGGGGCAGGAAGCCACCTCCCACCTCCCCAGAGAGGTCACTGTCAGAAGTGACCTGTATGAGCCTTCGTTCCAAAAGGGCTGTGGGCCCTGCAGACTCCAATCTAACTGACCTGAGGTGGTGGCCTTAAATGAGGGCCGCTGTCCTCTTGATAAGCCATCTGTCAGCAGAGTCATCGAGAGATTACTTTGGGCCTGGCCTGTTCCTCCTGCTGCCAACCATGTGGGAACTAAATTGAGGTGGTGTTGGTGCAGAAATAGGGAAAGAATTGGAATCCCTTCAGGAGAAGGAAGGGCAGGGAGAGGAGAGAGGATGAGAAGCCACTGATGTTTTCTCAGCCTCATCCATCTTCTCCTCACAGCAACTCTGAGGAAGGACAGGGTGAGCTATACAACAAGGATGCCCTTGGATTGGGGAACCTGGAGAGAGAGAACCATCTATCAGATGGAACAAACCCCGCATGTCAGGGAAACGGGGCCCCAGCAAGGCAGGAATGAGCCCCCAAACCTCTGCCTTATGGAGTTTTAACAAGACCCAGGGCACCCACAGGCACTTGGAATGGAACCAGTGCTGTACCAAGAACACACACAGGCTTTGGAACACTCTGGACCCAGGCCCAGCAAGAACACAGCGTCCTTGCTATGTGACTCCAGGTAGTCAGGTGGCCTCAGCCCTCGCAGTTCCTGGTTACAAGGTGTAGAAAGGACATAAGGTGATGCATACCAAGCATGAGATCCAATAGAAAAGGGTAGTGCAGGAGACGTGACTGTCAGCTCTCCGAGCCAGAAACAAGTGCCAATTCCCACCTCTCGCTTCTTTCATAATCCTGGGAACCTCTGGCTCTGGTGTTCTAGAACACTCGCTTGGTGTGTTGTAACACTCAGCTGCCCACCAACGTGCTCCCGAATCAAGCAGAACCACTGAAGCTAAGCTCCTAACCCATGCCTAGAGCCAAAAGTACAGTTGAGTAAGAAAAAACAAAATAATGACTAAGGGTAGAGTGTAAACATTTCATCAGCCGAAGCCATAACCCCAGCCCACGCTCCAAGGTCTTACCCTTGCTTCTAAAACACACATGCATGCGCATGCACCCCGAACTGAGGTCAAAGGCAAGAAGTAAGCTTCGAGGGGAGCCAGAGAAGGTCTTCCAGACCTAGATTCCAGGCAGGCTTGGTGTCCCTGAGGACAGCTAAGACCAAAGGTTACTCCCTTGACCAGACTGTCTCTCCACTGACACAAAATGTCCTTTCCTCTCCAGAGTCAGCAAACACAGAAAGCTGTTTTCATCCCAGGGCTCTGCCAGACCTGAAGAGCACGGACCTGGCCAGGCGTGCAGAAGCCCCCGGTACCAGTGCAGCGGCCAGATCAGATCCTGCTGGCACGGCATCCCCCCTACTGGCCTTGCTGCTCTTACGCCCCCAGACTTGGATGACAGTCCCACAGCACACCTGACCTCAAGCTGTGGTCAACTAACTCCACCCTCCGCCTCATCCCAAGCTAAGTGTGTCTATCAAGATGCCTTTCTTGGCTTCTCTTTATCCTGAAGCCACTGTCCAGGCTCTTGTCATGAAAGCCCTCGGTCTACCAGCGCCCACCTATCCACAACCAGGGCCATTTTCAGCATGGGTCCCCTGCCAGCTTCCCCCAGGGACCTTGTCTCATCGTGTCAGGGTAAGACTATGACTCCCTCCACGGCCCAGCAATGAGGCCAGAGCTGGAGCTGAAGTTACTGGGACATCGGGACCGCGTCTTGGAACACGCTGTGGCTGTGGGGTTTTGTTTGGTTTGTTTTATTAAAAGCATTTAATAAAAACAGCCAGAACAAGGGAAAAGGTAATAAGCAATGCTTTTTTTTTTAAAGATCCGTTTACGTATTTTATGTTTGTGTATGTGCCTAAGAGTATGTATGTGTACCAGGTGTATGTCTGGTATCCTCAAAGGACGGAGGGCATGGGATCCTGGAATTGAAGTTACCCGTGCTGGGAGCAGAACCAGGTCCTCTACCGGGACAGCTGAGCTGCTTCTCCGGCACTTTGATCCTGCTTTTTAAGACACATACATTAACGACCAACCAGTCTTTTCCCTGGTTTAACAGCTTCATTTGCAGGAGGAGACAACTGAACTGAGTCCTTCCATCCTCACAGATCTGGCAGCATCTGCCTCTATCTACTGGGAGAGAAAAAGCACTCAGAAACACCCCCAGAAGACTTTCAGTAAAATACCAGCAATCTTCCAAGTCTGAGTCCCTCGAACTGCAGACTTCTTCTGCCGATGGCTTCTCTAGACTTTTGTATTACTGTCCTCGTATTCTTGCTGATGGCCAAAACCTTTGGGAAGCTCTGGTTCATCTCCCGTGTGTCCCGCCAAGCGTGGATGGAAAACATGAAAGGAAAAGCTGTCTATGCTGCTGACCTGTTAGTTCCCATATCGTTGGGACCTTAATGGCAATGTTCAGGATGCTGGGGACACGGCCCAGTCGGTAGCTTGCTTGCCTAGCTTACGGGGTTCATTCTCTAGCACCGCACGGCCAGGCCCGAAACCAGGTGCACAAGTGCATGCCTACATCCCAGTGCTTGGGAGAGGGAGACAGGAGGACCAGAAGCTCAAGGTTATCCCCCCCCACTACACAGGGAGGTCAAAACCTGCCTGGTCTAGAGACCCTGCTCCCCGCCCCCAACAATAACAGCATTCAGAGTTTATCTCTCTCAGTAACCTAAGAAAAGTAAGCCCACCACCTCCTCTTCATAATCAAACCCTTTTTCTGACCTTGATCAGCCTGAAATGGTTTTGCCACCCAAGTAGGTCCAAGACTTGGCTTTAGTTCCTATTTCTAGAAAGGAAACTTCAGTTCACTTCAGGAGGCAAAAATATGTCACAACAAATGCTTTCTAAAACAGTGTTGATGCTGTTTAAATGTCTTTAGATGGTTGTAGAAGGGATTCCCTGACAGGTCTAGGGTTGTCTATACCGATGGAGTGGGTGGAGTTGGCTTCTGAAGGTAATCTATGCAAATATCTCATTCACACTTCAAGCTGTGCTCCAGACCTGTTTACCCTGGTCCAGACTCGCCAAATCCACCAGACCCGTGGTGGTGAAAATCCATCAGCATGACAAGTGAACAAACAATTCATTTCTGCAGGAAGCTCCAGTAAGAAAGTAGAAATCTGACCTTATTCAAAACTAGGGAGAAATACCAACTCTCCCTGATTCTCAGCACCTCCTTTCTCTGTCCCCGAAAATCCCACCACAGAGATTTACGGATTGACGAGAACTTCATCGATCCATCGGTTACCATGGACACACAGGGGTTCTGCTATCCTGACAACTGGAAGGTGAGAGCCACCAGGCCCTTTTATGACTGGAGCAGCAGCCCTTCAAGTTTCTTAACCTAAATATTTTTACTCCTCCTATTGCCTTAAAAAAAGTGAAAGCAAACAACAAAATCCTTGTGGGGGGGGGGGCACCTAAAAAGTTGTGACCCTCACAATTAAGGAGCCAAAATCACACCATCTGGGGCCCCACTTAAAGATTCCTGGCTCTGAATTTGACAAAATCTCATGAAATTCCTATGCATGTTAAAGTTGGAGAAATTGTTCAATGTTCTGACTTCAAAAAAAAGAGAGAGCTGATCTTAAAGATTCCTAGTGGGGGTTGGGGATTTAGCTCAGTGGTAGAGCGCTTGCCTAGGAAGCGCAAGGCCCTGGGTTCGGTCCCCAGCTCCGAAAAAAAAGAACCAAAAAAAAAAAAAAAAAAAAAAAAAAAAGATTCCTAGTGAACGGCTTTTGTGCCCCCCCCTCCCCCACTCTCCACCTCGCCTCCTCTGCTACAATTTTCTGGGGGGTCAAAGCCCAACGCCTCCCCCAAAGCCTGGTGCGTCAAGGCCTGCGCATCCCCTTACCGACCCTCCTCGGAACACGGCTCCTTCCTCTCCTTTCCTCCCATAAGTAAACCTCACTTTGTGACTGAGAAGACACAGGAGAACATCATGTCAGAGAAAACAAACTGGACGAAAAGGAGGAAGCTGGAGACAAGCTGGAAAATAAACCTTCGTGAACACTGCACGCACAGCCTGCTGGTGTGACCCACTTGTCAGGTGGCACTTTGGCATTTGGCCACAGCGCCATGGACAGCATGGTCCCGTGCCTCTGGCATCAAAGTTGGCTATATATTGTGTATGTATGTGTAGGGGGGACTTGTCACAATTAAGGTAGCCCAGCCACACGCCTCAATGGGTCAGTTCCTACACCTCACCCAGGACAATGAAAGCCTTGACAGCAGTCACCTATTCTAATTATAATGTGATCTTCTCATCACCACTGGCTGGAGGCTAAGGAGACCAACAGAGTGCCCTCCATTCTGACTGTCTCTGATACAAGTGTTCTGCTTCTCCATGGAAACACCTTATTTTATGGCTCCGTGGCTTCTAATTTCATTAGGATGCTAACATCTTGCTAACTGGCTGCTAAACAAAACAGAGGGAAGGGTTATCTTTCTCAGGAGTCCCTCCTGGGCCTGAAACAGGCACCGAGAGTCCACAAAGGGTCTCTAAGACTGAGCTACATGATACAAAAGCAAAAAAGAGGCTTACCACCCAACTCAGGCTCCAGGCAAAAGTGTGTGTGTGTGTGTGTGTGTGTGTGTGTGTGTGTGTGTGTATTGTATTGTGTGTGTCTATGTGTGTGGTGTGTCTATGTGTGTGTATATGTGTGTGTAGTGTGTATAAGCGTGTGTGTGTGTGTGTGTGTATGTGTGCATGTGTGCTGTGTGTGCACATGCATACAATGTGCATGCAGTCTCTGAGGAGGTCAGAGGAGGGTGTCAGATTCTATGAAACTATACTCGCCAGTGGTTCTGAGCTGCCAATGTGAGGCCCTGTGAGGGGAAGGGACCCCAGGTCCTCTGAAAGTACAGCTCACACTCTGAACAGCTACACCGTCTTTCCTAGGCATGTTTTGATTATCTATATACTCGGAAAATATAATGACAGTCATTCGAGGAGAGAATTTATCCACAAAAGTTTTCAAAGCATAGAGAACACAACAGGAGCTTTCTGACAACTGTAACAAACGAGGCTTTCTTTGCCTGCAAGCCTGGCTGTCCCTTAGCTGTGGGCATTGTGGCTTCATGATTCCACTGAGGAAACAGAACCAGCCGCCCAGGCAAAGCCTCAGCAGGGCTGACCCAAAGTCACTATGTAAGGGAGGGTGGCCTTGAACTCCTGGTTCTCTTGCCTCCACAGACACCATCTCAAAGTTGTAAAGTTCCTTTACAAACTTGAGAAAACACCTGAAGGCCCACTGCTGTTGGCCAGGGATGGCCAACAGGTTATTTGCCTCAACATAACCTTGCACAATGGCCTCAAACCTCTGCAAAGGAATGCAATGTCAGCACTTGCCTTGAGCAGATGCAGACAGCCTCTCTGGGTGACCCCGCCTTTGCCTTTCAGGGATATGAGTGCAATAGGAACTGAGCAGCACCCATGAAAACAGCAGACGGAAGAATTAACTCTCCCCCGTGCCCTTCGCCTCACCTCCCACATGTTGGTGATTCTCACCCCAACCATTCTGGGAGTTAGAACACCAGGAAATCTGCTCCCTGCCTAGGGAAGAGAGGAGTGGGCTGGGACCAGCTATATTTGACTTTCTTCCAAAGAGGTGTCCTCCCCTTCAAAACAGAGGTCAGGCCAAGGCTGCACTGTCTTTCAAAGAACTTAAGTGTTAATTAAGAGGGAGATGGGTCTGTGATTAGAAAGAGGAGGTGGGGTCAAGGGAAGCTTCAGCAGTGGCCTTAAAGAACATGCAGAGTCACTTCCCATGTGGAGGGAGGAGTCAGTGAGAAAGCTGACCAGGGTAGGGGTGGGATGAACCCTGAGAAGGAGGAGGAAGGAAGGGGACTATGAGGGCAGCTGGGGGTGGGCTCACCATCTGTCATCTGAACAGTGAACATTTGCAGAAATGCAGGCGGGCGGGGCGTGGATCACTTGCAAAGCCTTGGCCTTAGCCCAGCTGCCAAGGGAAACAGGTGGCCAGTCGCCTCCCTCCACACCCTGGAAGGGAGGAGATAATGGCACACTAGAGTCTCAGCCAGGGCGGCACGCTTCTGGGGGGTCTATTATGCACAGGAGAGACCAGCTCCCCAGGAGTAGCGGCCTGCCTTGCCCACAAGTGGGATGGATGAATACACACTTGCCTTTCTTGCATTCTGTGCAGACTATAAACCCAAGCATGAGGGCTGCCCTGGGAGCAGGAGATAACTGAGGCTGAGCCTGCAATCACACTTGTGGTCTTCTGGATGCACTCACCAAAGGTAAATGAGGGAGGCGGCTGGAGCCCAGGGTTTAAGGGAGGCAGACACATTCTGGCTGTGAATAGGGGACTAGGAGAGAGAGAGCTCCAGAAACTCTAAAGTTGGTACAGGCAGGGGTCTCTCCCTTTCCATAAGGCTCTGCAATCCCCACGCTTTCTCAGATCAGAATAGCAGGACGTTGCTGATGGTGTCCTTTAAGCTGGAGAAAGAAGGCCCTGGCAGAAATCTCATAAATAAATACGTTTGGTAGTCACTACCCATACCAGAGAGAACCAATAATGTTTCAGATTTGTGGATGACAAAGGCTTCAGGTTGTGACCTTGCTAGTTGGAGGTCGAAGAGCCCTTTCTTCCACCAAGGAAGGCAAATGCCCAGACGAGCCTCACAAATGCCACCAACACCCACCCTACTTCTGAATTAATAATGCTGAGTGGAGCTTCAAAGGAATCCCCAACCCCTAAGAAAAATAAGCTTGGCACAGGAAAAGTTACATCTGAAGCAGGAAGAGGCATCTGTTTCCCAATCTCCCTCCACAGTGGAGAGCCACACCCTCAGGTCCAATGGCCAAGAGACATGTGCTGGGAGGGGGCTGGGTGGGGCGGCAGACACCCGCTTCCCTCATAGCTCCTTCCAGGCCACTCGATTCCCTGGAGCTCTAAAAGAACAAGCAGGGGCCTCAGAGCTCATTACCACCATCCAAGCGTGAAGCCAATGGAGCTCCTCCATGCAGCTCAGTTAATAACCTGAGGGTCCTCTGAGGAGCCTCCATCCCAGTCAATGGTCATGCCACTGCAGGGGACAGAACCCAGAGGCCCCAGGAACTACAAGCAAGGAAGGCAGGCGGATTCTCCTAATCGCTAGTCATTACCAATCTAACATTGCAAGGTAAACAAATGGGAAATGTCATTTTGGAAATGCACAGGATTCAGTCCCCATGAGGTAAAATATTTTAATTAACCGGGAAGGTTAATTTGAATTGAACAAAAGGATGTGGTGAACTTTCAAGTATTTACTAAACGTTTTACAGACACACACACACACACACACACACACACACACACACACACACTCATACACAGCGGGCAGGGCACACACATGCACACACAAAGCCCTTCTATATTTTAAATGCATAAATACTAAGGAGCCTGGTTTAAAGGGAATCGGCCCCAGGCAGGTCTCGGAATACCTGCCTTAATAAAGGTGTAACAGTGTGTAATAATGTGTCAACCGGCTCACAGGGAAGTGCTCTAGGAACATATGCCGTCAAATACTCTGCTGTATCAATTTGCTTACATTCCTTTTGCACATGTTCTGTGTGCTAGTGTCTATTTATGCACTTGGATCTTGAAAATCCGACCTGATGTACATGTGTGTGCGCGCATGTGTGTTTGCACACATCTGGACGTAGTCTGTTCTCTCTTACTGTGTGTCTCACCGACTTAGTTCAGGCCAGCAGTCTTGGTGGCTAGCACCTTTAATGTCTGAGCCATCCCACTGACCTGACTGATTGTGGGTGGGTGGCTGGGTGGGTGGGTGGCTGGCTGGCTGGCTGGCTGGATGGATGGATGGATGGATGGATGGATTTACTCACTTTTGCTGTTTCTTGTCCCCAAAATGAAAACACCTAATGGTTTTTTAATGTAACAGGGGATGGAGAGATGGCCCAGCGGTTAAGAGCACTGAGTGCTCTTCCAGAGGTCCTGAGTTCAATTCCCAGCAACCACATGGTGGCTCACAACCATCTGTAATGAGATCCAATGCCCTCTTCTGGTGTGTCTGAAGACAGTAATACAGTGCACTCATGTAAATGAAATAAACAAATCTTAAAACAAAACAATGTAACAACAGACCAACATAATAAGGCAAGGACAACTGGCTGGCATTTATTGAGCATCCAACTTCATAACCGGGTGCCTTCTGTCCTGGGGAGATGATTCAGTGCTTGCCACACAAGCATAAGGACCCAAGTTTGATCCCCAACACGCACAGTTTTTAAAAGTCAGGCATGTGCTTGTGTCATCAGTGCTGGAAAGCAACACCAGGAGGATCCCTGGCTGGTCAGCCTAGCTGACCTGGTGAACCCCAGGTCTAAGAGAAATGTCTCCCAGAAAGCAAGGTGAACTATTCCTGAGGTACCTAAGACTGACTTTTGGTCTCCTCACCCACACGAACACCTGACCGTGTGCCTGCTACACAGGTGCCCTGGCACGCAATGCAAATGTGAATTTTTAATTGGTTTTTCTTTTTTTTGAGATTTTTATTCAATGCATGTGGGTCTTTTGCACACATGTATGACTGTGCAGTGCCTGCAGAGGCTAGAAGGGGGTGTCAGGTCCCCTGAGTCTGGATTACAGATGATTGTTAGTTAGCCACTATGTGAGTGCTAGAATTAAACCAGAATCCTCTGCAAGAGCAGTCAATGCTTGTAACAGCTGAACCATCTTAGGCTGAATTGTGGTTGTTTGGTTTTAAGTCCATTTGAGTCCACTAGTTTACTCCATGGAGCTGTGCTGACATTTGCGTGCACTGGTTCACCCATGGCTGCTGCACACACTTCATTCTCACTTGGGCCTCACAGCTGGGAGGCAGCTCAAGGGCAGGCACACGGAACCCCAGCTTCCTTGATCATAAGCTGATTCTTAGTCACCACCCCACCCAACCACCCCCATTCAACAGCTGAGTTGAGACTGGCTCCCTTCTAGCTCAACAGAAAACCACCCGTCCGGTGTGTGATTTCAACCCAAACCCAGAAGGACTCAAAATGTTATCTATGCACCTTAAACAATTCATTTTAAATTAAAAATCTTTGACAGTTAACCTTAGCACAACCATTCAACTCGAAGACATGTAAACTATGGTGCAAAACCTTCTCTTGAATTTGGGTCTTCGACTTAAGCTCTGGGATCTTTCTGGGTGAAACCCCACCCCACAAGGTCAATGTCCAGTTCCTTCTGGGAGGCTCTCTCCAGGTGGTGATCCACCAGCTCCCCAGTTGTTTATACCAAGCCTCGGCCACACCTAAAGCAACTGGCTTTTTAGAACATGCTGTTTTCAAGTCTCTATAAACTGTAATTGAGCTTTCAGAAAACATCACTTGACATTCAGTGCCTCCTACCGCTTCATGCAGTGTTTCATAGAACATAATCACCCAAGGAAGTTCATCCATTGAAACAAGCTGAGAAGGACTACAGCTGACCAGTAGGCAGCAGAATTCACCTGTGGTAGCAGACCTAGCAGAGGGTGGAGACAGAGAGCCCCTTTATGGCTCAAGCAGACCTCTCTACCTGACAGGGGCAGTTACTTTGGTCAGCAGCCCCAGTAGAGCAATTGAGAGTAATTCACCCTCCTCCCACCTCCCCACCTGTAAGCCTTCTGGGAAAGGAGCAGGTTTGTCCACCAGAAAGCAAGCAGGACAAAAGGACTGAGAAACAACGAATACCACTGAAATCACCACAGCCCTCTCAAGTCCCAAGATCCTGATTCTTTTGACAACAATAGTAAGGTAAAATGGCCCAAGAATCAGATTAAAATGTACAGAAAGTACACGGCCCAGGTCTTCACACATGGAGCCCATTCAATGGACAGGAAGTCATTTTGCATGGTTGAGAAATTATATATATTTTGAACTCATGTATTTAGAGCTCTTTCCCACAGCCTTAAGGGCTGTCCTGGGGGGTCCCAGCATTTACCGTTTTGCTGAGACACTGGTCACACCTTTGCCTCCTGACTCCTGCTGTCTTTAATTCTCGTGGAGTCATTGATGTTAATAAGGACATTCCTTGGAGGAATGTGAAAATGTGTACATTATTACACAAAGAAGCCTTACACCCACAGCAGCCATCAACACTCTCAACACTCTCGGAGGCTCCCATGGCAGGGGGTTGGGGGTAGGAAGGAAGCTGCCCCAAAGGCAGGAACTATGTCACTCTGTCCCCACCAGGACCACACCGGGTTTCCATTACCTGAGCTTTCTGCGTGTTGATAGGTCTAGATGGATGAATGGATGGATTTTTTTTAGATCGACAGAAAGACTAATGATGTAGCAGAAATGAATCCTTCAGTCAAGTAACTTATTTGGCTCAAATGGCCTCCAAAAATGAGTCGAGAATTCTTAGTGCGTTTTCCTCCCCCAAAGATGAATGAACTCTAGTTACGCCAAGGAGCCCAGAGAGACCAAAATGAACACAAAAAAGGGAAACAAGCAGAGAACTTAGCAAGCACCAGCTCAGGCTTTAAACAAAACTACTGGCTCCTTGGTAGGGAAATCCTTCCCCCTCCTCCTTCCTGTAGTCCCTGAAAATGAGGATGCAAGTGTGCATTCTTTCTTAGGATACACAGAAAACTGGGAACTAAATCCAGCGGGAAGATAAGATCTTTACCTTCAGTTTTCAATAAACAAGTCACAGAGAGGTAAGAGGAAAGCCACTGCAGTCTGGCAAGCGCAAGTGTTGAACTGAGGCGGGTTCAGAATGCATGCCTGTGTGGAGGTGACAGGGCTGAGTAGGCCAGAAGGCACACCTGGAGCCGGGTGCACGTGAGCACATTTGGTTTCTCCTGGCACATTTGCAGACACAGCTTTCACTCCTGAAAAGCCAAGACGTGCTAAGAAGATGCACCCAGGTCTAAAGGAGCAGAGGATATTCCACATAGAGAAGCCATCTTCTTAAACAGAGTAGCCAGACAACCCAGTTTGGTCACAATTCCCATCTTCCTTCCAAAAGTGCACATTCAGTCCAACCAACCTTCAAATGGTTAAGCCACCAGCTGGTGACAAACCCTCTGTCCCTACCATTTGAAACCATGCATCACTTAAGATAGCCTCATTTCTATCCAGATTTGTTTGTTTGTTTGTTTGTTTGTTTGTTTGTTTGTTTGAGACAAAGAGACATGAAGCCTGGGTTAGCCTATGTAGCCAAGGCTGGCCTTAAACTAGTGATCCTCCCAATCTTAGGGTCTTGGGTGTTCTTTAAAAACCGTATGAAAATAGTCAATCATGACTTTACTTCCTCAAAGCCTCTGTTTCTTCATCTGGTGAATGGGAGCACAGGATCCAGTTTCAGTGAGGCCGAGAGATATTTAGGAGATTTATATATCCTACAGACGGTAACTCTTCAACCACAGGAGCTGCTCTTGCTAATCTTCTCTACTGGGGTGGGAGGGAGAAGGAGGGGACATACTTTTGAGTTATAAATATGGCAGAGTGAAAAGAAAAAGTTTAACACCTAGTGTTGATGAGACACCCCCTCCTCTTGGTAGGAGGGTATCTGGCCCTAGGGAGCTACAGCCCTTAAAGTGCTGCGTCTCCTACTTAAATGCCACCTGAGGAATTGATCCTGCCCAGGAGGAATACTACTGTGCCCTAAAAAGAAGCAATAGCCAAGAGTGGAGAGCGGCTGAGCAATCATCACATTCCTGGAAGTCAGCCACAGAAAACTATTCACAGCCCAATCATTTAAAATTCCACCTCTCCAGAGGCTGAGACCGGAAGGCTGTAAGTTCAAGGCCAGCCTGGCCAACTTTCACATAGCCATGTTTTAAAAAAAAAAAAAAAAAAAAAAAAAAACTAAAAACGTAAAGGCTACAATTTTTACCCTTAACTGTGAGAATCAGGTGGCTATTCTTAAAATAGTATGAACTCATGCAACTAAATTTAGCTGTGTACATGTTTGTATATAAATATAGGGGGAAATCCAAGTCATGGTTCCAGATAGTGAAAACTACAGGAAAATGAACTGTTTTTTTAAACAACACAAGAGTAATTGTTTTGTGTCTTTGGGAATTTGTAATGGCAGATCTGTTTAACTTTGAAATCAGAGAACAGGTCATAACTGACAAGCATGGCTAGACCCAGTGGTGCTACTGGAAAGGCTGAGGCAAGAGGAGAAGCAAGCTCAAGACCAACCTGGGCCCAGATCAACTTAGCAAGGTCAAGTTCCAAAAGAAGGGGGAGGGGAGGCTCAGGTAGAGCCTGGCATGTGTGAGTCCCGGGCTCAGTTTCCAGTACTGCAGAAGAGATGTTTGTGGGATGAGCAGGAAGTGGAGACGCAGGCAGAGAGGTAGCAGCCGCTCTCCAGTCCACCTCCAAGAAACCCTTCTGTCAGGGGGCTCTGCACATACAAAGGACAGAATACACCACCCTTAGGCCTGCAGCTGGCGTTACATTAAGCCCACAGCCATTTCCTTAAGACCTGGCACAAGAGCACTGCTCATTTTCACATCCCAACATTTGCATTAAAAAGGCTGCCCAAACCTCAGGCCACATTTATAAGCTCAAACGGGGAGAGATCCGGTAGCATTTTTTGTTTCCCTGGCAACCTTATCTGGGTCTCCTTTCATCTTGACCTCGATGAAAGCGTCTAGGTGCTCCAAGGTCCCCGAAATCAGCTGGCAGCTAGAGTGGAGCAGCCCCCACACCATGCCCCACCCCACCCCACCACACGCCCAGCAGAGAGCTAGCTTATTTGAGAAACAAGTTTCAGCTAATGTGCTCACACCACCCTCTTCCACCAGAGACTCTAGACCACTGGAGCCCAACAGGTTTGCCACTGCAGTTCTGGAGCATCTGGCTTTCACATTCCCACGTCTTAATTTAGCATCACAGAAACATAATTAATCTTTCTCCTTAAGTGAAAGGGAGAAGGGAAATTACATTGAAGATTGCTGTTTTGCTAAATGGCATCGATGTCTAAATATTGACCTACCTCAGGTCCCTTAAACAGCAGGTGGGGATGGGGGCAGATGGGACCTTAATTTTAATGGGTGAACATCAAGCCACAGAATGAGCCTCCAGGGGCAAACTTTGATATCTGAATGCTGTGGACTAACTAGAAACAAGTCGGAAAACGGGGCTGGTGGGGTGTGGCTCATCAGGAAAAGGTGCTTGCTATGGAACCTGGCAGCCCAAGTTTGAACCCTAGAACTAAAGGTAAAAAGAGAAAACTAAGTCACTTGTTTTTTGGTCCACACCATCAGCATCGCCATCAGCATCGCAGGACTGTCACGAGGCCTAAATAGGTTAACAGAGTTCAGGTGCTTAGAACGGGGCTGGGCGTAAGAGCAAAGCCATTCGCTAAGTGTCGGCTTCTGCAGACAATCAAATCCGCCTGCCTTACACTGAGTCTCTGGACCACCTTTATGCTTCTCACCCGTACACTCAATTCACAGACACAGAGTCTAGCACCTTCTACAGTTATGACCTAAGAAAGGCCAGCTCCTAACATCAGCGTGGAGGCCTCGGCTAGTAACAGCCTTTTCTAAAGGACATCTGGCTTCAGCTGATAATACGGCAGAGTAGACTGACAGTGGTCACATGTGGAGATCTACAAGGAGAACGAGAGGGCGTGCATGCCCGCCCGGAGAGTGGCTCTTTACATTCAGAGACAGCGTCGGCCTGCTCTCTCTTTCTCCAGCCACCAAGTACTGTCCATGTGGCCACTTTTGGGCATAGATTTCTATAACTGGGAATGTGTTATATTTAAAGCATTTCCCTAGAGTCCTGTCATCTAAGTAAAGGCAGTGGGCCAATCCCGAATGCAGAAGGCCCTTCCCCCACACCACAAGCAGATAACAGATAAGTGTTCTGGGAGAAAAAAAGTCACAAGGGTTCCTGCTGGTCACACAGGCCCAACAGACGATCTGCAGGAAAGCTGTCTCTTCCTCAGAAAGGATCCGCAAGACAGGAAAGGAGCGAGCCTCAGTGCTGGACCTAGCGGCTTGAGGACACCAGAGCTGCCACCTAGTTCCCATGAGAAGGCCTTCTATACCTTTCCCACAGCCTCCCAGCCTCCCTCAGAAACAGAGAAGCCAGTCAGCACCCACCCATCCAATGCTGTCCCTTTCTGTCCTTCAAGGTCCTCCCCAGCTTCAAACCCTGGGTACATTTTCTGCCTAGATTCACATCTTTCAAACAACACAGCAGCTCCCTCCTCCTAGTATACATCATTAACTCTTTCATAATTAGGTGGGATTCTGTGAACATCTCCCCCAGTTCACAGCTCCTGTAGGAATGCCTTCTATGCATTAACAACGTGTCAGTAGAAAACACGATGCTGGCCTTGGCAAGCCAGTGTGAGCCGTGCTACTTATGTGCAGGAAAAAATAATAAGAATCAAAGCAATTTTAGGTCTGGGTGTGGAAGGGCAAGCCTTTAATCCCAGAACTCAGGAGGCAAAGACAGGTGAATTCCCATTGAGTTTGAGGCTAGCCTGATCTACATAGTAAGTTCCAGGCCAAACAGATCTATACACTAAGAGCCTGCCTTAAAAGATAAAATGATAAAATAAAATAGGAGAAGATCTGGGAAGGAGGTAGGATTGGAGAAGGGAAAAGTATGATCAAAATATATAAAAACTATTGTTTCAATAAGAAATTAACCATCCTATTAACTTAATATTTTTAAAAAGGAAAATGTTTTAACGATATAATTCACCAAGTCCAATCCATGTCCAGTATAGTCGTGTCAGTGTGAACGCAGCAGAAATGTATTAATGGTATGTCTTCATTTGTTCAGTCTGTGGAGCCCACTGTCTTTTCCACTGGAAGATAGATGTTAGTTGAGCAGACATGTTCTAAACCGTAGAGAGCCATGGCTACTGAGCTGTGCAGTGTCCTCTACGCCGTGACTGGAAACTCCCACAAAGCAGCTGGTACATTAGTGAGTACCTGTAAGATACCAACTATCAACAGACCACTACTGTCAAAGCCTAAATAGATGTCACGGACTACAGTGGACAGCAGCTGTCTGTGAGATATGGCAGAGTTCACAAAGCCTCCCTGACTCAGTGTGACATGGCTCTTCTCTCTCCTCCTCCCCTTGCCCTCCCCCACCGTGTGCCTGTGTGTGTGTGTGTGCGTGCACGTGTTACACACAAGCAAATGTATGGTACCTGTCTTGGATGCCTGGTCCTTAGCGTGCAATGCGAGATGTGTTGGGTCCTTCAAAGGTAGACCCTGTGGGAGATACTGGCCCTCAAAATTATGAGAATTAAGGCAGCATTCACATGGGCCTCCTGAGAACAAGCTTCCCACGGGAGAGAACATGAGGACACGTCCCCACATGAGAACAGGCTTCTGTCATTATATATCATCTGCCAAGACCTCCCAGAGCCAAACTGATGGCTCCCAGAGAACTATGGGCTAAATAAACCTTGTATTTTCAATAAAGTTATGGGGCCTTGAGTGTTTGGTTACAGTACCGAAAGGTAAGTTAATATGCTGGCTCTGCTGCAACAGCCATGACGGGAAGAACAGCACTTCTGGATCCCTGAGCTTCACACTCGCCTTCGCTGGGTTTGAATGTGTGGTTAGTAACAGAGGTCTGCACACTGCTTGAAAATACGGCAACATGTCTGAAAATCAGGACAAGGAAAGGTCAGGAGTTGTTGAAACGAACGGGCAGGTGATGGTTCACTACGATCGTCTCCTTCTGTGTGCGTGTGTGTGTTTGAAATTCTGAAGCCACAGAAATGAGAACAGACCCTTGTCCTTCCCCTCGCCACGTGTGCTGTTAGAGGCAGCATCGGCACTGAGGAGAAAGATCCATTGCTCAGTCACAGCTGGAGTCGGCGTGTGGGGGAGTTGCTTTCTCCTGCACTGAGGGGCAGAGCACAAAGCTAAGGCCCAGTGGCCACACCAGGCGGAGGAGCAGCCAGACACACCACACACACCCATCACGAGAAGATCCATTGCTAGGGCGGGTCTGCAAGCCCCTCTGAGTTCACAGCGACTCTCTGCATAGGGCATGAGGCTAGGAGATCACGTTTCTTCTTCTTCTTCTTCTTCTTCTTCTTCTTCTTCTTCTTCTTCTTCTTCTTCTTCTTCTTCTTCTTCTTCTTCTTCTGCTTTTTTTTTTCTTTTTGGTTTTTCATGACAGGGTCTTTCTGTGTAGCCTTGGCTACAACTTGGCTGCAACTCCCTGTGTAGACCAGGCTGGCCTCAAACTCATAGGGGTCCCCCTGCCTCTCCTTCCCTAGGGCTGGGATTAAAGGTGGGCACCACCACCACCTAGTTCATTTTTCCTTTTTAAAAAACTATGATTTATTCTTTGAGAATGTCATACAAACAAACATGCAACATATTTTAACCACATTAACCATTCTCCTCAACCCCCCTTCACCAATCCCTCCCCGACTCCCCGCCTAGGCCCCAGAGCTAAATAACCAGCACCCAGTCACTGCTGCCCAGTGACTCACGAGTGGAATAGTCACTGTGCTGTGGTCAACCTATCAGAGCGCACACCCTAGGGAAACGGCCACCATCAACCATCAGCAGCTCCTCCCTAGGGGAGGGGCTTGTGGAAGGTTGACTGGCTTGCTCTAGTGCAGGTAACAGTCTGGTCGCAGCTCCCACGCACACTCATCAGAAACCACTACTTGTCCCAGGTGTCCCCAGCCTCCATCTTTCCACCCCTTCTTCCAATATGTTCCCTGAGCCCTGGGGAGAAGGGGTGTGCAACGTGGATGTCCTGTAGCTGGGAACTCCACAGACACTCTCTACACTTTGACCAATTCTGAGTCTGTAATAGTTATCATTAATCATCACAAGTTGAAATTCTAACTTTCAGAGTTAGGTCCCTGAGCTCTATATGAGGTTAGAGTCTGTATAAGAAAGGCACGAGAAAGAAGATCTCTCTCCACCGTGTGAGGACACATCAAAGCCAATGTCTGCAAATCAGGAAGTAGGCCCTCACCAGCTACCTCCCGGTAGCTTCTTCTTGGTCTTGCAGATTCTAAAGGTTGGAGAAATGGTCTCTCTTATTACTGCAGCTTAAACCAACACAGCATCTTTGCATTATTTCAAAGGACTGAGAACAAGCCCCTGGCACTTTGAACTTTGTTAATAAGCACGGCACTAATAACCTACTGAGGGGAACCCCAGTGAACAATTCCTTTGGCAAGAACAACACGACTGAAGATCCTGACCCAGATGTAAAGGGTAATTCACAGTTACACTCGCCTGCCTGCCTGTTTACAACAGCTCTTTCCAACATCGATAGTGGTTAAAGTAAACAGTACGAACTGTCCTGATGATAAAGAGTTCGTGTTCTGTGTTGAGGTCAGAGTTTCTGTATGAGCATTGAAGATTCCCTCACCAATTCCTCCCGACGTCCTTGGCTTGCACCTTGTGAACGGTGTGTGTGCATGTGTATGTGCCTTGCGCCACAGCACGGGGAGGGTCGCCCGTTAAATAAAATGAACGACTTGGATTGCAACAGGCTTATTCCAGAAACGCTACCGAAAGTCACAGGGAGTCACTTGGCTCATTTCTAAAGTGATTAGACCTCGAGCTACAGCTGGGCAAGCAGCTCATCTATTTCAACTACGTCAGCTCTACCGGTTAAATTACACAGGAATCTTGGGAGGAATGAGCCTAGGTTAGGTTTGCTGTCTGCAGCCTCCCTCCATCCTAGATCCCCTTTCTCTACCTGGGCTGCTCTACTCCAATCTAGGTAACAGAAGATGTCACCGAAAGGAATGGCTATCAGAATGACAAACAACGAAGTCAACTTCAGGCCACCCAGAACAAGCGGTCAGGAATAAAGACATGCATACCCAACTGCGTGAAAATCCCTCTTCCTGTCCTCTGCCTTCAAGTGACCTTGTGATTCACTTCCCATGGAATCCAAAGGGCCTGAGTGCAGGGAGGTCTCTGTCTGCATACACTCCAAGGTACCGCCCCCAAATCATGGCAGCTAGAGGACTCATACAGCTGTCCCCAAAACACCCTTGGGTTCAAGGCAATACACACATGCACAGAAGCCCCCTCGGGCTCTGAGCTCGGCTGTGGGGACAGCGCCCTGTGCAGCCTAGAGTTAGGTTTCAGCACCGCACAATCTGATGGACTTGGCATCAGATGGGCCACAGAAATGGGAGCCCAGAAAAGGCAGCATTTTAACAAAAGAGAGAGGGGACAGGGAATTGCTGACACATTGTACAATGTCCATTCATTTGGGTATTGAGAAAGGTATGTATGTAGATAAGCATGTGTATGTGTATGTACGTATGTATGTACACACACACACACACACACACACACACACACACACTCATTGTCTCCCCCACCCCCGACTGAGTAAAAACAAAATCAAAGCAGTACATCAGCCAAGCCTTCCCCCGCAATAGCACAGATCACTCACCCACGACTCTAACCGAACAGGAAGTTGTTGGGTTATAGTTAAACTTTTCCTCCCACTTGCCTCCCATCCTGTGCTAAATCTGAGTCTCTGGCTTAGTGAAGGGATCAACACAGCCACAATAACTCTGTGAAACATGTGCAACAAAAGCCTACAAGATGGGTGTTCTAAAGCTCTGAACGTGGGATGGCTCTACTCACTCACAGAGAGATCTCCCTCCCGCTCTCCCAGCCCTCCTTTCTGCTGGGTTCTCGCTCCAGGGATGGGCTGAGTTCTCAGATACACTCAGGGGCTTTCTGCTGCTGTCTCCTCTCTGAAGCAGCAGCACTGGGGAGAGGCACTGACTGAAGTCACAGTGTATACACAGACAGACACACAAAGACGCATGCACATGCACACACGCACACTTCATGTTTGGATCATCCTCAGTCCTCCAGACCTGAGACTGTTTTCAGTCTACAGAGACAAAGAGAATATCCAGTAAATAGTACAACCCATACCCAGCTGGCAGCAAGATGCCAGAGGGTACCAGGAAGTGCTTGCCCATTAAAGAGTTAACCTCTGAGAACTTTCATCCTTTAAGGAGTTCAGTAAGGGAAACTTACCAACCTATTTAGGTCTCAAAAGCGACAATGAAAAGATTATCTCTTTCTAAAGTTGGAAAAGTAGGAAACCCAAGAAACGAATGGCCATAAAACCTACTATGCAGAAAGACCAGCAAAGTTACATGTCAGTTCATTTCTTTCCACGATTTTTTTCTTCCTATAAACAGGTGGATTCTTGTGAACAGTCCACACCAGCTCAACCCATAGTCCCAGCATCCATACTGGTTTTCAACCATCCTAACCCTGCGATCCTTTACTACAGTTCCTCATGCTGTATGTTGTAGCAACCCCAACCATAAAATTATTTCCACTGCTACTTCATAACAAATTTTGCTACTGTTATGAGTCATATATAATGTAAACTTCATCTGTGATTTCTGTAAAAGGGTCATTTGACACCCCCCCCTCAAGGGGGTCATGAACCACGGGGTGAGAATCAATGATGTAGACAAAGGCAAGTTTGATGATCCATGTTTCCCACTGGCTCTTAGAAACAAAGGCTATCATTGGCACAAGTTAACTTGGAAGGAAACCATGACTAGGAACTGGATGGGCAAGAATGTGAAGAGACAGCTAGGCTATATTCCTCATCCAAATGGCCCCTACCCATAACCCTTTGAAAGAAGCAGAGTCAACAGAGACTAATAAAGGGTTTCCTTGCTTGTCAAACCCACCATAGCCTACGCAGTGGTGAGCTGGTCACGCTCTACTTAACATGTATCTGAACCCAGTGAGCTTTGCTACACACACCCTGCTGGCCTCTGACCCTACTTTTAGACTTCGTAATCTGTAAGTGGAAGCCCTGTTCATTCATCTTTATGACTGTGTCAGCATACAGTAGGTGCTCAAGAAATACTGGCTGAATGAATGGGCTAAGCTTTTACTCATAACGAGAAAACGGAGGACACCTCCATTTTCGTCTATTAAATTTCTTCTCCTATTAAATAGGCAGAAAGGAGAAGGCTCCCTCCTGGGCCTATCTACAGTCTCCTTCTGAGTGGAAAAGTCAAGGGACAGGTAGGGTGACGGACCCACATATGGTTTCTTCGGGCTATTGTAGTATTCCAGGGGGCTACGTTTGCAAGCCATGTTGACTCTGGGAAAGGGGATGAGGTCCACCTGTATAATGATGTATACATACCTACCTTATTTAAACATGTGCTGTCACACTTCAGAACCACTGCCCCACACCGCACATTAATGTTACTGTATGTTTAAATACTGGGCTAAGAGAATGGGACACAGACGGACGGATGATGATAAGACAGGTATGCTTTTCATCCCCCGGCGTCCATATTCCCTTCCACCTCAGCTTTCCTAAACTGAACAGTACTCTCCAATAAGGAGAGTGCAGATAGATCAAATGCTCAGGCAATTTCTAAAGGTCTGAGTGACCAAGATGTGTAACCGCCAGCCACTTCTAGTCCATGTCAATTAAGAAGCCAAGGGCTGGCTGCTCCCCTGCAGCTACACAATGACATGAAGAAGTCAAAACCCAGGACACCCCCTCACCAACCCCCCCCACGCAGGGATACGTTGCCTCTGACACAAAACAGGCAGCCCACGCTCCCAGTGTGTGCAAAGTCTGCACAAATGTCTCTTTAGAAAAAGATCCACTCAGAGAGGCCAGAAAGCCTCTCCTTGCAGGTTAGCATGAGGTAAGCTTCTACTCCAGTTGCCTGCTTAACCTCACTGACAACATCCATAGCTTCCAGTCCTGTGTTCCACCTAGGCCTTGGCAAAGACCTACAAGTAAAGTCAAAGCCACAAATGCTCTGGGGCAGAGGGAAACCCTATGGCCCTAGGCTCGATAAGTCCTTCCAAGTCTCTCCTCTCTGTGCTTCTGAGAGACACATGGGGAACTCAGGCAATGAGTTAGGAACCCCATGACATTCTTACACCATCAACCCAGAATCAGCCACCTACTTAGACCATGCTACCATCAAGGTTGAGGTAGGAACCTCACTTTCTCCCCATAAACCCTCTGTCTGCTGGAGACCTGGCTGACCTGGTGTTCACTATATAGCCCTGGTTGGCCTTGAATGTCTTAAAGCAGTCCTCCTGCCTCAGGCTCCTGGTTATTTAAATATAGATACAGAACACCACCCCTTGCCTCCCTACACTCACCCAGCAAATGCTACAAATGCTTTACCCTTCCTTAGCTCCTCTGTACCTGTAGCTTCTCATCCTCCTGCACACAAAGGCTTTGGGAATATTTCCTTTGGGTACACTGTCCCCCTTGTCCCTTCAGTTCACTCTTATAAATGGCTGGGCACCCACACAGCTCAACAGGTATTAGGTGGGATTGCTTCTCAAGAAGGGCAAAGATGCTCTCAGAAAGTCAATTTGGCAAACACAGAGACAGACCCAGGGTATCATGGGAACAGGGGGATGAGGGAGGAGCCTGGGAGGCCTTAAGAGCTGGGACACGGACTTAGTGTATCCGATTGGATGACAGCACAAAATACAAGTCCCCAGAGGCCTCTGCATACAGCTGAGAAGTACAGCTGAACAGGGCTAAGAAGCGACCAGGAGCCGGCAGGGTGGGAGAGGACTGCACACTTCAGTGTGGGGCCCTCAGGAGACTCCAGCTGAACCGGAAAGCAGAGTGCAACACCTGTGGGGCCACTGCCCCTAGAGTCCCTGGTGTCACCCAGGGCCTTGCTGGGTTTTTCCCAGGAGTGGTTTTAGGACTTAAAGCCACAGGCACAGGCTCAACCCGTCATCATGGGGGCCACCAAGTCGCTGGCCCTAATTAAGGTTGCCTGAGACACAGGCGTGTCCACCTTCTTCCAGCAAGGCCTGCCTCTAGATAAAGGCCTCTCTACCACAAATGCCAGAGGCTGGGTTCTCCAAGCAGCTCTCTGCTGCCCTTTAATTTGGCGGTACCCGGACAGTCTCGTCTGAACCCAGCCATTTAAGATTGCCAACCCTTTCTCTAATCGTTGGGAATACATAAATCAGGATTGAGGGATACACAGGATTAGAGGCTACATGCTACAACAGGGCCCTTCATTTCCCCTCAGGTTTGGAAAAGGCATATGACCACTGGGCTGTGTTCTGACTGGAACAGGCTCACAACCCCTGAGGCAACCCAGACCTCGGCTTGTCAGGAGACCCATCTGAAATCCGTAGAATCTGCTGCGAGAATTCTTTCCACGTTAAAGCCATTAGTCACTGAGTCCAAGGCCTGCTTCCCTCCCTAAGTAAATGCCTCCCTCCACAGACAGTACTGAGAGGCTGCCCAGTCCCACAAGCCTAGTGTTGCACACTACCCTCTCAAGAACCCTACAAAGCCTTCACCCATCCTAGAATTAAGTCCAGCCAACCCGTTTCACACATGTCTGAGACACATCATGATTTAGGTGACAGGATTTTATTTTTCTCGGTGCCACATAAAACAAAGGGGACTTGAGGAAACTAGTATTTTCACAGACAGGAGCACTAACCCTTAATGCCAATGGTGACAACTGGGGAGGTTGGCTCTTAAGTGTCATGAGTTTCATGAGTCAAATCTAGATCCGGAGTGTCTGGGACATTTCTGTCGCTGGGATTCTCCAAAGATTTCTCCGCTCAATCAATACCTGTATAGTGGCTAATTCTACCCCTGTTCCGCCCCAGTTTACTGACCTTGCCTTCCCCCCCCCCCTCCATCTCTACAGACATCAGTTCATAGTTCTCTGCAAACCTCAGTCACTCCATGACACCTTGGCCTGTTGCTCATTCTAGGCCGCTTCCATTTTCCATCCTCCTCCAGGAAGCTGCCTGTGGCTCCCTGTGGTTGCTGCCTCTCCCTCTCACCTCCTCATTCTCCTGGGCTTCAGCTTTACCAGGTTGACCGTATGAAATATGGTGGTAGAGATGCAGCCTGTGCCGACTGACCTCCGAGGGACAGTCTGCCCTTCTCCACCACAAACCGGCTCTGTGCTCTGAGGGAGCGTTGCTGTGTCTCTGTGTGCTTCCATTATTCTGTCTGTCAAATGAAACGACCCACTTCCAGGAGCTTTAGAGATGACACACATACATGCTCATTAGTATGTAGCACACGGTAAATGTTCAACAAACTAAGCTACTATTATGTTGCCATTGCGTTTTAACAACCTGCCTATTTGTAGACATCCTCCACTCAGCTTGAGGCATCGGAGCAAACTCCCAGCACATCATCTGGGCCAAGCACTACAGCTACCTCACTAGAGCTAAAATAATAAGGACGATGAGATGACGATGATGACGATGATGATGACGATGATGATGATGATGACGATGATGATGATGACGACGACGACGACGACGACGACGATGACAACGATGGATGACAATGGTGTCAGATGCCTGGTTTAATGGCCATGTGTCTGTGTTCATCACACATGGAAGGCATCATTCTCTGGGACTCCATGCAACCCGATTACAAACGCTAACTAGATGTACAACCAGAGGAAAATTAATTCTGGGAGAAGAGGAAACTGAAAAAAAAAAAAACTAGGAATGGAAGGCAAGAAAGAAAAGAACAAAGTCCAAAAAAAAATTGGCCTAAGCAAAGCCAAGCAGGATTAATGTACACAGCCATCCCGGGGCTCAGGACACATAGAAGGGAGAGAGAGGCTGGTCAATGCAGAAGAAGCCCATCTGGCAGAGGTGAATAAAAAAGGAAATAGGGTAGCCAGATCTAAACTGCAGAAAAGAAGTCCAGGCCAGTTAGGGGCCACCATGGAGTGCAAGAGGATCAGATAAAGAAAGGGGTGGGAGGAAGGGCAGAACCCAAGGATCCTTGAAAAGGAAAGTTCAACAGAGCCCAGGACAGAAATCTAGTCTTCTTGGATCTAATAAAGGAAAAGAACAAATTTTAGAAGCAGGTTGGAATTTGGGAAGAGAAGAAGGAGACACCTTCATTCCCTTCCTCTTCTCATGGAATCTGCATTTAGTCTATAGGCTGAGGTAAAGGTACAGCCTCCATGTGGTTCTCTGTGAGAGAGGGTTAGGGAGGGATGACAGCCAGAGATGTGAGTTGATTCTGGTGTTCTCTGAGGACAAGGAAGAGATATATGAGACATCTCACACATTTCTATAAGAACACTAAAAAGGAAAACAAAAGGAAAAGTCCAGGAAGAGACTAAAACAAGAACAAAGACCAGAGGGAAACCAAGACCAGACCAGATGCAGCTTGAAGCTAATTGGTAAGAAACACTCAGGTTGGGTGACAGGTCAGATGTTGTCACAGAGCCCAGAAGAGTGTCAGCAGGGAGGGGTGCGCGAGTTCATCAGGGAGGATCCAGATGAACTGTGAGGCACATCTCCTAGTTCACCCTTAACCCAGCCTCAGCGAGAGATCACAGAGAAGCCTTGGCTCATCTAGGAAATGCATTCCTGTAGACAGTAGCAGGGGACCCAGTGGACTTACAGGAAGCATCTTAAACATTTACAACAGTGACCCCTCGAACTGAAATACGACGAGCACAGAACAGAAAATCCCAGGTTTAAATCTCAGCTCTTTGCGGGCTAAAGACACGGAGAGCTTTTGTTTTCTGAGCTTTGATTTGGGAGATGACAAAGTTCTGCTGGTGTTGGCTGCATAACGATGTGAATTTACAAATCTGCATCTGTGTAAGCATGTGCCCAAGGAGGGCAGACAAGGGCTAGATCCCTTGGATCTGGAGCTACAGACAAGCGTGAGCTCCCTGAGTGGGTGGGTCCTCTGGAAGACCAGCAAGCAGTCAACCTGTGAGCCGCCTCTCCAACCCCTGAATGGATTTAATGCCGGTTTAGTTTTCTACTTAAAAAAATGGTTCAAACAGTAAATTAGTAATTAGCAACATTGACAGCTGCAAAGCACTAAGCTAGAATTCAAAGTCTCCAGGGCATTCACCTCTACGGCTAGAGACCAAACCCAAGATGCTGGTGAGAGTCTGCAATGTCTGAGGGGCCTCAGGAAAAGAGCCGCGTGAGTCCCCACCAAGAGGGAAGGCAGCATTTCTATCCACCTTTGTTCTCTTGCAGGCACAAAAAAATCCACGTGTCCCATCCTGTCAGACATGTTTATTCCAGCCCACAGCCAGGGAAAATGGCTCATGAAGGTTGATGCTGGAAGCAGGGTGCTATCAGATCAACGTGATCCAAAGACAGAAGGCTGGCCCTCCATGCTTAGCTCAGGTACTGTAGGAACTGCCCCTCTTGTCTCTGTTTTCAAACTGCCCTTTCTCTTTCACACCCCTGCGGTGGGTCTACAAATGGGTTTTCCCTCATAACCATAGGCAGCTAAGAACATACTAAGTGGCCATTTTGTTTCAAAATGGCAAACAAACCCATAGGATTAACATCACATACATCCCGACACTGTCTAACAGCAAGCCTGGCTTGATGATAAGAGAATGGAAAAATCAATACCACTGGATGTGACCAGAAAACAGACAAGAAAGTGTAAGAGAGCATGCTAAGGTGGCAGTCTCGGTGTATCTAGTCACCAGCCAAAGCCAGGGCAAAAGAACCCCCTGCTCCATTCTTAGCTCTCCCCGCAGGACCCCACCCAACACAAGCAAATTCCACAAGCTTATCTATCAAGCTTTGACTCACTCCATTCCTGAGACATGAAAGAGACCCCGTTTGTGACACACAGGCCCTTTCCCACACATCTAATGATGAATGAATGCAGATCTCCCGATTTAGATGGATAATTTAACTGTGTCTGGCTTTGCAACCCTTGTTGCCAAGGAAGTTTCCCGCCACTGGATTTCCTTTTGTTCTGCTTGAAATGTTAGTTGGGGGGAGGGGGGCTCTCCGTAAACAGCAGCAGGAAAATAAGGCCTGCCGCCCACACACACACACACACACACACACACACACACACACACACACACACACACACACGAAAAGTGCAGTCCTCCGCAGATCCTGATTGCACAATTAGAGAAGGTTTCATCCCCACAGCTTTGGGTTCTACTTTCTCTATAAATACTTACTCATTTTCTAATTAAACAAACAATTAGTAGAAAGCACAGCCTGAGAAACTGTGTAGGTGCCAAGCAAGGGGTAAATAAGACGAGTTGGGCTCCTAATGTTTGCACAAACAGAGAGGTCCATCAGCCTGGACCAAACCGGAAATGCACATTCTTAAGAGCAGGCTCGGGAAAACAGTCCAGGTAATTTCGTCTTGTTTTTACTCGTTTTACAATGTGCTATTTAGTGGGTTTCCAGTAAGACTCAGCAAACTCAATAGACACAAAGCCAGCAGTGACCTTCCTAGATCTCGAGCTAAAATCTCCTGACTCAGTGTGGCTAAACAAAGTTAATGTTTACTCTTCAGGGCTTCAGAGCTGGTCACGGGGAGAAAAATGGCTGTGACACAAGGAAATCCCTTCACTCTATAAAGGAAGCCGGTACCAGCATCTTGCTCCAGGCACTTGCAGAAGGATACTTCTGCAGGCACAGGCTGTGTTTAAATTCACTAATTATGGTGGTTTAAATAAGAAATGTCCTCCAAGGGCTCAGTTATTTAGACAGTTGATCCCAGCTGGTGGCGTTGTTTGAGGATATTATGGAGCCTTTAGGAGGTAGCGACCCTGCGGGAGGAAGTACATCGCTAGAGAGTATATAGTCCCACTGCACTTCTGTCTTCTGCTTTCTGTGCTCATTGAAAAATGGTGGGCTCAGCTTCCTGCTCCTGCTACTAAGCTACTTCTGCTGCCATGCCTCTCCGCTGTGATGTTCTCTCATCCCTTGGGAATCTTAAGTCAAAATAAACATTCTTATTTAAGTTGCTTTCGGTCCTGGTATTTCATCACAGCAATAGAAAACTAACTAATATACTAATTTAAAATCTGTGTTGATTCATTAATTCACTCAGTGATTATTTACAGAGCAACAGTTACCACGAAGATAAATAATAATACAAGTCTGCCCTCCTGGAGCTTCCAGGCTGCAGGGAGGGACATGGGAGGAAGAAGCCATGAAAATAAAGTGGGATAGGCAGAACAAAGAAAGAGAAGGGAACCAGGGTGCAGAGGGACGAGGACAGGGGTGCCCTGGCTGGGACTGTTGGAGAAGGGTTCTCCAAGTCTGGAGAACAAGACTTCCAGCAGGGAACAGCAAGCACATTGGTTCTGGAATGAACGGGAAATTAGACCCTGCGAGCTTGCAGGCAATGGTCAGATTTCTAACTGGAGTTTCACAAGTCCACAGCAGCTAGTAATTAAAGTACAAATGACTGTATGAACAACAAGTTTATGTGCTTTGAGGAGACCCCTTGAGAGGCGGGCTTCACGGTCAACACCACATGCATAGCACCCAGGATTTACCAGGGGCTCGCTCTGAGTCCTTTTTAAACATTACACATGAGACAGTGAAGCCAGAGAACAGGTCTAGTAGGGCAATTGACTCATTGCCCGTCTAATGTTCATTTCCCTTGTAAAATAAAACAAGCATACAAGGTTTCCCAATGGTGGACAAGGCAAGTCCCAACCAGTGTAACAACACACTAAGTTTGCGTGCTTCCTGGCACAGGAGGCTGTAACTCTGTAGAAGTTTGAAGGGAGACAGCGAAGCTGCAATCTCTAGAGAGTCATTTGGAATACACGCATTGCAAGTCTCTCCAAAGGCATTATAAAATGGGGGGCAGGGGGGTCCTCTTCTTGCATCGAGTATGAAGTAAAATCAAAGGACAGCCCCAGTCTCTAAGGAATACAAGGCCATAACCACGGTAAGGGACATCCATACGTCCTTCATCCACCCAGAAGTACAAAGCAGGAAGAAAGGCATGGTGGAAGAACGCTGTCCTCTGCTTCCTGTCAGGAGAGACCAGGGCTGGCTCCTACTTCCTTTCCTAGTTAGCTAAGCCCCGAGAACAGAACTGAAGCACTCGGCTCTGTGCCAAGCGGGCGAAGACTTCTTCGGGGTTACCTCAAGCTGGGGAAGGAAGTTTTTGCTCATTCTATCCACATAAGGACAGTGTGGAAGAGACAAGAGCAGGAAAACTACACACAATGAAATGACAAGACACCACACAAGGTGCATCCGAAGAGACCCTCCTTGAAAGGAATCATTCTCAGAAGGCGGGGCATGAAGGAGACTGGGCACACGCACGCACAACCCAGATGTGGGCCCACCAAGGAAACCCAGGCCAGGATTCCAAACTCCTGTGTGAAAGTCCCCAAGGGGTGAGGGAGAGGGGACTGCGCTCATTCCAGAGCTATTTCAGGCACTATGACTTCATCCTGCTTGCTGAAGCAGACAGGCGGGCCCCATCAATTCATGTCACCACAGGGGAGGGAGACCCAGACTGGAAGCCACTCATTTGTCCCGCCTGGTGTTAGGGCATCCTGAAGCTGGGGCCCTGGCACCAGGGTGGGGTGGGAAGGCACCGTTTCTTTTATTTCTTGTCTTTCCCAAACCTAAGGGTATTTGACAAGTATCACATTTCATGGAAGCAACCACCAGGCCTACCCAGACAATGGCACTGGGGAAGCTGCAGCCAACGCCAGGAAGCCTTTCTGCTGTGATCAGCTCCACCTAACCATGACCTCTCTTCCCCTCCTAACACTCTTCCTCAGCAGAGTGGAAGAGACAAAGGCTGAGGGTTTGAGCAGAGTGAGGTAGACTCCTGTACCACAGGTCACTCTGGGGCACAGGGTTCCCTCCCACTATCTTTCCAAGAACTCCAAGAACCCAAAGGAGCAAGGGACAGCCACAGGACTGACTATATGTATGTGTACTAACCCTCTGCCAGGCACTTGTCAGTCTTATTAAAAACTCCCAACCATCCTAGGAGGTTAGATTCCGATCCCTCTTGCTTCCAATCCCCAAAGAGAGAAGCAAGTCACAGAGCTGGGACAATAGCCAAGCTACGAAGACACACTTCTGGTAAGACTCAAAGCGAGCGAGCCCTCAACCATCAGAGGGTAACAGGATTCAAATGCTTTGCCCTCCTCTGAGGGGAAGGTGTGAGGCTTACAGAAGACCCCGATTCTCCACCAGTCTACCAGATGTGTCACCAGGAAGCATGAGGGAGGAATGAATGAATTCACAATGGTAGCCCAAGAACCAGGCCAGACTTCCACTTCGTCACAGGCGCGCCTGGGGCAAAGTCTATCACCCTTGAGCCCTGTTGCAGGCCCTGGTGTGTAAGACTGAGTTTGGTTCTCTTTCCATCCGAGGGATGGAGAACAGCTATGTCAAAGACAGACAAGTGCAGTGTGTGGGGTCACTGGGGTCAACTGCAAGAAGTAGAATAGTTTAATTAGGTCACTACCTCTTAGGGTTCTTGGGATAGTGCTCAAGAATCGCCGCTAATGAACTCCAAAACACCTCACTGGCTCGAGAGAGCCCCAGGCTCACTTTGCAGTGACTCTTCAATTTGCCCTCCCCAGACCCCAGCAACCATGAATCTTCCTGGCTCTCTGTCCACCTATTTAGACCGGTTCACACGAGGGGAACTGTATGACAAGGGCATCTGAATTTAAGGGGCTTTTCAGAGTCATCTAAACTGCAGTGCGTACCAGCACTTCGTTCTTTTTAAGCTCGGGTAATATTCTATTAACTAGATATCACGATCGGCTCCTGCAGTCAGTCAACGGAAGCAGCGTGGCTGGCTTCCATCTTCTGTATGCACAGCACAGCTCACGTGGCGGGCTGCTAGCATTTAAAGTACTCTTACGTCCACTCTAGCACGTATGTGAACCCTGCTGCCATGGCTGTATTTGGGGTGTGCTGCCTTCCTCATTAACCTATCAGGTTCCAACCTTTCTATAAGAAAAATGGCCAAGAATTCCCAGAATTTCCATGGCAGAGTCAGACACAAAGGAATGAGAAGGTGACTGCCAATTATTAGACTTTTAAAACTTACTCATAACTGAGAACGTGTGGCGGGGCTTGTATGCAGCTGGATGTTATTCTAGATACGCATGGGAGACACAAAGGTGGCATGAAAGGCTCAATTAAAAATCAAAATGACACTACAGGAATGCAGAGATGGGGAGGAAAGGACCAGGAGAGGGCGGGCCATGGTCTTCCACTCAGACACTTTCCTTTACTGCTGTCTAATTAGGTGACCTCAGAACACCCTGGCTGCCCTTGTATCAAAGCTGTCGTCCCACAACCACCCAGAGACGATACTCGCCTCAAAGCCCCGTATGTAGAAACCCGGTGAACCTTTGCTACAACCCTCAGCATCCTGGTAAATGTTTGAAGAACAATGTGCCTGATATCAAACCCCGTCGATGGGGAAGGCTGATATTATCACTAATATCCTCAGTGTTCGGCTTCCAAGACCATTCCTCATCAGACAAAGAAAACGAACCAATCCTCTCTCCATGTGGAGAGGCTTACGTCATCCTGAAAAATGTCCCACTTCCCTCAGACCCTCTTCCCATCTAAAGTCTGGGTTTCTGGGTTCCAGGTTTGGTATAAAGAGAATTAAATCACAACGGGTGTATCGAGGGGGCAAAATGCAGCCTCACTCTGGGAAACAAGCCTTTGGGGATTCAGCCCCTGGGTGGCAGCCAGCACAGTGCCAAACACACGCTGATTAAAGAACCAGGCCGCCACATGTCACTTCAAATATTCCTCACCGTACACATAATAGAGTAGGGCAGATGAACATTCTCATACTGTTCCTCCCTATGGGGTGTAAAGGCAAAAGGACCACTGAAAACTGTAAAGGCACTAGGGGTGTGGTGGGGGAAGGGAGAGAGATGGTCACAGTTGTAAGGACAACATGGAAGTCTTCTCCCTTAACATCACTGTGAACATCTGCCGTTGATTTTGTTCTTTTGTTTTCTCCAATCAAAGGTCCTCACTTTAAGAATAAACAATGGAGGGGGCGGTGCTTAAAGACAGTTTCATTGCAAACATTTCAATTTACTGAACAAAGGGAAATAAATGTCTTCTTTTCTATCTCTGAGCCCACCCCTACCCTTCCAAGGTAAATGAAACCAGAATTTTTCCAGAAATGGCCATTTAATCTCTACCTGAACAACTCAGCTCCATCAGGGTACAATGGTGACCACAGACAAGCCCCGGGCCAACCAGTCAGGTGCATTTCCCAGAAATGGGCACACATTTCAACTTAAATTCTGTAAATTCCATGTCATTTTAGTCTGTCTCGGAGTATCACCGTTCTCATCCCAACAACCTGAAAACCTCTCTCAGCTTATGGGCAAGCGGCAAGCTGGTTTTCTAGGGTTTATGGAGCACTGCTCTAAATTGCTGGCACTTAAGTTTCAAGATAGAGTTCCTCTTGTTAATAAGGGAGGGAAATGTAGAAGTCTGAGGGAACCAAACGAGAACCAAGCAAGGGCAAAACAGTAAGAACGCAGCAGAGACCAAGAGCAGCGTTCTGTTACGCGAATCCCACGAGTGTTCAGAGACCCATTTAATTGCATCTTCCTGGAGGGCCAGTTTGAAGACAGGCGAGGGAGGGGGGATGCTTAAAGCTAAAAGTTAAAAGATTACTGACCTGTGCAACTTGGTCAGTAGGTATCCTCTCAACACCTGGTGTTCAGTACAGGACACATTGCCAAAGATAACGCACAAAATGTATCTTGTCCCACCAAGGGTTTGAACCCTGTAAGCTTCCAAACTCTAACAGCTTTGGCGTGGATGTGAGACACTGGGACCAGGCATCCCTCACACCAGGATCTTTTTTTTTTTTTTTTTAAGATTTATTTAGATGGTTGTGAGCCACCATGTGGTTGCTGGGAATTGAACTCATGACCTCTGGAAGAGCAGTCGGGTGCTCTTAACCACTGAGCCATCTCTCCAGCCCTCACACCAGGATCTTAACTGGTCCATCTTTGATCCACGTTTTTATAATAAGAAAGTCTCGTTCTCTCAGGAATGGTTCCAGACTAGAAGCTTAGCTCTGCTTTTTAGTTATAGAACCTAACCTCTCCAAGCCTTCCATCCTAAAAGAATAGAACTAAAAATATCTTTCCCAAACAACCCCAATACACTAATTCCCTCATGAGCCCCCATGCTACGACCACCACGGCACTTTCAGGCAAGATGGCCAAAAACACAGATATCACACGCATTCTATGCTACTCACACATTCACACACATTTACACACATCCTTATGCTATTAATAACACCCTGTCCCCTCTTACTTTCTTTACCCCTAAATCCACCAGTATCTAATTGAGAATCTGAGGTGGTGGTGGCCTCAGAGCCCCACAGACCTACCTCAACGCAAAGTATCTGCAAATGCTGCACTAGGACCTGACTTTAAGAATCCTTTGGGTATTCAAAGTTTTGACCTCTCCTGACTGCCTTGTCCATAGAAGACTCTGTGGTCCACAGCCAATGCTAACTCATGGCTCTGCCACCACAGGGTCTGACCCTTAGATGGAGCATTGCTTTGTGTGAGCAAACCCTTTAACCAGTAGTGCAGAAGTCGTGCCTGATCTCAACTCAGGCGTGACATAAATGCCCACCCTTACTGACATGCACAGAATCTGAGCAGAACCGTCTGTGGTGATGACTTCTTGGTGTGTGAAAATTCACAAGGATCATGCATGGTCAGCCTCCAAAGCTGAAGGGTTCAGACTCCTCTCTAGATACACTAAGACTAAACTTAGGAGCTTCAGAAACTGCAAGAGTCCAACTCTCACCTCAGGAGTAAAACTATTTGCAACGAGGCTGCAGCCAAACAGTACCCTGTGAGGCTCTAACCCTGACGTCCGTCTTCTGGTACCTTCCTTTCCCTTACACACCTGTGGGCTCACCTTCTGGAGGGTTGCCTACCTATCTACCCAGAGTGAAGAGACGGCTTGGAGGGTAGCCATATGCTGTCTCTGGACCCCTGAGAGCTGCTATTCAGCCAGGAGGTGGGGTGGAGGATACACTGCCTGAGGAAGGTAGATGAGGATGTGGTGGGCACATGGACTCATAAACAACCCCCACCCCGTTTATTTTGCTTAAAAGCAATCACAAAAATTTTTTATGTCAAAGCCTCATTGTACAAAATGAAAACACAGAGGGGCTGAGACCACAGTGGACATTCCGGCCCTGCCCAACCCCTGGAGGCAGTGCAAAGGCCAAGGCCAGCTTGGGACAGACAGCTGGACGGATGCAGTAGTTCCTGGTGTAGTAAGGGGTATAGGAAATGACTTGGGTGGCCATAGAGAACATATATGATCGATATATGATTGTGTATACACATACACACACACACACACACACACACACACACACACACACCAGGATATGTATACTAGGCAATGGAATTTGAATAGCATTTCAAGGAAAACTTGTGTTGTTATCGGAATGTTGGCCCATTCCTCTCCCGATACACAGCTTCTGCAGACAGCCCTGTGCTGCTCTGATCGCTCTCTAAAGGAGTGAATGGACAATGTAAACTGTCTGGCTTTGTATTACTTCCACATGACTTGAGCCCAGTGTTTAGCATTATGGAATTTTTCTTTTAAGAAGAAATGTCTCATTGGGTGGCGGTGGCTCATGCACTAATCCCAGCACTTGGGAAGCAGAGGCAGGGGGATCTCTGTGAGCTTAAGCCAGTCTGGTCTAAAGAGTGAGTTCCAGGGCAGCGGGGGCTACAGAGAGAAACCGTATCTTGAAAAGAAGAAAAGGAAGAAAAGGAGGAAGAAGAAGAGGGTGAGGAGGAAGAGGAGGAAGAGAAAGAGGAAGAGGAGGAAGAGGAACAGGAAAAAGAGAAAGGAGGAAAAGGAGGAGGAGAAAGAGGAAAAGGAAGAGGAGGTGGAGGGAGAACTTTCCTAAACACAAACACATTCCACTCACAGGAACTAGTACACAATTCAAAGTTGACAATAATTTTTAATAAATACACTTGACCACAAAAGGCAAAGAGTGAAGAAGTTAAACTCCCATCCAGGCAGAGACAACAGCTGCCAACAGCCCGAAGCACGCTGCATACAGACTGAGCATTCTTACTCAGAAATCACCCACAAAATGCTACAAAGGACAAAACTGTGATGTGTGACCTGGAGTGAGTGAAAAACTCCAGACTGTGGACCTCTATCTTGAGTTAACCTGTATACACACATACATGTGCGTGTATGTATTGTGTGTGTGTGTGTGTGTGTGTGTGTGTGTGTGTGTGTGTGTATATATATATATATATATATATATATATCCACACACATCCACATACATATGAGCCCTTGGGTTCCAAACTCTGTGGAGAATGCTCAACAGTGCTGGTTTCTGGTACCCAGGAAAGAAATACAACAATCCAGGTCCCTCTGTAGCCTGCCAAGCCCCAGCTGTCACCCACAGGCAGGACGCACCTAGGACGGCATGGCCTTCCAGGATGAGAACATCAGTGTGCCATATCAGGGTTGCCTTCTCTGTCAGCAAAGCCTGCAGGGAATTAGGAACACCAGAAACTACCCAACAGACAGACAGACAGCCCACCCAGTGGACACACTCAGGGCCCAGACACTGGGTCAAGGCTCCAAAGCTCTTTAAGCTGCGCCCAGTACATCAGCTCCTGGTGGTAACGGCAGACTGTGTGGTCAGCACGTCATGGAGGCTGCCACTACTCCCACCCCATCACCAAACAAAGAGGGTGCTCAAGGTTTCTGGAGAGCCAAAAGGTGATCCAGGCCTTGGGATTCTTGAGCCTGGGCCACCTGAATAGATAGACGGACACAGCCACACACTGGTTTGCAGCCGGCACCAAAGCTGAAGACCACAAATGCATCTCATGAATGGAAACAGAAAAAAAGAAAAGAACAAAACCTTTTATTTTCTTTACAGAAACCGATTAAACTATCTGCATTTTCTTTAGCATCTTTTTTTTTTTTTTAGTATGTGATGCCACGGCCATGAAAAATAATCTCTAAACCGCCTTTGTTGAGCATCAGAATGAGACAGCTGGTTGCTGGCAGGAGGAAATGTTCAATCTTGTCACTTCCAAAAGGAATTCATATTCATAATTAATGATGCTTTTGTCCATGCCAGAAGGAAAACTTAAAGGCTCAACTATGCTTAAGTAAATTCTCCTCAAGCCAACTGCAATACAATTTTATAAATTATAGAGCAGAGGAAAAGAACAACATCTTGTCAGCTGTGAGGAAGACAAAAAAGACAAAAAAAAAAATTAGATGAACAATGCAGTCATGCTTCAAGAATGAAACAGGCCTAGAAACATTAATTTCTGAAAAATAAAACGCTGGACTTTTCAGTCTTCCCATGAGATAAACACTAACCGAAAACTCCCATCCTACAGGACATGTGTGCCCACCACTACAGTGCCTCAAAGACTCGGTTCTTTATGCCCAAGTGTGCTAGTCAGGAGCAGAGTGGCAGCGATCTACTGGCTAAAGATACTAAAGATAAACTACCACAAGATTCCAGAGGTCAGAGAGATGGTTAAGTGGATAAGAGCACTGAATGCTCTTCCAGAGTACCCAGGTTCAATTCCCACTACCCACATAATGGCTCTCATTTGCAATTCCAGATCCAGAGGACCCGACTGTCTCTCCTGACCCCTACAGGCATCAGGTGACCCATGGGGCATGGACGCAAGCAAGCAAAATATTCATGTGGATAAAACTGGGCTTTGTTTTAATTAAAACAAAATAAATGAGGTTAAAGAGATGGCTCGGCAGTTAAGAACACTGGGTACTGGCTGTTCTTCCAGAGGACCCAGATTCGATTCCCAGCACCCATATGGTGGCTCATGAACTAGTCACACATGTGGATCACATACAGGCAAAACACCCATGCACAAAGAATAAAATAATGATAATTTTTAAAAAATACTCTTTGGTTTCAGAGTCATTCCTATGGAGCTTTAGAAATAAAATTAGAAAACTCTTAAATTAAATAAACTCTAGTGAAATACTTGAAAGAAGTTTCCCTAATGACAATACCCCCAGGACGGGGTCTCCAAATGAGCATCGAGAAGAAATGTAAAACCAAAACCCACTTCATTTGCTCGTCATAAAGGAAAGATGGAAATATCATAGTGAAACCTGGAATTCTGTGTGCTTATTCAGAAATCGAGTTTCATCCAGCAACTAGGTCACGAACCAGGGGTAAAATGATGGATGGAACACAAGTGGGCTACAAGTTCAGGAAATGGCAGGAAATGCCTGCTTCATGGTATGAGCTTTTGTCTGTGATTAAATACATGTCCCCAAACTCATCTTTTAACATCCCGAAGGTTACCAGTCTGCAGCGTGAAGCACATTCATGAGGCTGTGGAAAGAAACATCACGGCTACCAGAGCCTTCATGTCTTGCATTCAGTCTTATTAAGATAATGAAACGCTTGATACCCAGAGAGCACAGTGTCATGATGCCCGGGGCATGTGCACTTTACTAAGTACTACTGAGCTGTTTGCCTTAAAATGGTTAATTTTAGGTTCTATCAATTCACCTCACTTAGAAAGAAAAATAGTTGTGTTGCTATTGTTTAACAGGTAAATTCTCCCCTTGAAGCAGCTTTAGGGCTAGTGACAGAGCCCAGGACATCAGGACCAGTGATGTGACAGAAAAGCCTAGGTTTCAGAGGAGCTGACAGGAGACAGCTAGACCTTTAGGGGGAAAGCTGGAGCACAAAATGACAGAGAACTGAACACAGTCAGTACTCAAGAGAGACAAACACTAACTCCAAATTCACTCACATCCATGTAGGGCCCAGACCTGACCACAAATACCATTAGCCTGATAGTTATCACATTTACAGCGTGTAAATATTTACTTATGATAACGATAATCTGTATATTACAAACTGGAAAGATCATAAACATAACAGCAATTTAGCCCACAGAATCAAGGGGAATTTACAAATGTCCAAGTCAGTCAGGGGCTGGGAGATATAAAACGGGAACTGCTGTGCACACAGAAAGCTGAAGAGCCGAGGCAGGCAGGGCAGAATGGGATCAGAAAAACGCACAGAAGTCCTATGACAGGAAGGCATTAATCTCCATAGTTAGACCTGCTCAAGCTTCACCAGTTATGACACTCTCACATTCAAGAGCTTATCTGAGGTCCATGGTCACCTTGATAGGCAGGCATGGTCACCCTACAGTCTTCTCATGAACAATGAAGCTCAGGTGTGTCAGAATGGACTCCCACTCATGGCCACCTAGTGAGGAAAGAGGAGAGGCCTGGAGCAGTCGCCAACCAGGCTGTGTCAGGAAGGCGGCTCCACGGCCTTAGTCGTCAAGCATTCTGTCTTAGTTACGTGTCTGTGTTCTGTATCTGCTGTGTCAAAACACCATGACAAGGCAACATAGAAAACTAAGTGTTTAAGTGGGCTTGCGGTTCAAAGGGTCAGGGTCCGTGACAACGGAGCAAAGGCGTGGTGGCACCAGCAGCTGAGAGCTCACGCCTTGATCCACAGTCGTGAGGCAGAGAGGGCACTAAGAATGGCTTGAGTCTTTTGAACTCTCAAAGCCAACCCCCAGTGACACACTTTCTCCGACAAGGCTCCCAATCCTTCCCAAACACTTCCACCAATGGGGGACCCAGTGTTCAAAGACATGAGCCCTGGGGGCTGTTCTCATGTAAGCCACCACGTGCTCTTCATCCTGTCACCACTGTCATTTCACTTAATCCCTTACTCATTAGAGCAAGTGCTTGTTTTTTGTATGATATGGAATTCTAACTGTAGTGGTTTCTCCAACGAAATATGGCTTAGAATTGTTAAATGTCTAAAATCCCAACTTAGCTATGCACAACTAAAAACCCTGCTCGAAGGGCCAGCAAGGTTGCTCAGCAGGTAAAGACACCTCCCACCAGGCCTGACAACCCAAGTTTGATCCCCAGGACCCACTTGATATAAGGAGAGAAGCGGCACCCTTAAGTTGCCCTCTAAACTAAACATGCATGCTATGGCATACCCCTCCCCCAAATCAAATGAATAAAATGTAAAAAAACAAAACAAAACAAAAAAGCAGGCCTAGCACAATGATCCAACTTGTCTGCAATTGTTTTGAAAAAGGCATAGCCTTTCTTCCATTAAATTGCCTAATAACAACACTTAAAAGACGCAGTGTAGAGGCTCAAGAGATGGTTAAGGGCACTGACTGCTCGTCCAGAGGTCCTGAGTTCAATTCCCAGCAACCACATGGTGGCTCACAACCATCTGTAATGGGATCCGATGCCCTCTTCTGGTGTGTCTGAAGACAGCTACAGTTTACTCATATACATAAAATAAATAAATCGTTTTTTAAAAAAAACCAATTCAGTGATTTTCAGCTAGGGGCGTTGTTTACTCTTGAGAGGCCCTTGGCACTGGTCAGAGGCCTTTTTTAAACTTATCAACCAGAAGGAAAGACAAGGTACAGGCTAGCTCATCACAAGGAATGATCTCACCTGAAGTCAACAGCACTGAGGTTGAGAACCCCTGATCTAAATTCTAATTAAATAGTCCTGTGTGACTGATCCCAAGGGTGGAAGGAACATAGAGCCAAAATACCCCCGAGACCCAGAACTCCAAACTGCAGAGCTTCACAACTGTGTGGCCATGTCATTTTGAACACCACCAAGCCAGTTTCCTCATCTACAAATTAGGTCCCTACCACCCGAGCTGGGTAAGAACCTTGCAGGTCAAGTCTCAAAGCAGACCACTGTGATGGGCAAAGGCTCTAGGCACTTGTTTCTGGAAGACATCGACACCCCGAGTTTGCTTTATACAAATTCATCTGGAAAGGCAAATGCCAAAGCAACAGGCATCCACCTAAACCTGGGCTCCCCGTCCTCTTCCACACAGACCACCCCCACTCCGTGAACCCACCCGGATCCACCACCCCGGGGAGGCCAAGGGTTGCTGACACAACCCATCATTCCCTCCAGTTACAGTACAAGGAACCCACGCTGCCCCTGGGTCTAAACCGTATCATCAGAACGAAGTGCTGCTCTCATAATTAGCATCTGCCTTTCCAGGGCACAGATGGCGATCACATGACGAAATCACAGATCAAGGGCTGAGATCCTGGTCGGAGAGCGGGGGCTCTGGCACGGTTCTGGGCAGCTGGGGGTGGGGGTCAGGGAGCTCAGGCTGGCCGCAGTCTTTGTCTGCCACCAAGCCCTTCTGGCACAGACTGGGGCAGAACCAGCTGGAGTCAGCAGGTCAATGCCAGGGGTCAGTCCTTCTGTCAGGGCGCAATAGAGGGAGAGGGGATCACCATGGTCCCTCCACAATGTTTTTGTACTAGATGAGGTATCCCTGGCTAACCTTTGGGAAGCTGCTCCACTGTAGCTCAAAGGGCTGTGTTAACTGTGTTAACGGAGTGTTAAAGCCGAGCCAGCGAGCAGGCGAGTGCTGGGGTTTATTCATCTTCTTTGCAACCTCCACCTTCCCCCTTCCCTTATTTTAAGAGGAGGGAGAAGCACCATTGTACTGAACTGTGAAATGCACTCCAATACGGCTGGATATTCGTTTCCATGGTAACCTAGGTCCCTAGGCCTTGGCACACACAGCAGGAAATGCTGCAGATTTCCAGAACCTTGTCTTTTATTAGAATGCAGAGTTCCATGGTGAGTGTAAACATTAGGGAATCTCTGTCTCTCTGTTTCTGTCTGTCTTTCTGTCTCTTCTGTCTCTGTCTCTCTCTCTCCCACCTCTCCGTGTGTGTGTGTGTGTGTGTGTGTGTGTGTGTGTGTGTGTGTGTTATTGTACCAAGACAATGCAATGCAAGCATAAGAGCCAAACCATTCTTACTGTTAATAAGCTTATGTCAACTATAACTGAATAAAAGATAAGCAAAACTTGTCTTTTCCCCTCCAAAAAGGCTATAAGAAAACAAAAATAGCTTCCATTAAAAAAAAAAAAGGATCCAGAAGGAAGCAGAAAAACTGCTTTGTAATACCAGATGACCAAGAATTCCTTATAAACAGAGTGTGTGTGAGAGAGAGAGAGAGTGTTGTGAGAGAGAGACATGGTGTTGTGTGTGTGTGATGGGGTGTGTGTGTATGTGTGTGTGATGGTGGGGTGTGTGTGTATGTGTGTGTGATGGTGGGGTGGCGGTTCCTAAGTCACAATCATGGAAAACAGAGGACAGATGTCTACCCACAGCCCTCGCCACTTCCTTCTTGCACATTGTCACCATGAAACCAACCAGGCAAAGCAAACTACTTAGTGAGCAGTAGTGACAAGGCGAGAGCTGGGCAATCTCCACTTCTTCCTCTTTAGCCTGTGGCCTGGGGCAAGTGACCTCACTGCTAACACTGGCCACTTTCCTAACAAAAGCGCACACTGGGCACTGCTATGGTCTGAAGGGCTTGACTGATAGAGTGCTTGCCTAGCATGCATTAAAGCCCTGGGCTCCATCCCTGGGAGCAGATTAGACACCAGAAATCCAGCATTCAGGAGGTAGAGGGGGGGACCAGGCGTTTAAGGTCCTCCTTGGCAGCACGGTGAATTTGAGGGCAGCCTGGGATCCACATGGACCCTATCTCTCCAGGAAAAAAGGGATGGGGAAGGAGAAGGGTAAAGGGGGAGGGAGAGGGAGAGGGAGAGGAGAGCGATCAAGGAAAGACAGACAGGCATGGGAGGGACAGTAATGGAAGTGCAGAAACATGTACCTTCTTGAATTAAATTTTACTTCAAACTATTAAAAATTAGAACATTACAATCAAATTTCTATTAAAAGATCAATAGAGTATGATAAAGTCCTAGGTTCAATACCAAAAAACAAAACAAAACAAAACAAAACAAAGGAGACCAGGGAGATGCGAGTTTAAAGATGCGAGTTTAAATGCACTCGCTGCTCTTGCAGAGGACTTGGGTTCCACCACTAGCACCCACACAAGCATCTCTAACTCCAGTTCCAGGGGACCCCAATGACCTCTTCTGACCTCCACAGGCACTGGGCATGAATGTGGTGCACATCATTGTGCTAAGAACTAGTATTTTAATTTTTTTTTAAATGATGGGCTGGTGGGATGGCTGAGTGGGTTAAAAACCTGCTGCCAAGCCTCACTACCTGCAGTTTGTTCCCTGCACGCACGCACTCGAGGTATGAAGGGGAAAGTCAAGGAATGCCCACTGAACTCCAGCTGAGCACCACAGCAGGCTCCCCCACACCATACAAATAAAGCTCACACCCACAAACTGAGTGCAGTAAGACTTCTCAGTTGTCAAGTTTCCTTACTATGCATCTGGAAGAATTTACTCCAGGTTCCTGGAGGCAGGGGAGCGTTTGAATATTCATTATCTACTTCATGAATTATTTCCCAATAACCCATTTTCTCCTGCAGTAAACCAGCTTGCAAGTGTTTAGTGACTATGACATCATAAGTGGTTGCCACACTGACATGTTTCTTTGAGCTGGAACTTTGGAGGGTAAGATGAGGAAGCTATGCATTATGGGAGAAAACATGGTGGCACAACATCAAGTCTCTTCAAGGTCGAGTTTACCTCCCAAATTGTTATTTTTAATCTGAGATGGGCAGGGTTCAGACCAAATCAAGCTAATGCCTCCGTGACTAATGACTTTTCCAAGAAAGCTCTACCTCACAGAAAATACCTCGCCTCATCTGTATGATCTACAGCAGCATCTTCTCCCACGAGCATTAACCAATGTTTCACCAACAGTAGCTACAAAGGCTTTTGAGTGGGGTGGTTCAGAGGAAAAGCTAGTTAGTGAACTGGAACGGAAAGGGTGGGGCAGAAGGCAAGGCAATGGTCTCCATTTAGAGTCAAGCTCCTAGCAGCTCAGGGCCCTATAAGCGGGAAGAGGTCACCAGTTGACTAAACTACTTCATACTGCCTAAGACGGATAACCGCTCTGCACAGCTCGGGTCGGTCACCCAGAAAGATACACACATCCTTTCCAAATGCAGATTTTCCTCCTTCCTCTCCACTGCAGCAGAGACTGATGTCCTTAGCTCACCAAGGCTGCAATGACCAAAGTCGGAGAGTGTGGCACACATCCTAACAGGTCACCTGAATGAACACACCCAGGGAGACGGGAGACAGCACTGGACGGAGTGAGGGCGAATGCTGCTTCTCACCACTGTCAGTACTGCTGCTGCCCACAAGAGGACCAGACAAAAACCCGGTTGCCCTCGTCACGTGCTTTGGTGGTGAGGTCTCAGGTGACACGCAGAGTAACAGACCGCTACTCTCTCAGGAGATATCTCAGGGGCACACGGTTCAAAGCAAACACCAACCAGACACAAATTGGTTAACCACCACGAACACTGTGTCTCTGGCAACTGGTACTTCCCACCCCAGGATCAACAATAAAGGGCCACAGGTGGAACAAGACCAGTGCTGCAGAGGGGAGGGTAAAGGGGCTGCCACCTGACTGCCGCGAGTGTGCTGTTCACGGCTTTCCAGAACATACGCACTTGCCTTCCAGAATAATCGAATGCGTAATTAATGTAACCACCTCCGAACGCAGCAACCACAAACGGCTGCGCAAAAATTGTAAGATTCATTTCAGTATACTTATATATAAACAAAAGCATTAATAAAGTAGCTCCGATCGTTCTAGTCTTTATGTATAATGTCATAGTGAGGATTTATAAGGTCAAAGTCAAGCATCATCTCCTATTGTCCAAATTCGACACCACTTCACAGAACGTAAAGAACAGAAAAAAGAAGAAGATAGCTTCCCATCCACAGGCCTGGTTTTAGCAGTCGTGGGTCCTAAGCCAAAGGCACATGACTTAATGCTGACGAGCCAAAATGGCTCCGGGAAACATGGGGAATCCTCCAATCCAGGAGTGCAGTAGGAGAATGCGCCTGTAAGGATGATTCGGAGCCTGGAGCCATGGCAGACTCTGCAGTCTCTGCTCTCTCTAAATGGTTTGGACAGGAAGGCTTAGGAGCTGCGGGATTTATCTTGAATCTGTTTACTTATTAATGGCCACGGGTTTTAGCTCTTATTATAAATAGCAACAACCTGGACAAGATTTTTTGCACATATTTTACACAGAGGCACTCTTTACTCACACCTTATGTAAATTGAGACCACAGCCATACTTACTATAAAACATAGGTAGGTGCACGTATATAAACATGCACATGTGTGTACATATACACACATGCATAAAGTGAGGGTCAGGCAAAGGTTCATGAAGCCTCCCAAGTCGTGTTGAGCACAAGCTGTCAGCACAGGGAAGACTGGCTAGGAACGGAAGCTGGCCACCCTGGAAAAGGCTTGAGTTCCGTATTTTAGACAGGAATCTTAAGTGTAAGTCTGAACCCTCAGTTCTTTCTTCATCTGACAACCAACACTTTAAAAGGATTAGCGCTAGAAAGTCCAATCGACCAAGGGCTATTTATTTGGTATGACAGACACTGAAGTCACTCTCCATGTTCCCGTGACTCAACGGTAGTTAGGAATGGCCAATACATACATCATCAGATATAATGGTGTGCCTGCTTCTCATCCAGTTACCAAAGGAGGGCCGCAGGGCATTTTTACAGAACTCGGTATCAGGGATGCACATGGCCAGCTTGCTTACTCTGGATCGGTCGTCTCAGAGGCCACGCCCATCAGGGTATGCAAATCCTCTTCCCGTACTTGGAATGCACAGCAGGTCACGGCTCACCTGCTCAGAGGCCGCCTTCCTTATTGCATCTACAAGCGGTCTGGGCCACTGCTTTCCCTAAGCATCACTCTGTCTGTCTGTCCCCAGCTACAGGGACTGAAAGGAATGCTTGGAGCCAGAAGTATTAGGGGTGGCTGATTTTTTTCTTCCCCAAGCTTAGAGACAGACCCTATTAGAGACAATTCTACACATACTATTCGTTTGTTTCATATACACCTGATCTGTACATGGTCTCAGGGTAGCTTCATGTTATTTTTAATCATCCTGAACATGAAACTGATTTTTGTAGTGTAGAATTTCCCACTGTGGTATCATTACTTACTCAAAAAGGTTTGCGCAAGCATTTTGGATTTCAGATTCAAAAGGCAGGAACGGATGCTCAGCCAGTATTTTAACAAAATAAAACGTGTGTCCCTCAACACAAGAATGGACATCCTTTAAAAGAGGATAAAGCCAGGCAATGGTGGCACATGCCTTTAATCCCAGCACTTGGGAAGAGAGACGGGAGGATCTCTGTGTTAGAGGCCAGCCTAGTCTACAGAGTGAGTTCCAGAAACCCTGTCTTGAAAATAAAAGACAAAAAAAATAAAAAGAAAGAAAGAAAGAAACACAAACATAGTTCTTTAGACATCCTGTCTACACGAAGTCAGTAACTACTGTACTGAACATTTTTTCTCTATCTCTTACACACACACACACACACACACACACACACACACACACACACACGCACGGACACATTTCTACCATCAAAGAAATTCTCCTGCCAGTTGAGCCTACCTAGACCAAGCAACCAGTGTCTTTATGTCTGCTACTGTGGTGACCACCAAGTCCTAGCACAATGGACTTCGATTTAAAGCAAAGGCAAACAAACAAACAAAACGAATAAGAGAGAAAAAAATAAAACAAAATTGTTTTGAGTTTGCCAGCTAGTTTCCTCTTTCACGAAATATTGCATGAAAATTCTTATTTTTTTATAGCTTTGTTCTTCTGCCTCACACCCACATACCTCATGTGAACCATAACTGAGTGGTCAAGTTGAAAACAGCAAAACCAAATTCAACAGTGTTTTCCAACGCATCTTCAATCTAGTGTTCTTACACACACACACACACACACCCTCTTCACCCCTCCCATTAGAGACTTCAGCGCTAACCCGTGATGTGCCAGAAACAGACGCATGAAGACTGCAAGGAGAACATGCTGACCGTGAGTTTGCTGACTGGCTGGCTCAATTTGCCTCCTAAGGAGAAATTAGCATGGAACCTGTTTCTCAAATGCTCCAGAGTTCTTCCCTTGCCTGGAAATAACCACAGAAGATGTGGTCTAAAACACCAAAGCGCTTCCCACAGTGGCCACGGGCTTGGCTCCGGGTTGTCCGAAGGCAGTGTGAAGCCTTCTGTGCTTTATGAATGAGTGCAAACACGTTCCTTTAAAGCAGTATTTCAAGATCTTTTTTTAAAAATATTCAGCACTGAGCTTGCAAGAAGGACCTTTTTATTTTTTAACTAACTCTTTTTTTATTATTATTTTCCAGTTTGAGGCTAAAGTACTTTGTACACGGTAGTCATATGGCTCTAATTGCAAACAAGAAAGTTCTAGAGTGGAACACTCAGGTCATCCAGAAGTTAAAGGCTACTAACATCTCAAACAATCTGGTTAAAGTAAAACTCTGGGGCAAACAAGAGCAGCCCGGCTGGAGCTCGGAAATTTCCTAGCACCATCTGCCCAGCCAGGGAAGATTCCTTCCCTTCCCCCACCCAGCCAAGTGCAGGTGGCCACCTTCCCTGTACCATGACCTCCTCATGGGGGCAGGGGACTTCCGGCTACGGTGAAATATGAAGACACACTGGAACTCTCAGAGAGGGGTCACCAACATTCAAATTCTGAACTCTCAAGTGCACTCTGTCCAGATGTCCAACCCAGCAGGCCCCCATGCCCAGAGGACTCCAGCATTCTCTCCAGAATCTACCAAGGCCCCTGAGCGGGGAGCCATAGTCACTCACTTGTTCAACAATGTCAGAAGCTCGTATATGATATTGGGACTCAGGGCTCCCCATAAAGGAGAACACAGGTCATCAGCTGGAGCTTCCACAGTGTGGGGATAATGGTGACAGCAAGGCTCCAACAGCAGCCTGTGCCCTGGAGGCCCTAAGCAGTCCCGCATGAGAGATGAAGGATTCGGAGGTCATGGGACTCACACAGCTCAGGGAAGATCCTCAGCTCATACAGAGGCCGGGAGAAGGCTGGAAGAGTATGTGAATGCACAAGCAGAGGAACCAAATGTCCTGAGGCTCTCGGGAGCTTCTCTGTGGGTGGAGACGCCACTCGACAGGTGGGTTATGGGAAGGTGGCAAGAGGCCCCAAGGGACAGAAGAAATGAACCTCACCAGGAAGCAAAGTCTCCTAGGAAGCTTTTAGACAGACTCCAGAGTCCCACCGGACTGTCACCACAGCCCTCAAGACTGCACCTGAGGGCTGGGGATTTAGCTCAGTGGTAGAGCGCTTACCTAGGAAGCGCAAGGCCCTGGGTTCGGTCCCCAGCTCCGGGGAAAAAAAAAAAAAGAAAAAGAAAAAAAAAAAAAGAAAAAGAAAAAGAAAAAGAAGACTGCACCTGAACACAAACATCTTCAGGGATGACGGTTCATGCCCAGAAAGTGCAGACAGTGGCATTTAACAAACAACACATCCCAAAGGTGTGCATCGTCCACCGACATCACAGACGATTTCTAAAGGAGCAAGCTTGCTTGAGCGAATCTAAGCCTCAGAGATTCTCCTCACCTGCCTCGGAGGCCTAGGCTCACTGATGAAAGCACACCCCTGACAGGCACTTGGTCCCAGCTCTACCTGTCCCACCACTCACAACTCTAACTGCAGGGGGATTCCCACAACTCAATGCAGCCTAAATGCCCATCTCTGGAACCCAGTTTCTTGCTCCCACCCTCCATTTTTGTCTGATTAACTCTGCCTCCTCGATTCTGTTCTCTCTGGAATAAAAGCAGAAGCTACAAGGACAAATTAGAAAAGGAAATTTACCCCACCCAACTTCATACGTAGCCGATTTAACAAGACTTACGCAGTGTTTAAAACCATGGATAATGAAGGAAGGGATGTTAGTCTTTTCTTGGGACCCCCCATACACACACACCCCAGTTCTTTTTGCAGTGAGGAAATTAAAACTTGGGGCTACACAGCTAGAACAGCCAAAGTCCAACCCAGACATCCCAGCTCCCAACCAGGGTTTTTGCATGGATTGGGATTTTTAATGCCTTTGGGATGAAGTCACTTTAAAACCAATTATAAGCACACGCTAAGATCAGAGTTCCTTATGTAAGGAACCCTAACTTACTGGTTAGGGGGGAGGAGCTCCCATTCACTGGCCAATGACCTGCCTCAGTTTCTACACATGACCTGCTTTGACTCTACCCCTTGAAATTTTCATCACAGGGTGTTGTAAGAACAAAAAGACCCTGGGTCCTCTTACCCAGCTCTACTCACTACCCAGCCAACCACGATCCAAACACATGAAATGGAAAATTCTAGAAATAAAGAATTCCTAAGTTTCAAATAGCTTTTATTGTAGTATCATTATAACTGTTCTCATTATTAGATGTTGTTAATGTCATTGTGCCCAATTTACACAATAAACCTTATCGTATGTATACATGTATGTATATATTTATGTATGCATACATGTATGTATGTGAGAAAGCAGCATGTATGTATGAATGTATGTGAGAAAGCAATATGTATGTATGTATGTATGCATATATGTATGAATGTATGTATGTAAGAAAGCAGTATGCATGCATGCATGCATGTATGTATATGAGAAAGCATACATACCAGGCATCTGATGTGGGTCTTGGGAAGGATCCCCAATAACAAAGAAGAGACAACTCTACATGTAAACCACTCAAAGCAGAGTCCAGCCCGCAGGACGTAGTAAAGGTTTTCCATATGAAAGCCATGCTCACTTTTAGATGTGATCTAGTCTGCCTGGAACCCATTTCTTTCCTTCTGAAAACCTTGAGCTCTTGTGAATGGGCTTGGCACACGCCCAGGATGGGTTTTCAAAGATGTAAATGTAATTACAGTAAAACACAAAAACATGGGGAAAAAAAGTCACACAGCACTGTGCTCTTCAAAGGCCCTTGCTGACCTAAGCAAACAATGTTGTGAGGACCAGTACTAGAGGCTGGACACAGTAGGCACCCAGATCGGGCACTCACAGGTGTGCGGACACTCCCTAGCACACATGGCTGCCCGCTGCAGCATACTGAGAAACCTTGTATTCATTCCCTGTTCTTTTCTTTCCTTGGTTTTTAACTGACCCAGAAAAATGCATACTCACCAACTCAAAGCTTTCAACTCCAGAGACAGCCACAAAATCTAAGACAGTTAACACCTATCAACTAATCTTTTGTGGCCAGTGAATCCAGAGAAAGAGAGCATGCTTCTGTATCTTACATAAATGAGATATTAATTCCAGAGTGTAAACTAAACATATAGAGCTGTGCCTATTGCCAATAAACTCAAATTCCATCATTTCATTATACACATTGTATAGTGTGTATATATATGTACATATATATATATAAAATACATAATCAATATATACATGAGCACAGTCAAGTTATATGCTTTTATTTAGAAAAACAGGATCAAAATAGAGTCCAGATTTCAACACTGTATAAAGAATAAGTATACTATGAGAAGATTGATTTGATCCTCATAGGAACTACTTGTAGAAGATTTTCATAAATAAACTTTGCTGATAACTCATGCTAAAGATCTCATGAATGACAAAAATCTTTCAGAGCTCTTTCCTTTGAGAACACAAAAATATGAATATTCTGGAGCCAGAAACCAAACCCAGTTAGCATTATCTTGACATTCTGGATACTGGTGCAGTAGAGATATGAGACGCAGGGAGAGGCTCCATAGAAATGTAAACCATGACAAGGGGATGGCACCGCCCAGCTCTATGGAATAGCCACTGCAGAGAATACAAAGGACTGCCATGCGGTGGTGGCACACAACTTTAATACCAGCACTGGGAAGCAGAGGCAGGAGCATCTCTAAATTCAAGGCCAGCCTGGACTACAGCTGAGAGTACCAAGACAGGCAAGGAAACCCCTTCTCAAAAAGACAAAAAAAGAAAAAGGAAAAAGAAAAGAGAAAAGAGAAAAGCAAGTGCTGACAGAGATGTAGGCAGAGGAACTCTTCCCTGTTTATGTAGGAGCATAAATTAGCACAGTCATTTGGAGGACCACAGAGGTTCCTCAAATATTAAAAATAGAGCTAACATATGATCCAGCAAGGCCCCCTGAGTAATATTTAAAGGGAAGGAAATTGCACGTGGAAGACACATCTGCAGCCGTTTATAGCAGTACTGTTCTCGATGGCCAAGAAAGGGACACCGTCAACCAAAGGGGGGCGGGGGAAGATATGGTACAGATATTCAACTGGACTGAACACACAGCTGGAGACGTGGCTCAGTGGCGAAGAGCACTGACTGCTCTTCCAGAGGTTCTGAGTTCAATTCCCAGCAACCCATGGTGGCTCACAACCATCTGTAATGGGATCTGATGCTCTTTTCTGATGTGTCTGAAGACAGCTACAGTGTCTTATATATATAAGACATATATATAAATAAATCAAAAGGAAGAAAGGAGGGAGGGAGGGACGGAGGGAGGGAAGAATTGACATAGAATGGTGGTTACAGGAAGGAAGGAAGGAAGGAAGGAAGGAAGGAAGGAAGGAAGGAAGGAAGAAAGGGAGGGAGGAAGGAAGGGAGGGAGGGAGGAAGGGAGGGAGGGAGGAAGGGAGGGAGGAAGGGAGGGAAGAATTGAACATAGAATGGTGGTTACAGGGAGGGAGGGAGGGAGGGAGGGAGGGAGGGAGGGAGGGAGGGAGGGAGGAAATTGAACATAGAATGGTGGTTACCAGGGGCTGGGGAGAGCAGCAAGAAAGGCCAGTGGAGAGAGGCTAAGAGTACACAGCTGTGTACCACTGTGAAGCCCACAGCCTTCTACAGACTCATCCTTTCCGGTGAGGAATAAACCACTAAGACAGGTCACTCATCTGGAGAGCCAGCACTCCATGCTGCTCAACCATGAAGACTTGAGTTTGGATCCCCAGCAAACACATAGAAGCCAGAGTATAATGTCAGGAACCTGTAATGGGGAGCGGGGACACAGGCAAAGACAGGTGGAGGTTATGAGACAGAAACCCAGACAGGATGAAATGATAAGATACAGGCTCAGTGTCAGAGGAAGACACCTGACATTGACCTCTGACCCTCACATGCTGGCACAGACACACACACACACACACACACACACACACACACACACACACACACACACGATATTCATAGATGCATCTGCTGCATAGCCTGTAACAGCAAATACCTGGGGGAGACACAAATCCAGCCACAGAATAATAGTTAGAACTCGCTCTATGCAAGATCGAGTCTACTAGACATAGAGATTGGATCTACAGTGCTGGCAAGGAATTGGTGCCACAGTGTGGAGCAGAAGCCCAAGTGGCTTTAATGTTTCCTAGGAGTGGCCATCTGAGAAAGAACTGCATACATACTGATGTGAAGCTAACATTTTCCTCCTGGGGAGGGAGTGACAAAAATGTTTACAAAGGACACTAAACTTTTTTTTTTTTTTTGTAAAGAGAACATTCCATAAGTTTCCCATTTTCTTCTTTTTTCTAAGAAATTAAATCATTGGCTTAAGAAGTACTTCCAAGCTTCTCATATCACCATGGAAACAGTTCCTGTCAGCCGTATATTCTGTAAGGCATAGGGGCTCCCACATCCAGTGAAAGAAAGCAGCCATGCTTTGGATCCTAAACAAACTGTGCTGCTGAACGACCTGAAACCAAGTGGCTTAAAGATGTGTCACACAGGAGTCTGTTCACAGTGACATTGCCCCGCCCCCTCGCCCCAAGCCTGGCTCTAACTCATTACCTCCAGAGAGCCTCTTCCTGCTTCTTTTCCAACAATGCCATTTTTTTCCTCCCCTGGAAGCATGAGAATTTCCAGGCCCTCCAATCCCCCACTCCCACCCCACCCCAAGAAGTACCCTGGGAGCTGCCTCTTCAAAAACTCAGGTTCTTACCACAGGAAATCACAGACAATCAGGGTCACCTTTCCCGTTGCTCCTTTATGATCCACCCAGCAATTTAACAGTAAAATCTAAAAACATACTCTGAATTCTTGAGCCTTGGGAATGCAATCCCACACTGGGCCTGGTGGCTCACACCTGTAATCCCAGCACCCAGGAGGATCAGGAGTTCAAGGTTATCCTCAGCTACATAATGGACTCAAGGCAGTCTTGGCTACTTAAGACTGTCTCAAAGGAGAAAAAAAAAAGATGGCGGCTCAGCAGGTAATATAACGCCTGCTGCCAAAGATGGAGGCCTGAGTTTGAGCTCTAGAAACAGAGGACAACTCCTGCAAGCTGTCTTCTGACCTCCACACACACTTGCACAAGGGAAATAAGGTATGCATGGCTGACAGTTCCAGACACAGCTGAGGGGAGAAGGAAATACATCGTGGATGGATATTTTCTTTTTCACATCACTAAACATTGGTTTGCACGTTAGGTTCTGTAGAATCAAAGTTTCCCCAATTCCTACAACAGGTTAGATCTAAGTTAAGTCATTTTAAAGACATTTCCAAATTATACGGGTTAGGACCTTCACCACACAGACAAACCAGATGAAGGAAACTTGATGCTGACGTCACTGTCATGTTTCCGTGGGAACCTTTTGCAATGCTGTTGGCATCTCAGAAAGGAGGAGAAATGGTACCTCCCCTGAGAAAATCTCCCGGATTCCCTACGCTGGGTAATAGCTCATTCTCCGACAGTCCCTTGGTACCGCGTGCTTCAGCTATTACCTTACCACACATACTATTTCTTACCATAGGCACTCCTTATTTACACATCTCAGTCTCCCTACTCAAACTGTGTGCCTTTTGGGGACAAGGGGGAAACATATTGATTCTTGTGGTCCCGTGACAGTCCTGCAATAAAAGGAGTTTCAACCTATGAATATTTAATTAAGTGCCCACAGTGGGTCTCAGTGGACCACCGGAGGGACTGGGACCAAGACTCAGCCTTGCCCTAAATGCCCAAAGTTCCCAGTGTCAGTGAGAGCAGGTTCATAGCTATCCATGCAACGAGGGAGCCCAGAATGACCAGCCAAGGAACAGGCAGAGAGAGGCTGTGTGGGAATGAGAGGAAGGTAGGCCTCCAAGTATCCCCTTTCCCTTGGCGCCTCTCACACGTCACAGATATTCCTGGGACTCTGAGCCATGAAATCTTTTCAAAAGATTTCACCTTCTGGTCACTGCTTTCCCAAACATATTCTAAACATGAATTAGGCTCTGGACGCTTTGTCTTGTGTGGTACCATCAGGACTGTATCGATCTCTTGTTCACAGGGTCTGCATCCAAAGACTAGGGACAGAGAGATGGTTACGGCCCACAGGACGATGCTCCTATCATAAAAGGATTCCTTGTTTGACAAGGACAGCAGCCATGTAATTGTCTCCAGGACTTCCCATCCCAGGAGGTACCATGGGGGAGCATAAAGCAACCTGTGCTGGAGGGGTCACAGCAGGACCAAGGTGCAGCTCGAGGCTCTATACCAGGCCCGTCACTCCAGTCACACCCACAGCAGGCCGCCTAGGAGGAACAGTGGCTCCTCCCCTTTCTTGTCTAGTCTCCACGCACACTTCACTATCTGGGGAACTGGTTACAACTTCTAACATGCACAACCCCACAGAGTTAAAAATATATGAAAACTATGAGTCAGCCAGGCTCTGATAACTCGAGCCGCATCTTCTCGGGAAGCCACCCAGGGGGAGAGCCCACGTGCTGGATCCAGTTAGCGCTGGAAGGCAGCCTCCCATCTGCTCACCACGTGTGTTGGTGGCCATGTCAGCCACTTTCTGAAAGGCGTCCAAGAAGGCAGCTGCTGCTACTACTGTTGTCCTGAAATGCAAACAGATAACAAAAGCGTGAGGAATGTCTCACTGGCAAAATCGTTGCACCTCTTAGGCTAAAACCTCTGCTACACCGGGAGCAGAAGCCTCCAGGGAAGCAGTCTAGGGGTAGACAGTGTTTTCTCCCTCGCACTCAACCGCAAAGATGGCCCGACTGCGGAATTACTGAGCAAAATTTCTACCCTAAAGAAGAAAATATTATTAAAGTGTAGACGGTACAGGTAACATCAGCCTTAGAATAGGGAAGTAATTTATGTGTACGTGAATTGGCAGGGAACCAAATCTTGGAGAGCAGAAAGTTCAACATTTTACTGCCAAAAAGAAAAAGAAAAAGAAAAGAAAAGAAAGAAAAAGAAAGGAAAAGAAAAGGAAAACCGAGACCACAAGTCGAAAGACATTTTAGAGGTCACTGGTTCATACAAGAGTGACTGATGCCCTGCCACTATGACTCAAGGCCCAGATTGACCCACTGCAACACTAGCTAGGCACAGCTTTGCTCCCTAAATCCTCAACTATACCAGACTAAAATACTGGGGTTTGGTTTCATTTGTTTTGTTTTGTCCGGCCCCGGGATGCTCTTTCAACTGCATCTTCTGAAGTCCTAAAAGCAACCGAGGGGAGAATTAAAGCTCAGTTCCTGCCTTGGGAATCTTCCTTAATTCTTACTCATTCCCATAAGCACAACCAGCTGGATGCACTGGTCACTCGGTGACTTAGGACACTGTGAACTGAGAAATGACCAGAGTCCCACCCAGGCTGCTCTGTGACAAACCAACAGAAGTCGCCTATCACTCGGGGACTTCAAAATGAACTCGAAGCCTGATGCAGTCTTCAAGTGTTTATTACATGACGCCAGTCTCTACTGAGTCTTCCTCCCAAGAAGGCAAAGTCACAACAAGAGAAGGACTTGAGAACAGAATTCAGAATATAGAAAAGGAAATGGTCTGTCTCAAACACAGCGACAGTGTCTGTGCAACGAAAGGTTTCTAGGAGGCTCTGAATATGGTCCTTTAAGCCAAATTTCAAAATCAGGTCTGAGAGTTTCTAGCAGATCAAGAATATATTCTGTTCAATTTTAAACAATCGTCCCCCTCCCCCTTCACACACATACATGAGCATACATTTGAAACATTTTTAAAGTGCTGACATCAAATGCAAACATTGAAAAAGTTATCTTTATCAGACATCCTGAGACTTATAAATAGCTCACTCTGACTTACGATTAATATCTGACAAGCTGGCTTGATTTATTTATTCTCATTCAACTCAATGCCAATCAACCATATTTTATGAGCCAGCGGCAGACAAAGCCTTGTCCGTTACAGTCACTGGAGTAGACTTCTACTGCAAACTAGGACGATGGTCAATTTTGAGGAATTAAGAGCTTTTAAATGACTGTCACACTGCAGTTTCTGACAGCACAAAGGTCATCTTGGCCCTTTCTTTGAGCACACAGAAAAAAAGGAACCACCAAGAGCTAACAGGATAATTCAGCTTAAACACTCCAAGACAGATAGACGTGCCGCTTCTGCAGTGGTAACTGCAGCCTTTCTCCAAGACTCAAAATTAAACTCTCAGTTTGATAAACTGACAAAGAAATGGCCCCTGATCTCAGAAGACCTAGATTGGGGACATGGTGGGGACAGGTGCTGAGAAGTCTACCTTGACTTTTACTTTCTGCGTTCAAGACAGGCAGTGAGCTCAGTACTTCAGGCTCCACCATTCTCACCAGCTAAAGGCAAGGAGAACAACTTTTCTCCAAGCCCACGCTGACAGCCCCTCAAACAATCAGAGGCTGGACAAGAAAAGGAAGGGGAAACTTAAATGCTTTAGTTCAGGGGGAGACCTCCTACAGGAGGGACGCTAACCTATGTGAGATGAGCCCAGTGGATGACAAATGGCTAGGAGGCCAGGGTAGCCCCATGACAGGAGGCCGGTGAAGCCTTCAGAAGAAGACCCAGACATGGCCCAATGAGCTCAGAAATCGAGGAGACAGCCAAGGACTCGATAACTGGAGAAGGTATATATCCAGGGTCTGATGTCTACTTGGGGGTCACATAAAAGGCTGCAAACACACCCCCCCCCAACTAAAGCTGAAGGAAACCCACGTGCTCTGGCCAAGTTCTATACTACAGAGGAGCCACGTGCCTGTAGGCAACAGCTCTGAGCAGCAGCCCTGCATAGGCTAAGACATGACAAGTCACCCTCCCTTGTCTATCAGGGGTGGCTCTTTTTCCCAGAACACCCCTACCTCCTGCCCCACTGCTCTGCCCTCTCACCCAGTCTCATCTGTCTCAATCTCGCCATCGAAGACTATCCAAACGGTCCTTTTCAAGTGGCCCATGCTTCCTGGGGTATCCACCAAGCGCAGCCCAGACGTATCTCTGCTCACACTGACTTCGGGAAGGGTGGAGCTGCAACCTGTGAGCATCTCGTCTATCACAGCAACAATAACGAAACAGGCACACTGGGCCACGTGGGGCTCTTAGAGAAAATCCTAGCACGCACACTGTGTGAGCAGCTTCTCGAGATACAACCTTCAAACTGTAAAACGTACTTCTAAGTGTCTAAGGGTCTATCTCCATGGCTTCTAGTAAATGTAGACTTGGACAGCCATCTTCAAATCCCAACGTGAGAACATTTCCACCGTCTCAAAGACTCCTGTCCCTCATCCGTAGTAAGTTCCCTTTAAACCCCTGGCCCAGCCTCCCGCTGCTGAGCTCATCCTTATGTAAATGGAATTGTGTACCAATGTACACTGAGATTTTAAACTCTGTGTGTGGAGGACAATACAGGTGGATGAGAACGAACTTGGGACTCTGGAACCTGACCGCTCCTGTTTATCTCTGTTTCTGTCACCAGTGGCTTCTCTATGAACAGGCTGTTACCTGTGCCTCAGCTTCCAGATCAGGAGAACTGAAACCTGTGCTTAACCTTGTGCGGCTGAGATTTCCCACCAAGTTCACATGCGCCTGGCACACAGTGGGTGCCACGTAAACATTGCCCACGATTACTCTATGGAATCAAACTCTGAAAACTCCTAGGGCAGGAGGCAGAGCAGACTTAAGTTCGAATTCACTGAGGTTGGGGGGTAGGGCAGGATACTGTGAATTGACACAGCTCTACGCCGTGCCTGTTACTGTTACAAGCTTCTCTATGTGTGACGCTTCTAAATTTAGGCCAGATGTGTGTGCCGGTCCCCCTCCCTCTGTCTTGCCTGAGGATGTCGCCTTTTTCTGTAGAACACGTGTGTCTACTTACCGAAGCTGGGACTGAAGCTTCCCTGCTTTGTTTATGAAGTCTTCCCAAACTGGATAGCTCCCCTACGACAGAACAAAGCCAGCAATCAGTCACAGTGTGGTGAGTCAAGCGCCCGATTCCAACCACGCAAGGAACAATCCGCAGATGTGATCTTCCTCCGTAGGGTTCTTTCATATATACACCCTGGACAGGCAATGGCTGTGGAACTGTTTCGGATACGCCCTGTCCCTATAATCTTGCAAATAACCATGGACACGGACAGGAACTAGCTTTGCAAGCCAACACCTACACCTTGGAGTCTGCATTATGTACACGGTGGGTCCAAATTTTAAAAATATAGAACGTGCCCAGCAGTGGTGGTGCATGCCTTTTATCTCAGCACTTGGGAGACAGAGGCAGGCAGATCTCTGTGAGTTTGAGGCCAGCCTCATCTACAGAGTGCGTTTCAAAACAGCCAGGGCTAAACAGAAAAACCCTGTCTTGAAAAGAAAAAAAAGCCCAGAACACACACAGCTCTATCCTGGGTCACCTGTGCATACAACATGGCTCTGTCTATTCTCTTTGTCACAGAGCCAGATGACTGAAACCTCTCCTTAGGACAGGTGACTATCGGGGTTGGGGATTTAGCTCAGTGGTAGAGCGCTTGCCTAGGAAGCGCAAGGCCCTGGGTTCGGTCCCCAGCTCCGAAAAAAAGAACCAAAAATAAAAAAATAAAAAAATAAAAATAAAGGACAGGTGACTATCGAGAAGTAGTATCAGCCTATCAGAATCCTAAGGCTCAAAAATAACCTAAAGATAGCCTCCCAGCTGATGTTTAACCCCGGCATCTGTGTGCACTATGGCAACAGGTGGTTTCCCAGCAAACTTCAGCAAGGGCTCATCCCACGCCCGGGCTACCTATGTCAAGCCATCTGTCCATAGCGTTCACACGGCTCTAGGTCTAACCTTCCAGAAGTCCTTAGGATCAACACTGATAATCTTTGATAATCTGATAATCTATACTGAACTCTGAAGTCCAACCGTGCTTCACCAAGGGACCCCACCACACAGACCCTCCATAACCTAGAGCACAGCGTGTCTCTTCCTCCTGAGTACAGTACTAAGACACAAATGAGTAGGTTCTGTTCTGAGCAGGGCAAGCCAGCATGCAGCCTGCCACCTCCCTCCCCGTACATATTACATATTTATTGAGATGAGGCGGCATCCACCAAGACGTGACTCCAAACGAACCCAGTAGAGATAAATCACGGTGGGGACGTGTTATCTATCACTGAATCATTCACCTGGGGGTCACAACGGTAGGCTTCTTGACAAAGTAAAAATAGTATTGTGCCGCCTCTTGTTTTTGTTGCTAAGAGGAGCAAGGTCGGGAGTGGGAGGGATTAAATTAACCACTGCTGAGCCCAAACTGTCTAAAGGTGCAGTGGAGCGAAACCATGCTATCACGGCTGCCATGGAGTGTTTCCTCCTAACCTCGCTGCTGTCTCTTGGCCTCGGCACTCCCAGCACTCTGGTTGTGTGGATCTCTGCTGTGGTGCTGGCCTGTACCTCAAAGGATGGCAGGCCATCATTGGCCTCTGCCTACTCCCGAAATACCAGAAGCCACCAAGCCTTTGTTATGACCAATGGAACTATGTGTAGACACTGTCAGATATCCTATGGAGGCAAAGCCAGCCCTGGTTACGAACCAGTCTTAAGACACACCTGAAAACCTAGTTCTCTGGGAAAGAAGACAGTCTAGCTGCTTGTTCCAAGATGTTTCTTCAGTCACTTCCTTCCAATACTTAAAAGGGTTTTATTTTGAAACTTACATACATAAGACTTAACACCTTGTTAAAAATTACCCATGTATATATTTCTGTAGCCATCAACTCTGTCTGAAACGTGCAGAGGGGATACATGTGAAGCTGTCTTATTAAAATGGGTTGCTTCTGAGAGCGAAGATTTGGACCGATATATTGCTTTTTTTTTTCTTTGTACTTTCCTCTACGGAATGTTGTTTTGCTTTGTTTTTATAAGGGTCATGTATCACTTTAATGAAAACAATAAAGTCATTACATTAAAAAAATTTAAGACCAAATTAGAGGTTCTGGCAACAGTTAGACCATGAATTTCCTACCAGCCTTGCAGTCTGGTTTGCATATGCTGCTAGCTCAAGCCCAGCTGCTCCTCTATGGTGCATCTGGGACCCACTTGGTCTCTTCTCTGCCATTTGCTCCCACAGAAAGCTAAGCTGCACCAGGGCTCTTGGTAAAGTCCCTTTGGCAGCTACATCTGAGTCATGGCAACCAACATCTAGGTTCTTGACACGGTTCTTGAAACATGGCCCTTATCCTGTGTTTGAGCCCTGGGGGTGTCTTCAACCCAACCACAGAACTCAGTATAATAAATGAACTTGTCATGGTAGTGCACAATTATAATCCCAGCACTTGGAGTTAAAGGCCAGCCCTGGTTACTCAGCAAACTCAAGGCTAGTCCTGAACTACAAAAAATGATGTCTCAAAAAAAAAAGTGAACTGGAAAGATAGCAAGCAAGCAGGAGGAACTGAGTTGGACCCCTCAGAATGCACATAAAAATTCAGGGCATGGAGGTATGTGCTTGGAATACCAGCACTGAAGAGGCAGAAACTGTCAGATCCCAGGGACTTGTTGGCCAGCCATTCTAGTTTATCCAGTGAATGCTCAACCAATGAGAAACCTCGTCTGCAACAAAGTAGACAGCATTCCTGAGAATGATACCTTAGGATGTCCTCTGGCCCACCTACATACACACACTACATACACTACACACACACACACACACACACACACACACACACACACACACACACACAGGTATACATACACGCTCAAGGAAGCAACAGAGGGAAAGGAAGGGGATGGCAAGGAGAGGGGGGGAAGACAAGAAAGTGACAGATGATGGATGGATGGATGGATGGATGGATGGATGGATGGATGGATGCATAGGTAGGTGGGTGGGTAGGTGGGTGGGTGGGTAGGTGGGTGAGTGGGCGGGCAGGCAGACAGGCAGACAGACAGACAGACCAACCAATCTATCTTGAGGGTGCTCCAGCCTCCACTATGGTCTCATCAGAACACCATAAAGATCTATTCTGACCCCTCCATATTCACTACTTCTCTATCAAACCTGTAGGGGACTACTCTACCCTGTAACTAGAGTTCAGTTAACTCTGAGACCTATGGCAGGCCACTAGGGTTCTGTCCTGACAGACGTACCTTCCAGGAGCACTGAAGATAGAAACTCATTACTGTCTGCCTAGCCAGACCCTCTTTCTCATCCACAAGCCCTGAGAAGAAGCTCCTGGAGAAAACAGGCCATGTACCAGCCTTCTTCTAGCTGGAGGCACCACTGTCATCTATAATATAAAGCAGGATTCGAGATTAGTCCTTACCCACCCAAGCGCCTAGTCGATCAAGACTTTGAGTCAATCAGGCCAGGGGTGGTTCTTTATGCCTATAATCCAGTATCTGGAAACCAGTTAAGGGTACTAGGCTAGTCTTGGCCATGATGACTTTGAGGACACCCTGGGCTACATTATCTTGTGACAACATGCTGGATTAGCCAGAGGCATGGGCCTATCACCTAAACTCTGGCAAAGCCAGGCCAGTCATTTACTAGGAGAAATCACTGGACCCTTGGGAGCCCATTTCCCTATAATAATAATAATTAAAACAGCTCAGCCACATCACTGCCTTTGGTTAAGATCAGGTATAAGACAATTCCACCACCCTTAGGAGCAGCACCGCTTATTAACACTGAAAGACCGTGGGAGAGGAATAGAGAAGAGAGTTCCTGGGAACCACCTGGATTGATCCTTACTAGTTCCCCCATTTGCTGTGTGATGTCAGTCATTGGATGTCCGCATGGACACACCGTTAACTCACAGGTTGATCTGGGGAATGCATGAGGTCATAGTAGCACTGAGAAGACACCTGCACTCCTGGCTAACACGGGCATCAGCCCACGTGTCAATCAACTGCTGGTGGGTCACAGACGGTGTGCATCTGCAACACGGACTACTGTTCATCCTGTCAGAGACAGCCCAGATGAAACTAGAGTGTAGGATTAGAGGAAACAAGCTAGACACAGGAAGACAAACCCCATATGCTCTTTGTTAGCATTCTGTCTAAGCTCTGCCCCACGGTTACCTGGCAACAGCCAGGTACGCCTGACTCACTATAAAAGGGGGTGCTTGCCCCCTCCTCACTCTCTTGTTCTTAGTCTTTCTCCATTCCCTTCCCCTCTCTGTCCCCATTCCCTTTCCCCCTCTCTCTCCACATGATCATGGCCAGCCTCTATTTCTCTAATCTCTTTCTGACTTTGTCTCTACTACCCTCTCAACTCCCCTCCCCGTGCCCTGAATAAACTCTATTCTATACTATACCATTGTGTTTCCCCTCAGGTGGAAAGGATGCCTCAGCATGGGCCGGCAGGGGCATCCCCTTCCCCATACCTCACCACACATCCGCCAAAACATATCCCCCCTCTGTTTATCTTTTTATAAACACATCACTCTTACCAAAGTGGAACCTGAAACAGTGGAATCTGATCCAATGGTGGGAGGAAGGGGGATATGGATGGGGTTGGTCAAGGATATTCAATTATAATTAAGTAGGAGGGAAATAGAGCTAGAAGACAGTCAAGGGACTGCCAGGAGCTATGGGGAGTGGCTGCACTGGGGCAAAAAATAGGGATTTATGGCTAAGAGGGAGTTTCTCTCTTGGGTGATGAAAGTGCTCAAAAACTGTGTGGTAGGGGTTGTGCAACTCTAAGAACATACTACAAACCAACTGTCTATCCACTTTCAACGGGCACATTATAAGATTTGTACATGCTATCTCAGAAAAGCTGTACAAATAAATAAATAAGGTCACACCTAAAGGGACTCATTGCGGTGACTGGCACACAGACAGGGACGTGTTTGAGAAGATGGCTATCGGCATTTGCAGACTCTGAGAGAGCTCCCTCAGGGTGCTCACTGGGAGCCACACGGCAAACCAGCTAGCTGTGCAGGCTGGGATCCCTCATTCCTGGTCCCAGTGCAGAAGCAGCCAAGGTGGGAGGCAAGAGGTGGCTCAAGATATATTGACCTTATTTGGGAAGAACAGACCAAGGCAGCTACAGTGTCTACAGTGTCAGCAGGTTTGTCAGTGTATCCTAAACAGACTCCGAGGTACTCAGCCCAAGCCAAGAGCAGTGTGCCTAGGAACTGGAATAGCTATAGCCACTTACAAAAGTCATGTAGGATGGAAATACAGCCCGCTCAGTGGTAGTGTGTGCCCCGCCTGTGTAAAGCCCTAAGTTTAATTCCCAGGGCTTGGGGGAAGGTGGGGAGGATCTGCACCTATCTGGAACCTCACTTCAATTGTTCCTAAATTAGAAAAGGAAAGAAGGGGGGAAGGAGTGTACCCTTCCTCATCAAGGGATATAGCACACAGCCTCCCACATACAAACGCCCACCCAGCCAGGAGAAGGCTGCCAAAAGCGGCTCTCTCCTGTCTCCTGATCTAATGCTATGCGATGATCCATCAGAGCATCAAACCCACCCATTTTAGGCAGTCTGCAATTTAATGGAGTCTTAAAAAAAAAAAGATTCTAAGAACATAAAACAGAAACTTGGTTATTAGGAAATGGGGAAGGGTGTGAATAATACTCAAACTTGAAAACAAGGTAGTAGCAGGTTGCACCGTACTTTTTTAATGTTTCTTTCGGGGAAATAGTTTCTACCCACCTAAAAGGAGCCTTACTATAAAAGCCAAAGGTGTGGAGGATGTGTGCAAGGAAGAAGAACCTGTAGAGAGTTTTCTAAAAGCCTTGGGGGTTGTTTACTACTGGGAGACTTGAGGAAGGTGGTAGGCAGGCTTCAGAAGGCCCTGGATGCACTCAGAACCCTTTGCAAAGCAATGCCAACCCAGCCCTCCATTCAGTCTGCACCATGCAGCCTCAGGAAGATGATCCTGGGTCCCAAGTGTTTTCACAGGTGTCCTGCGCACAGTGGAAAAAAACCCTTGAGGAATGTCTCCCAGAGCTGTGGGAAGGACGTGCCCACGCCCACTCGCCATGGGGCTCATCGGAGAACACATGAAGGTTTCAGAACTACAGAGACACCACAATCAAAGAAAACCAGACTCCACCCAGCACCCAAAGTCACAGGCAAAATCAGACCCTCCTCCCCAGCAGCCCCTTGAGGCCTTGCCGAAGTGGGGAAGGAGCTTTTAGAAGCCTTAAATACTAAACTCAGATTACACCAGCATTAAAAAAGGAGGGAGCACCCTGCCTAAGGAAAGGAAAACCCATTTATTCACCAAAACACACCAGACAGGAGAAGGGGTCTCTCCTGATCACATAACTTCATGTGGCCCCCTCGTGGGGTTCACGCTCCAAACACTACCCAACAGCTACCCTCTCTTCAGAAGTCCAGGGTGGAGGCTGGAGCTCAGCAATCCTACGAGCTTCACTCACTGCCCAACACAAATGTTGCTTCCTCCAGAACATTCTCTGCCATACTCCCTCATCCCCCACCCTCCTGTCTTAGCTGTGTCCATTCCCTCCGCTTAGTACATCATGTGATTCATCTCTGAGCCACGACCCAGGGTCTCCCCCTTCTAAACCACGAGGCAAGGACTTTGCGGACACAGCTGACAGGGGGTAAAGAACCCAGGGGACACTGAGGTACTACAATTTTGCTGAATAGGAGCAAAACCGGGCAGGATGGACAAGGTCGCTGAGGCCAGCCTTCAAGGGCAAAGTCCGCAGCTGAACCGCAAACGGGACAGCAGAGGGAGCCAGGGTGACCCTTGTTCAGATGACAGATGACATCAATTCCAAGCTGGCCAGGTGATTTGCAAACCTGCTTCACTGGTCACATGCGTGGGGGCAACCTGCGCCCTTCGTGAAAGACAAGAGAATAGAACCCGATTCTTCCTTGTTTAGGGAGAAGCCTTCCTAAAATTCTCCTTCACCTTAGAGAATTTGGTGGGCACTAGCTAATCCATAAATGGCTTCTCCACATCCACCTTGGAGTCAGAGTCCTTCTCGCCTTCCTCCTCTACCTCCACTTGTCCCGAGCCAGGAGCCATGCAGTCACCCAATGTGGGAGCAGAACACAGAAGTCACTCTGGCCTCCCTTGATTCTGTTCCATATTAAACAAGGAATGGCTTCCCACCCTCAGAAGACAAACCGTGTAACCCCCTGGCCTCCTAAGGCTAGTTACTGGTGCTCGCTCGATAATAATGTACCAACTGCTTCTCCCATACTGGTCCCACTGTGACAGTTGAGATCAAGGGACAGCTGAGGGAATTCGATAGCACAGTGACACTCAAGGGACACAGGAGGGCAGAGACTGTGGTTAGAAAACCCACAACGTGTAAGAGGAGCCAGGGGAACCAGAGGGGACCCTCACGAGGAGTTCAGTTGAGAAGAAAATGAGGATTAGTGGGGTCTGGCTGTAGGGAACTGGGGTCCAGCTCAAAGACCCTTGTCCTGCCCAGAAGGAGTCAGACAGAGGCTGGCTTACTAGCAGTCACGGCTAAGACAATGCAAGGCAGGTAGGACCTGATAGGTCCTGGATTCTTTTGGAGGAAATCACAGGTGACAGCCGTGTCAGGCATCAGCACTTTCTAAACAGTTGCTAGGCACCAGATATCTGTCTGTATCCGCACTTCCCAAGCCTTAACTGATGGACCCGACCCTGGAGGTTTGGCAAAAATGCAGACTTTGCTGTCCTTGCTCTGAAGAGGGACCTGAGAGATGGCATGTATAACCTGAGGCTGCTGACTGCATTGAACACTCCCTGAGGAGTCCATCCTCAATGCGTTCGCATTATGTATCCACAGCAAGGCTTGTGCTGCTTCTGTTTCGAATGTGAGGAAACCGAGGCACAGACACACAAAGAAAGGTTAAAAACTATCTGATGCCAGATCTGACTACAGGGACGACAGTTTCCAGGGACTCCGAGCAGCCACGGGGAAAGGCGGTGACTCAGCCTACTTCAGATGTGTCCTACAGGAGGCAAGGCAGAGCAGAGGCACGGCTCTGGAGCCACACTGACAGAATGCTGAGGCCCAGGGAGAAGTGTACGTCACCCTAGAAACGGTCAGGACAGCTGTGGAAACCCCTCTGTACAGAGAAAAGCCTGAACCACATAGGAACGCTCGCTCGCAGCCGCTTGGACGAATGTGAGTGATTCTATCTCGTCCTCGGATTTTCCATGGGCACTGGAATGGATCTCGGAGCTGGTCATTACTCAGAGCTTCATGGGTCCTTCCTAAGTCTCCTGGGTGAGCTCAGCCTCCAGGGAGATAAGAAAGTAAAGAAGCATGGAGAGGGATCTGGCCCTTCTGACCCAAGCTGAGCATCTCTGGGTTCAGGAATGCATTCAGCTTCCAGAAGTGGGTATGCATAATTAGCGCCAGGGCTCAGGAATGCCTGCCAGAGCCTCTGTCTCCCAACCTAAGCTTCCTCACCCTAGCTTGAGAGATGCAGTCTCCAAAGAGCCTCAGATGAAAGGCACTAGTTGAACCCATCCATCATAAATACCAGTCCTGGGCTTTTATTTTCTGATTGGGACTTGCCTCATCCACTAATTATCCCTGTCCATCAGGGATGACAGCCTGGGGATAATCAATGGTTGCTTCTTCCCCCGCCCACTCTCATGCACTTGCCCAAGTACACCAACAATGAATCTGCCTGTGAAAGAGAAGGCACACCCACAAAAGGTGGTCCCCATCCGGCTGCCCCCTCACAGAATGCTCCCTTTCCAGCTCAACCTCGCTAATTAAATCAAGGGCACCGAGCTCCCCCTTTCCCTACATTGCCAGGTCAGATGCTCAGAATCTTTTCTAAAATATGGGTATGTCTCCACTTAACGATGAAAATAACTACGTAAATTTGTCAACTGTATCTTCAATTTGCCTTGGTTTTTAATTTCTTTACCATCCATCCATCCATCTATCATGAGCTATCCAACAGGGTTAACACTAGAGACTGAGGGTTATTTAAATTTAAATTACAAGGGCATGCTCATCAGTCCCTCAGGCTCACTTGCCAGACTTCAGTGTCAATGGCCCTGGGAGATCTAGAACCGCTCTCCCTGTGGAAACTTCCGATGGCCAGCCTTGGCCAGACCAGGGCACTGTGCTTCACAACTGCAAAGAGCGCTCAGGATCTGATTTAGTTGTCTGTTTCCCTTTTGAGACAGGCTTTCGCTATGTAGCCCAGGCTGGCCTAGAACGTGTTTTCGTGACTAGGCTGAGGAACCCATGGTGCTCCCAACTTGATATCCTACGTGCTGGGAGCATAGCACGCAGCACTGTAGGTCTTGACTTTTCCACCCTATGTAGCACATGTGTTTCCATACTCCAGATTTCTCTGCAAACAGAGCTCCTCTCCCTCTCCTTTCACATTCTCCAAAGTCTTTGCACACGTGCACAAAGCTCGTTCTCTCTCTCTTTCTCTCTCTCTCTCTCTCTCTCTCTCTCTCTCTCTCTCTCACACACACACACACACACACACACACACACACACACACACCCCTAGGTTTTCACTGCTCTGATATTTCTTTCAATAATTATTTGAGACAGTCCCTCCCACCAGAGGAAAGGTAATGGCTGCCTGTGCACCTTACATGGCCTGAGAAAGTTTCAAAGGTGTCAAGTAGCCCCCTAGGAGTGCAGAAGGACCCATGAGCAACATTAGAACAGCACCAAAAGGAGCACAAAGGGCTTCCTGGAAACCCTAGCGTGGCATGTACCTGTGTACATACTGAAGGAGTGAGCGACCTGTGCAAAGTCAGAGGTCGGCCCTGACTCCCACTTGATTGTGTTACTTGCTGCTAGGTTTGCTGGCTCTTGAGACAGGGAACTTAGTTCATCTGGTCACCTGGCTGGCTCTCCATACCAGGAAACATGAGAACTCATCATTTTAGCACCTAAAGCAGGTTTTCACTGTTCTTACTTCTGAAATGTTTGTTAGTTAAGCCTTCCCAGGATACTGCCTGTCTCATGGAACCCTCGGGGGCAGAGTCCAGAGCTGTTACTTCATTCATCAGTTCCTGACTGTCAACATCCCAGAGACGACCAGCAAAACACGCCATAGCCCGAGCTTTGGAGTCCGGACCCCACAACTGCACACAGGCACATGCATACCTCCCACCTCGTTCTTCCAAGTACCCTCTCTGACTTACTTCCACCAACTCCAAAACGACTTTGACCTCTGAGATTCTGTTCCCCTCACTAACTACCATGTCTGTTTGCCCAATCTCCAGAAGGCAGGCACAGGTTCACAAACTCATCAAACACACCCCAGGGTCTAGCCTTGGCCACATTGTGCTGAATACCTTTCCATTTGGGGCAAAGGCCACACCTCATTCATCGCCCAACTCCTACCACAAGCAGTTGGGAAAGATGCCCTGGTGGACCACAAAAGGTACTGCGTTTACTTTTACAATATGTGCCTGAGTGCGTGCATGTGTGCATGTGTTTCCACCGGCTATCGTTCACGCAGGGGCAGAGGGCCCTGACAAACATTCAAGAGTATGAGCATGACCAGAGAGTCAGCTGGCCCAACTTCAGATCTGTTCATTGAGTGACCTTAGAGGCAAGTGACTTCATCACCTGGTGCCACTCTGTCTCCATCTGTAAACGATGCTAATGGACAGTTCCTGCCCCCAGAGGATGACTAGGAGGCCACTATGCTTGAAGGGTTGAGTAGCACACAGAGCTTTAGTGAATCAGCACACAATGGCAGCCTTCCTGAACAGCGCACTAAATGAGTATCTACTATGTGCAGGCACTGAGCGAGGGGCCAGCCATGCAGAGACAAGAGGGTCCACTGACGCCAAAGCTGCAGATGGGAGCATTTACCAAGTTGGAAAGACTGGAGGGAGTTTCCCAAATGTCTCACCAGGCTCTCAAAGAAGAGGCAGACATAGTCCTGGCAAAAAGGGAAAGAAAGCAAGCAAAAAGGTAAGCGTTTTCCCAGAGTCCACCAAATATATTCCAGATATATCCACAGTGGAATGAAACACAACCACATGCACATGCACATGCACGCACACGCACACGCACACGCACATGCACGCGCACGCACACGCACACGCACACACACACACACACAGAGAGAGAGAGAGAGAGAGAGAGAGAGAGAGAGAGAACTTCTTGCTTCACGAACTACAGAGGAATCCTCTGGTAGCTCTGGTCAGCCTGTGCTCCCCTTCCAGCAGCCCCTAAAGCAATCCCTGCAAAACCTAGAGAGACTCAGTAAGGGTTTATTAAACGGGCAAATTCCTGAGCCCCACCCCAGATCAACAAAGAATTTAAGGGTGGGCCTAGGAACCTGTAAGTGAAGACACTCTTGCTTTCTCAGAACTACCCAGACAGCAAGACTGGCGGACCTCAGCACCAGATAAGATGGTATGTCCTGCCCCTAAGCCCTTAGAAACTGGGAACTCAGCAAGCTCTTGGCATTAATGTCCACCACGTCGAGCGTCTTTCAACATAATCTGGAAGATGAGTGCTCAGACACAGGAATGTAAGCAGAGACATGCTTTGCAAGACACTCAGCACCAGTTCCAGAAGCTTTGAGAAGTGCATTCCTTTAGGCCACAGATAAATCCTTCAATGATCAACACAAACCTAAAAAAAAAAAAAAAAAAACCCCACCTCGAGTGCATACTGCAGTATTGCTCCTAACAGTGAAAAACCGGCCTAGCCCTAACACAGGAAAGAGGCAAGCTCTCCACCTCAGGGTCTTCGCACAGACTGGACCACTCTCCCACAGAACACAAGTTGTTACTCAGTGTCCCCTTCCCGGAGACAGGTTCCTCTCCCTCACCACTCCTGAAGACATCCAGGTCTGACTGTGCCACTGTATGGATTCCTTTTAGCATCTTAGAGGAAGGGGGCTGGAGAGAGAGTTCAATGGCCCTTGCAGAAGTCGCAGCTTCAATTCCCAGCACCCACATGGGGCTTCACCACTGTAATTCCAGGCCCGTGGGATCCAATGCTCTCTTCTGCCCTCCTGGGATACCAAGTTTGTAAAACACCCATACACATAAAATAAATGATAATGAAAACTAAAAAGAGGGATTGGTTTGGGGAAGGGTTTTTTTGGGGGGGTTTTAAGAATCAATGCCTTATCTGTCGCCCACTCAACTGGACAGTAGATTCCAGAAAGGCAGGAATTTGTCGCTTTTGTTGGCTGCTGCTCTGTATCCCCAGCCCTTCAAACTGGACCCTGCGTACAGTAGGTCCTCAAATGTGTCCCCAGTAGAATTTACTATAGACGTACAAACAAAGTCACGTGGCCGTCGCAGAACCTTGCATAGCTTATATAACTCCTTGCATGGGAGGGGGAAGATGGGATGAAAAGGAGGTTTCACAGCCCTTTAATTGTCTGGGCTCCCGTGAGCCTGAATACGTAACCCACTTTCTAATTGGTGCTTTTGGACGACTTCACTTAATTGAAGTTTCTAGGTTTTCTTCCATTAATTTTATATAACTTGTATAATCTTTCAGAAGTAATCCCTCATGCAATGTTCTCAAAACATTTGATTTTTTTAAGAAAAAAAAAAAAACCCTGCCTCCTCAGTGACTTAATTAGGGTGTCCCTAATTAAGGCCAGCACCATCAAACAGGCCAAGTTCCTGGGGACCCAAGTTCCATGGGACTGCTGCGGGCCTCCTGGCTGTAGAATGAGGACCTGGGTCCTCCCAGCGATGGCTGGGCTCAGGGGTTGGCCCTGGGCTACTCCTGGCTAGGCTCCTCAGTACCTGCTTCCTATTGGGGTGTCTGATGCAATTATTCAGGTCCCAGATCACATCCTGCTGTGGCGTTGGCTTTGAAGGTTCAGTAAACAGTCACTTCAAAACAAAGAACAACCATTAAACCCAACTCAAAGACTTCCTTAATGGCAGCTGCTCAGCGACAAGAAGCCAGGCTTCAGAATGCAATTGTGGTCTCCCTGGAAACCAATTCACCCCACTGCCAGCCCCTAACTGCAAGGATCTGCCCGGCTCCTGGCTGGCACTCAGTCTCCTGGTCTAGAGTGAGCCACTTAGGTAGAGCATGAATCCTGAGGTAGCCACACTGGACTCCATCACTCTCCACTTACATCTCTCTGCTGATAAGCTAGAGGCACCAACAGATGGGTCATCTAACTGTTCAAGAATTTCAGGCCATTGGATTCTGTCCCTTGAGGCCCCTCGAAGCTTCTTGAGGGTGTAGGGTGCTATGCAAGTATGCACGTGTGGGTACATACACCCATGAGCATGAACGGGCCAGAGGTGGATATGGGGTGTCCGGCTCTCTCTGCCTCCAATAGTACCAGGGCTACAGGGGGATGCAGACATGCTCAGTTTCTTCTGTGGGCGTTAGGGATTTGAACTCTGGTCCTCATATGTTTGCACAGCAAGCACTCTGAGCTCACGCCACCACCCTATCCCACAAGGCCTCTTGAAGCAGCCCAGAGGCAAATCTAGATTCCACATGTGATAGATCCAGAATCCTGACGGCATACTTGAAACCATCAGACCGATGCGGTGCGTTCGCCGCAGAGCACAAAGGGAAAAAGTTGAAATGCCACGCTGTGGGAGACAACAGAGAGTGGCTCAGAGCACAGTACTGGAGCAGATGTCATAGGATGTCACATGCCTGGGCTTGACCCCTCACCTGCTATACAAATGGCTGAGCCTCTCTGCAGCTCTGTGCCCCGTCTGTAGAATGGGAATGACGGCAGTCTCTACCCAGCTGGGTTAGAGTGTCAAACACTTAGTGCCTGGTAGTTCCCACCACAGAAACATTTATTACACAAGTAAAATGAGCCGGAATTGTCAGTTGGGTGTCACCCAGGCCAAAGGCCTTCTTCAACTCTGTCCCCCCACCCCAAGTGGAAATCAGAGGCACTCTTCAACCACCCCACAAACTCTTGTGTTGGCACCAGGCAGTGTCTTGCCTGTGAGTCTTGTAAAGAACGTAAGACAAGGCCTGTGTCAGGCTTGCTCACAGCTCCAACTCCCCCACCCAGCCATGCCAGTGTCCCCCAATGTACATACTGCATTCTTGAAAGCTATCTGTATGTTGAAAGTTGAAACACAATATGGATTGTTGTATCAAAACTCAAGTGATCTTGTACTTTTCTGAATGTCACTACCAGCAAGGAACTCTGATTTTTAAAGTGTGAGAGTGTGTGTGTGTGTGTGTGTGTGTGTGTGTGTGTGTGTGTGTGTGAACGTGCATGCTTAAGACCAGGCTTGTTTCCAAATGTCAAGACTTTTAATTTAGATTTGTATAGCCTTTCCTGAATCCTAAAGGCTCAAGTCTAAAATGTCCTAAAATCTGCAATCTGAGGAGTGTCCTCATACTGATGCCCAATAAAGCTTCAGAATTCGGACTTGCAGACTGCAGATGCTTGAGACAGACTTGGGTAGCTTGGACAGACACAAAGAGCATTCATTTGGCATGTGTTTCACACCAAACCATTTGGTGCGAAATATCTACCTTCTCTTTTAATCTTTGAGATAAATATTGTTCCCTCACCTCCCATTATGTAAATTAAAAAAAATTGAGGCTCAGGAAAGTAATTTTTCCAGAATAAAGAAAAAAAAAAAAAAGGCAGACCCAGGCTTTTAAAATTCAAAGGAAAAAAAAAACCCACATTTTTGTTGGTTTTTTTGGTTTTGTCAGGGTTTCTCTGTGTATAGCTAGCTCTCCTGGAACTCAACTCTGTAAACCAGGCTGGTCTCGAACTCACAAAGATCCACTTGCCTCTGCATCCTGATGGCTGGGATTAAATGTGTACACCACCACCACTCAGAAACCCACTTTGTGAAGTTAGTAACTATTCAGTGGACTATGAAGGATGAGCTCACAGAATCCGTCTTAGAAGGAATGGCCCAAGGAGAAGACCCCTCCCGACAAGGTGAGAATGCTTTCAACAGACAGAGAGGATGGGATGGGAAACTGTAGAGCCATGGTGAGTCCGTGCACCCGTGGGCACACACAGGTCAATCGGCTGGGGTCCAGGGATAGAGGACCTAGTTGCCAGCCAAGCTCAGACCAAAGGGCAGTTTTGTAGACAGCAGGGAGAAGCTCAAATCAAGACCAAGTCTTGGGAGGGAACAGAGGCTCCATATGTACTCAATACTGGGGACAAGGACAGAAGCCACTGAGAGACAGGTGATAGTTACCCAGAAAACCCGAAGGCACAAAAGATAGCTTAGCAACCCACTCCCCCCAACCCCCTCCCTGACCCTGTCCTCAGTATCTCTGAAAGCCTCTTTTTTTCTCCTGGTCAACCCTCTAACCAACAGTTGGTGGGGGTCTGCATATAGAGAAATGGATTACCTGTAGACCGCGCTGGGCCAGAGGGCTCTAACGTACTCAGGACTACTTTACGAAAAACAACGAAAAAACTTTATTTAACTTCATTTCTAAAAGCTCCACTACAGGCTCTAATATGGCTCCAAGAAAAGGTGAGACAGTGTTTGCCTGAAGCAACAAAGAAATAATTACGACCTAGATCTTAAGTCCCTTCCCAACCTACAGGCAGCAGTAACTAACTCCTGGACACATGTGCTACAGGGAAGAGGGGAACCTTTCACAGGTCAATAGATCTGCATTTCAGAATCTCCAGGAGGAACCTAAAAGGCAGACATCTGATTACACCCACCTTACAGACAACAAAACTGGGACTCCTAGAGACTGAGAAACTTCGCCACAGGGTTTCCTTTAGCTCCCTGAGCTCCTGGTCATCAGGGCTCCATAACATCTACAAGCATCACATCCTGGCCAGCAAGAGGTAGAAGGTGAGCAGACAGGAAGCAGAACCGGAAGGCAGGGAAAGTCCTTAGTGTATTTAAGAGCTTCGCTGGTCAGTGAGGTAGTCCTAGCCTCCCATGGCTATTTAAACTCAAACAACTAAAAGAATCGATTTGTTACTGCTACGTAGTTTTATTTGTGGGGTTTGTTTTTGTGTTTGAAGACAGTCTCATAACCACCAGGGCAGATCACAAAATCTTCATGTAGTTGAGAATGACCCAGAACTTCTGGTCTTCCTGCCTCTACCTCCCAAATACCAGGATTACAGCGCAGCAACATTACACCTGGCTAAAATCAGAGTAAAAACTCAGTACCTTGGCCACACTAACATATCTAAATTTCCAAACAATGAGGAGCATTAGACAGGCATATTACAGATTGGTAAAAGTTAATTAATTAATTAACCAATTAATTAATTAACTAACCTGTGAGGAATTCTAGATAAGCTTCTGTTGAGTCTTACTGGACTTAGCATTTTGCCATATTTCTAATTTTAATTTTTAATAGTGGCGAGATGCACATAGCAAAACATACCATTTGGCTATCGGGAAGACTAAATTAGGTGATATTGAGATTATTCACATTCTTGTGCAAGCAAGCATCTAAATGGGTTCTTCTTTTGCTTGGGTGAGATCAAGAACACTCATGACAGGGTTGTAACTAGGAGGGGATGGCCCGATGGCTTAGTGATCCTCAACCCTGGTGACCTAGTGCTTTCAAAATCCTAACGAGTAAGATGTCACCTAGAGCGCTGACTCAGACTCTGGGAGCAGGCCCAGGCTTCGTGTCTCCCAGGGCACTCGGTGGGCCTTTCCTGTAACCATGCCTGACCACGCATGTCCAGATCTCCTGCTCTGGACAGACCCCAATACCCTGGCCTGTGCAGAGCCCTGTACATGTGGCAGGTGGCAAGCAAGAGAGTCCCAAACACTATCTACTGCCCTTGTCCACCTCTCCTAGGAGCTCCTGGCACTAAGCAAGCCAGCATTTCCATTCCTGTCCATTTTAAGGCAAAGAAACCAAATAAAAAGACACATAGCTTAAAAGGCACTCAACTGTTTTTCCCCCCACTTAAGACAGGAAAAGAAGCCTCTTACAGACTAAGACCAAGGCCGTCTACGCCAAGAATTAATACCGGAAGGTGGTTTTCTGGGGAGCCCATCTAAAGAGGTTTTCAAGGGCAAGGGCTCTACCAACTCGGCTGAAACCGGAGGGCTACCAGGACGTAATTAAACACAGAAAGCTCTTTTACAGGCGTGTTCCGGGGCTGGACACGGAATGAGTTTGAGGTAAGGAGTTCACTCTGAGGAGTCATGTGAACTTTGCGTGAACCTGTCTAATCCGCATGATTATGAGAGTGTAGCCTAGCCTCAGACACCTTGACTCCACGCTCAAGCCTAGTCAGTGAGGACATCCCATGAGCTTTGTACCTGGACAGGGAGAAGCGTTGAGGGTAGCCGGCAAGAGCCTGACCCCAACGCTTCTCCACCCTGACCCACCAACAGAGCCAGGATGAAAGGGACATTGCAAACTTTTCTGCTGATCTGACTGATAGATGGGAAAAGGGAGAAGCCACATCTCTCCTCAAATTAAATATTCTTCCCAGAGGCAGCAACTGCACTAGAGACCTCCACCCACATCTCCATTCGAGCCCACACCTCCAAGTCGGGGTCCTAGATCCTTCTATGGCCCTCCCGTGGGCTCAGACAGATGAAGTGCTATCTTCTAGAAGTATATCCACGCCCCTCCCCACACCTTGAGTTCTTCAAGAGCTCCACTCTGAGTTAAAGAGGACAAGGTCTGAACACCAATTCCACCTCAACATGGCCTCAGACAAGTTACCGCGTCTCCCCGCCCCAGCCTCCGTTTTCTCATCTGCAAAGTGTGTGGATGAAGTAAAATCATGCATGCCTGTCAGTCAGTAGGAGCCTGGCACACAGTAGTCCCTTCCCACCCACTGTGCGCTATAGGCAATGAATAATGAGCACCAACTATGTGCCAGGTGGTACACCAGAGCATCTCACACAACCAAACCTCACGGTCACAATCGCACAATGGAGAGGAAAAACAGCCATTTCTACCCACACTGGGTAGATGTGGAGAATGAGCCACCCCAAGGCCTTCCGTGAGGGCTGAGAGGTGGGAACACAGCCTCGGGATAGACTCTGGACCAGGGCTGGCTGGGGGCCGTGGGGCCTGTCTTGTCTCTGGATCACACACTCACATGAAACCTGTGTTCTACGTCTGATTTAAGGAAGAGCCTCGGCAATCAAATACAATAGGCTTCCTGAATGCTCTGCCAATTAATTTACTGTTTGTCTCTCCATTTACTATTTAATAAGGCCATATCAGCAGTACAATCTGCAAATCTGAATTAAACTGTTTACGGCCATTAGCCAGTTCCATTTAAGGGGCCCCAAATATGTCTTCGCCGTGTTCTGAACGGCTACATCCAAAACTGTCGTTTGACTTCTGTTTGGTCTGGGGAAAGGCACTTTTTATTTTTGCAGAGGTGTGGGCTTTGGTGGGAAAGTGTCCTGAAGGCTATTCCAAGAAGTAATGGGGAACTCAAAATGATCTCGTTTTTCCATTTCCCAATGGGAACCTCTAAATGGTCTCATCGCAGAGGGAACCCTGCCAGTTCTCACCCATCCTTGCAAGGATGGAGCAGCTTCGACACAGACGATAAAGCCTCTAATGGGTCAATAGCTTCAACCTTTTCACCCGCCGAGTATTTTAGCAACCTCGGGTGAGCTGGCCAAACTGACTGTAGCATTCTGGCTTTTTTTTCTTTTTTCCTTTACAGTCCAAGATGAGGGAGAAGACGTCAAAGGCCAAACAGGCGATGATCAGCCAGCCGCTAGGAAGACAGGGCCTGTGTAAGACATCCTGCGCCTGTACGGGAAGTGCTCCCTGTTAATATGCAGTGCAAATGGGGCTAGAGAGGCTGGGTCCGCCTTGCTGACATCACAGCGGAGTTTGGTGGTCCAACAAAGCTGCTAAGAAAATACCGCAGAGGTGAACGTATATTGTTCCAGAGCCAGGCCAGAGGTGAGCTCAGTCTACCTTCCATGCAAGCTATGATCCCTCCGTCTGGGCCTCTATGAAGTATGGATTCCAAAGCATAAAGGTTCAGGACATCAAGCAACAAGTTCTAAACAACTTTATTTGATAGAATATAAAAGGGCTTTCTCCACGGAATAGCTAAGTTAAGCCCAAAAAGTGACATATTTCCAAAGGAAGACAAGATTTGCAGCCTGAACTCCCAACAGACTGATCTCCCTAGAAGAGACCCTAGCGCTCCAAACGAACGAGGAGCCCTCTCTGGGCAGCTCCACTGCCAACTTTATGACATCTTTACTTTGTCTTCTTCTCCCACAGGCCCAAATGAGGAAGCTGTAAAACCCTGGCCAAACACAACCATTTGCCAAGAGAAAAGCCAACATGGGGCCATCTGTCCATTACAGGGCTCTGCTTGTTCTGCCTTTGTGTAGCTGTCAGTCTCTCCCCAGAGCAGCTCACTTCCCTCCCAGTACCTGGTCGCTTGGCTGGCTTTTCATTATCTTGCTACAGAAAACCTTTTTATTTTGAAGCATTTTGAAAGAGAAGTCCAAGAAGACTGACACCCTTCCCCTGACCAAAACTGCAGCCCTTCCTTCATGGCCTGCAGCCATATTATATCAGCAAGGACAGAGCCTAGCAAAAGGCCTTCTCCATAGGAGGCCTCAATAAAGACCTAGGAAGTGAATCCCTCTTACTACAGGACCCTTGCAACAGCAAAGGGGGCGGCTGAAAAGTCACCTCAAAGCGTCAGACATGCTACTGATATGGTCACTTCATGATAGGTGAGGGGAAACATCTCCATGTGTCTCTGAACCACCGCAGGATTCCTGTGGAATTCAAGATGTCCCTTTAGCAGCGCTAATTTTAGACAGAACTTCAGACAGAGGATACTGGTGGCCGGCAGAGGTGGGGGCGGCCTGGAGGAACTGAACAAGGCCACTATTCTGCTCAGCACAGGTGCCTGTAACAGAACACCCCTGTCTAAAGCGACACACAGGACGCTCGTTCAGGTGCAATTGGGTATTTTTTAGCTTAGCCACATTACATAAACCTGAACCCAGGGCAAAGTTCTACCTGCAGCAGGTCCACTTCGCCCCTGGCATCCTGGTGCTTGAGCAACAAGGACGAGGAAATATTTGATTTTAGCGTCTTTTTTTTTTTAAATAAAAGTTAATTATTAAAAGAAGTCTGCTGTCCCCAAGGGCGAGATACTCTTTAAGTCTGGCTAACAAAGTCTCTGGAACTTAGAAAGTACGGAAATATGGTCGAATTCTGGTCTAATGATTCAAAACAAACAACACTAATCTGTTTACCTTACTAAGAGCCAATTCTGCCCAGAACTTGGATAGAAATCAAAAAGATTCTAGGATCTCCTTGATAGTCAACAGTCACCTCCAGACCACTGTCCTCCAGATAAACCAACGCCCTTCCTAGAAGCAACATGAAAAGCTCAGCCCTCCCCCGCTTTTGGGGGGGGGGACCAACTCACACAAGGCAGCTTTAAGGGCGATTTACGTGAATCCCAGGGAAGACAGCCAGTAAGTGATTTTGCACACTGTCATTCATTAGTGACCACCACCGCAGCAGGGTGGAAGGAAGGGGGAAAACAGAGGTCTCCTTTCCTCAAGGAATCAATAAGTTTTTTAGCAGCTGCTGCTTACTTTCCTTGGAGCTTAATCCCAATGGAAGTGAAGTGACAACTTCTTCCTCACCATATCCCTGAAAAGGGTAAACACAGACCCTGACACCCAGGACTCAGGCCCGTGGGGAATCTTTGCAGGAAGCACAAAGAACCCTCTGGAGCTTTTTTCTGTGTCTTGAGGTTTTTTGCTTAAGAAGATGGATGGCACAGGCATGGAAATTATTCCACTCTCTTGTTATCTTTTTATTTTTTCTCCAAAGAGGAAATTGACTCCCTTCCTGTGCTGCTGTACATTATGAAGTCTGAGATGCTACTCAAAGAAAAATAAAATATGTTCTTAGCCTCTTTCTCACCCCAATTCAACATCACTTAAAAAGAAAAAAACCTAAAAATGGTACCGAGATGACAATCCAAATGGCTTCTCCCTAAAAGCAAACAGAAAGGGAACCAAAAATTCGATGAGCTGGTCATGAGTTTAAAGACAGGAAGGACAAGGAGGTCATCACACTGCCAGGCAACGCCAAGAGCTGACTTTCTTGCTGACAACTCCATATATCCATAGATCCTATGCTACCTGTCCTAAAAAGCCCAATTTAATCTTGTTACTTCGCTTTCGAAGTGTCATTGCTGGCCATGCCATAAAGAAGTCTTCTAAAGAAGAAAACTCCACGAAAATATTTAGCAGTTCCGTTACGCATAAAACAACCCTAGAAATCAGACAACCTGCACGCTCTCCCCGATCCCTCTCTTTCTTCCCCCCAAAGAGCCTAAAATTCTTCAGAATCCAAAGCACAACGTCATCTCCCGCTGTATCTTCAGTCTGAAATATTCTACTGTCAAGTGAAAAACAAAACCAAACGTCAACCAAGAAAACCCCTAACAAACTCAAAGAGAAAGAAACTAGAATCAGCAGCACTAAGGGAGTGGAGTGGAAGAGGTTTTGCACCTACAAATGTCTAGGCAGAGCCTACACACCAGGCAGCCAGGCGGTGGGTGGAAGGTGACACAGCCCATCCTTGGGGAAGGATTGCCTTCTGAAGGGCTTTGGGTTCAAACCACCTACTGCAAAGAGCTGAGCCCTGGTTTTGGATTAAAATAATAACAGCAACAGCAGTCATCATCAAAGGCAGGGAAAACTCCAGGTGTGATTACTCTGGGACTTAAGTCAGGGACCAGTTTAGATCCCTGGATTCCTCATTCCTACTCAGGGGCTGGAAATATCATTACCTCCTCAAAAAAAAAAAAAAAAAAAAAAAAGAGGCTTTACCAACCCATCTTAAATACCTCCCAGCACAACATACAGTGTACGCCTCAAACCAAATCTTGTTTTAACTATAATAAAGTGGGTGAGATTCAAGTTAACAATAAACACCGGAGTCCAAAGAGGGGCATCAATCTTTGTTCAAAAGAACACTTGGATAATTCATTGTGGATTGAGGGCAAAGGAATGAAAGGGGCTGTCTTTGAAGACACTAATCCATCTAATTCCAAGCGACTGGATTAGAGGCATTCCTGGGCGAACAGGCTCTGGCTACAGATTAGGCTACAAGGATTTCTGACAAAAGGCACGAGCTTGGTAGGATTGCAAAATGGACCTGAGAAGGGCCAACCGAGCACCTTGGCAAAGTTCACACTGGATGAGGTGACAGTTGCTTCTAAAAGGAGGAGGCAGGCATGACAGCTGAACATTCCTCCCCAAAGTCCATGGTGAAGGCCCACAGCCTCTCCAAACCTTACACTTCATCAGACAAAAGCTTCCCCAGGCGCCAGGCAGCGGCTGGAGAGGGGCTGTCCACACCCACTCGCCAACACAGCTTTCCAAACCTGCCCACTCTTTTGGAAGCCGAGCTTTTAATTAAACACCACCTCCCCGGATCTGTTGAGGCAGACTGGGGCTGGCCTGGAGCCAAAGAGAAGCTCCCTAAATACACTTGAAATCCCCCCCCCAACGCCCCCAATTCCCACCTCCAGGCAGCTCCTGGAGCTGCTCCTATTTATTAGGGTGGGTAACCTAAGTCACGGTGTACCTCAGAGCACCAGAAAACCCACATTCGAGGATCAGGTTATCTCCAGTCCCACCCTTTGCAGGAAAAGGCTAGGGTGTTGTTCCCCGCCCCCAACACACACGCGCGCACTCACACGCATACACAATCCTTTCCAGAGAATAGTGGGGTGTGGATGTGTGTTTGAGGGAACTGGGTATAGTAGTTTTGGAAACCTCAACCTTGCCTTCCCGCTGTGAGCCTCTCAGCCTCGGGTACCCTGAAAGACTACCCTGGGAACTTCAGCGCCGAGCCCCGGGGGAGGGTATGTGGAAGGCAAGGAGCACCATCAGCAGCTCTGGAACAGACTAATTAATAACTAATTTGTTCAGATTCCCCTACTCCAGGTAGACCTGAAAGCCAAGCTTGTAACAACCCTGCCATCCAATCTCCCAGGCCGGAAGACTCCTTCCTGCAGCCAGGCAGAGCCCCCACTACCGCTCCACCACCGCGCCAAGCACCCCACCCCAAACCCAGGGAGTCAGGTGTCCTCCAGGGCGTCCATCCTCCACGGGTCGCAGACACTCAGTCCAGGGACAGACAATGGAAAACTTGGAACTAGGGCCCTTAGCCCCCAAAGGAACAAGATGGTGTCGCCCCCTGGGATTATGAATGCAGGGGATGGCAAGTAGCATCAGACTCTCCCCACTATCCCCCGGGAAGTCGCCTGCCCAGTGACCCAGCACAGCCTGAGCAGCGCGGCTGGTGAGCAGGTGACACCCGGGTCGCCAGAGCTCCCGCAGGTGGCCAGCAGCAGGGCGCAGGCGAGAGCCATGCCGGCCGCGGTGAGGGGAAGCCCCGCGGCGAGGTCAAAACAGCCGCGCCCCCGGCGTCCTACCTTCATGTCGCTGATGATGGTCTGGAAGAGGCCTCCGAGCGCGCTGCATTCCTTCTCGATCACAGCCTCCATTTTCCCGGCGCGGCGGGGACAGGACACGCTCTCGGGGCGGCTGCACTGCGCACGGGGCCGGGCTCGCTCAGCCCGGGAGCTGTTTCACCCTGGGAGCGACCTGCCTCCGGCTCGCCGCCGGTTTTGCAGAGAGCACGCGGTGCTCGCAATTTACTGCACTCTGCCCCCCAAGTCCCAATCCGAAACGCCCAGCCGCTCCGGAGGGCGAGTCGCCTACGTGCAGTGTTCGGCTCCTGGCCTCAAAAATGCCCGGGGAAGACTGACAATCAAGCCACCACGGGTGCCCATGACGGAAACGGCAAAGCCCATCTTGGTGCAGAGAAAACCGCCCGCTGACCCGGGGCCAGCGCCATTTAAGAAAAAAAAAAAAAAAGATATTTTTTCCAAATATATTTTTTCCGAAACTCCAAAATAAAGAAAGAGAGAACGAAATAGGGCAGCAGCAGACGAGGTCAGCTCGCGTCGCCCGGATCTGTTGCTCGCAGACGCGGCCGCCGCCTCCTTTTTACTCCTGTGCGCCCGGCCCCGCGCTTGCTCTGGCGGAGCTCCCGGGGTTGTTGAGAGGAGCGCACGCGCGCTCGCGACCGTGAGTCTGGCGCGGGAGCGCGGGGAAAGCGCGCGCTCGCGGCCCGTGCGTGCGCCGCCCGAGGGCGGGGCTGGGAGCGCACGCTGGCGGAGAGGCGTGCTGGGTGCCTGCTGCAAGGAGGAGCTGGCGCTAGGGTAGGCGAGCCCGCTGTGCGTCTCCCGGACACTCAGAGCGCCTCGTGCAGGGGGCCTCTGAGTGGGGAGGGAGGAGCAGCGCCCAACCGCCCACAATGGCAGCTAGTGAAGCAGCGCTGCCCCGCTGGCCCCGCCCCTCGTGCAAGGTCGGCAGGTTGCTCGCTGCGCCCCGCACCTGGTGAGCGACCAGCCCGGCTGGAAAGCTGCTACTGCTCCCGCTACCGCAGCCTGAGGAGAGGCCTCTTCGATGATGTCAGGACTGCAGCGCCGAGTCACGGTTGCAGGGAGCTAGCTACAAGATTGGGAAGAGATAAGGAAGAGTATCCTGCAGTGGGATGCTGAATTCCATAAAGTTGCAGGGCGCTAGATTGATCTGCTGAGGCAGAGTAAACGCAGAGGGCATCAGGGTTCCTAATCGCTTGCTCATCTGTCTGTACAGATCGCTGGCTGCGTGGGGCTTGAATGGTTGATGGTTTTCAAGCCAGTGTTGCCTAACCACAGAAAGCCCCTTGAGAAGTTTAACAAAAGGCACCAAAGACTTAGGTGAACTTGATAATTGTGTCCCTAGCTCCACTGCCCAACTCCATAGCCAGGAGCACTTAATTCTTAAGTCTTCCGGTGTCTGGTAGGGGATCAAATGGGCAACTTGTAAACGAACTTAAAGCACCTATTTGAACCGTTTGCAAGAGTAAACGCAGCCCTTGTCAAGCTTGACCGAAAGGATCGTGTCAAATACTGTAGTCCCTATTAACTCAGTTTTATAAGTCATTCTTTAAACACTGATCAAAAGGGTGTCGGAAACTCTGCACAGAACGCTGATGTTTGCATTTTCCTTCAGGCCACTCAGCTCAACTCAGAGCATCTCCCGGACATCTGGAGAGGCCAAACCTTCAGTAAGTCACTGGTCTCTGAGGCAATCCTGCCGCTTCCGGTCCCTAAGGATATTCAGTTGCAAATGCCTCATCCTTACCCTGCCTGTATTAGTGCTTGACACGTGGTTGGTTCTCTGGGATTATTATTTTGATGTTAATGTCGCTGGTATTCTAATGACCTAGGTAACTGGAGAGCTTGACTGGCTAGTTCAAGTTCCAGTTTAAAACCTATGAACCCCGGGGTTGAGGATTTAGCTCAGTGGTAGAGCTCTTGCCTAGCAAGCTCAAGGCCCTGGGTTCAGTCCTCAGCTCCAAAAAAAAAAAAAAAACCTATGAACCCTGTGGCCTTGAATAAGTTACCTAAGTCCTCTGAGCCACAGTTTCCTCACCGGTAACCAGAAATGATCATGGTACTTACCTGAGAGCTGTCTTTTTTTTTTTTTTTCTTTTTCTTTTTTCTTTTTTTCGGAGCTGGGGACCGAACCCAGGGCCTTGCGCTCGCTAGGCAAGCGCTCTACCGCTGAGCTAAATCCCCAACCCACCTGAGAGCTGTCTTAAGCATTGCATGAGCTAATAAATGAAAATACTTAAAGTGGTATTTGATACATGGGAAGTCAACACTCAGGAAATCCTCAATAAAAGGCCAAGAATCAAGTACAGTCTAACTCCAGAGCACCTATTGCAAGCCTGCAGTGTCGGCATGCTGTCTCGCTTGCTGCAGAGTGCATTCTGCAACTTTATGCAGTACATCTAATTGAAGAAGTCGGACCTACCTTTCTACCAAACCCCAAATAATACTCCTCAACTGCCCCCACCCCCTTCTTGGCCTAACCTTAGCAGTGTTTGCCAACGCACACCACTCTTTAGCCTCATTTCCCCCCTAGGCTTCAACCCAGGTTCAGTGCTGACTTAGCTGTCCTCTCTTAAGCCCAACACTAGCTAAAAGTTCTTTGAAAGGGGCTTCCTGGACAGTTTCCCAGGTGGGATTACAGAAATGCACTTCTATCAGACTATTCAATTAAGCAGGGAGGAGGGGACCCAAGGTTCTGCTTTCTCTGTGCTCCACAAACACTGGACCAACTGAGAATTACATACTAGCCCCATGTTTTGTGTTTGAATTTTTTGAGACAGGGCTTTGGTCGCATTAGCCCAGAGCTCTTCACCTGTCTCTGGCTCCCAAGTGCTGGGATGATGGTGCTTCACCACCACACCTGGCTTTTGGAAGTTTTAGACTGGAATCTGGCTGCTCTGGAAAGGGGGGTGGGAGAGGTGGAAATGATAGGGTCAGACTGACTTCAGCTACACATTAGATTCTGCTGCATCTGAGCGGCTTTCTAACTTTCTCCTCCCCTCTAGCACCGAGGGCTTGCTTCTTGGTTGTTCTTTGGTGGGAATGGAGGTAGTGGTGGTAGTGGTGATGGTGGTGGTGTGTAGGGGTGTGTGTGTGTGTGTGTGTGTGTGTGTGTGTGTGTGTGTGTGTTTGAGATCCTGTCTCAGAAAAAAATTTAAAGAGAGACAGACAGACACACAGAGAGAGAGAGAGAGACAGACTCCCAGGAACCAATCTGAGGAATTTCAAACCCTCTCTCCAAGAGTAAACTTGGCTGAAAATGTACCTTCCCCTTCTAATTCCTGAGCTCTGGGCTATGTGATCTGTGGAGCCAGCCTGTTCCCCAGAGCTAGCTAGCGCTCTCTCGCGCGCGCGCTCTCTCTCTCTCTCTCTCTCTCTCTCTCTCTCCCTCCCTCCCTCCCTCCCCCCCCTCTCTCTCTCTCTCTCTCTCTCTCTCTCTCTCTCTCTCTCTCTCTCTCTCTCTCTCTCTCCTCACTGAGGGCTCCATTGCTTCCCCACCTTGATCCTCACTCAGCCCCGCCCTCCAGGAGGGTCAACCCAGCTGGTCTGAGAACTTGTATATTAGAAGCTACTGAGGAAGTTTTAAGCCATCCAAGACTGAACTCATGCTAGGAATCTTATTTAATTGGTCTGAGCTGTGACTGATCCTTAGAACGTTTTAAAACTTCCCCGGGCTATTCTAATATATGGTAAAGTTAAGAAACCTGATTTGGAGGGACCTTGAAAGGAGGTGCTTATACCCATGTCTATGTCCACACTAATCAGGAACTAGGCTCTGTATTTTTTTAGTTTACCATGAACATTTCATTCAATCCTCATAAAGATATACAAGAGAAGGTAGATGCTGTTTATATCACAAAAATAGGATCACATTAAACACATTTTTCTGGATCTTGCTATTAACATTCAATTTCAGCCAAAATCCCTTTAGATCAACTGCTGGTATGTATTCTCATCCATTCTTCCTGCACCCCTTTCTGTGCTGGGCACACATCCTCAGTCCTTTCAAATTTTTGTTTATGATATGATTTCAGACTTGCTGCAGAAGTAGCGTTAAGGCTGTTCCATTTACACTTCATTAGGTTCCCCTAAGGCTGCTCTGCCTTGGTGGGGAACGAGGGTTAAAAGTCCTTGAGTGATGCTTAACTGCTTCACTTTGCTCTCTTTGAGGCCTCCCAGACTGCAGTGAGACTTAGGGAAGACTGCAGAGTCCTGACTGTTGTGAAGGGTCTTTCATCACAAGCAGTTGTGTGAGCTGATTAAGATAGTAGCCTGAGAGCTGGGGCCTTACCCCACATAGCCCAGGGATGGTGGCAGTGCACACCTTTAATTCCAGCACTCAGGAGGCAGAGGCAGGTAGGTCACTGAGTTGAGGCCAGCCTCCTCTACAGAGTGAGTTCCAGGACAGTCAAGGCAACACAGAGAAACCTTGTCTCAAAAATAACAACGTAGCAAAAAAAAAAAGGTGGAAGCCCAAAGACAATGTGGTTGGATTAGATTTTGGCTAGCTCTTGTGCTCCTCCCATTTTGTTCCTCCCCACACACCTACCCTACTCCTGGCCCCATTTGTGTACGTAGGCCAGTTTGTGTACATGCTTGTGGAGGCCAGCAGGTAACCTCAGGTGTGGCTCTTCAGATGCCATCCATCTTGAATTGTTTTATTTGTTTAAGTTGTTTATTTTGTTGTTGTTGTTGTTGTTGTTTCTATGACTGTGAGTGTTCACCTGCACATATGTGTGATGAAGCTTTTCCAGGGAGACACAAAACATACATCTACACTCACCTCAGGTAGGGATCTCTTGACAAACCAAAGTACAGATACCGCTAAAGTATCTGTGACGAACGAATGACTTTTATTGGGGTTACTTAGGACAATATGAGTGAAGAGTTATTTACAGGAGCAGAAATGGCTCAAAGATAGCTACATCACCAAAGGCGGCCCCAGCACAGGTGACAGTCCACAAAGCTGCAAACATGGAGCGCACTGCACAGCCTGCAGGCAGCCCAACAGATGCCTCAGTTGGTCTAAACCTCTTCCAGGCAGCTCTGATGTCAGCGTCTTCCAGGCATCAGGCCTGCTCTCAGAGTCTTCTCTGCAGTTTAGCAATTTTGGTCAACTTTAATTACTTACCGACAGGAAGTAGCCTAGCAAATCTAGTCCGGTTCAGAGACTTTTTGAAGCTATTTTGAGATGTTTTCCTTCCTGTTTTAAGGAGCTTCTCTGCAGGATGAGATGTCTCAACGGTGAGGAAACTGTCCCACAACAGCACCATCTCTGTGCCTGGTGCCCCTGAAAGCCAGAAGACGTAATGGGGCCCCTGGAACAGGAGTCACAGAAATTGCAATCTACCGCATGGGTGCTGGTAGCCAAATCAGAGTCCTTTGTAAGAGCATCAAGAGTTCTTAACCGGGGGTTGGGGATTTAGCTCAGTGGTAGAGCGCTTGCCTAGCAAGCACAAGGCCCTGGGTTCGGTCCCCAGCTCTGAAAAAAAGAAAAAAAAAAAAAAGAGTTCTTAACCACTGAGCCATATCTCTAGCCCCATACCTTGTTTTTTGAGACCAGGCCTTTCATTGGCCTGGCACTCACCAAGTAGGCTCATGTGGCTGGCCTTAAGTAAGCCCCAGGAATCCTGTCTGTGCCTTCCTGCCACTAGGAATCATGTGCCACCTGATGGTTCTGGCCATCAAACTTGGCTCCTTGTGCTTATGAAGCACTCTGCCTACTGCACTATCTTCTCGGCCTAAAATGACTGTTTCCACTTCTTTAAAATTAACATAATAGGCCAGGCACATGCCTTTAGTCCCAACACTAGGGAGGCAGGGACAGGCAGATTTCTGTGAGTTCAAGGCCAGTCTGGTCTATGTAGTGTGTTCCACGACAGCTTTGTCTATATAGAAAGATCTTGTCTTACAAAAGAAAACAAACCACAAAATAGAATAGAATCAAATAAAGATAATAGACAAGTTGGGTGAGCACTGAATGGGATACCATAGACCAGAACTTGTCACAGGGGCTACTTTACTCATTGAAGATTAGATTCTTGGACTAGCAAGATGGTTCAGTGGGTAAAGTCATTTGCTGCTAAGCCTGATGTCCTAAGTTTGATTCCTGGATCCAACACAGTGAGAGAGAGCCAACTGCTAGACAGCCCCTCTCTCTCTCTCTCTCTCTCTCTCTCTCTCTCTCTCACACACACACACACACACACACACACACACACACACACTGAATAAAAACAGATTACAGTGTCAATGTTCCTCACTTGTAAGTTTGTTCAAGCTTATATCGCTGATGTATAAGCAGAAATCTTTATAATCCAACAGCCACTAAATCACTTAGAGAGCTGGGGAGTTTCCAGTATATAAAAGGTTTGAGTTAGAAACAGACCTGCTTTGAAACAAAATTAGCAAAAATCAGTTCAAAATATCCCCTGCGATGGCTCACCCTAAGCGATGTTTTGCTTGTGTTTGGTGCACGGCCGCCTAGGAAATGCTCCCCTTTAATGTGGGTGTTTAACCTGGCTGTCTAGAATGTGTCAGTGAGGCAGAAAGCTAACTGAAGAGGGTGATAGATTGGTGGCAGGCTGGAGTGACATCAGAACATCCACAGACCTATAACCAATGCTTAAGCGGAGGCCTATTTCTGGAGTTGGCCACCCCAGGGCCAAACATAGGCAGAAATGTGAGCTGTGTTAATCATGTCATTTTATAGTGGCTAAGATGTAGTATGTTGGTGTCATATTTTCCAATTTTTAAATTTTTTTTAGTTTTCTCAACTCAAAAGCATCATCTGCAAGCTGGTACACTTGTTCTCATTATACAGGTGTTTATGTGTATGAGTGTATGAGGGTGTTTACAGGGAGCTATGGGAAGAATCTACATTTTTCTGGGACTTTCCAAAGAAAAGAGGCTATCTCTGAGGATTCTAAATCTCTAGGACATTTGTCTACTCTACAGCGGGGTGAGGAGATTTCCTTTCATATCCTTTCCTGTTTCTTGAGCCAAGCCATTTCTGCTCCCATAGTGCTTTGCTTTAGCAATGTGCAAAATATGATGTAATTGTATACAAAGTCCATGCAAGAGAGCCTTACATCAACATCAAAAAACATCACACACAAAACAAAACAAAACAAAACAAAACAAAACAAAACGCCTTTAATCCCAGCCCTTGGGAAACAGAGGTAGAGGCAGACAGATCTCTGACTACCAGGCCAGCATGGTCTACAAAATGAGTTCCAGGACAGCCAAAGCTGCACAGAGAAACCCTGTCTCTTGAAGAAAAAGAAGAGAAAAAGAAGGAAGGAAGGAAGGAAGGAAGGAAGGAAGGAAGGAAGGAAGGAAGGAAGGAAGGAAAAAGAAAGAAAGAAAGAAAGAAAGAAAGAAAGAAAGAAAGAAAGAGAAAACAAACAACCAAAACCCTCACAATATTTAATTACATTTCTGGTTTTGTGCTAGGTCATATATTCATAGCCCTCCTTTGGTTTGGACATACCTGGATGCTCTTGTGGAAACTATTAACATAGCTCCTTATCCTAGTGTTAAGAATGAGGTTCTCGGGGTTGGGGATTTAGCTCAGTGGTAGAGCGTTTGCCTAGCAAGCACAAGGCCCTGGGTTCGGTCCCCAGCTCCGAAAAAAAAAGAAAAGAAAAGAAAAGAAAAGAAAACAACAACAACAACAAAAAAAAGAATGAGGTTCTCAGGAGCCTAGATCCCTGCAACAAATAAGGAAATGAGACCGTATGACCCGACCCCTCTTTGCTGACAGCATTTCCAGGGCTCAGCTCTTGAATGCTCCCTACGAGCTTGAGACGTAATAGCTGTGATGGAGACACTGGAGCGTGCTAGAATAGTGACCGCAAGGCATGACACGCACATCTTTCGGAAACTTCAGATTCACATATTGAGAAACATGCAATTATTTTAAATCCATCAGAGCTAACTAAGTTCATTTTAAAGTGAGAAATACGGTAGCTCAGCAAATAAAAGCACCTGCCGTCAGGACTGGGAGCCTGAGTTTGATCCCTGGAGCCCACATGATGGAAATAAATAAGCAATCTCCCCAAAGTGTCCCCTGCGCTCCATGAGTGGACTGAGCCACGTGTGTCCCATGAGATCTGATGCTTCAGTGGCCCAGGAGAGTCCGTAGCTTTGAGGATCCAGCAGTCCGAGTGCTCACCCACCAAAGAAAAGGAGCTGTGTGCTCTCCTGTGAGGCAGGGACATGCAGTTGATCCAGAGTCCCACAACCACACAGTTTCAAGGACAGGAAGAGCATACCTACCTGTCTCTCCAAGGCAGGAAGCCGATGCAGACATCTGATGTTCTTGGCTGAGTTGAGACAAGAAACATCCAATGAGCATCTGCAACCCAGTAGCCTCGATACAGCTGTGTTTGAGTTTGAAATTTGCCTTGTCTTGCATGGACTCAAAATAACCAAGATGTAAATGAATGTGACAGCTTGTTACTGTCCTAAAGTAAGTGAAGGCAAGCCGGTAAAAGCAAATGAGAAACAGCTCTGGGGCTTGGGCTAAAGCTCTGTGGATGGAATGATTGCCCAGCATGTACAGGGCCCTAGGTCAGTCCTCAGGAGCCGAAAGGCTAGGCAGGATATGAGGCAGGAGGATCAGAGTTCACAGCCATCTTTGGCTATAGCTCGAGATCAAGGCCAGCTGGAGATACTCAAGACCCTATCACAAAAAAGGGGGACCAAAAAACCCGACTTGAAAGGTTTTCACTCTCATTGAAGCCTTCTTAAGATTCTCCCTAACAATCCTCCCCCCACCCACAAAATGAGTTCACAAATTCAAAATTACTAAACACAGAAACAAAGAGTAAACCCACGGGACCAAGAAATAGTGGAACAATTAAACAAAAGGAGATTTAATGGTTCACGTGGAGTAGTGAGGTGGCCCATTGGGTAAAGGCACTTGCCAGCAAACCTGACAACCTGAGTTCAGTCCCCAAAACTCACACAGGAGGGAACCAACTCCTTAAAGTGACCTATACATACAACAAAATGTACACTGCCCGTCCCCCCACTCAAATAAATAAATAAATGAAGTTAATTTAAAATGATAGATAGTTTACCAATCAAGGAAGCAAAAGCTTAAGGTGCTATAAAAAAAGAGAAAACATGCATCCTGAAAAAGGAATAAACCAGAAAGTTTAGCAGCAAAGAATGCAGCCATGGAGTTTAGCGCATATACTCAGTTCTACAGATGAGTCAGAGAACTATAAGACACAGCTACGAAGAGAATTTGGGACCAGAAAGAAACCATTCCCCAAGGAAATAAAAAGCAGGAGGGAGAGAGGACTAGCACACAAGGGAGACGACAAGGAAGGGTGAGTATTCCAATAGAGTTTGAGAACTTTCCAGAGGTGACGAAGCGTGTGACTCTTCAGTGTCTGGGAATACAGCAGATTCTGAACAAGGAACACCAAATAAATATGTCTCCCCACAGAGAAAGTTATAAATTGCACTATTTGCTTAAAGTAGGAACGGAGAGAACGGCTACAACGATAAGAGGGAAAGCGCGCATGCTCACTACTGGGGTGCCACAGTCCTGCTCTGGGCTTGAGCTTAGGGCAAAGAATGTCCCCCGGGACTCTGTGGAATACTGTACTCTCAGGACCTGATGTGACTGACACCAAGGATAGTTGGGGCGATGGCTTTTTGGAGGAGATATAACTGTGTCACTGAGTGACTGAACTCTTCCTTTCAAAGTGTCTCTGGGGCTGTTTGTTTGAAATTCGGTGACAGGAAACAGATGGCTCACTCAAACAGGGTCATGGAGGAAGTTTAAGAAAGAGACAACTTGTAAGGATATAAGCTGGTTTAGGGAAGCCAAGGGACCGTGCTCTCCCAGGGGCCGTCTGTGGTAAGAAGTCAACATCACCATGCTGGGCCTGAAAAGCAAGGAGGCAGGAAGCATGGGCCACAGAAGTAGCTACCTGGGCAACCACACCACTGGTCCCTGCAGCCCTGGGGCATAAGCCCCACAGAACTTGCCCAAGCGTTTCCCCTTCTCTCCTTAAATTCTGTCCAGTTTGGATAATAAATGGCTTAATCACTTGGGCAACTTTGGCTGCGGCCCACATAAAGGAACTTCTGGAGAAATGAAACTATGTGAAGAAAACAGAGTGTAAACTGGAGGCTGGGAAAGCAACGCGCCATACTGTCTAAAAATCTCTCAGTGGTAAATTATTTTTCTTTAGTGTAAGCCTTATAATTCCCACCTATGAAATTCACCCCTTTCAATTCCACAAGTCAATTCTAGTAATCACTCCCCGACTTCTCAGCCCCCAAGACCTAAGCAACCATTAATCTACTTTCTGTCTCTCTGATTTCCTATTCAGACACCACATCGATGACTCAGACACTATGCGGCTGCTTTCACTTAGCATGATGCGGCCAGAGTTCATCCATGTTGTAGCCATGGATGTGTACTTTATTCCTATTTGTGTTTATGTATGCTTGCCTGTTTGTGCAAGTGCCCACAGAAGTCAGAAGAGGGCGCCGGAAACCCTGGAACTGAAGCTGTAGATGACGTGGGTGCTAGGAACTGGAACCTGGGCTCTCTGCAAGATCCTATCGAGAACTAAGGATAAATTGACAGAGTCGCCCAGATTTTTATGTGAGTGCTGGGATGTGAACTCGGATCCACGAGGCTCCAGCATGGGGAAGTGCATGGCAGGCACTTTACCAACTGAGCCATCTCATCGGCACCTGGAAGCATGGGTTTAGTTCCCTTGGTTGTGTGTCTACAGTAGAGTGTTGAATCATATGGAAAATCCATGTATAACGTTTTGGAGGATGACCAGGCTACTTTTTAGTAATTTTTTTTTTTTTGGTTCTTTTTTTCGGAGCTGGGGACCGAACCCAGGGCCTTGCGCTTCCTAGGTAAGCGCTCTACCACTGAGCTAAATCCCCAGCCCCTTTTAGTAATTTTTTTTTAATTCCACATAATGCACGAGGCTTTTGCTCCATGAAATTACTCTTGGTCCTATTGTCAAGCAACTTGTAACAGCTGACAGCCTTATCAAAAGATATCTTTCCTCTACCAGCCCCAGCTGGTCACTGGAGGAGCCATAGTAACCTCTCCATTACCTAGCTTTCCGCCCACATCAGGTTGTAGATTGATTCTTTCAATAACATGACTTTTGTTGTTGTTGTTGTTGAGGGGTTGGTACTAGGGAAGGAAGCCAAAGCCTCTTACCTGTTAGGTTAGCGCTCTTCCATTGAGCTACCTATATCCCGGGTCTTCCTTTTAGATTCTGCTTAATTTTTATTTCGAGACAGAATCTCAGTAAGTTAACCAGTTTGGCTTCTAATGCGCTGTAGCGGAAGTTGGCCTTGAACTTGCAGTCTTTCCACCTCCATCTCTCAGATAGCTGGGCTGATAGGTAGACACTGCAAGGCCCAGTCAAACATCATTCGTTTTAGAAAGTGCCACTGAAGGGTATTGCTAGCTTTTTTTAAAGATTTATTTTATTTATTTCGTGTATGTGGGCACATTGTCACTGTCTTCAAACACCAGAAGAGGGTATTGAATTCCCATGACAGATGGTTGTGAGCCACCATGTGGGTGCTGGGAATTGAACTCAAGACCTCTGGAAGAGCAGCCAGTACTCTTAACCACTGAGCCATCTCTCCAGTCCTGGGTATTGTTAGCTTTAAGTTGCCCAGATTGATAGAATTCTACAGCACAGCAGTCATTCATGCCCTGACTGTATGTGGCTCTCTTACAAGTCTGACTGTAGTCATTCCTATTCTGGTGGTACATCAGTCTCGGGCTGTAAATGTCACCTACTTGACATGTTTAAGTAAACCTAGTGGCAGTGGCTTGGGTTTTTTTTTTTTTTTTTTTTTTTTTCTTGACCCCATAAGCCATAGCAGAATGACTGAAGTTTCAAGAGGTTTTTCCTGGGCCGAGGGCCACTTTCCCTTAGCTCCTTAGTGTTTCTTTGATTAATTTCAGTAGAAATAAGGGCAGGGGAGACTCGTGTATAGTGGCAGTGGCATGCTAGAGTGGAATGGGCCTGGACTTAGGAGACATACAGACTTGAGTTCAAATTCTGAGGGTTACATGTTTCACCGAAGTCCCTGAGCACCCAAGTCTCTTGCCCTGCCTGTGACATCACCGGGAAGAAATGCCTGTTGGTTATGTGGGGGAAGGCACCTCTTATCTAGGGTGGTACCCTTGTTTGGGCAGCAGAGTGACTTTAGGACTTTGAGCCAGGAGACATTTTCTTAATTGTTTCAAAGCAGTCCTGCCCTGTTTACTTTTAATAATGGACTTGTTTGCTTTTAATAAGAAGAAGCAGACCTGTTCTCCTATTTGGTCCAGCTGGGGAGCAAACAAATGCGTATAAGCTGAATAATCTTTGCAGCTGTCCGTGGCCTCGGGCAGTAAGTGCAAACAGGTGTAGGTGGGACCCACCCTCGGGGTGTAATGATGCCCGAGATCCTGCTCAGCAACTTCAAAGGCAGGGGTAGCCATGGCTCAACTAAGGTGCACACCAGTCTCTGGCACCCTAGGTAGGAAGACCAATGCTAAGCAGTTATGGGAGTCTGTGACAGGGTCATCCCCTTCCAGGTGATATCACAGGTATCTTCTGTACTTTGCTAGTCTCCAGGAGGTTTTCAGGTTCTCTGCATTGTCTAAGTTAGATATGCAGATGTGCATACCTATTCACCTGTGTCTGTCTCCATGCCTTTGCCTGTCTCTATCTCTCCATGTCTCTGTGTGTGTGTGTGTGTGTGTGTGTGTGTGTGTGTGTGTGTGCGCGTTGACTGAGAGGCAGCTGCAAAGGGAGGTTAGGAAAGGCATGAGGCTGCTTGCTCCAGGCCGTGAGTGGAAGGAAGTCTTAGATGACACTTAGCACAGAAACATGTCTTCTAGCCCTATCCTTGATGGATGTGCAAACACAGAAAGCCTGGAAAGACCCCAGACACTGGACAAAGCGATGATTAACCCATTCATCTTTTCCAACCTCACTCCCTACTGAGCACTTCTCTTAGCCCCGAACTTTTTTTTTTACACATATTTTAATCTCTAAAACTAATTTAGCCTAACCCTCTTGAAGGAGAAGAGGTCCCCTCCAATCTCATACCCCCTACACAGATACGTATTTTAGAATAAATTAATACTTAATATGAAAATGGAATAATATTTTTACAAAGCATTTCACTAATTAATTTTTCCTGAAAGGGAGTCTCTTACTCCACATGGCAACTGCATTACTGACCAAAGCTAACAGAACTCGACATATGCTCTCTCTCTCCAGAATTGAAATCTTCCTTCCCTTGTTAAAGCAACTTGACGTAAGGGCTACACTGTGTAACCCTGGGTCAAAAATGTTTATACATATTAAAACAACAACAATCCACAAGAGGGCCCATACTGAATATACACAGGTTTCCCCTTGTCATTATGCCCCAATTAGCACAACATGACAACAGTTTCTACAGTGCTTACAGTGATGGCAAGTCACCCATAGGTGCTTTAAGTCTATGGAAATGTGTGTGGCTTGCTTGCAAACAGTGAGCTGTTTTACACAGCAGATTTGAACGACTTTGGACTTGGGCATTCATGGACATCCACAGACAGCAAGGTAAGACTGTATAGCGCTATTACAGAAGCCATCCTTAAAATAAGCCGAACACTCAATTATAAAAATTTAAATTTTGAAAGTGCAGTTCTATCCTATCAGGGGACCCATTCATAAAATGGAAAGATCTTTTATCAAGTAATTTCCCCCAGGGTCTTTTAAATAGCCATCTCCCCGTTTTGATTCAATTTGTGGGAGGCCCGTGTAGCCCACATGACTGGCCCGCCTCCTTGTGTAAGGGACAGGGACTATGGTGGGGAGCTGGATGCCCATTTGGCACTCTCAGCTCCTGACTCGCTACTAATTCACTTTGCCATTAACTGAGCTTTCCCCTGAGGCCATTTGATGTGTGTGTGTGTGTGTGTGTGTGTGTGTGTGTGTGTGTTGCTCAGGGCAGCCCCTCCAGATGATGGCTTTCGGTAAGCATGAAATCCGAAGGGGACATCGTCCTGACGACAAAGATGATTAATTGAATAACTCACTTGAAAACCGTGTGCCTTTTTAAAGTCTTGGTAGCTGATCCAGGAAGACCCCTCGCTGTAGCCTGGCTGAGACCAATGTCAGCAAGGAAAATAAAACAAACAAACAAAGTAACTGCATCTCATGAACAGATCCCTTAAAATGCTGGACTCCAGGCAATAACACATCTGTACTCCTGATAACAGCCTCATTTGCATAATGTAATGACGTTTCTGAAGCATTTTCAACAGGATTCAGGAAGAGGCTGTCACAGGTCTCATAGTGACCTGTGAGGCTGGCTGGAAAAGAGCTACCTAGGATTCATGTTGCACAAGATGTGTGGCCTTTGGAGCATCTGCCCTTCCAAGAGCTCCTAGTGAGCTAGAGACAGAAATGGTATCTTCATTCATGCCTTCTAAACGTCTAACTTCACATCTCCCCTCCACTCTCTCCTCACCTCCCCCAGCCCACCCCCTTGTGTAGCCCAGGCTAGTTTCAGGCTTACTCTGTAGCTCAAGAGGATGGCCTTGAACTTGTGGCCCTCCTGCTTCTACCTCCCAAGTGCCAGAATCACATGCTAGCATATCATCTCCCACTTATTCAGCCAACTGAAGAATCTTTTCCCATCTGGCAAAATATTAAAGTCGAAGGAATTCAACACAGATGGCCACTACAGAGGGCATCCGAGTGCCCGGATTCAGGACAACATACATGGCGGCACTGCCTACATGTTATAGAGAATTCCAGTAATGCGTGCTTCATGGCTCGTCTCCCGTATTAGGGTGGGCCTTTCAATGAAGCAGCTATAGGACTAACCTCAGTAAACTTACTGCTTTGCCAAGCCAGACTTGGATGGAGTCATTTGTGCGGTCTGTAACTGTCCTCTGTATCTGGGATGAATAGAAACAGACTCCTCAGGGGGAGCAGGATATCAGCAAGGCTCCTTTGGAACTTCCTTCCCTCTGTGGGGCATTAACAAGAGCCACTTAATCCAATCACTCATGGAGGTGAGACCTTCTGGTCACACTTGGAGTTCAACATAGACATGAAGGTGAGACCCTGATCCAATGGGACTATTCCTTTCTAGGAGGAAAAGAGGAGCCCTGAGCAAGTATATCCTGTCTCTACCTGTGATGTCCTATGTCACATTGGGACTCTGAAGTATCCTCATTGGTAAGAAAGACTTACCAGATGCAGCCACTTGACCTTGGGTCTCCAGAAGTGTACACTGAATGAAGCTCTATTCTTTATAAATTATGCAATCTGAACTATTCATTTACTCTTGGCAACAAAATGGCCCAAGATGCCTTCTGTATTTAATATAAAAATAATGATGTAAAATAAACTCTTCGCTTTCACCTACGGCAACCTGCCCAGGGACACTCCATTATTATCTACAATTGTCAGTCTTCTAGGGAGCAGTCTGTTCTCATTCAGACCTCCAAGGAGCCCATACATCTCTCAGGACAACCAGGAAATGAAACAATAGCATTTATAATAATAGACCCACATGGCCAGGACTTAAGTGACAGCCTAACTTCTGTCCTCACTTCCAACATAGCAGGGAGCAAACAAAGCCAGTCTACACCCTCACCAATCAGATAGGTGCCCAGCCAGAAGTTGGTCCCCGGCTCCTCAGGTGCCACCTACATTCCCCAGGCCAATAGCCTTCAATTAGGGAACATTTCGGCAACCCCAGCCCCCCTAACCCCCATCCATGATGAACTTCTCCTTTGTCTGCCTTTAAGGTTGGCTGTGTCTTTCTCATTGGTCTTTATTTCTGTGGTACAAATCAAAGCAATGCTATGGTCCATTTATATACTGACTATTCTTTTCAAGCATTTGTAGCCACTGTTGGGATGGACAAGACTCGTTCATTTAGAATGTACAATGCCATGCTGGGGGATGTTGCAGTTGGCAAAGATCTCAAACATGAGGGCTTAGATTTGATCCTCAGAACCCTCATAAAAGCTGGGTGTGGCAGCATGTACTTGCTCTTTTCTTTTTTAAGATATTATATATAAGTATACTCTAGCTATCTTTACACACACCAGAAGAGGGCACTGGTTCTCATTACAGATGGTTTTGAGCCACCATGTGGTTGCTGGGATTTGAACTCAGGACCCCTGGAAGAGCAGTCACTGCTCTTAACCACTGATCCATCTCTCCAGTCCGCAGCATGCACTTGTAATCCAAGTGGTGAGGAGGCAGAAAAAGAGAAGAGTATTCCTGGGTCTCACTGGCCTGCTAGCCTGGCCTACTTGTTAAATTCCAGGCTAGTGAGAGACCGTGTCTTAAGAAAGGTAGAGCAGGGCTGGAAGATAGCTCAATCAGTAGTAAGTGCCTACTGGGCAAGCATGAGGCTCAGAATTCCTATCTCCAGAATTCATGTACAAGTTAGGCATATACCCATGGCCTAAGCACTGGGTGGGGATAGGGAGTGGTAAAGACAGTGGGTCCTTGAAGCTCATTGGCCAATTAGCCTAGTCAAATCTATGAGCTTAAGGTTCATTAAGAGATCCTGTCACACACACACACACACACACACACACACACACACACACACACAAAGTGATTGAGAAAAGACTAGAAGTCTGCTGCAGGCCTACACATACATGTGCACACAAATACATACGAGGCCTCCTGTACACATGCATATTCCTAAAAGTACATACAACACACACAAATAAGAAAAGGTATCTGAGGAATGACATCTGGAGTTGTCCTCTGGCCTCCTCTCCCATGAGTACACACATGCATGTATACATATTTGGGCACATACATGCACTTGCAGTCACATGAATGCACACACACACACACACACACACACACACACGTGAAAGAATACACAATTCCAGTTGTGTGGGACTTTCTGGTTCTTGGTGTGTGTAGTAACTAATGACAATCACAAAGTGCACTGATAAATGGTAGTTTAAGGAAACACAAAGCGTAAACGCTCGTTGCAAAGCAGTAAGCACAGCATGGGCTCCGGATTGCACACAGAGTAGTGAGGATTGGAGTGGCGGAGGAAGTGAGCGCTGGGGACCACCTGTAGAGATTCGAGCTCTGTCTCACCATATATTGAATTGGATCTTGGGCAAGCTTTTTCTACCACTCCCTGAGCCTTGGTTTCCTCTGCTGTCCAAAGGAATCAAAGGACCCATGTCAGGATTGAGGATTGTTGTGGTGATTAAACTAGATAATATGATAAAGAATGTAAACTGCTTAATTCAGTGGTTCTCAACCTTCCTAATGCTGCAACCTCTAATACAGCTCCATGTTGTGGTGACCCCCTAATCATAAGGTGATTTTATTGCTACTTTTATAACTGTAATTTTGCTACTGTTAAGATTCCTAATGTAAATATCTGATATGCAACCCTTGCAGAAGGACCATTTGACCCCAAAAGGGGTCGTGACCTGTAGCTGAGAACCACTGCTTAAATGATTACAACACTCACTAAGAAAGCTGTTGTTACCACATACATAGAAAAACCCAAAGACCTCACAAAAGCAATCTTCTCTGTACATTAATTCAGTTATTCTTATATTCATATGTTAGCATTATATCGCATAAGCAAAAATGTAAATGGTGAAAGAGCCCATCACATAGCCAAAGCACAGTGAGTGGCCAGTGCTGTGGTAGTGTGAATTTGCCAAGGGGAGACAATTCGACGGGAATTCTATCAATCAGGGTAAGATATTTCTAGAAATGAAGTCTGACTGAGCTCAGTTTGGAATCAAGCTAGAAAGGTTAGGGAAAGATTGATTGGGAATGACCATGCAGGAGAACCAGACACAGGCTCCATTTTATCTAGAACTTTCCCTCTCTTATCTACAGCCACTCTGTCACTAGGCCCTCCAGCCCCTGCAGCCTGTGGTCTGCTGGTCCCTTCAGAGAGCTGAGGGATAGAAGTAGAGCAGAGACAAGAGGCTCCTCAAGTGTTCCATACCGGGGAGAGAAAAGATGTTTAACAAGTTGTTTTTCCTGCACTTCCTGCTGACACAGAGAAGCAGCCCTGAATTCCTAAAAATGTCTTTTAATCCCCTGTCTCTAGGTTTACCCCACAATACACGTGAACAGTTCTGACCCCTAGTGTTTTCGGTCAGATGCAAAGTCCTGCACACAACCTCCTAGAGATCACAGTGGGGACACTGGAGACCTGAAGAAGCAAAGAAAGGACCAGATTGTTAAGACCTGAACTGGGGAGTGAGTAAGAGCCTCTGTAAGAAGCTCAGATATGGTCCTTGCTTTCAAAAGGCATCTTTGAGATGGGAACATCTGGAACAGGCAATGGTGGGACACTGGAGAATGCAGATATTCATCATCTTCTGACCATTTAAAATCTGATTATCATATGGAGTTAGTGGTCTTTGTTGCCTGGTCCTTCTCTCCCTCTTCACTTTATTTTTAGTTTATAAGTAATGAGGCTTAGAAAGTATTGTTCAGAAGCAGGCAAGACCCTCAGGAAAATTATCCATAGATTGTATGAAACCAAGAGAGGATCCTGGGATTCACTCCAGTATTGGGATAGCCAAGTTTACATACAGTTTTGGAGGGTAATGTTGATACTGAGTAAAGTTTATCCTCCACAGCCTGGGTTGGCCGTATCTGAGAGTTAGAAGGCTTGACTAGAAAAACTATTGATCTGTTGGGAAGAGAAGCAGACTGACCATGCCCATGATATGATATAGGGCTAGAGACCCACCACCCACACGCCAGGTTTAGACTTGGGAGCCTCTAGCTTCTAGAATTACATAAACCAATTCCTTGCAGGAAATATGCCCTATTGGTTTTGTTTCTCTGGATAACTTCAATATAGACATTTTTCTGTCTGCCCTCTTTCCCCGTCCTATCTCCATTTGGGATTCAGAAAAGCCGTGCCAAGCAACCATTCCACCCCCTCCCCCCATAACTTGCTAAATATAGTTCTAGCATTTAACATTAGAGGAAGCCAGCCATCCAATGGCTTAGTACATTATTCTGCTTCCACCGTGGGGTCTATTAGGTGAGCCAAGCCAATAATAATTATGAGGGCTCTGTGCAAACATCAGGGTATTTTAATGTTTATGACGGTGGGGGCAACGATGTCTATGTAAATACAGCTGTAACCGTGGAAGAATGTATGCTGTAGGTGGTCTATACAGGGATGAGATAAACGGAAATGCTCACACCGAGATGACAAATGTACGTACTCCTTTACGTAACAGTCCCATACAGAATGTCTCCTGTGTGCCAGGCACAGCTCTAATCACTGTGAAGAGGCAATTGTGAAATTAGTTTTTCTTTTTAAAGACCTGCTGGCTGCCCACCAGGAGAACTGGAATCAAGAAGACAGGCCATAATACATATTGACGAGGGTGCAGGAAGCTGGGATGCTCATGTGTTCGAGGGAAGAACAAAAGTGGAAGACAGCTTGGCGCTCTCTCAAGGGGCTGAGCACAGAGTGAGGGCTGCGTACTGTACCGGAGAGCTCTGTGCTCAGTTCACTGTGGTCTTAGTCAGTTACAGCACTGCGAGTGTCAGAGATGCACATCAGTTCTCCATGAGTTACTCCAACAGACAACTTAAGCAGCCCCAGTGCTTCACCTATGCCCCCAAAGAACTGGACCCACAGAAGTTCACGCACGGGTTTTATATCAGTGTTATTTGTTTGTTTATTTTTTTAAAGATTTATTTATTTTGTATATGAGTACACTGTAGCTGTCTTCAGACACACCGGAAGAGAGCATTGGATCCCATTACAGATGGTTGTGAGCCGCCATCTGGTTGCTGGGATTTGAACTCAGGACTTCTGGAAGAGCAGTCGGTGCTCTTAACCACTGAGCCATCTCTCCAGCCCATCAGTGTTATTTGTAATAGCCAAAAATGTCCATCAGTTGACGAAAGAATGAACAAACTGTTAGTTGAATATAATTCAGCCATTAAACGAACTAAACAAACATTACTTTGAGCTACTGTCTAGATCGACCCTGAAAACATTCTACTATAAAAAAGGGGGGGGGGGCAAACACCAAATGCCAGGTAGACTATGACTGCATTTATCCGATCTGTTCCAGAAAAGGCAAATCTAGAGACAGAACGTAGCTTCATAATCCCTTGGAGCAGGAGAGGAGGATGAGGCTGAGATGTTAGAGTTGGGGGAAGGGCATAGGGAGTAAGGGCTGATGGACTGTCTTCTTGGATAAGTATGAGTTTGATGGTGACAGTTGCAGGACTCGGTGACTACAAGCCACCGGATTGTCCTCTGTAGCCACCGGATTGTCCTCTGCAGAAGGGTAGTAAATTACATGGCAATAAAGCTGCTATTAAACATTACCTAATGCTGTTGTCATGTTGCTTTTAAAGGGCCCATGTCTGGTTCCTTCAGAGGCAGTGACACGCCTTCAGTTTACTTTAGGGAGATTCTGAGGAGACTGTCTCAGCAGTTGCTTGGTGCAAACAAGAAACACACCAAAAGAAGAAAGGGCAGCCCAGCCACCTCGCCTGAGCCAGACTGTAAGACCACAGGGAACCTAGCCTTACTTCAGGCAACCCTGACCACACCCATGAGGAAGTAAACAATTGGAACTGAGGGATTCGTTTACCAGTTAGCTTTTTACCACACAACAGCTGAAGCAACAACTTAAAAAGAAGAAGACTGACTTTGGCTCATAGTTTTAGAGATCTCAGTCTCTGCCTGTAGACCTGTAGTAAGGTAAAAACATCATGGCAGAAGGGCATGTCAAAGGAGGCCTGATCATCTCATGGCAGAGCAAGAGAGGAGGCAGGAACAGGGCATAGCCCTCAGAGTACCACACACACCCCGGAATGTTCCTCCAGTGAGGCTTTTGAGGGGTATCCACCAGAGAAGACTACTCAGACACAGATTTAAGTCAATGGAAGGAAATATCACCCAGTTGGTGACCATATTGGGCTTTTGGGATCCCAATGTAGTCCCAAGACTTTTCAGGGTGAGCTTTTAAGCACGAAAACCATATCCTGGGTTGACATATTTTCAGTTAGCAAGAAATGTTAGCCAAAATTGGAACTACAAAAGCCAAAAAGCAAGGTTAGTAAGATAGAGACCATCTCAGAACTCTGAGGACTTGGGAGGGTTAGTAGTTTTAGTTTTGGCAGGTGGTGCCGTCTACGTGCTGAGTTCTATGACCCGAGACGTTCTTCCATCATGGAGTCAGTTGTGTTAAGGTCTGCAAGCTTCTTACAAGGTCCCACCTCCAGCTTTCCACCGCTCCCAATAATGCCATCAAATTGTGAATCCATTAGTGGCATAACCCACTGATGTAAGAATCCTCATGATGATATCACCCCTCCTAAGTCCCATCTCTGTACATGATATTGGGAACTCTTAACACATGAGCCTTTTGAAGAGACACTTTTATAAATAAAAAATATCCAATAAAAGATTATTGTCCCCTCCCCCCCCAAAAAACAGACCCTTTATACCCAAACCGTAACAGCTAACAAATGCGTAAACTGAGCATGAGATCAGGTAAGAGTAACCACAGCCTGGCTAGCTCTTTTTGAACATCCAGTCTTCATATGAAAACCTGAGATGGGTTTTTATCACTAAACTCTTTTTAACAGATAAAAAGAAGCCAAGTCATTTGCTGACAGTCAGAAGGCTGTGAAGGTATTGTGAGGTGCATGCCTAGATGCTTCCACTGGAAATGCTGCTGACCCGTTACCTCTATGAACCCTGTTCTCCTTGGCTGGGTAGAAGGGCACTGATCTGTTTGAGTGGGTCTAGGGAAGGAGGTTAGATCACAACCTAGGAGCCTGGGTCCCAGTCCAAATGAAGCTGCAGCTCTGGTCTTCTCAACGGTTCTGTTAACACAGCTCTGTCCTTCCTGTCCCAATCCTCTGAGCTCTTATCATTACTAGCTCAGGGCTGGCCCGCAGTAAGAACAAAACCTACCAGGATGACGATAAAAACTGGGCAGCTGATCTCTGTCCTGGTGTGTCCCTGTAGTTCTTATGTGTCTCTGTCTCACCCATGAGGTCAGATGCTATCAGTTCCCACTTTCCATAGGAGAAGGAACTGAAATCGTGAGTCATTTGTCCAACCTCATCATGGTGTCATGGATCCAGGACTCTACAGTGGCCCTTTCACTCAAGAACCTGGGCTGCTGCAGATTGAGGCCCACAGCGTCATTTGTTTAGCGACATAGGCATGCACACCTTGTCACACTGAGTTCAGTAGCTTGTCTAGAGGTCTCTCTTGCAGTACCACCCAACAGAGGCTCTACATCAGTGGTTCTCAATCTTCCTAATGCTGCAACCTTTTAATCCAGTTCCTCATGTTGTAGTAAAACCCAGCCATAGAATCATTTTCATTGCTACTTCACAAGTGTAACTTTGCTACTGCTATGAATTGTAATGTAAACATCTGTGTTTTCTGATAGTCTTAGGCAGCCACTGTGAAAGGGTCAGTCTACCTCCAAACAGGACCAGCAGGTAGAGAACTGACACTCTGCAGTGACAGTCCACTGACTGGTCAGACAGCTTCTGCCAACTCACTCAGGGTCTGCTATGGACTCCCAAGCACTTGGGAATCTATTTGCATTTAGTCCCCTGGTTTCGTTCATCCAGTGTTATGAGCTGAGAAAGGCTACACACACAGGGCTACCATTTACTCTGCTTCATCTGGCTTTTGTTCATTTTTGCCTGATGCCTAGTAGTGTTTTTAACTGGTTTTGGATGTGCTGTTGGATGAAAAGAATGCTTTGCTTCACTTGGTTCTCGGAAGAAATAGAAGGAGGAGGAGGAAGAGGAAAAGGAGGAAGAGGAGGGCATATTTGCTTCTTGTCCACCCAGACTTAGATATGTAATGGGTTCTTTTTGTATTTTATTTGGGCCATTTTTACTGATTATCCCCAGTAAAAGTCCCTCCCCGCAAAGGCTTCCCAACAACCATCACGCTTGGGTCATCTTCACTTTTCCCTTCCTCTACAGGTCACCCACTTCTCCCTGACATCATTTCCAGGAAGCCCCACCTCCATTCCCAGCAGCTCTATGGAACCCAGTTCATAGGCAGAACACTGTGGGATCCAATTCCACTGCCCCGCAGTTGTTTTTTGGGTCGTTCATTTTCCTGCTTGGCACTAATAGCTTTTTCAGAACTCTCCTGGGATGTGGGCTACTTTGTGTTTGTAAGCCATCTTTCCAGAAAAGACCATCAGGTTCCAAGTACCCTGTACTTGGAACAAGTGCCTTTAACTTTTCCATTAAAGACAACTGATCACCTTAAGGCTTCACCCACCAGAAGGCATGACCAACAATGTGACCTTGAGAATGTCCTTGTGACTTGGAACGTTCACACAGGATTCCACTGAGGCTGATTGTGTGGTGGAGAGTTTGACTGATTCTAGGGATCGGTCTGCTATCATTTTAAAGTAGGGTGGAATAGTAAGGAGGAAAAGCAATTGTGCAGGAACAAGCTAAGAGGAAAGGAAGGAAGTGTTAAGGCTGGAGAGGAGAAGATCTGTTCTCCCAGAGCAGTGGCTGGGCATCCGCCCAAAGCCCGGGTGGCCATTCTGCTGCATCATGGCTCCGGTCAGCAGCATATGTAGGCAGAGAGAAGTTTCTAAAAGTATAAATCGAGCTCCTGTTTTGTAGCAGACAATCTTCCATTATTTACCTCAGTTTCAAGACTTTGGAGAGGGGATATTTCTCTTTACCCCATGCCCTAGTTTGCTATCTATTGCTTTGATAAAACACCATGACTAAAAGCAACTTCCAGAGGAAAATATTTATTTGGCTTCCATGTCCCAGGTCACAGTTCATCAGTGATGGAAGTCAGAGCTGGAACTCATGGGGCAGGAACCCGGAGACAGGAACTGAAGCAGAGAGTGAGAAACTTACACGGCTGCTTTAACCTATTTTTTTTATACAGCCTAGGATCACCTACTTGGAACACCCCAGTGCCAACGCACTGCCCACAGCAGGTTGGACCCTCCCTTATTCATCATTAATGAAGAAAACTCTCCACAGGCTTGCCAATCTGCTGGAGAACTTTTCTCAACCGAAGTTCCCTTTCTCCAGATGGACCAGGAATTGTGTCAAGTTAACAACAACAACAACAACAACAACAACACAACAACAACAACAACAATTAACCAGAACACCCCAGAGAAGAAACCATCAATAGATGTCTTCCTTATTTATTTATTTATTTATTTATTTACTTATTTGTTTGTTTGTTTGTTTATACTTAGGAGGATTGTGAGTGACTTAAAAGTAGATCCATCAAAGCTCACAAAGGTGATTCACCAGAGTCCTTGATTCCACACCTCTTAGGATCACATATAGTTGAGTGGGGTCAGGAAAGAGAGAGTGACTGAAATCTCAGATGGGTAGCAGGGCCCTTTCTCCTACTCCTTCTACAGGGGAGTGTTAATGGTCCTGATCTTGTGGGGGGTCTCGCACATGGAATTACAGCCTCTCTATTTTCAAGATGGTAACAACCATGCCAACCCAGAGAACAGCATTCTACAACAATGGCCCAGAATGTGGCTAGAGAAAGTTATTACTGACTTATTATGTTTGTTGGGCAAACAACCCTCCATGAACCCAGATGACTTGGCCAATGGCATGCTACTAAGTGACATTATTCAATTCCAAGGTTATTAGCCAGAGCTAGGCCTCTTGGTCCATCTGCCTCCAGGCTGAAAAAGCATGCAGACCAGTGGTCAAAGCAATAGAGACTCCTTACATTTCTTTATCTACTTTATTTGCGGCTATTGCTTATGAGATCCTCTCTGTTCCTGCCTCCTGGTGCCCAGTCACTCAAACCCCTTTCAGAGGACAATGTGGCATCTACCCTAGGAAGATGGAGTCTCTATAACAGAAGATCTTGATGAGGAGAGGATGCCCCACAATCAAGAAGAGCAGATCATGGACATGCTACGAGGAAGAAAGGGGACAGGAGATATGAGTCATCCCGGGTGCTTAACCACAAAGTGCCTGGGGAGGCCTCTGTGGTGTTTGTTTCCATGGTTCCCCAACCGTCGGCACTATTCACTTCGTCAGTGGTAGTGTGCACAGTAGGCATTCTTTTCAAATATTTGCAAAGTGTTTTCATGGGCGGATAGACGGTTAAGATTAGGCTCATCCACACAGAATGATGTAAACACACCCTGTAGGCAAAGACAAATTTTCACTTTTCTGTAGAAGTCTATGGGTGGCCATGTGGGAGACCCATGTCAGCTCCATGGTACATCCAGGAACTCCAGCTCCTGTGTTACCTTCTAGCCTGTGTCTTGTTTCTCTTGAGTTCCCTTATGGTCCAGGATGCCTACCAAAGGCCTTGGAAAGAGGAAGGAAAACAGTAAGAGGGAAGGGGCTTTTCCCAGGTAATAGTTTCTTTCACGCAGACTTTTAAGGTATCTGGAATAATCCTGCCACCTGCTTCTGGTTTGCTACCATTCATTCACATTTGTCCACATTTGACTACAGAGGTTACTGGGTGTGGTGGTTTGAATGAGAAATGTCCCCCAAAACTCACAAATATGAACATTTGGTCTCTTGTTGGTGGCACTGTTTGGGGGAGGTTATGGCATGTTTAGGACGTGGATTCTTCACCAGGGGCGAAGTTGAGGTGTTGACAGTTGCAGCTGGCTACAAAATAAGAGTCTGTCTCAACAAAACAAAACAACAAAACAAAACAAAATAAAGAAACAGCAAAAATTCAGGGTATTTTGTGTTCATCCCACTAAATGTCATAGTCATCCATGAGTCTCCCTCCAAGATGGCCCTCTGGCTCTCCTAAACCCCACTCTAATGAGGGGGGGGGGGTTGTCTCATGAGGCACCAGTGAGTTATCTGCTTCTGTCAGCCGCACCCATATTCCTGATAGACCCACTCCTGAGTCTGTCAGCCCACAGAACCAGGATATGGAGTGGGTGGAGTGGGGTAGTAGGACACAGAGATCTAATTTCAAGCTTCATGATCAACAGATGATATCAGGTGCTTTGGATGGACATCTCTGCCCACCACTTCCTGTCTCACAGACTCAGGCGAGCTTCATTTGTGCCTCTTATCAAAATGAGGAGAATATCACCAGCCTGTCTAGGGGTTCTGCATCTCAGAACCATAGCCTTTGGAGGCTGGATGTCTATTGGCTGGGGGGTGGGACCGTCCTGTGCAACATAAAGTGTTCAGTCTCTGCGGCTTCTACCTGGTAGACTTCAGAAGCAGGCACAAAGTTTTGACAGCCTGAACTACCTCCAGACATTTTTACATGTCCCTAGGAGAACTGAACCAACAAACTAGTTAGCAGTAAGGATGAGGTGAGGTGCTGTGCACATTGCATGATTGTTTAGTAAGTGTGGTAACTACTGTCACACTCTTATTTATACTCTGAAAGCATCTAATAAAAGAAAGTGTAGCCTCCTTGAAGAAGAACAAGACCCTAACAGAAACTATTTCTGATTTTAGTCTGGCAAACACAGCAAGGGAATTCTTAGTCACTATAAACAACATCTTCTGTGAATCCCACCTGTCGTGGGTGCTCACAATGCTAGGAATGTTGGTTGGGACATTCTTAAGCAAGTTGTGGGGGGGGGGACATCTGTTGTTTTGTTGCCCACTTCCTGTGGCCTGATTTAGCTCTGGAAGGACTGCCTACCTTACTTTCAACCATGTGTTTCACTTATGCTGACCTCTGTGTTGGTTCTGGTGGTGAATCACAAGAGTCAGGCCCAAGTTACCTGGGGGAAGTTCTCCTGTTTGGTGACAGTGGCTAGTCAGGGAGTGGCAACAGAATATGAGTCAAAGCCTGCCTAGAAAACCCAAGGGTATTTTCTTTGGTTAATGTAATAATGGAGTTGTTTGTCCCTCCAGGCTTAAATGTGAGAAGTCATAGGATCTGGGCAGAGGTCAGATCTGAGAATAAGGCCCACATGTGATGGACCACAGAACGGAGCCAAGACAGAAACAGGTTCTGATGGCTTCTCTGACCTTCAGCTATGGCTTGGAGCTCAACCTAGTCTGATAGTCACCATTGTGTGGGGGGAATGGGCTAGATTTTCTATTTTATGAAACCAGAAGATCCCACCCCGACCCCAAAAGCAAAACATTTAGCTCCATACAGTAGAGAATGCCCGTAATCCCAATCAAGCAGAAACAGAAAGATCAAGAATTTGTAGCCATACCCAGTTACACAGCTAACTTCCAAGCCAACCTGGTCTACATGGTACCCTGACAGATGCTCTGCTGTGTATAGCTTTATGTGGGTTGTGGGGATCTAAACTCTAGTCCTCATGTTGCACAGCAAGTGCCTTACTCACTGAGCCGTCTCCTCAGGGCCTCTTTGTGTACTTTCAGAAATTGATTTTGGAAGCTGGTGGATGGATGACTCAGTGTGTACTGCTTTCAAGACTTACAGCCCGAGCTGGATCCTGAAGACCCACGTGGTTGAAAGAGAGACCCAACTCCCCAGGTTGTCCTCTGACCTGCCTTTGCAGAAGGTGACGTGCAACTCCCACCCCGACTAAATAAACTAAAACTAAAGTTTTTAAAAATAAGGGCTGGAGGGATGGCTTATCAGTTAAGAGCACTGCTGCTTTTGCAGAGGAACCAGGCTTAATTCCTATCACCCATATAGTGACCCACAATCATCTGTAACCCCAGTTCCAGGGTTCTGAAGCCTCCAAGGCACTGCACACGTATGATACATAACATGTAGGCAAAACAACCCATACAGACAAAGTGTTATATATATATAACATATTTGCATATATAAAGTATATTACATATTCTATTATTATATAAATGTATAATTATATAATATATAAAAGTATCTATAATATAGTATTTATATATAATAACATATATTCTTACATATGATTTGTTAAAATAATATAATTTCTACAATATACAACATGGCATATTATTGTGTGTAATAATATTATAGTATATGTATTATTTATATACTTTTAAAGTGGACTTTGGGTCATGAGATGTTTTAGGCAACATCAGAAAACCCATTCCTAGATGGCTAAAGAGATAAAGAAAACACAGCTGTTCTTGAGAATGTCCCCAGGTCTCTTGGCCTGAAGCCTGGGCCCTGGCCCTACCCACCTCTCTGTATCTCTTCTGGCCACACTGTCCCCTTTGCTTCAGTTCTGCCCTTAGGGTGTCTTTCCTGGTAGCCAAACCCTTGCACAGGTTCAGTCCTCATGGCGGGTGGCACCCAGGGAAGATAGTTAGAAAGCACTGAACTGGAGCCCTCCTTCATTGCAGTTAGGGCAGGTTAGATCACGGTCAGAGGAGAATCTCCCTGAATCATAGCCAAATCCAGAGGCTGGACCTCAGATTGTGTGACAGCCAGAGCTCCAAGCTGGGACACAGAGGGGCAGGTGACATGGCAAAATGCTGGAAGGCTCCCTCACCACACACAGTAAAACAAAGTGAAATTAAATATTAACAAGATTAAATATTACCAATTTATATACGCCACCCTCTAGCGGCACCTTTTGCCTTCTTCCATTGGATAGCGGAGTTTCTTGTGTCTTCTTTAGGATTTTGTTCGTGTTTATTAGCAGCTGAGTTGCCGCTGTAGCAATAGCTTGTCCGGCAACCAGTTTCCTTCCTAGATAACAAGGGGAGATCAAATCTAACGCCTTTAATTTCCGTCACTATTGCCTTACATTTAAGGAGACCCGGTTTTGTTTGTCTGATTGTTGTTTTGAGTGTATGTCTGCCACGTAGCTCTGGCTAGACTTGAACTTGTTGTGTAGACAAGGATGACCTTGAACTCTTGATCTTCCTGCCTCCACCCAGTGCTAGGGTTACAGTCTGCTTCAGTAAGCCCAGTTCTATTGCTTTAGTCCAATTCCATCTGTTTCCTCACAGAGGACAAAGGGAGCAAAGGGTTTCAGTTGTCTGAATTGTAATTTCCCTACTAGACCTATCCTGAACAAATGATTTACCTCTCCAAACCTCTGATTCCTGCTCTGTAGGACAGCGGTCACAGGATTACCCACTGATGTGGTGCACTGTCCTCCAAGCATGGCAAGGCATTACCACCTTAATCAGAACATCTGCGATTCCCTGAGAAGACCCTCTGGAGTTGATGCTCCTTCATAGGAGGGCTGTGAAGGTCCCTAAGAGCCTCACTTGAGGCTCCTGTAGCTCTCTCCTGCACCTCCCTCCCAGCCGCATATAATTCTGCCCACGCTGCGCACGGTCTCGATGCTAACGCCCATAGAGCAGTGTTTCTCATCCCGTGTGGTGGCATGTCAGATATCCTGCATATCAGGTATTTACGTTACAATTCATAGCAGTAGCAAATTACAGTTAGGAAGTAGTGACAAAGTAATGTTATGGTTGGGGGTCACCACAAAGTGAGGAACTGTGTTAAGGGTCGCAGTGTTAGGAAGGTTGAAAACCACTGACAGAGAGTATAAGATTAATTCAGGCGGTATAGAGGATAACTCAATCTATGCAGCTCTGGGGGAGGGGTTTGTCATCTATGCTGGGCTGAGACTTTTGGGGGAGGCAGTTACTTTGCAGTCATCCATGCTCCTATGCGTAAGACAAATGAATTCATTGGTTTCCCCAAGCCAGACATGGGTTGAATAGCTACGTTGGCCTATGTCCAGTGTCCTTTCAGGGTGGAGGCAATTGATGACTTGTTCTTGCTTCCCTGGAACAATGTGTGCAATGCTCACCTTCGAAGGTGGTTCAGAAAAATAAACATCATGTTGTGAGAGTGAATGCTTGGCCACAGACCCAGCTCATGGGATAGGCTTGCCAAGCATGGCCATGGAACAACGGTTCTTCATATACTGAGTCTAAGAGTCTCCCTGAGTATGGGTTTGCTTTTCTACAATCCCTGAACACCTAGAGCTCTGTTCTCTAGCAAAGCTTTGCATGGTCACCTTGCTCTGCAGTTTCCCTAGATGTCCATATTCATCCTCAAATCAAGGTCTCAAGGAAGACAAACCTTTGACCCACTGTCCTTGAGAGAAGCCCAGATCCTTCACTCAAGATGGGATCCAGGTCTAGGGAGATGGCTCAGTGACTTAGAGAGTTTGCCGAACAGACGTGAGGATCTGAGTTCAGATCCCTAGAGCCTGTATAAAAAAGCTGGGTGTGGCCACACAGTTGCCTGTAACTCTGGCTGTGTGAAAGACAGGGACAGGAGCCACCTGGTTAGCTCCAGAGGACACTATTGAAGGTAATACAGGGGACAGTCATGGACTTCCTCCTCTGGCCTCTGTGCACACATGGCACACATGTGCACATACAAATCTCCTCTCTCTTTCTCTCTTTCTCTCTCTCTCTCTTTCTCTCTCTCTTTCTCTCTTTCTCTCTTTCTCTCTTTCTCTCTCTCTCTCTCACACACACACACACACATACACACACGCACGCACACACACACGCACAGAAGAATAAGAAGGAGGAGGAATCCAAATTCACATCTACACAATATTAATGCTTATTCTCATCTCAAATGTAGTCTGTGAGAGCCCTCATTGGAACCAGGGGGGTGCAAGCAGAGTACATGCTCCTGGGCCTGTAGTAGACATGTTAGATCAGAATTTCTGACTTTGAGATCAGAAATGTGCTTTTATGCTCAGTGCCTCCCCAAGGGCTTTCAAATATTCTATTTTTTTTTTAAAAAGTAAGATTTACTTATTTATTTTCTGTCTCTGAGTGTCACCTGCATGTAAGTCTGTGCACCACATGCATGCCTGCTGCCTTCAGAGGTCAGAAGAGGGAGGGGATCAGGCCCCTTGGAACTAAAGTTACAGGCAGTTATATGCCACCATGTGGGTAATGGGAGCTCAAGCAGCAAGTGCTCTTAACCACTGAGCCACCACCAGTTCTATCTACTCCCATTTAAAATCTACTTTTGAGCTGGGCATGGTGGAGCACTCTTATGACCTCAGCACAGAGGAGACTGAGGATAGTTGAGGCTAGTTGAGGCTAGCCTGAGCTAAGTAGGGAGATCCTGTCTCAAAAAAACCAAAATCACTTTCCCTGTGTAGGTGCTAATGAGCCGAGTATATTTGCCTTTTTAAAATCCAGTCATCCATTTCCTTTTCCTATGTTCCATTACTTGTTTGTTTGGGACAGAGTCTCATTATGTAGTCCAGGCTTGAACTCACTGAGCACCCAAGGCTGGCTTTACACTTACAGCAATCTCCTGCCTCAGTTTTGACTGAGTCCACATTTATTATATCTTGAGTTCATTTAAGAAGTCCATTCCAATGGCTATAGACTGTTTGCTAGCAATGCCTCCTACCTGCTGCTGTTCTATCTCAGGGTAATACCCACCGTTAACCTTGCAATACTCATTTGCACTAACCCTGTGGTGCACCAGGCCTGTAGAACTAGGCTATGAGGCTGTCCCGGAATCACCTCATCCCTGAATAACACGAACACTCAAAGGTGCCCGGCAGTTCTCATTTCGATTTCTCCAGAGAATTCTCCGAAATAGATCACCTAAATGTCTCACTCTAAAAAACTTCTATCATGTCCTTTCAGCCCGGAAGCCCAAATCGAGGCTACATAATCCTTGGGGGCCACCCCACCAGCTGGTGCCTGAAGTTTTCCCCACCAAGACAAAGCTGGTCCTGTCAGCCAGTTTCTTCTGTTCAGTGTTGTAGGATATACACCAGAAAAGACTGCTTGGACACAGGGTTAAGCCAATAGAGTTGTCTTAGTTAAGGTTTTACTGCTGTGAAGAGACACCATGACCAAGGCAACTCTTATAAAGGACAACATTTAATTGGGGGTGGCTTACAGGTTCAGAGTTTCAGTCCATTATCATCATGGCAGGAAGCACAGCAGCATCCAGGCAGACATGGTGCTGGAAGAGCTGAGAGCTCTACATCTCAATCTAAAGGAAGCCAGGAGAAGACTGTCTCCAGGCAGCTAGGAGGAGGGTCTCAAAGCCCACCTCCACAGTGAAACACTTCCTCCAACAAGGCCACGCCCACTCCAACAAGGCCACACCTCATAATAGTGCCACTCCCTGGGACAAGAGTCTTTGTTAACCTGTTGGTGACTATGCTAGATGTTCAGGATCCCAGTGTAGCCCTGAGCCTTTCTCAGGATGAGCTTTTAAACACACACACACACACACACACACACACACACACACACACACACACACACACACCATATCCTGAGTTGACACACTTCAGTTAGTAAGAACAGTTAGCCAGAAGCTGAAGTTCAAAAGCTAAAAAGCAAAAATTAGTAAATTTAGAGACTTTCCCAGAACTATATGGACTTTGGTGGATTAGGCCTTTATTTTAGTATTTTAGTACGTGCTGAGTTTTACATCCTGAATGGTACTTCTCTCATGGAGTCAGTTGTGCTAAGGTCTGGGGCCCTGTTACATTCGGGAACCACTTGCTGACTAACTGTTGTTTCCATCCACACTCTTGCAGTTTTCCCTTCCTAGTCAGCCATATTTCTTTTCTGGATCAGGAGTAGAACCCCAGAACAGAGTCATTCCTTGCTCTTCAGCCACCTTCACTGAGTCACCAATCCTCTCTCATCTGCTAGGCACACATGTCAACCAGGAACTCTGCTGGGGACTAGAGAACATGGAAAACGAGTTGGAATTATGGGCCTTCTCCTTGGGAAGCATGGACATACCTTTCCATGTTGCTTTTGGCAAATATTTCCAAAGCTTGTTGTTTCAGTACCAATGACCTTGCTGTGGAATGGAAAGGGGTTTCAGGAAATGAAGACAAGATAGACTGAGCCCTTTCTCCAGCGTTTCTATTGCTGAGAATGAACACCATAACCACAGCAACTCTTATAAAGAAAAGCATTTACTTGGGGCTGGCTTGCAGGTCAGAGGCTTAGTCCACTGTCGTCATGGCAGGAAGCATGGTTCTGCGAGTTCTACATCTGAATTGCCAGGCAGTAGGGACAGAGAGTGACTGGGCCTGGCTTTAGCTTCTGAAACCTCAAAGTCTGCTCCCAGTGACACACTTCTTTCAACAAGGCCACACACCCAATAGTGCCATTCCCTTTGAGTACACAGAGCTGTCTTCATTCAAAGCACCACAGTCCTCTAGTGAGTATTTTAGATGAATCATCTAAGCCCTCACAACCTCACAGAGGAACATCTTCTCCACTTCATGAAGCAAAATATAGGTCCAGAGAAGTTGGGTAATTTTTCTCAGGGCCAAGCATCTGGTTCAGGCTGAGGCTAGTGCTGGCCTGGAGTATGACCTTGAAAGGGGACACATTTATTCTCTTTGGATCTTGAAATCCATCCAACAAGAAGGGTCAGAAGTGCAGGAAAATGAACCAGTAGGGAGGAAGAAAAGTTGAGAAACGGAGGAGCCAAGGGAGAATGTCATTTTGTCTTCCTTGGCCCTGGACCTAGAGGATTTGAGCGTATATTGTTTATAAACATGTGGTCTGTGCTACAGTAGGACTGTGTTCTCTAAAAGATTGCGTTTTCCCACAAAGCCATAAACTCAAGGTTGGGAGGCATCCTGATATGCTGAAATCCATTCAAAGATGAGAATCCCTTTCCTGTCCCATCACACGTGCTCCACCTGTCCTGGCAAACCTGTAAGGGTGAGAACTTCTGAGATGCCTCATGACATTTACTACAAATGGAGATAACTAGATCTTGCCTGACCAATGTCCCCTCTTCCTTTAGGTAGCATCATCCTAAGTGTCTTGGGGGAATCATCTGCCCTTGTTATAGTGAGAAAATTAGATATGATCCCAAGTTTGTCCAATTAGTCTGTGTCTCTTGGGGACCTAAGTGGAGAGCCAAATGACCCAGAATAGGAAAGGCAAAGCCAAATCATAACATAACCAACTGCCTATTAGGTCACCAGGCAGCTCAGGGACCCCTGTGGTTTACTCAGCCACTTCTCAGTTCTGAGAGAAACCGCATGCTTCCTTGTCACTCCTTTGTGATTTATTTGTTCTGGGTAGTAACCAGGGATGCCACCAAATCTTACCCCATCAATTCCAGCTGCTTTTATTTCTTCATCACAGAAGGAATTTATATTTGTGGCTTAAAATTTATTTTCAAGCGACACACACAAGGGTAAATTTCCATGGTAAATCTCCCTGGCCCCATTTCCCCAGAGGCAGCCACCATCCTAGGCGTCTCACATCTGTTGAGAAACTTCTATTTCCCATTTGTGAAGATCTCTGACCATTGGGTAATTCTCTCTTAAATGCCATTGAACCAAGACATGAGGTTTCCATCCCTGTTGCCCCTTCAGAATCTGGGAATCCCTGAATAGATGTCAACAGACAGCCTTATAGTGAGTTGACAGTAGTCACACCATACCTCCTTTGTCTAAGTTTACCCTCAGGTACTGTGTCACAGTACCTGTTAACAGTTTTAAAGGGATTTACTTTTATTTTTATGAGTCTGAGCATTGCCTGCATGAACGTAGGCACCATATATGTGCAGTGCCTTTGGAGGTCAGAATAGACCACTGAATGCCCTGGCACTGGGGTTAATGATGGTTTTTGGCCTCTGGGTGGGTACTGGGAACAGACCCCAGGTCCTCTATCATAGCAACAAATGCTGTGAACCATGGGACCATCTTGCCAACCCTATACAGTATTTGTAATTTTAAAAAGTATTCTATGCGTGTGGCTACTTTGTCTGCATGTGTGTCCGTGTACCATGTTGCCTGGTGCCTGTGGAGGCTAGAAGCAGCCATTAGATCCCCTGGAACTGGTACTGCAGATGCTTGTGAGCCCTCACATGGGGGTTGGAAATCAAACCCAGGTCCTCCAGAAGAATAGTTAATGCTCTTAACCACTGAGCCATCTCTCTAGCTTCCAAACATTACTTTTATAATGAAATAATTTTTTTACTTATTCACTTTATATCCTGCTCACTGCCACCCTCCCAGTTGCCACATTTCTCCCCTCACCCCTTCCCCTTCTCCTCTGAGTGGGTAGGGACCCCCATGGGTATTCCCGCCACCCCGGCACTTCAAGTGTCTGAGAAGCTAGGCACTTCCTCTCCCACTGAAGTCAGACAAGGCAGCCCGGCTGGTAGAACATATCCCAAGTACAGGCAACAACTTTTGGGACAGTCCCTGCTCCAGTTTGGCCACATGAAGGCCAAGCTGTTCATCTGCTGCATATGAGCAGGGAGGTTCCGCTCAGCAGTTGACGCAGACAGAAACAGACACATACAGCCAAACAGTGGATGGAGCTTGGGGACTCTTAGAATAGGAGGAAGGAGTGGGGCCCCCAAAGAGGATAGAAACCCCACAGGAAGGCCAACAGGGTCAACTAATCTGGACCCTTGGGGTCTCAGAATCTGAATCACCAAGCAAACAACATATACGGGCCGGACCTAGGCCTCCCACTCATATGAAATTATATTTTTAAAGTAAAAAATAAATATATATCATTGACACCTCATGAAATGATCCAGAGCACAAAACTGAAATTAATTTTCTAAAAATATGGCTCTGTCTGGATGGTCAAATGTCAAGCATATAGGTAGGATCTAAGTAAGTTCTGAGCACGTAATATATATAGTATGGTGATTCTGGGCATGTAATATACAGCATGGTGACATGCCTTGTGACTGGCATTTGATGAGAAGAGATTCTTTTGAAAAATAATACTTTTATACTGGATATACTTTAATCATAGTGCTTGGGAGACAGTGGTAGGTGGATCTCTGTAATTTCAAGGCCAGCCTGATCTACAACGAGAGTTCCAGAAGAGCCAGGACTATTGCACAGAGAAACCACATCTGGAAAAATCCAAATAAGATGATGATGGTGAAGAAGATGATGATGGTAGTGGTGGTGATGATGATGGTGATGATGGTATGGAGATGGTGATGATGGTGATGACGATGGTATGGAGATGGTGATGATGGTGATGATGGTGGTATGGTGGTGGTGATGATGGTGATGATGATTATAATTTTTATTAACTCTTTGAGAACTTCATACAATGCGTTTTGATCATATTCATCTGTCTCCCAGCTCCTTCCAGATCCATCCCCACCTTTCTATTCTCCCAACTTTACATTCTCTCCATTTCTTTTAAAACCCATTGAGTCCAATTTGTGTTACTTAAGCATTCTCTGGAGTGGGGCTGCCCTGGAGTGATTGACCTTCCAAAGGCCACACCCTTAAAGGGAACTGACTCTCCTCTTCACAGTAGTTATTATGACCAATAGCTCCTTAGCTAGGAGTGGGGCTTTGTGTCCACCTCCGTGACCCACTCCCAAAACTCCTTGCTGGGATTTTTGTTTGGTTTGTGCTTGTGACGGTCTTTCATAGGCTGTCACAATTGCTGTGAGTCCATATTTTTAAATTGTTTGCTCCGTTGTGTCTGGAAAACACAGCGTCGTTATTCTCTGAAGTCCCTCTTACCTGAAGCCTCTTCGGGAAGGTCCCTCAGCCTAGTGTGGAAAGTGCACTACAGACGGCCCATTCAAGATGGGCTGCACCACACTCTCTTGTTGTCTGCCCCGTGACGAGTTGAGGGTCTCTGTCAATTGCTGTCTACTGTGCAAAGAAGCCTCTCTGATGAGAGTTGAGAGACAGCGACCTTTGGGTACAGCAATGAGTCAATGGGATTGGTTTAATACTATGTTCGCTCAGCAGGGCAAGGGGAGTTCGTGAGATGATCCTTATTATAATTGCAAAACAAAAGGGTATCCAAGGGAGGTGATGTCATGTTCATTAAGTTGATTATGATAATCGTTTCACACCGAAAACATGAGTCAGAACTTCACGCTACACACTTGCGTATGTACAATTTTTTTTTACTGTCAGTTATGCCTCATAAAGCAGAAAAACATGACAATACTTGGAACCTGCAATGTTGTCTGATTCGGATGTCTATTCCTAAGTCAAACTCATCTGTATACCAGTCAAACCACACCCAAAAAAGTGCACACTGTGAACTGTCTGGTTCCTTGTGTATGCTGAGGACACGGGGGCTTTGCTTTGGACGGGGCTGGGTATCTGCCTCAGGGTTGTAAGTTACCTCAGGGTCAGGTAAGTTATGGCTGAAGGCTGCAGTGAACATGGGAGTGAACGAGCTGCGTATTCTCCAGACAATTACTGCATGCGCCATGCAGCCCTCCTGGATAAACTTTCCCATTTACAAGAGGTGCCAGAAATTTAGATTTTTAAAATGAGAACTATAAAAATTATTCTAATTTTTAATTCTGTCTATGCCTTTGTATCTGTGTGGGGTGGGGGTGGGGTGCATTTGAGTTCAGGTGTCCAAGGAGGCCACCAGTGCTAGACCCCAGGGGCTGGAGTTATAGATGGCTCGGTGCCCCTGATGTGAGTGCTGGGAGTCAAGTTCAGATCCTCTGGAAGAAGAGTAAGCATTCATAGCCACGGGGACATCTCTCTAGCTCCCACTTTTCTAATTTTTAAAGGATTAGAATGAACTCAAGATTTCTGAAGTATGATCTAGGGCAACCACCATGGTGTGGTTGTACTGCCCAGTTTCATCTGAGGGTTAATTGATGGGAAACCTTGAAAAGAACTATAGGTAGTGTCCTAGTCAGTGTTTCTACTGCTGTGATGAAGCCCCATGACCAAAAGCAAGCTGGGGAGGAAGGGGTTTATTTGTATTACACTTTAACATTGTAGTCCATCATTGAAGGAAGTCAGGACAGGAACCTGAAGGCAGGATCTGAGGCAGAGGTCACAGAAGAGTCTGCTTACAGGTGAGTTCCCCATGACTTGTATAGCCTGCTTTCTTATATAACCGAGAACAGGGGATGACCCCTCCTCCCTCCCCCTCCCCCTCCCCCTCCCCAGCCACACATACACCAGGGGCTTATCATGTCAATCACTAATTAGAAAGTGCTACAGGCTTGTCTATAGCCTAATCTTATGAAGGCATTTTCTGAATTTGGGTTCACCTTTCAGATGACCTTAGGCTGTGTTAAGTAGACATAAAATTAGCCAGGGCAGGAGGCGAACATGCAGAAAAAGGAATGCTCTTGTGTGTGGAATGTGGATAGCTAACAAAAAAGAAAGAAAAAGAAGAGAGAGACAACCGGTAGGCGTGGTGAGCCCCGGAATCCAGCATTGGCAATAGGCATGGTCCTGACTGTAGATACTTTGGATCCCACGTGTCCTCCAAATGTCCACATGATTCCGAGAGTGGCACTCCTGAGAGGTGGGGCCTGTAAGTGGGGCCCTTACATGGGAAGTGGTGACGGTTGATGTCCATTGTCACCTTAGCTGTGATTTACTCACCTTGCCTATGTGTGAGGACGTTTCCACAGAGGTAGGAGAGAAGACGTACACTGAGCGTGTACAGGACTATTCCACAGACTGCTGACCCGACTGACTAGAAAGTACTGAGCTCCATGGGAAAGGTGCTGTCCCTGCAAAACATAGTTTTATCTATATGGCACTCCCAAGGGTTTTGCATTGCCTTTTTTGGACTCGTCTGTCCATCCATATGTCTGTCCATCTGTCCATCTGTCTGTCTGTAAACCTGTCCACCTATCTGTCTGTCAGTCGGTCTGTCTCTATGTCTGTCTCTGTCTCTGTCTCTGTCTCTGTCTCTCTCTCTCTCTCCCACCCCGTATGAGTGTATTCTGGTTTGAAGCCCTTAAATAAACATTAAAAATATGAAAGGAATCTTATCCCGAGCTGGCTTTTACATGGCAATGATTTTTGCTTATCTGACCTCTAAGTAGCATCTCACGTGTTTTATTGTGTATCACAGCCGCCAACCTATATTTAATGATGCTGCAGTGAGGCTGGCGTCTTACAGGCAGTGTGCATGGGCTCCAGACACAGCTCTGTCTCTTCCAGGCTGTGTGAGCTAGAACAGTGATTTCACCTGAAGAGGCTTCACTTAGCATTCCTTATTTGTAAAATGAGAGCGTCTTGAAGATTCTCTCTATCGGGAATGAAGAGAGAAAGCGATTTTTAGGCTCAGGGCTTCATTACTCTCGGGGCTGCTGATGCGGCGGGGCTGTGGCCCGAGGAGTCGTTCTGGTCTGTGCAGCTGAAGGGGATGCACAGTAGCTGCTGCTCTGGGGTGGGTAACAGCCTTAGCATGGTCTGAGGGAGGAACACACGTGTACAGTCATTTCTCTAGCAGAACACATTTTATCGAGAAGGGATTTGGAGACGTAACCTGATAGAGCTTCCTCACAAATACTCCTCACACCTCTCATAGCCTCCATGGCTCAGCCTTAGCCTTTTCTCTGGTATCCCAACCTTGTCTCACCTTTCAGGAGCAAAATCATATTCCTAAAAATAAAACAAACAAAAAACTCTTCTAATGAAAGCTGAGTGGACGAGCTGGTGCCCACAGAGGAGGCAGGATGATATGTTTTTCAAGCCATGCTTCCTCCATACTGATTCATTGCATGCATGCACATTGCCAGGGCCTGCTAACCTTTTAGGTCTGGAGATGCTGCACTGCTCACGGGAGCTTGTCAGCCCCTGGCACATGGTAGTGAGAAGGGATGGCTGAATGCTCTTTTGATGGACGAATGCATCCTCGAGTGGACGGATGAATCCATGAGTAGGTTAGTGAGCAGTGAGTAGACTGGATCCATCTGTGTGGGACTGGAAGGAAAGACAAAAGAGTAAATAATTATGAGAAAGCGAATGGATGAACCAGCAAATAGATATGGGAATGTAGGCAATACATTCATAGTTTTAAAAAGGCCAAGGTCAGCAGCCAGAGGTTAAACAAATGCAAGATAGGAGACTAATTAAAACCAGGGTAGTGTGGTCAGCCCTCTTTGCTCCCTGCCTGAATGAGTGTCACCTTCTCCTTTATCCTCCTCCTCCTCCTCCTCTTCTTCCTCCTCCTCTTCTTCCTCCTCCTCTTCCTCCCCCTCCTCCTCTTCCTCCTCCTCTTCTTCCTCCTCCTCCTGGTCTTCTTCTTCCTTCTCCTCCTGGTCCTCCTCCTTTTTTTTTTGCTTAGGTAACTGATGGCTATTCTTGGTTGCCATTTTGATGGGATTAGGAATTGCCTAGGAGACATTCCTGGTATGCCTGTGAGAGTGTTTCTAGAGAAGTTTAACCAAAATGAGAAGCCACACCTTAAGTGTGGACAGCACCATACGCACAGTCTGGGGTTCTGGGCTGAGAGAAAAGGAGCAGACCCTGGGTACCAATTCCTAAGTATGCTCTGCCTCCTGACTCTGCCTGTGACATGACCATAGCTGCCTCAGTCTCTGGAGCCCGGACCTCTCACCATGATGACTCAAAATAAGCCCTTTCTTTCTCCCTTGGGTTGCTTTTGTCTGGTGGTGTATTGCAGTGACAGGAGATGAAGCCAGGACAGGAATGGGAGGTAAACAGAGGGTACAGAGGGTACAGACGGGTGATATGTCGCCGAGCGGTCAGCTCAAATTTCATCTTCCCAAAGGCCATTTTTGAGTCTTATACAAGACAGAACAAAACTTTTGTTTTCTTTTGAGACAGGGTCTCTCTGGTTAGCCCTGACTGGCCTGGAACTCACAGCGATTGGCCTGCCTGTGCCATCTGAGCATACTGGGATTCAAGGTACCACATCCCTGGCAGAATAAAACATGGTGGACTCCTAGACTAGATGTTACCGTTGTTCGTTTTACATTGTCATTTCATCACAAAATTCTTGAGAAAATGGCTTAAAGAAAGCACGGTTGGATTGACTGACTGGTTGTTTGTTTGGTTGGTTGATTGGTTGGGCGATTGGTTGACTGCCACACAGTTTAGAGGTTTCAGAATATGACCATGTGACTCTGCTCTGGGCCTGTACGTGGTGAGGCAGAACATCATGGCAGGGAGCATGCGGTAGAACAAAGTGGCCCGCCTCAAGACTAGCAGGAACCAGAAAAACAAGATACACCTTTGAAAGTTATACCAGCAGTGAGCTACTCCTCTAGCTGGGACCCATCTCCTGATAGTTCATTTAACCTGATCATGAATGGATTAATCCACCCATTCCTAATAGCACTCCCAAGTGAGGCCAAACTCTGGACATGTAAGTCTTCTCTACACCATGACAGTGTCCCTTGTACCTCGAGTTACTAGAAATTTCCTTTTGGTCCCTCCTTGCACTGACGGTTAAGTACGTGTATGGATGCCTTCCTCCTCCCTGCTGGATGACAGGATGCTCACATCACCTTCAGCATCCACTCCCACTCCCGCCCCCTCATCAGTGCAGAGTCAAGCACTTTGTGCGTCCGTGGAGTTACTGTTTAGATTTGCAGAGTGCAAGCATTACACATGGGGCTTTTCTGTGGACAAGGGAGGTTTGTTCAAGTGTTTTTATTGCACTAACTTGATAGGCTGCATCACATGCTTCCTGCCCTTGTAAAGTTTTACAGCATGCAAGCCAGAGCTAACAGCTTTAATTACTTAACTAAAGGCTCCAAGTCTTCCTTGGAAAGGCTCTAGGAACTTTTACATCTTACAGCTTCCGTATGCTTTGCTCGCCTACAAAAGTCAGAGTTGGGGCCGATGCTACACTCACGTATTTTGATTCGTCCTCCAACAAGCTAGAAACATCAGAGATTGAATGCCAGACACTCTCTTGCTGCCATTGGTTGACAGATGGCTATGCTGGTTTGAATGAGAATGGCCCAACCATAGGCTCATGTATTTGAATACTTGGTCTCCAGTTAGTGGACTGTTTGGGAAGGATTGGGGGTGTGGCCTTACAAGAGGGGGCTTGCCAAGGGGGGGTGGGCTTTGGTGTTTCAAAACCACACACCATTCTTAGCTCTCTCTACCCCTCCTGCTTGTGTTTCAAGAGGTGAGCTCTCAGCTACTGCTTCAACACCACATCTGCACGCCTACTGCCTGCCTACCTGCCTGCCCGCTGCCATGCTATCTGCCATGATAGTTGTGTACTTGAATCCTCTGACACTACAAGTAAATTATTTTATAAGTTGGCTTTGTCATGGTATTGTACTACAGCAATAGAAAAGTAACTATGACAGTTTTCTCATCTGTCAAATGGGAAGAAGAATTAAATGAGAAGATCCAGTGGGACTTCTAACAATGGAGCAAGAAAGTAGATCCCAGTGATTTAGAGCTCTCAGTGTGTTTTTAGAAATATAATGAAAGGGTCTGCAGAAGGCACAGGTCCTGGAGCTGGACTACCAGACAGCAAGCACAGATTATCACTTTCACTAAATGGACATCTAAGTCATTCCTGGTATTTTTGCCATAAGTTGATTCATCGAGTGCCAAGGAAATGGAATCATAAGTATCTATAGCAAAACTTAAAATAGCTAGGTGTGAATTTTAGAAATAAAATTTCATAATTATGTTCTGAGTCAGAAATGGGCAAACATTACTTAAAGAGGGCACATGATGACTGTTTTATAAGCCTAGTCCTCTTTGACATAAGGCCATAAGAAAACTATGTGATAGTGTTCCAGGAAAATATCTGTGAAAACAAATGTCGGTTTGGGTTTGGCCTGTGACCATAGTTTTGAGATGAACCTACTTTCCCGATACTGGTATGTGGCAAAGAAACTGCCCACGTTTCCCTCTATGTTAAGCTAGGTTATAGGAGAAAGGATTAGCATTTATCAAGTACTGCCTAGATCCAAGCCGCTTATGCACTCCACGTAGAATATTATTTAGTCCTGTGAAGGAAGCATTAGTCGCACATCTCTGTGCATCAGAGAAAACATAAGTCTAAGCTGGCAACCTCAGGTAGGCTGAATTTACTTTAAGTCTCAAAGTCTGTCCATTTCACATTATATCGTAGGTAAGGAGACCCTTATTTATTTTTATTTCATGCATGCTGGTAAAATTGTGTGTGTGTGTGTGTGTGTGTGTGTGTGTGTGTGTGTGTATGTGTGTGTGGGTGTGTGGGTGTGTATGTGTGTGTGCATGTTCACATGTAGGTATGTATATGTGTGTGCATGTGCGTGCATGTATGAGTGTAGTGCAGGGATACTTGTGCCACAGCACGTGTTATGGCGTCCAGAGGACAGCCTTGGGTGTTGGTCCTCTTGAGACAGGCTCTTCTTTTGTAATTTGTCTCTGCTCATGCCAGCTGGCTGCCCTGTGAACTCCCAAGGATTCTTTTGTCCCTGCCCTCCCATCTCTCCATAGGAACCCCGGGGTCTCAGTTCCATGTTATTGCCTGCAGCTCTACAGGTCGTCTGGAGATCCAAACTCAGCTCCTTATGCTTGTCCAGGAAGCTCCCTATGCACGGAGCGCTCTACCCCATCCCGGGTGGATTCTTTCAGTATTATGTTCAGCCTATTAATCTGTAGTGTAATTGTTGATATGCGTGGAGTGAGACCTACTATTTTAACACAATCATACATAATGATGGGTCGATCAAAGGCCAACCACATGTATCAAATCGGTCCCATAACATTCTGTTGCCTAGTGACGCTATAGCTGTCTAGGCTATAAGCTGTCTAATCCACAGCTATAACTGAGTTGAGTAAGCACTCTGATGTTTAGATATTAGTGAGGCTCCCTCATGATGTACTTCTCAGAGGCATGTCCTAACCGCATGTTTCTCAGACTGTGTCTCTGTTGCTTAGCAACTGACAAAATGTCTTCTGTACTTCTCATCTTTACGTTAATTAATTTATTGTTCCTAGGCTCTGTCATTTGCTTTCTTTTGGTTAAATTCAACGTTCCTCACCTCCACCCCATTACCATCCTCCTGTTCTTAATCTTAGATAAAAAGCTAAGACATAATCAGTTATCACCCTCCCTATGAGGTATTTAGATATTTCTCCCTAATCTTAAATTCTAGTGCCACAGACACAGTGAACGTTTTCTTGTGCACTCAGTGTAGTGTGGGCTTCAGACATGGAGCTGTCATTAAGCTGGGTGTGCAGCTCAGTCCTCTTACGTAGGCAAGGGCTGAGGAAGGAGCAGTACACGTTCAATCTTGCTTGGGGCACAAAAGGGATTTGAAGTCAGCTTAAGCAACTTCGAGGGACTGTCTCAAAGTTTAAAAAAAAATGTGAAAATGGCCATTTTACCAAAAGCGATCTACAGATTCAATGCAATCCCCATCAAAATACCAATCCAATTCTTCAAAGAGTTAGACAGAACAATTTGCAAATTCATCTGGAATAACAAAAAACCCAGGATAGCTAAAGCTATCCTCAACAATAAAAGGACTTCAGGGGGAATCACTATCCCTGAACTCAAGCAGTATTACAGAGCAATAGTGATAAAAACTGCATGGTATTGGTACAGAGACAGACAGATAGACCAATGGAATAGAATTGAAGACCCAGAAATGAACCCACACACATATGGTCACTTGATTTTTGACAAAGGAGCCAAAACCATCCAATGGAAAAAAGATAGCATTTTCAGCAAATGGTGCTGGTTCAACTGGAGGTCAACATGTAGAAGAATGCAGATCGATCCATGCTTATCACCCTGTACAAAGCTTAAGTCCAAGTGGATCAAGGACCTCCACATCAAACCAGACACAGTCAAACTAATAGAAGAAAAACTAGGGAAGCATCTAGAACACATGGGCACTGGAAAAAATTTCCTGAACAAAACACCAATGGCTTACGCTCTAAGATCAAGAATTGACAAATGGGATCTCATAAAACTGCAAAGCTTCTGTAAGGCAAAGGACACTGTGGTTAGGACAAAACGGCAACCAACAGATTGGGAAAAGATCTTTACCAATCCTACAACAGATAGAGGCCTTATATCCAAAATATACAAAGAACTCAAGAAGTTAGACCACAGGGAAACAAATAACCCTATTAAAAAATGGGGCTCAGAGCTAAATAAAGAATTCACAGCTGAGGAATGCCGAATGGCGGAGAAACACCTAAAGAAATGTTCAACATCTTTAGTCATAAGGGAAATGCAAATCAAAACAACCCTGAGATTTCACCTCACACCAGTGAGAATGGCTAAGATCAAAAACTCAGGGGACAACAGATGCTGGCGAGGATGTGGAGAAAGAGGAACACTCCTCCATTGTTGGTGGGATTGCAAACTGGTACAACCATTCTGGAAATCAGTCTGGAGGATCCTCAGAAAATTGGACATTGAACTGCCTGAGGATCCAGCTATACCTCTCTTGGGCATATACCCAAAAGATGCCCCAACATATAAAAAAGACACGTGCTCCACTATGTTCATTGCAGCCTTATTTATAATAGCCAGAAGCTGGAAAGAACCCAGATGCCCTTCAACAGAGGAATGGATACAGAAAATGTGGTACATCTACACAATGGAATATTACTCAGCTATCAAAAACAATGACTTTATGAAATTCGTAGGCAAATGGCTGGAACTGGAAAATATCATCCTGAGTGAGCTAACCCAAACACAGAAAGACATACATGGTATGCACTCACTGATAAGTGGCTATTAGCCCAAATGCTTGAATTACCCTAGATGCCTAGAACAAATGAAACTCAAGACAGATGATCAAAATGTGAATGCTTCACTCCTTCTTTAAAAGGGGAACAAGAATACCCTTGGCAGGGAATAGAGAGGCAAAGATTAAAACAGACACAGAAGGAACACCATTCAGAGCCTGCCCCACATGTGGCCCATACATATACAGCCATCCAATTAGACAAGATGAATGCAGCAAAAAAGTGCAGGCCGACAGGAGCCGGATGTATATCGCTCCTGAGAGACACAGCCAGAATACAGCAAATACAGGGGCGAATGCCAGCAGCAAACCACTGAACTGAGAACGGGACCCCTGTTGAAGAAATCAGAGAAAGAACTCGAAGAGCTTGAAGGAGCTCGATACCCCTTATGAACAACAATGCCAAGCAACCAGAGCTTCCAGGGACTAAGCCACTACCTAAAGACTATACATGGACTGACCCTGGACTCTGACCTCATAGGTAGCAATGAATATTCTAGTAAGATCACCAGTGGAAGGGGAAGCCCTTGGTCCTGCTAAGACTGAACCCCCAGTGAACGTGAGTGTTGGGGGGAGGGCAGTAATGGGGGGAGGGTGGGGAGGGGAACACCCATAAAGAAGGGGAGAGGGAAGGATTAGGGGGATGTTTGCCTGGAAACCGGGGAAAGGGAATAACACTCGAAATGTAAATAAGAAACACTCAAGTTAATAAAAAGCTCTCTTTGTTAAAAAAAAATGTGAAAAGGAGTTGGGATGTGCCTCTTTGGTAGAGCACTTACCTAATATGCAGAAATCCCCACCTTTAATGCCTAGTACCTTAAAAAAGAAGATTAAGACTCAGGAGGCTGAGGCAGGCAGATCTCTGTGAGTTTGGAGAGCCTCCTGGTCCACAGAGTGAGTTCCAGGACAGCCAGCACTACACATAGAAACTGTCTCAAAAACCAAACAATGATTATTTTACTATTAGGAGCCAATTTCCAAATCCTACTGAGGGAGAATAGTTTAAATATATATATGTTTTGTATGAGAGATGAATAAATAAAATAAAAAACAGTGTATGTGGACATTTTAGCCTCTTACTGGCATTTCAGTGGTTTCTCTGAGGATAAAATATATGTCCATCCAGTTTCTGGTACATTCAGTGTCATACATACCATTTTGTGTAGAATGTAGGAATTTCATGTTTATATAAATCCATTTCCCCCTCACATTCTTTGCTCGCTTGTAATGTATCCGTTCAAACGATAAGCCTATGTTATATGGCTATTAAGTTAGCACTTGTATTTTAAATAAATTAACAGAAAAGGTAACGATTTACAGTTACCTACCGATTTATCATTTCTAGTCCTATTTTATTCCTTCCTGAAGACAAGCTTCTGTTTTGCATTTATTTCATTTGACTTATTGTAATGCGGGTCTCTTGACAACAAATTCGCTTAAGGTAAATTCTCAACTGGGATTCTGGGTGGGCAGGGTTTCTTCTCTTCCCCTTGAGTGCTCTCAAGATGTTATTTTATTTCGCACTTTACTTTTTGATGAACACACAGGAGATATTCAAATTATTGTTGCTTAGTTATCAGGGGTTTTTTAATAGAATTTTTCCATAAAAATTAAAGATTTTGTTTTGCTTTTAGCTTTCGACAATCTGGCAGATTCCACCGTTTGCAGTTTTCTTCGGTGGCGTTTGCCGAGTTCCTTGAATCTGTAAATTATGCCTTCCAGCAAGTTGCAGATTATTGGCCTCAGTTAGGGTATTGTTTTTTCTCTTCCTTTCTCTGGGACTTCCACTCCACACAGTCAAGGCTGAGGGAGCTCTCCTCATCCTTTTCTCTCTCCTTCAGACTGGGTGATTGTTTCAATCTATTTTCAGTTCATCCAGTTAGTTCTAAATTTTGCATGTTTATTTTTGCAGATAGTGCATATATTGCAGAATAATTGGTTCTTTTTGTTGTTTTTATTTCTGAGGACGCCTCCCCTAACTCATTCCAAGTCTGTTCCTCTTATGTCTGTGAGCCTAGTTTCTTTACAATCTCTGCTAAGTTTAACATATGGTCTCTCGGTATGTCTTTCCCTGTCAAACACTCTTCAGACAGGTTAACCTTATAGCTATATGTGCTGGGAATTTTGAACAGTAGACTGTGGAAATTCTGAGTTCTGTTATATTACTACCAATTATATCAACACCTTAAAGCAGGCACTTGATTCCTGGACTTAACTAAAAACTGTCTTCCAGGTGGTCAGTGGGAGCCTGAATCTCTCTTAATCTTAGCTGGGCTCTTGGGATCTTTTACTGTGTGTCTGCCATGGTGATCAGAACTGTAGACTCCTATTTATTTAATTCAAAGACACTGTAAATTGTCTAAGGGATTTAGCTGCTTTATACGGATGGTACAGATTGGGACTTAATTTCAGGCCAAAAGGCAGACAAGTATGAAACAGCCATCCTGGCTACCATGACATCTACCTGACATAAGCTGAAGTCGTCTGAGACAAGGGAAGCTCAATTCAGAAGAGGCCTCCATAAGATTGGCAAACCTGTAGGCATTTCCTTAATTAGAGGGGGAAGGGGGCAGCCCATTGTGGGTGGTGCCACCCTTGGGCTGGTGGTCCTGGGTGCTGGAAGAAAGCAGGTTGAGCAAGCCATGAGGAGCAAGACAGTAAGCAGCACCCCTCCGTGGGTGCTGCATCAGCTCCTGCCTCCAGGTTCCTGCCCTGTTTGAGTTCCTGTCCTGACTTTCTTCCATGATAAACAGTGATGTGGAAATGTGAGCCACATATGTGGTACATATACATGACTTACTATTCTTTTTTAAAGATTTTCTTATTTTTTATGTTATCTGCACGAGCATTTTGCCTATAGTATGAATATATATCTGTGCGTACCTGGTTGGGTGGGGGCCAGGAAAGAGAGTCAGATCTCCTGGAACTGGGATGACAGCTATGAGCTACCCTGTGGGCGCTGGAACTGGAACCAGGTCTTCTGCGGGAGCAGCAGGTATTTCTCCAGCCCCTTATCTCTCTGAATGTAAGGCTCACTTTCAGCCTGGTGAGATGGCTTAGTGGGCAAAGATGTCTGCATTTGATCCCCGGGACCCACAATGGTAGAAGGAGAGAACCAATTTGAAAGTTTCTTCTGTCTTCCACATGTAAGCCATGGCAAAAGTGTGCACGTGCATGCGCGCGCACATGCACATTCATGCACACAAAATTTTAAAAATATAATAGAGCACACGCTCATATAAACAGCTTCATCATTTCTCAGAAAACACACGGCCCTTGCATTCTTAAACTCCTCCACTCCCCTTTCCTTCCTTTCTTGTTCACAACATACCATCCACACCCCTAAGGAGGAACAAACCACTAGACTATTACATCTGGGTGGTAAAGACAGGGCAGGGGTATAGTATAACTTTATCTGCCTATTTTGCTTTCTCAATAATAGGCCTATCAACATATGCCAAAATAATTAAAGGCCAAAGGAAAGAAAGGACAGGTGCCATGCCAACCTTCCGTCATGCTCAGCTGCTAGGCAGAGACGGATTCTCATCCATGGGACAGCTCAGGGCAAATACGAATGTGGACTGGGTGGTGACTACTGGGACTCTCCACAGATCAGTGAAGGAGACACAGGTACTGCTTAGGCAGGCCGGGCGACGGTTCAGTCCAGCTGAGGATGACTTCCTCCGCTTCCAGAGCTCATTGCAATGAACCACACTGCCCCAGGGTGATCTGCAGTTCAGAACAGTGTTCTGCAGTGGCTGATTAATCCAGAATCCTCCCTTCTCAGACTAACCGAGTGCTGCCAGCGAGGCTAGACACACATAAGAGTATTAGGCACAGGTCCATGGTGGCCTCTTGTTCCCCACACTGCCTTATTATTGCTCCTGGCCTTTTGTCCAAGTCATGGGTGGGTCAAGCTCAAAGCCTCAGACCTTCTCTGCATGCCTTTGATTCCTGAGTCCAGACCCATTAAATTCTCACTGACTGGGACCTCGTTTATGCAAACTCCATTCTCTGCTAGGCAGATTAAGTAAAAATACGGTTTTGCATTTCTCTAATGCTTTTGAACCGTCTCTACCCAGATTTTCCTTCTGCAGCTGTCAGCAAGGGTACACTAGAACTGATGCTTTGTTTCCTACCACTGGACTAATAGGAAAATCTGCTCGTGTATCTCTTTTCCTGATTTTATAGTTTTAATACAAAGAGAAATCATTTAAAATCTCTTTGATCTATTACATTTGTACTTTGAGGACACAAAATCATCACCATGAAGTCCTCAGAAATGGCTCTTGTATTTTGCAGGTTCCACATGCAGTGGGACAAATGAGACACTCAGTAATTGCAGGGTGACACAGGATCTGGCCAGTCTTGGCATCCAAACTGCAGGATATTGCTATCTATAAAACTTAAGATGATGCATATTGACGTTCAAAGCAAGCCCAGCATCTCTCTTCTTATTTATTATATTAAAATCTCTCTCTTTGAATTAAACAGTCACATTTTCAACAAGTGCTGTGATCAAAGAGCACTCTTAAGGAATTTAAAGCCTATGATAGAGTTAGATGTACACCAGGTCTTTCCTCGGTGACTTTAATTCTATCATCATTGTCTTCTCTTACAACCACAAAAATCATAAATAGTTATGATGAAGGGCTGTCCACGCCTTGTACATGCTCATTTCTTCTTCCCCAGAGACTCTGAGGTAAGTTCTATAAATAGCTTCCTTCAACGACACAGGATCCAAGGTTTTGACAGGCAACAAATGGCCTTTCCAGAACCCTGCAGCCGGAGAATGGAAAATCTAGTCTCAAAGCCCCATCGCTCACTCCCTCGTTTCTCTGTGCCTCCTTGATTAGTTTATTACAGGAACTGTGCACTTTTCTTCTTAGATTTATTCGTGTCTATAAGTGTTTTACCTGCCATGTATGTATGTGCAACACATGTGTGCCTGGTACCTATCAAGGTCAGAAGAGGGTATTGATCTCCAAGAACGTAGTTACAGGGGGTTGTGAGCCACTATGTTAGTGATGGGTATTGAATTTGGGTCCTCAGCAAGAGCAACAGGTGCTCTTAGCCATTGAACTATCTGTCCAGCTACTGAATTTAGGTCAAGAGTGAATCCTCAATGATTTGCCTTTGATCTCACCCAAACTCCATGCATATTTATTATGTATTGACTCCATTTAGACCAATGCATATTTATTAAATATTGACCTCATCCAAACCCAATGCATACTTATTAAATATTGACTATATAAGATGTAACAGTGTATAAGATATAAGTATGCAGAGACTAGGGTCCTTCCTGTTTGGACTTGCTTTGTGTGTGTGTGTGTGAGTGTGTGTATGTGGGTGTGTGTCTGTGTCCATGTGTATATGTGTATATGTGAGTGTGTGTGTATGTGTGTGTTCTTGTAAGTGTATGTGTATGTGTGTGTGCATGTGTGTGTGTGTTTGTGTGTGTGCATGTGTGTGTGTGTCTGTGTCCATGTATATATGTGTATATGTGAGTGTGTGTGAGTATGTGTATGTGTGAGTGTGAGTGTGTGTTCTTGTGAGTGTGTGTGTGTGTGTGTGTGTGTGTAGGGGTGCAGGTGTATAGGGGAGTTTATGGTAGCAGAGACAGAGATCCAGCTTTTTTTAAGATAAAGTCAGTTCTCACTGGTCTAGAACTCACCAATTAGGCTAGACTGACTGAGACCAGTGAGCCTTAGGGATTTACCTGTCTCAGGCTCTCCAGTGCTGAGATTACAGCATGTTCCACTATGTCTGGCACTTTTATGTTCTGAAACTTTAGCTCAAGTCTCATGCTTCTAAGGCAAATGCTTTGCTAACTAAACTATCTTCCCAGTTTCTAATCAGTACTTTGCACTTAGAAATAGTATCGAATATAGTAATTTTTATAGAAATAGAGCAATGGATTTACAGTATACTGTAAGACAGGATTAGATGAGGAAGAAACGTTTTTGACATTCTACTGCATCAAGATATGTGGACACATTATGTGATTTATTTAGTTTAATGTCCCGTGTGTGTGTGTGTGTGTGGTGTGTAGTGTGTGTGTGGTGTGTGGTGTGTGTGTGTGTGGTGTGTAGTGTGTGTGTGGTGTGTGTGTGTGTGGTGTGTGGTGTGTGTGGTGTGTGTGTGTGGTGTGTAGTGTGTGTGTGGTGTGTGTGTGTGTGGTGTGTGGTGTGTGGTGTGTGTGGTGTGTGTGTGTGTGGTGTGTGGTGTGTGTAGTGTGTGTGTGTGTATGTGTGTGTGTGGTGTGTGTGTGTGGTGTGTGTGTGTGGTGTGTGTGTGTGGTGTGTGTGTGTGGTGTGTGGTGTGTGGTGTGTGTGGTGTGTGTGTGTGTGGTGTGTGTGGTGTGTGTGTGTATGTGTGTGGTGTATGTGTGTGTGTGGTGTGTGTGTGTGGTGTGTGTGTGGTGTGTGTGTGTGTGGTGTGTGTGTGGTGTGTGTGTGGTGTGTGTGTGTGTGGTGTGTGTGGTGTGTGTGTGGTGTGTGTGTGTGTGGTACGTGTGTGTGTGTGGTGTGTGGTGTGTGTGGTGTGTGTGTGTATGTGTGTGGTGTATGTGTGTGTGTGGTGTGTGTGTGGTGTGTGTGTGTGTGTGGTGTGTGTGGTGTGTGTGTGGTGTGTGTGTGGTGTGTGTGTGGTGTGTGTGGTGTGTGTGTGTGTGTGGTGTGTGTGTGGTGTGTGTGTGTGTGTGTGTGTGTGTGTGTGTGTGTGTGTGTTAGGGAGATATTGTAGAACAGCAGTTCTCAACCTGTAGGTCATGACCCCTTTGGGGATTGCATATCAGATAATTATGTTATGATTTTTAACAGTAGCAAAATTACAGTTGTGAAGTAGCAACAAAATAATTTTATGCTTGGGGGGTCACTAGAACATGAAGGACTGTATTAAAAGGTCAGCATTGGGGCTGGAGAAATGGCTCAGTGGTTAAGAGCACTGACTTGTTCTTCCAGAGGTCCTGAGTTCAATTCTCAGCAACCACATGGTGGCTCACAACCATCTGCAATGAGATCTGGTGCCCTCTTCTGGTGTGTATGAAGACAGCAACAGTGTACTCATATAAACAAAAATCAATTAAAAAATTAAGAAAAAAAAAAGGTCAACATTGGGAAGGTTGAGACTCACTGGTATAGACAGTCTGTTGCCTTAATTTCATGTCCACAGTGCACATGTGAGAAAGGGAGGAAGGCTGCTGTATTACTGAGGGTTCCCAGAGAAACAGAGATTTATGAGAGAGGCCCACATGACTGTGAAGTGTGAGAAGCCCCATGATCTGTCATCCTCAGCTAGAAGCACTTGAAAGCTATAAATGTAGCTTTAGTCTAAGCCTGGAAGCTGAGAAACAGAGAACACATAGTTAAGTTCCAGTCTAGCACATAGGAGGCAGAGGCAGGAGGTTCTCTGTGAGTTTGAGGCCAGCCTGGTCAGCATATAGAAATCTAGGACAGTCAGGACTCCATAGAGTGACAAAAACAAAGAGAAAAAAGTTCCAGGCTGAGCTCACTGGCCACAGAACCAAGACCACTGGTGTTGGCAGGCAGCGGAAGACGGATTACTCAACATATAGAGCGAGAAAATCTCTGCCACTTCTTTGCTCTAAACTCTCAGTAGAATGGACAGTGCCTACCCACTTTGCTGAAAGGAGATCTTTACCAGTATATGGATTAAAATGGGCATCTTATCAGGGTGTGTTGTATATTCCCATAATCCCACCCTTTAGAAAATGGAGACAAGGGGTTCAGAAGCTCAAGACCAAACTCAGCTACTCTCTGAGTTCAAAGCTAGTATTGGCTATAGGAGACCCTGTTTCAACAAATAAGGAAACCTTGTCTAGAAACAATCTCACAGACTCATCTACAAATAGTGTTTTGGCATCTATCTGGGCATCTGTCAGTCCAGTCAAGCTGGTGCCTAAAATTAGCCATCACGTCAATAAACCATGGTTTGATCCTTAGCCCTTAATGTGTGCTTTGGGAACAAATAGAAGTTTAAAGATGTATTTGTATTGTTTTGAATTCTGTAACTGGGTGTGTAATTGTATGTGGGTGTGGGTGTGTGGTAGGTCCTCAAGGAAGCCAGAGGCATTTGAGTCCTCTGGAGCTGGGGGTTATGGGTAGCTGTGATCTACCCAATAGAGGTCAGAGGGAACTGAATTCAGTCCCCAAGCACCTTAAAAGAACGGGGACATACTTAAATTTTAGGAGTTGAGAAAAAAAAAAAAAAAACACGGCTCATGAGTTTCTGGAGTAGTCGAAAGTGGAAGAAGAATGTGGAGATGAAGTGAAGAGGGTATTTCAGGGTCTGAGACACAGCTGAGATGTGCACTTGCCCTTGCATGCCCAAGTTTCAGTCACTAGCGCAAGAAAAAACAAAACAAAACAAAACAAAACAAAACATGTTTAGGGCTAGAGAGACAGCTCGGTGGTTAAGAGCACTTGCTCCTCTTCCAGAGGACAAGAGTCCAGTTGCTCAGTACCTACACCCAGCAGCTTATGTATGTATTTCTAAATGAAAGTAACAGCTTAAGGCGGGGAGGGGGGTTAGTGGTGGGATTAAGCCAGGACTCGGTTGTATTTTCAGAGTGACAATGAATCTGTTGAGTAGAAGAGGAGCAGAGTACAGAAGATAGAACAGGCTTGAGAAGATGGGGTGGGCTTCCCGGGCTGACGGGAGTCAGTGCGGATGTGGGGTGGGGGCCGGCATGTGCTGGAGCAAGGGCTGCTTGGGAGGAAGATTAACTTTATGAGCTTTGGGCTGACTCATGGCCAGTGTCACATCTGATATCCTGCTTCCTGCTGGGCCCGGAATGCTTTTTCTAAGCTTCCTTCTGCCCTGAACAGTGGAAAAAAGAAAACCTCCAGTGGGGGGTTGGGGGGAATCTACATTTAACATGTCTTTCTATTATTTTCCTCCCATAAGTGAGTCTTCCTTTCAATGACAGCCTTCCTCAGTTTCAAAGAGGTGACTCAGTGGACAAAGGCAATTGTCACCAAGCCTGATGGTCTAAGTTCAATCCCTGAGCCCCACACAGTGGAATGAGAGAGCCAATTCCAGGAAGTTGTCCTCTGACATCTACATACTCACCAATGCATATACGAGCATGTGCGCGCACACACACACACACACACACACACACACACACACACACACACACACACGAAAATAATTAAAATGAACTCTGCTAATAACAGAGAAATACTCATTGAAACTAAATGGTTCTGTACCAAATGTACCAAGTGATGATTTACCAAGCCAATGACTCTGGTTTCTGGTTGCTATGTGGGTCGGGCGGCCCAGACACCAGCAGGTAGAGCTCAGAAAAGTGTGTTAGTTGATGACTGATGTCCAGGAACTATGGGAATTGACTAGAGGAAATCACTAAAGACCAGCACAGAGATTTGTAAAAAGGAGGTTCCTATAGAATTATTTAGAATTGTTACATGTTTGGGGGAAAATGATGTTGCCTCTTAGGGGAAAGGTTAAGGGAAATGGTACTTGGTCATATGGTGTAATATTAAGCAATATATAATTATAATTTAGTAAAGTTTAAATCTTAAAAGAACAAGTTCAACCATTGACGTCATATTTGAGAACCCAAGTCTCTCTGAACATTGCAGCTAAAGCTAATATTTTTATTGTTTTCCTACATCGGGAGTGTTCATTCCATTTTCCCAGAGATACCCCATTATTTTTTTATGTGCAAATCTGGTAATGAAACCCAGGTCCCTGACCATGCTGGGCAAGAACTCTAATACCCAGTAATATCCCAATCACAATTCCCTGCTATTCTGTTTGTAATGTGTCTATGCAGAGTCTCACAAAGATGTTTCCCATGTGTGCATAGAAAGCTCACATTATTGCTTTGGGGTTGTTTTTTTCCTTGAGCCAGACATTATGAATAATTCTGAAATATTAATTCATCACTTATGAAACATTTTTAGTTATGAGGAAATGACATGTGGAGCACCAACTGAGAAATACCAGTCTCTGCTGGTCTCCACCCTCCCCTCTCCTGCACTCCTAGAGAAGTATTTTCACATTTCATCTTGCAGAAGAGCAGGGATCCTCCCTCCTTCCATTTTCATCTATCTCATAGGCAGTGACAGATGTCATCCTTTTACCCAGAGCAGCAGTAGTGACTTTGCCACAATGATTTCAAATGGCTGTCTTCTATATTAAGTAGCCCATTCTAGGTTAGGAACCATCACACAATCCCACCACACTGTAGAGGAATTTTAATCCAGCAAAATGACTGCTACAGCAAGAGATCACATCCAAAGACCGTCTAGGTCTGTGTGATCCAGCTGGAATGCAGTCTTGCCTTTAATCCTAGGAGATAAACAGAAGTAGATATGAGTTCAAGGACAGCCTAGCATAGAACAACTTTCAAGTAAAGATGAGCTTAAGTCCAGGTGTGGTGGCATACCCCTTTAGTCCCAGCAGGCAGAGGCATACAGATTCCTGAGTCCTTGTCAGTCAGTTCTGCTGAGTCAGTAAGTTAATGGGCAGCACAGTGGAGTGGAGTTTGTGGAGTTCAGAGGCAGTTTCCACAGTGACAGTTTGTACAGACAGGTTGCTGAGAGAACAAGCCAGAGAATAAGAAGCCAGAGGATTAGATCAGATTGCCAGTTAGTTTTAGGCCATGCAGAGCAATTCAGTGAGAAGCTGAGAGAAGTCAGATTGAATCAGTCAGCTTACAGAGGAGTTTGGGCCAGAACAGCTGAGTTGAACTGGCCAGGCAGAGTTAAAAGGAACTAGAAAGGGTGAGCTTATTCAGCAGTAAACATCTTAGACATCAATTACATCAGGCGAATGAAAGTTACTTTTACATCACACACATCGTGCTCAACCTGGAGCCATCTCCTAAGTGCTTTTGTGAGCATGTTGCACAGTGCCAGGTCAAGACAGAACAGCTTAGATGGAGAGGAAGCACTTTGCTGGGTCATGACTCTCTTTGGGGGGGTCATCGAGACCCTGTACCCAAGTCCTGCTTGTATTCCTAGGGCCCTGGATGATGGGAGGCATCGAATGGGCACTCAGCATTTTATATGGGGTGGGAAAAAGAAGACAACATGAGCAACCAAGAGAAAAGGAAGAGAGAATGCCCTGGAAGTTGCCACTCTCTCCAAGAGGCATCGAGGGAAGGAGGGCAGTACCCTTAATCTAATATGCCGGCTGTAAGGGTCAAAAGCAAAGCCTTAAAGATGAATATGAACTTTCAAAAGGGGAAAAATCCTTTCCCCTCCCCTTCCATCTCTTCCTCTGACCCAACAAGTGCCTACTGTGTGTCTCATGCTGCCAGGTCTGTGTAGAGTAATCCGGGATACACGCTCCTCTGTGCTATTCTGAAATGATTGAGGCAGAGTCAAGATTGAAGATACAAAATGAAAACTAGTATACAAATAAATGCCATCGTAGACAGTGAAGGGGAAAGTGGGTGTTAGTGCCTGGGGCAGCTGGGAGAGTGCTCACTTGTGCTGTGTGGAAATTACCAAGGGTCTAGACGGAGCCTAGAGCCTTGCACCAGGCTAAAGCAGCGGTGCATCACTGAACTACATCTTAGTCACTAAGTTCTGTCTCAAAGCAAGTCGCTGTGTCCCAACATCCTTTTACCAGCAGTGGCCTTAGTCAGCCTCAGTTATACCTCTGACAGATACGTATGTGTGTGCATGTGCATGCATGCATGTGCATGTGTGCATGTGTGTGTGTGTGTGTGTGTGTGTGTGTTTGAGTGTGTGTGCATGCATGTGGAGGCCAGAGGTCAGCCTCAAGTGTCATTCCTCAGGGACTGTCTATCTCTCACCAGCCCCCTGACAGAGTCTCTCACTATCTGGAACTGTCCAATTAGAGTGGTTTTACTCAGGGAGGATTAGACTCAAGCCCTCGTGTTTGTGCAACGTACACTTACTAACTGAGCTATCTGCCTAGCTCATCCCCTTCTTTCCCTGCCTGTCCCCTTCTCCCTCCCTTCCTGGTACATAGTGAACTTTGTCACACAAGGCTGTTTTAGAAGAAAGGCAACAGGAATGAACCACCACAACACTCTCCTCCAGAGCTCACACAGAAGCAAGGGGTCAGGGCTACGAGATGAGATCCCACTGGGAGTTCAGGTACCCTTATGCAGTGCAAGTTTCATAAGAAGCGATATGATTTCCACATCAGATAAAGTTTCTATAATAAGAAAAGCGTGCTGCTGTTGTTGTTTGGCTGGTTTTGTTTTTTTCCTGAGTTGAGAACCGAACCCAGGGTCTTGGTAAGCAAGTGCTCTACCGCCCAGCTCTATCCCCAACCGTTAAGAAAAAGGTTTAGATGAGAAAAAAATGAGGATGTGCAGAATTCACTCACCACAAGGCAGCTCTTGAAAGGTACAGTGAGGGTAGGCTTCCTCAGCAACCCCTCCCAGAACTGAGATCGTTTCCTCCAAAGCTGGTGCTGCCCAAAATTCTTCTCAGACTGCTCTGAGGCAGTGTCACTCAGGTCCTCTGTGAGGCTTCTGAGGGCAGGCAAGGCTCCTTTAGGAGCGGAGGCAAAGGTCCCAGCAGTTGCTCTGGGCAAAAGAGAGAAGTAGGCCATATGGTTGAGCAGATTTATCACAATAGTTAAGGAGACATGAGTGTCTGCAGCCCCTGAGCAGGTCCTTCTCTCTTATAGGTCGGTTTGGTTCCCAGGGCAAGGGTAGGTGGACATTTTGGAAGGAGGGACGGGAGAGGATGCTGGCCTGCTTGTCAGGTATCAGTTGAGTCAGTGGTTGGGTTTGGGGCCCTATCTTCTCCTGTTGGCAGTGGGTTAGGGCCTTGTGGTCTCTGTGAGGCATCCCTCTAGGTCTTTACACTGGGCCTGCTGTTCCTACCGGGCATACGAACCCTATCCAGGCCTCCTTGCCCTTTGAGGATGAAGGACAGCTCCCACTGACCCCCCCATCCCACCCCAGGAAGTTCCTGGGCCACCCTGTATTTGAGAGCCACTTCCTCCGGCTTTTGAAAAGTTGGCAAATGAATTTTTTTTTCTTCCTAGGCCAAGGAATTTTGGCTCCTTGGGGGATCTGTGACAGCCCACCCTCCCGGAGTTGTTTTTCTACTCTTGAGCTCTGATGTACTGTGAAGGCATGTGAGTTTGATTATTTTGAAAAAGAAGACACAGATAACCGAGAAGAAAAATGAGACGCCTCTGCAGCCCAGAGCTCAGCTCCCGAATGTTGTGAGCCAGCACAGGCCACCAGTCCCCGTGGAGAAATGGCTGATAAGTCTGGAATGTCTGCTTGTGCCAAAGCAACATGACAAGGGGAAGAAGAAGCCGGCTGGAGGGAACCCCGTGGCCAACCTAGGACAACTCTGAGCACTGGGATAAATATGGATGATAATGAGCTATGGCCTGTGGTGTGAAAAGAAGACTCCAGAGTCTGTTTCAGAAAGAAACCCAGATGCATGGAGATTTTTCTTATAACTGACAAACAGAAGGATTGGAGAGATGATTCCATTGGAAATTAGACTACATGGGAAACAGACATGCCATTGCATAGTACAATTGGATGTAAGCAAGATTCATCATTGAATGCTAGTAGGAGGGAAAAGGTCTAGTAAGGAACAGGAAACTTATGGAGTCTTACATTACTCTTTCCCCTCCCCACATAGACACGTAGGCACAGCACGAGGGTTTACTAAGGACAGACAGCATAGTGCATCTCCGAAAGGGATGCCCTGAGAAGGGTTCCGTGTTACCTAGGTGATGTCAGCTCCAAATGTTTGAACAGTAGTGGAGTACGGGAAAATCACCTGAGCAGCGGCCTGTGAAATAATGGACCTTGCCCTTGGAAGTCATTCGCATCCAGAAAGGCTGACGGGTCCTTGCAGATTAAGAAACACTAGCAAATTAAAGAAATGCTTTCACTTAAGCCACGGTCCCTACTTTGAGGCAACTGGCCAGTTCTTAAGAAATCTATACTGGACTCTTGTGCCAGGCACAGTGGCACAAGCCTTTAATCCCAGCAATCAGGAGGCAGAGGCAGGTGGATTGCTGTGAGTTTGAGGCTAGCCTGGTCTACAAAGCGAGTTCCAGGACAGCTAGGGCTGTTATACAGAGAAACTCTTGTCTCAGAAAACCAAAAACAACCAAACCAAAAAACAAAAACAAAAGGAATAAAGAAAGAGAGAGAAGGAGGAAGGAAGGAAGGAAGGAAGGAAGAAAAAAAGGAAAGGAAAGAGAGAAGACATCCATACTGGGTTCTTACAATGGTTCAGGAGAGAAGGGAGCTTGCTGCTAAGACTGCTAACATGAGTTAGATTTCTGGGTCACACATGGTGGGAGAGAAACAGCTCTACACTCACTTAAATCCATTTTACTATATAATTTAATTTTTACTTTACCGTATACTCTGTCCTTTGACCGCCCCATACACATATAAGTGTAATTTTAAAGAAAGAAATGCTTATGAAACTGTAAAGGCTAAAAGGCCATGCTTCCTATCGCTTAACCTCAACGGATCATAGAGGTAACTATGTGATCGGCAGTGTTCACTGCCAACTTGTCAGAATGCAGAATTGCCCAGCAGGTGAGCCTCTGGGCTTCCTGATTATGGGAACTGATTCCCCAGTCGGGGATCCTGGGTGGCCTAACACGGAGGGAGTGAACTGAACACTAACAAACATGCCTTCTTCTCTTCCTGATGGTAGATGTCATGTAAGACCAGCTGCTTCAAGCTCCTGGTTCCTCATGCTGATGGACTGTACCCTGACCTGTGTGTCCAAATAAGTCTTTTCTCCTTTAAGTTGGTTTTGCCAGAGTATTTTTATCACAGCAACAGGAAAAGAAGCTAAGGCCTACAAGCACAAAGAGGGAGAGCAGGGCTGTGTATGTGAGAGCAATGGCAAAGAAAGCTGAGGAAACTGGGAGCTGAGGGCCAGCGGGATGGCTCAGTGGACGAAGGTGCTTTCTGCCAAGCTGGATGAACCCAGTTCGATCTCTTGGACCCATGTGAGTGCAAGCAGAGAACCAGCTCCCAAATCTGACCTCTGACCTCCACACCGTGCTGTGACGTACATGATCCCCACAAGTAGATAAATAAATGTAGTAAAATCGGAAGTGAAGCACAGAGTTGTTTTGTATTGATTTTTGAAACTTAGAAATTGTGATAGAAAGAATTTCAGAACAGTCTGGCTTGGAGAGCGGAACAGTAACGGTGGGCTCACCTGTTTGTAGATGTTAGCTCGGTTGGGAAAACAGAGCACCTGCAATTTCCTTAACTTCAGTCTTCCTCGTTTGCACCACGGTGCCTTTCAGTCTGGAATTGTTCTGAAGGGAAAATGGAATCAGAATGAATTTGAGGTTCCTTATTAAAGTGAAGTCTTGCAAATGTCCATTCTTGTGCACACACCAAGATGCACGTTTATAATTACTTGTGATTGTCAACCGTCTCGTTTATTGTTCAATGACATGAAATCACCCTTCGCTTATTTAATCAAAAGCTTGCCGAATGCTGTTGGCTCACAGTCCTCTTCCTATCGATGAGGCTTCTGAGAAAATGCTTGCAGAGAATCCCGAAGTACAACCAGGCATCTGTTCCTGGATAACTTCCTACAAGTAGAATAATAGGTCAGATGAGGAGAATAGTTTTGGTCCTTTCGATGCGTCAAAAGTTTTCAAATATCCACTCCCCCAAGTTTACACCAGTGCAGCGACTCACTGATCTTGTAAGGAATCACATTTCTTTTGCCTCTAATCACAGGACATTTCTGGAATGGGATCTTTGTCACATATAATAGGATGGCCCTACTCCCTCACTAACACTCTAATTTGCATTTCTTGATTATTAGTGAGAGAGAGTGAACTGACCATATGTGTTTTCTTCTTTTTTAGTTATGGCTAACGATGTATTCACACAAATCTAAGGATATATTGGTTATAAAATACATTACCAGCACATGGTGGCGCATGTCTTTAATCCCAGCACTTGGGAGGCAGAGGCAATTGGATCTCTGTGAGTTTGAGGCCAGCGTGGTCTACAAAAAAAGAGTTTCAGGACAGCCAGGGCTGCATATAGAAACCTTGTCTTGAAAACAGAACAAAACAAAAACACACAAACAACAAGAAAGATTACATCACTTTTGTTTTGTATCATTAAAGAAAGAAAATACACTCCGCTTTCTGACATATTGAAATGTGCACTTAGAATCTGTGAAACAAATGCTTTTTGAAAAGCGGAGGAGAGCTCTGGCTTGGCAGCTCAGCTACAGTGCAGGACCTGGGGTTGCCTTGGGCCCAGGGTAGCTGAACCCCAGATTGCTTAACCTTCCTGTCTGACTCACAAAGGCCTCCGGGAATTAGAGCCTAAGATGAATTATTAAAACAGAGATAGTAATACCTATCCGGCTCAACCTGATCTTCACTTTTACTTCTGTTTACTAACCGCTCAGCTCTGTGTCATCCATCATCCGTACAGGACGTCATCCGCTCCACAAAGTGTTTGCAATTTAATGGGAGAGACAAACCTCTCTTCTGCCTAGGCTATGAAGTCAAGCTAAGAGAGTGGCAAGAGGGAGAGATCTTGATCTTAAATCAAATAAAACTTAGACTTGGCCAATTTTTACTTATCTTCTAATACAAGTTGAGGCTGTGTCTTAGTTAGGGTTTTACTGCTGTGAACGGACACCATGACCAAGGCAGGTCTTTTTTTTTTTTTTAAATTTATTTATTTAATGCATGTGAGTACACTGTAGCTGTCTTCAGACACACCAGAAGAGGGCATCAGATCCCATTACAGATGGTTGTGAGCCACCATGTGGTTGCTGGGATTTGAACTCAGGACCTCTGGAAGAGCGGTCAATGCTCTTAACCGCTGAGCCATCTCTCCAGCCCAAGGCAGGTCTTATAAAGGACAACATTTAATTGGGGCTGGCTTGCAGGTTCAGAGGTTCAGTCCATTATTATCAAGGCAGAAGCATGGCAGCATCCAAACAGGCATGGTGCTGGAGGAGCTGAGAGTTCTACATCTTCATCTGAAGGCTGCTGGGGGAAGACTGGCTTCCAAGCAGCTATGATAAGGGTCTTAAAGCCCATGCCCACAGTGACACACTTCCTCTGATAAGTTCCCCTCCCCGGGCCAAGCATATTCAAACTACCACAGGCCACAGGTTCTGGGCTTCTTTTGGGTATTTGGGGACATCGTGGAGGAAAGGACATTCCGGGATAAGGGACTACTGAGGATAGTGAAGTAGACACAGGACCCAAGAGGTGTGTTTGGGAAAAAGACAGTGGTCCATAGGATGTGGGAAGCTGCACAGGATGAGGCCAACGAGGAAACTGAGGCTTCAAAGCCGCCCAGCTTAAAGAAAGCCTGGGATCTGCTTGATCACCGAAGAGAGCTATCTTCCCCTATTCTTTTAACTGTGTGTCGTGTGTGTGTGTGTGTGTGTGTGTGTGTGTGTGTGTGTGTTTTATGATGCCTGTGTCCAGTTCTCCTGAATTGGTTGTATGCTTTTGTTATCAGGGGACTAAGACAAGGCAGACTGTGCTTATAAATGCTTGGGTTCATAGAGGCAGGTAGGAGGGTACAGTGTTGTGATGTAAAGAGAGAGGGATATAGGTTCAGATACAAGTCTGCATTTTTAAAACCCTGGCTGTACCACTAGTTGTATGAATGTCATTGTACACTTTACTCCTCTCAGTTCAGGCCAATAACAGGTTTGGTGATTATTAAAACCCTTAAAATTCCTAGCACAATAGCTCAAATATGGAACCTCCTTTCCCCTTGCTTTGTGTTTCCACAAGAGGGGACATCAATACATGTAACAGAAGAGGGGACATCAATGCATGTAATACTTCTGGCTTCCTTCTTGTTCTGTGCTCAAGATTCTCTAGGGAGGAAGAGTGAATTACCTGGCTAGCAAGTTTTAGAGTAATGAACACACACACACACACACACACACACACAGAGAGAGAGAGAGAGAGAGAGAGAGAGAGAGAGAGAGAGAGAGAGAGAGAGAGGGGATACAATGGTAGAAAGATATCTTTATTATTTAGACACATAAGGTCTATTTATCTATCAATTATCTATCTATCTATCTATCTATCTATCTATCTATCTATCTATCTATCTATCAATTCCAGACCTCTGTCTCTCATTTAGAATTCAGTTACTGCCTCATTCTGTCCTGATCAATTCTGCCCTGCTCCTCTATGTCATAAAATCTTCTTCTGGGGAGACCAGGGCTGAGAACCAGGTATTGAGTCAGGCAGCTTTGGCCAGTAGGGAGGAAGGCTACTCTTGTCACAATCGCAGGTTGGACTATTTAATCTGGCTCTGTCGTTTGATCTCGACCAGCACAGCCCTCTTATTTCAATTGTTCAGAACATCAGGGGGTGGGGGAGCACGTATAAAGGCAGCGTCATTTAGAAAGCTGCTCTAATTGGAATGTGGTCAACCTCTGAGGTTAATAATGGGAGATGTTAAGTCAGGTTGAACCAAGCTCCTCCTATGTGGGGTGTCAACTGTGCCTGTTGCTAGAATTCCTTGCCAGAAGTAGATGGCCTCTGTCTCTCCTTCTTCCTACGGTTTCAACTACAACTGAGGAACAATTTCATCCACATTAGGCCTCCTCCAGAGCATATGTGAGGGGTTACTGACTGGAGTGTGGATGTTTTTCCCTACCACAGGCAGGTAGAACAGAATTGCCTGCAATGGGGGGCAGGGAATGGCTAGATACACAGATGAGGGCCTTGTGATTCTCCTTACCTCTCTATGAGGAGATGTTCACAAGCCCAGTGGGATGATCTGTTATAAGTGGGTTCAGCTGAACTCCCAAGATGGCAGTTGTTTGGCTGGGAGGGTACTCTGTACAACACTATACACACACACTATACCCCACACACACACACTACACACACACTACATGTACACATCACACACACATACAACACACACACAACACACACACAACACACACACTCCTCTTGCTTAAGCTCAACTCCACCCGTACTCTCAAAAGTGCAGAACTCAGAGCCCAGTCATCAGGACAAGTGATGCTGGTGCATTTCCTTAAACCCTGCCCCAGAAAAAGTAAAAGTAAACTTCCTTTTCCCAGAAGGGAGCTACACACCCTTTGCTGGAGGCTTCTTATTGAAGAGAGTCAGCTCCTCTTGTTCTTAAAGGCAGGATCTCTGATGCATATGTGAAGTTCTGTGCTGGTGTCCACGTGAGCCAGAGCATGGGGGTGGGGGAGGAGAACTAACTTGGAGAACACACCAGGGCTTCTCTGTTCAGCTCCACTCTTGGCTTTAAAAAAGGGAGCTCAAGTCAGCAGGTCATCATGATGGTCACTTAGCCAGCAGAGTTGTGGAGAACTGGGACACACACACACACACACACACACACACACACACACACACACCCTACCCTTATCCCCATTGCCCTAAGATTTTTTTGTACATTGAAAATCAGGGAAGAAACTTGTATTTATATGTGTTGAAGAATTTCAAGCGATTTTTCTGGTATATTTATTTGTTTTTAAAAATTACTCCAAGATGTTTTAATAAAAATAATTAGGGATTAAAGATAAAACACACCAGCCTACCATGGCTCATGAGGAAAGGTACATACTACCAAGGCTGATGAACTGCGTTTGATCCTTGGGACTCACACGGCGGAAGGAGAGCTGGCTTTCCTGAAAGTTGCCCTCTGAGTGCCACATGCTCACTGCAGCATACATGCACTACACATCTCCACCCCCCAAGGCACATATAAAATACATCTTAATTACATACGCACGCATGCACACATGCGCGCACATGTTCGGTGAACTTCCGATGAGGATCTTGGTGCTGGGCTCTGTCCCAGATGTTTGTTAGAGCCAGGCAAAAATGCAGGGGCAAAGAAAGGATGGGGGAAGCAGGGAGGGAGGGGAGCGGAGCTCTGAGAAGACCTCCAGGAGGACAGCTGATTCCTAAGGGATGAACAGGGCTTGCCCCGCCGGGGAAGGGAGGGGTCTGGAGTGAGGGAATCTAAGCATGGCTGAGCAGAGAACTGACTGCAGGGAGTTGCTAGTCCAAGGTTGAAAGAACAGGTCAGGTCTATTAGGAGCCTGATGAGTACCGCCAAAACCCGCTAGGACTTGCCTTTGAATGTGATGGGGTTTTGTTTGTTGTTTTTGTGAGAAGTCTTACTGTGTAGCCCAGGTTGGCCTCAAATTTACAATCCTCCTGCCTCAGCCTCCCCACCAAGTTCAGCAACAAGAAGTTTTATTTTATTTTAATTATGTGTGTGTGAATATGTGCATAAACAAGAACCACCAACAGAAGATTATCGCCTCTTCTAAATGTCATGTTTAGGTTCAATACAGTTCTCCCGTGGAGACGGGGTAAGGTGACTTTTCTGGGAGGAATGTTGGAGAAGGCTAGAAAGGCAGCTGACCTAGCACATGTCTAGTCTGCTTTTATATGCAGCTCCCGCGCTAATTTCATCATAAAAGATGATACAGACACACAGGAACACATTCATTTTAAGTGGAGTTTACAGAACTCTGATTTGGTCTTCATAGCAGCTCATCATCTGGACGGTCAGGTATAGGCAGAGAACAGAGTGGATTAGAGGCTGGCCAGCTGAGGCTGGACTTCAGGCCATGCCACTTGCTAAATCCACCCTGTTATCTATTATCTGTGGCCTCGGAATCCTAAGAATCAATTAACAGTGGGTCAAATGTATTTGGAGGGAAATATGTGCAGGCTAAACTTGTACAGCCTTCTTCCCTTGTCATTATTCCCGAAACAACATGATGGCCATTTAAACAACATTCAAACCAATAGGATAGCTACTTTGGAGATGGTTAGACGTATGGAAGGATTCGTGTAGGTCATATGCAAGCAATGTGCAATTTCATGCAAGAACTCGGAGTCCGGGGATTTGCGTATCTGCAGGATGGACTGGAACTCATCCTCTGTGGATGCTGAGGGATGACTGCTGATCAATGGGCAAGTGTCTAAACCTCTCTGTGCCTTGGATCTCTCTCAGTAAGGGAGGGTGAGGATGATGAGATGCCCTTTGGAGTGTCACCGTGTTAAATGACTAAGTGTGTATGTGTTGTTCATCCTGAGACTGAGGGAGTTGTTAATTCTGTACTTGTGCTCACATTGTAGGGTCCCACTGGAAGGCTGTAGTACATTCAGGGTATTGCAGTCCACACACCCTCAGTGTCTCATCTTGTCCCCATGGGTACGTGCCTAGCAACCTCACTGGGCTCATTGATTGAGCCAGGGCAGCTGAGTAACTCAAGCTGTCCCAGTAAGATGCTATCTCCTGGGAAGCTGGCGTTCTCTGGTACACAGTCATTGTAAGCCTGGGCAGGTCCTTAAATGGAGGACATGTAAATTTGGGAATGAGCAAACCAAAGCAGAACGAGAGAAACAGAGTAAGCCTTGGGAGAATGGGGGCTAAACTATCATGTGGCAAGAGAGAGGGGAGAGGGGATAGAGAGGTGGAAATGGAGACCGTGAAGACGATGGTTGGCTCTGTCCTGGCCAGTCCACTTCCTCAAAGGATCTGAATGTGGTCAGTGTGCTGGCTGTGGGGACAGAAGTGTTGGCGTTAATGAACTGACTTTCTCCTGATTAACTATATAATTTTGCACCAATAACGCCGACCCCTCTGCGCTTAGTTTCCTTGTTTTCACAAAGGTGAGAACACCCACAACCACTGTCTGATTACTGTCTGCGCACTGACTGTTCTATGGTGCCTTCCTGCAGGTAGATTTGTAGGTGTTCCCTCACTATCACAAGGTAGACAACTTTGTGAAGGGAAAATGTTTCCTTAGTTTACAGTTTTAGAAGGTCAAAACCCAAGTGTCCGCAGCATGGGGGTGGCAAGTGGTGAGACTCAGGTGGTACAATCATGGTTGGAACTCAGGTAGTAGCAACCAGCATATCTGCAGCCAGAGGAGAGAGAAATGGCGTCTGTTAGGCCAGGTTAATTATTTAGTAACAGCCTTCTTCTGAGGGGTCACATAATAGTAACCAAAGAGTCACATGAGGACTACCACATGTGTCTCTCCCCACCAATGATCTAGGAACCTCCAAAAATGTCTTACTTCTAGGAGGTTCTATTATCTCCAAACAGTGTCACTCTGGAAAGCAGCCATTAGTCCCTCTCGAGGGATCGCCAGGACTAGTGGCTGTAGCCTGTATCTTTTGGGGAGTTTAATGAATTAAGAGTGGCAGTCTTCTCTCTACCTTTTGCTTTTGGGTTAGATTGGATTATCTATCTCCTCCAAGCCTTGTCTTTTTCATCTATAACCATGTCAGTCCGTAGGGGTGGTGTGAGGATGCCATGATCACTCTCGCCTCTTAGGACAGAACTCAACATGCAGAGTGTGCTCCTTTCCACAGTACAGGTGCTGCTATAGCAGCCGATTTCAAGGTAGCGTCGGTCACAGTGTCTCTGAATGCCGAGTTGGGAAGAAATAGGCACCGTTATCCAGCATCCCCACAGCACAGGCGCATGAGGTTATCGGAGCCTAGACAACAGTTAAGGGCAGTGAAGTAATTAGCAACTGATGAGCTTTTACTGCATTTGTTTTTTAATGTGATTTATTTAATTGTGAGCTTACATAATATAGTTTTTAATAACTGCTGCTCATAAGCAGCTTGCAAAGTCCCTGAAAATTTAATAATCAGCTCTTGCAGGCTGGTCCAAGCTGGCTCAACATACTGTTGAGTATGCTAAAGCTCAGTGAGGCCTAGAAGAGAGCCCAGCACGTCTGCAGTACTCTGTTGCTGAGGGAGTATCTAATTCTCGTTATGGATTTTAGTATGCAATCTATGATTCTGGTGGTAAAGAAAGCCATGAAAAAACATAGCCTCCCATGTCGAAGGAAGCAATGGAAGCAAGTTTGGGTAAGAGATGTCTTTGGGCTCACAGTTTCAGATGTTAGTGCACAGTGGTATTGTAGCTCTGATAGAGACAGACGTGTGGCAGAGGCTCCGCCGGCACCCGACAGGAGGCAGAGTAGCTGTAGCCTTCAATATCTATCTCTACTGAGTGGCCTGCTTCTTGATGCCAGGACATGCCATCTCAAGGTCCTACCACCTCTGTACAAATAGCACCTCTAGCTGGGACTGGGCATTCACAATAAGACCCTTTGGGGGACATTGCAGACTTAAACCATACAACTTAAAAGCGTCTCTTATGAAGTTAGGGTCATACTATGGACTAGGGGGTATGCATAGTGCATGAAACACGGTTCGCTAGTGATATTAACATGCTGGGCATAATACATTCAGAACTCAGGCTCAAAAGGAAATTAAAAGTGGGATTAAAAAGCATATAAAACTCTGATCTCCCTGGTACGGAGTGTGATGTCAGAAAACGGGATCTGTGTCTGACTAGGGCTGTGGGGGTGAAAAGAGGGATGCGGTCGAGCAGCAGTGTGCTGCGTTTGGAAGCCATAACCTGGAGTCTACGAAGCAATGCAGACCACAGAAACACGGTGTCAGGACATTCACAGACATAGGACCTTACTTGGAGGACAGTGAAAACCCATTTGTTAAATAGATGCACACAGAAATGTTCAGTATAAGGATTCCTTCGTGCAATACCTATTATCTCTCACAGTCCCTGAGGGGGAAAATGAGCACAGAATTGAGTACCTGAGGAATGAATAAAAAGACTAATTTCAAAGTTGCCAATAGGGCCAAGCAGCGAGCTTGATGATGGGGAGGATGTGCCAAGAGCTACAGTAGTCATGTGACCACCTGTGCCCTGATTGGTGGGGCCAGATTCGATGGAGAGCCACCTAGAGACAGCTTCCTGAGGAAGACAGGCAATGAAGCAGTCACTTGTCCTTCAGAGGGCTTACTTCCCACCTGTGAGGGCATACAGGAGACAATGCTCTTGCTTCTCTTTCTGCCTCCTCTGACTCTCCTGATGATGCTACCTCCAATCAGAAGACAGAGGGCCAGCCTTCACTTTGGTGTACACACGCCCTACAGAGCTAACCCTTCCCCCCATCCCCACCCCACCCTGGGAGCCAGAACTGGGTAAAGAGAAACGGAGGGAGCTGGAGGGTTAACAGGAAGCACCCGACACAGACTCCAGGACAGAAATTGGATAGACTGGGAGGGATGTGACTCTGGGAGACCAAAGGGAGTGTGGGTCCTATAGAAAAGAATGTACGGAAACAAGGTCTTTGCATTAATGCTAGTAATTGTGACTCAAGAAGGGAAGGGTGTAATGAACTCAACTCTGTAACACCTGAAATCTTAGCACCAGGAAGTCCGACGTTTGCTGGGAAAGCATCAACCGTGCTCAAGAAGCTTCTGCAAAGTATACTTCTAGCTTTATGCCCTGTGTGCTATAAGCAGGCCTTCCAGATGAGCCCAGCTAGAGAGAAAATGGACTCTTGGTTGGAGATTTGGCTGACCACAGGCTTGGGATAAGGAACACGGAGTGGAAACATGGAGTAAGGGGGGGGACACCAGAATGGTCTCAAGTGTGTTCCTGAAAGTGTGCTTATCAAAGAAGAGAAAGGAAAACTTAGGCAAGTATGGCGGAGCTCTGGGCTTTTGTATATACGCACTTAAAGAACACACCAAAACAAAAATGGCGGCTGCCTGGATGAGGAAGATAGGTTGTTTTTGCTTATTTCATTTGCTTTCGTGTATTTCCTAATCCACACAATACATATATTATATATTATATATATTATTTATATAGTGACAATTGAGATTTTAGCAAAAAAGCTTAGTAATGCTTAAAAAAACAATAGCATAGGAGAATGAACACAGGTAATATTTGAATGAAAAAAAGAAATAAAAAAGGACGTGACTGTTTCTAGGTATGGTGGAGGAGAACGATTATTGTGGATAAAAGGGAGAGCATAGTCAGAGGCAGGGACACCTGGGAGAGTCCAGAGTGAACGTGACCAGACTGAACTGGGCCACGTGAGGAGATGGGGAACAGGAGAGGAACTGATAACCTACAGAGGGGGCCTGGGCCAAGAGATTGGCCAAAAGACTGTCAGGGCCAAAATGGTTGACTTATACAAGGATCAAAGGAGCTGGGGGGAGGGAATTGGGCTGGAGCATTCAGGTTAGAGGTTAGGGGTTAGGGAGGAGAGTACGCCAGCTGGAGTGCCCTGTAGCAGGTAGAGACTGAGGGATGCTGGGAGAGCCTAGCAGGCCAGCGTCCTCTTTGATATGTTAATAGGCACTTAGCCATATTTGAATTCCCCCTCCTCCTCACCACACACACATATTTCTTCCCTTTTATCTGTCCCCAGATTCTACTCATGACTTCTCTGTTCAGGTGACACCAAGTAGGCCCAGAAAGGCGGAAAGGTGACCTGGATAGGCTGAAAGTAAGAAGGCTGCCAAACAGTTACGTTAGAATCACACTTGGGAACATTCTCTTAGAATCACAACCTGGGAGGCTGAAAGGAAAACTTGATTATCTCATAGTTGAGGGTCCAAGTCAGAATCAATATCAGCAGGACTAGTTCCTTCTGGTCCAAAGGAGGGCATACCCTCCTCCCTAACCCCTAGCCTGAACTCTCCTTTCCCTGTCTCTATGGGTGATTCAGGGCATCCTTGGCTTGCAGTTGTGTTTTTGGTTTCTCTTCTGTGTCACATGGCCGCCTTTCTCAAAGGTCAGTGTCTCCAAGCCTTCTAGTTATTGGATTTAGGTTCCATATTGATTCACTATGATTTTATTTAACTTGATTACATCCACAATGACCATATTTCCAAATAAGGTCAGAGTTATGAGTTTGGGGGTTGGGACTTCAACAACCTCTTTTTGGGAGTCATGAGCCAACTTGGAACAGTAATCTTTGAATAATAGGGGAAATTCATACTCGGGGTTTTTCCTTGTGTATTTGAACTGTGAATATCTTAAGGGTTCTGAAGTGTAACACAGCAGGAAAGTCACTATCACAGCCCCAATCTGTAAGCGCTTAGCTCCATGAACACTGAGAAGAAACTTGGAGCAAGGAGAGGGTAGTGAGGCTGATGGAGGTATATATACTATAAAGCACAGCACACTGTGTGGTTTCTATACCTGCCTCTCCAACTATGAGGTGTTCACTATTCTGTATATATATATATGTAAAATTCACAGCATGTCTGAAGTAAAAGAGATACTCAGCAACATGCTGAAACAATGCTTCCAAAACAGAAGCCTAGATCCCACCACCAAAGCAGCAGGTGCCACATATACCGCCCTCCAGCCCACTTAAGGTCTTACCGGTTTTCTTGTTTGTGAATGGGATAATTGCAAAGTGGGCAGATCAATAGTAACCGTCATTGTGAAGATGGAATGAAATACTGAATGTGAGAATAAGTCTCTCGCCACCCAAACATGAGTCAGGGCTCCAACGAGCAGATGACAGGGAGTCCACCAGACTCCAGCTCGCCGAGACACCTGGCACATTGTCCCTTGAAATTTCACTTGCAAAAAAATCAATTCAAATTGGCCTCGGTACAGCCACTTCCTCGTGAGCTGACAGTCAGCCAAGAGGCACTGAACAAAGAGCTGCAGTAATTGTCAGCATCTCAAACAACAAAGGCCACGTCTACCGAGATGCTGGTTTGAGGATCAACCTTAGAGGAGGTCTCTTATGCACCAGTTTTAAGGCCTAGCAAGTAGAATCCTAGTAATGTTTTCCAGGGAAACAGAACTGAAGGAGTTTAAGTTTACCAAACCCATTCATTTGCAAATTGGAGGTCTAAGGGGCTGAGGGAGAGCAGCAGAAGACTGGTGTGTGGCGATGGTACCAGGCATTACACGAGGATCTTATAATATCACTCTTAATCTCCCAAACAGGTAATCACATGGAATTATTCTCTTCATGGAAAAGTGGCGAAGAATTCAGAGCAGGACCTGCCCAGTGGCTGATACTCCCAGCAGAGCAGAAATTTAAACTCAAGCCAGTGTGACTCCAAGCTCCCGGCCAGAGGCAGGGTTGGGTGCGAAGGTTTGCTTGCGGCTCATGCTTTGTCCTTTGTTCTTGGTGCTCGGGCCCCCTCCTCCCAGCTCCCAGTGCACATGCGTGTCTGGAGGCCTCCCTGGCCCGGTCTGGAGCAATGTGGTCTGATCATCCTTTCCTGTTCGGTGTGAGGACAGTCAGAGAGCCAAAGGCAGCCAAGCAAGAGTTCAGAGGCCGTTTGCTTCCTGAGTAAGGAGGCGGCTTTGCCCTGTGGGTAGCATCAGTTGGAGGGAGATGAATTTAGCTGCCCTCCCCGGTTGGTGATGGGGGAGGGTCCTGTCAGCCAGAGGATGTAGGCTTAGCACCAAAAGGGCTTTTGTCTGAGGCTGGGCCTCAGGCCAGAGTGACATTCTTTGGTGCAGACTGCCAGGCCACCACTGAGTGGGCACCTGCGGGGCAGCTAGGGAAGGAGTGAGGGGCCTGTCTTTCTTCTACAGAGAAGGGCATGTGGGGATGGAATCTGCTGTTTGAGGGCCCCTGTAGTGCTGAGGCTATGTCTGTGGTTGCTCCTGGCTCCAGGAGACATGCCAAGGCCCAGGCAGCCCAGGGATGCGGGCAATTAACATTTTAGCTTCTGTCATGTCTGATAAAAATCCCCACAGGATGAAAGGAATCCACTCTATCTCCCAAAGTGCAGCAGAAGAAACCTAAGACCACAGAAAGACCTGAAAGCCTCTGTCATAACTCCCCTTGAAGAGTGGGTACCGCCCTTGGCTGAAGAGGTGCTTTGTCTCACCCTGAGCACAGGTGGTCTACCACATGCCATGCTGTGGGCGTTGACTGCTGGTTCTCACAATTGCCTCTTCTCTGGGGAAACCATCTCTCCAGGGAGGTTACATGAATTCTTTGCATCCGGAGGATCCTCCCACTGCAACTAGTGCCTGACAGAGTCCTCTAAGGGGACAGTAGGCCTAGGGAATAGTTCATGGTCCAGAGCCCTGTAGGACCAGTCTGAGTCAATACTTTGACCAACATCACTGACTTTAGCTCCCTTGCCCTCCCTCCCCCGCCTCCTCTGCGAGTGTGTGTGAGTGTAGTGTGTGCATGAGTGTGTGTGTGTGTGTGTGTGTGTGTGTGTGTGTGTGTGTGTGTTGCATAGAAGCTAAAGATTAATGTCAGGATTTTTTTCTATCATTCATCATTTTATTTTTTGAGACAGGTTCTCTCAAGAAACCCAGAACTTGCTATTTTGCCTCGGCTGGCTAGCCATCACACCCTGAGGAATCCTCTTGTCTCCACCCTGCCTAGTGCTAGGGTCACAGATGTGCCATGCCCAGCTTCTATCTGAATTTAGTGCCTCATGTCTGCATAGCAAACCCTTTACCACCGAATCATCTTCCCAAATCTTATGCCAAAACCTGGTATCGCCTCTCTTGCTCCCTTCATCCTGAAAATTCTCTATCAGCAAATCCTCTTACATGAGAATCTCAGTATGTGGGGCTGGAGAAGTGGCTCAGAGGTCAAGAATGCTTCCTGATCTCCTAGAATACCTGAGTTCACATACCACTGGGCACATCTGGTGGCTCACAACTGCCTGTAACTCAAGTTTCCCAGGATCCGGCACCCTCTTCAGGCACCCACAGACATCTGCCCATCTATACATACATAAAAAAATAAATCTTAGAAGAATTTCAGTACTCATTCTACTATCTCATAAGTACTACTTCTCTCATGAATCCATTACAGCGAACAACTACGGAGAAGTCCCTGTATCCCAGATACGTTTGCTGTGGGTGAAGACAGCAGTAAAGCAACTTACAGCCCAGGCTCTGTGGCACCCAGACTTGATGTTCCCATATGACGTTGGCATCTTCAAATGTGCTGGGCCACATTCGTAGCTATCCTGGGATATATGGGGCCTGCAGCTTGGACATGCATAGCAGCAGAGGAGAGAAATACGAAACAGTCACCAAAACCCAGTTGATTGTGATAAACAGAGCTCAGCATCAGTCCTACACTTGACTGGAAACTCCATTTCTAGACAGCAGCGGTCTTTTTGTTAAGTTCTGTTAACAGGAGACATGAGGAAGGCAGAGGGGAACAGGAACCACTGTTTATTTTCTCCTGTTCTTGCCAACCTCACTGCACCCATGTGTGTCCTTTCTTAGATGACCGAGCACCCACTCTGCCTAAAACAGCATACGGTTCCCATCCCATGCCCAGTCCTGCACTCCTTCTTCAGATCTACCAGCAGGAGCTATGGCCCCTCTGTCCTGGAAACATCCCCAATCCTTCGGTTTCCTACTTCTAGGATTGGCAACTCTATCCTGCTTATTTCCGAGTTTCTTCAATCTCTCTTTGTGTACAATCCAATGACATCTATAACCAATACCCTGTATTAAAGTCCCCCAGCATAGAATACCTCTTGTGTTTCTATAGTTCCTCCTGAACCTAAAGCAGATGTAGAACATTCAACCATACCAGTGGATCGGCACTGGTAACTCTAAAAACACACATTTAGGTCTCTGGCTTAAAGGATCAGTAAGGTTCATTGGATGAGGGCATGGGGAAGAAATGAAGTAGAAAGGAAATGTAGCCTCTGGAGCAGAAACAGACGGAGTAGGCCTAGGTCGCTTAGACAAATGGAGGAAGGTAATGGCCACATTGTGCAGGACCTTGAAAAGTCAGGGAGCCATTGATGAATGCTAGCGAACAGGTCTGATTACAATAAAGATGGCAAGTGGACATTCTCCCCGTCCAGGGCTTCCTTCTGGTGTAGAAGGATTTTCATCTTCCACTGCTGCTGAAGTTCTATCAGAAACACAAAAGCAATATAGCAAAGTCATGGTTAATTTATACGGAAGATTTGTCAAAGGGGCCTGAGAATATAGTTTAGTGACAGAACACTTAACTGACATCTGGGAGGTCAGAGGTTCAAAGACCAGCACCGAAAAGAAGAAATAGATAAGGTGTCCCTTTGGGGTACATGTAACCCTACTGCATGACTTAAAGGAAAGACTTTTGTATATAGAAGTCATCATGCTTCCTTCTGCAGAAAGAGTTAAGAAGTCTTTGTGCATTCAGCAAAGGTGCAGCCTTGAGTGTGGCCCAGTCAGTCTTTGGAGTGAAGTTGAAGTCCAATGCTGTCTCTACTTCCTATGTGTTCACAGGCTAGACCACAAGCTAGTCTCTCTGGATCCTTTCTGCCTTGGCTTACAGTTGTCTTCTGGGCTCTCTAAAACTAGGTCAGATTGGTACAGCACCCAGCTCAGTACTTGGTACCCAATAGTCCCTTACAATGTATTATTAGTTTAATAGCTACTTTGACTAAAGTCCTGAAAACTTAGCCAAATCCCTCTTCCGCGCGAGACCATTTCTGCCAGCTTACATTTACTTTTTTGATTTTTGATTTTTTTTTTTTTTGCACAGGGTTCTTAGATATTCTTGTTGGCCACTTGGGGCAAGTCCTGAGCTGTTATCTTCGCCCTGAACCCAAAGTTTCCAGCCCGTAAGCCCTTCTTCTAGATCCACTAATCATCAACCCTGCCAGCTGGGTTTGCCTAGGATTGTCATACTGACGCCACACGCTTCAAACGTAGACATTTACTGAATGTCTTGTCTTGTTGATGGCTGTTTTGACATGACAATCACTTAGATGAAAGCTCTGTATACTTTTCAGGCTGGGAAGAGCCCAGGAGTTAGCAGTGTTTGCAGGAGTTAGCATCAGCAGGGACCTGAGAAGCAAACTTCCCTGTTGTCCCGTGATGATGGATCAAGCGTGCTTCCTTCCCCGCTGTCTCCAGGGTCACACATTGCATAAGGAGAAAGTAGTGAGATGGATAATAAAAAGCATTTATCAGTCCCCAGCTGGGTTGAACGAGACATAGCTGTCAATCACTTATTGGACCTAGATAGTCTATGATGTAGGGCCCATAGCCTCCTGACCTTTACTTACCAGGCCAGGCTTCTGTTTGTTTCCATTCCCTCAGCATTATGCACTCAGTATTAGGGTTCTCTAGAACAGTGGCTCTCGACCTTCCTGATGCTGGTCCCCAATCACAAAATTATTTCGTGGCTACGTCATAACTCATCTTGGCTGTTGTTATAAATCGTAATGTGAATATCTGAGAGGCAGGATATCTGATGTGCACCCCACCCCAAGGAGGTCATGGACCCACAGGTTGAGAACTGCTCCTAGAAGAGTAGAACTGATAGAATAAAGGTATATTAAAAGTAACTTATTAGATTGGATTCCACAGTACTAACTGGATAGTCCAACAGTGGCTGGCTTCTCTAGTGCAGAGAGGCTGAGAACTCAGATGGCTGCTCAGTCCTCAAGTCTGGATGTCTCGGGAGTACCGAAGGCCTAGAGCATCCCTGGAGGATCACTGGTCTCCAGTCTTCATTGGAAGCCTGGAGAGCTGGGTTCTGGTCAGTGAAGGAATACAGTGGCAGCAGCAGCGATGCAGAGGAACTCACAAACACGGCAGACGAACCTGCCAGCAAGATGCACAGGCAAGCAGACAGGAGATTAGAACGCTTTTTTCTCTGACCACCTTGAGTCTGGCTGCCAACGGAAGGCGCTGCCCCCAGTAAGGGTGAGTCTTTCCGCTTCAGCTCACCGGATCAAGAAAATCACCACAAGTGTGCCCAGCAGCTCGCCTCTTATTCAATTCCAGATCTGGTCAAGTTTACAACCAAGATTACCCACCATACGCACTTGCGTGCCCGTCCCATGCTGGGCATACGCTCATCTTCTCTAACCATAATAAGGTGCTCAACTATCTTCATTACCGTACGTGGCTGAATATTGATGATGTAAACTTCTTACCTGTTTTGCCGTGAGTGTAGTTGAGTTTGAAAACATGGCTCTGACTTTCTTTCTTTCTTTCTTTTTTTTTTTAGATTTTATTTATTTTATATAAGTGAGTACCCTGTCACTCTCTTCAGACACACCAGAAGAGGGCATCAGATCTCATTACAGATGGTTGTGAGCCACCATGTGGTTGCTGAGAATTGAACTCAGGACCTCTGGGAGAGCAGTCAGTGCTCTTAACCACTGAGCCATCTTTCAAGCCCCGGCTCTGACTTTCAAACCAGTGTTTCTGGAGAGCACAACGTTATCATTGCCCTTCAAATAACTGTCTATTATATAGTGCTTCCCCACTAAACCTTCTTTCCTACCAGGAACACTCTTATGTGTTTTAGGAGGATGAAGTGGACCACTTGTGTGGTTAGCAGGCTGCTCAGCAGACGGTGGGAAGGAGCTGTGAGGCCCAGAGCCTGGCCCGGAACATAAATCTAAAGCCTGCTCCTTTTCCTCACAGCACCACACCCTGCCACGTGTCCTGTAGATAGACTCATTTGATCACGTGAGCTTTCTGAAGGAGCCACTGTGTTGGAGGCATCCCATGACAGGAGCATGGGTGCTTATTCTTTGCCTTAAAGCTGTTTAGGTCCCAAGTTGCCAATCTCTGTTCCAGAATTTCCCGAAGGATTAAGTGGATTTGGTTACCAAGGACAAGGTCCAGGTTCCATATAAGAGAAATCCCCATGCCCAAGGCTTCCATGCAAGACACAGAATCTGCTCATGATGCTGCTCTGACATGGACTGTCCACTTCCCAGATGCCTAAGCAGCATCTGTGAGGCTCTGGCTGGAGCCTCAGACTTACCTCAGAAATGTGGAGACAGGAAGGGCCATGCTCAGTCCATCATCTGTTACCAAAATGTGTGCCTTGGGAACCTGAGCCAGGCCCTGTAAAGACCCCTTGGTCTCAGCTCCCAGGACCTTTAACTTAATGTACTGAGGGAAATCAGACAGAAGAGTGCTAATACTGCTACACAAAGTCACACAGGAGAAGAAACAAATGGGCCTATCAGAAAGAGCGTTGACCTTGGGGTGAGGAGTGGGGGCTTTCAGGTCTGCTGGATGCTCTTCAGGCTTCTTAGTCTGGGTTCAGTGTTGAGGTGTCCTCAACGCCCATTGCTTGTGCCCCTCAGGCCCCTGATCCCAAGAGTAGGTTTCTTCTCTCAGCATGGACTTCAGTTTACACTTCAAATAATTAAGTTCTTTAGTCTGACCCCAGAATCTTCCTCTGGCCTGACTTAGAGTGTGCCTGACAAAACAAACAGGGAGATAGTTTAAAACCCTTATGTCATGTGGTCACCCCCACTGACTAACATTAAACCACGTCTTCTTGGGTTGGTTTTGTGGTCCAGTCCCATGAGTATGATCACACTCTGGTCACATTTCCCTCACGGACTTAATGAGTAAAAAGAAATGTCTTCCGGTCTGTGTTTCCTCCAAGTTAACTGTGAGCTCAGGCTTTTGGTGAGATTCATTTAGGAAGAGGTGAATCAGGAAGCTGAGGGAACAAGACAGGAAGAGAAGATGGCAGGCGAGGTGATGTCATCCAAAGCCCTGACTTACGTTGCCCCTGTGGAAACTCTGGATGCAGATGGTCCCTAAGCTCATGACGGCTTGTCTTCAGGTTTTAAATTTTAAGCTTGTATGAAAATGCGCCTTGTAGCCCCTCTCCTTTCTACTCTTCATCCCTATGGTGTGTAGTGAATCGGGTGAGATACTCAACACTTTCTGATTAAATGGGCTCTATGTTGGAGAGTGTTGCTTGACCGCAGGTGATTGTGAGTGTTTGGGGTGTGTTGGAGGTAAGCTAGCCTAAGCTAGACCATTTAGTAGGCTAGATGTATTAAAGGGACTGTACCCCTGTTCCTCATATTGCTGTGAATTAAAAAGAGAGGTATATCTGGTTAGCAGCAATGTCTACAGAGGTAGGATAAGTAGAATCTGGAATGCTTTTGCTCACAAACTAGAAACAAAGAACCCCACAGAAAGCACCTGATTTTACAATAATGGTACTTAACTGGGGGCAACTTTGCCTTCGCCCCTACTCTCAGAGGATATTTGAGGATGCCTAGAGAGACTTTCGGTTGTTATAAATAGATAGAAGGGATATACCACTGACATATGATAGGTAAAGATGAGAAGAGGTGGGAACTACAATCCAATAGTCTTTTGTAGGATAGTAAGTGGGCTTACATTAGTTACTATTACGTTGCTATGATGAGACACCATGACCCAGACATGTTGAGGCATGTTATAGAAGAAAGAGTTTACTGGGGGCTTACAGTTTCAGATGGTGAGTCCATGACCACTGTGGCAGAGAGAGAGGGAGAGGGAGAGGGAGAGGGAGAGGGAAAGGGAGAGGGAGAGGGAGAGGGAGAGGGAGAGGGAGAGAGGGAGAGGGAGAGAGAAAGAGAGAGAGAGAATGAATATATGTGTGTGCCATAGCATTTTAGGTGAAGGTCAGAGGTCAACTTTTGGGAGTCAGTGATCTTCCACCTTGCTTGCTTGAGGCAGGGGCTTTCTTGTTTCTGCCGCACTGTAATTCTAGGCCAGCTGGTTCTGATGGTTTGAGTGAGGAATGTCCCCAGAGGCTTATACATTTGAATATTTGGTCCCCAGTTGGCAGTGCTTTTGGGAGGTTATGGGACCTTTAGGAGGTACAGCCTTACTGAAGGAAGTATGTCTCTGGGTGAAGGCTTTGAGGGCTTCTAGCTTTATTTCACTTCTAGTTCTCTCTCTGCTTTCTATGTCTGGTTGGAGAGGTGATCTCCCAACTTCCTGTTCTTGCCGCCTGCAGCCATGCCAACCCTATCGTGATGAACTCTTATCTCTCTAGAACCTTTAAGCCAAAACAAACTCTTCATTCTCTTTGGTAACGTTCCATCACAGCAGAAGAAAAGTAATACACTGGCCCACAGCTTTGGAGTGATCCTCCCGTCACCCCTCATTTCCCCATAGGAGTGCCAGGATTACAGATAAGTGCATTTGGCTTTTCTTCATGCGTTCTGGGGACCAGATTGTTGGCTTGGTGTGGGAAGTTCTTTTACCCGCTGAGCCATCTTACCAGCCCCAACTGCTCTATATTTAAACCTTCCTACCAGAAGGTCCCAGTGCCTTCTGCAGCAGGGAATCGCCACACTTTCTTGGCAATGCTTCAAGACCAGACACATCTAAAGTATTGCTAGAGACCTCTGGGTATTTGTGTTTTTCCCAAATCCACAGGATAAAATGCCAGCTCCCACCGTCGGGTGCTAGGAAATAATACCTTTGGGTGGCCAGAAGGGATTAGGTTCATGAAGGGGCAAGCCTCTGCTCCAGGGTGAGTATAAAATGTCAGTCAGCTCGTGTGTTTGAACAGTTAGCCACCGACAGGTGGCGCTGTTTTGGGAGGTTGCAGAGCCTTCGGGAGGTGGGACCCTGTTGGAGGAAGTGGGTTACTGAGGGTTTGCCCCATGGATTACAGCCCAGATATGGTTCCTGATCAAGTTCTCTTTGCCTCATGGTCAGCCAAGATGTGAATAAGCCCCCCAGTCCAGTCACCAGAGTGTTGCCCACCATACCGCCTGCTGTGGTGAACCCTGTCCCTTCCATCTCTTAGCTAAAACAAATCCTTTTAAAAGTTATTTTGATTGAAAATTACTTCATTATTTATGTATTTGTGCATGTGTATGTTCATGTATCTATGTGCGCACGCATGTGTGCGTGCATTCATGTCTGTGTGTGTGTTCCCATAGAGGCCAGAAGAGGGTATCAGGACCCCTGGAGCTGGAGTTACAAGTGATTGTGAAAATGGATTCAGGGAACCAAACTCCAGTTCTCTCTTTTTTTTCCCCCTGGAGCTGAGGACCGAACCCAGGGCCTAGCAAGCGCTCTACCACTGAGCTAAATCCCTAACCCCTCCAGTTCTCTTAAAGTTCAGGAAGTGCCCTTAACCATGGAGTCATCTCTCTAGCCCTTTAGGTTGCCTCTTCCCTGATGATAACTAAAACAACTATCATAGTGCCGTTATCAAACAAACAAAAGACCCTTCAAGAGGCCAGCTTTGCCATGTGAGGATAGAGCATGACAAGGATCTGTGGGACTGAAGGTCCTCGACCACTAAGACTTAATATCTCAGCTTAGATTTCTAGTCTCCAGAACCAGGTACAGTACACATCTGCCATTTATAAGTGCCTAGCCTTGGTACTCCTAACAGCAGAGCACAAATGGATTGAGTTATGTATCCCAGAGCAACTTAATTTCAATATTAGAGAAATAAAGTGCTATGGCCACATCGGTAGCTAGGCCTTGCTTTCACCAAGCTGTGTGTAAGAAGTAACCTATCTAAGCTTCCTGGACTCTGGCTGCCATTTTACCGTTTCTGGCATGTCTTATTCAAGCCCTATGTGTCTGGACAGATCTTTCTGGCAAGACTCAAAGGGAAATGCCAAAGGATAGACAGCAGGGACATCTCTAAGTCTGGAGGAGCGGCTGTGCCTTGTGCCTGTCTGCTAATTATGTTTGTGCATGGAAGAATGTCATCCTGTGTTAGCTTTTGTTAGAATATTCCTCCCAGTACTAAGGCTGTGGGGGTGGGGTGGACCCAGAGTGGCCATCTTCCTGTGGTCACTGGAGGCCATTACTGATTACCAAAGTCCTTGACAAGTGGTGAGGTGCTTCCCTGACTCTGATTGTGACTCACTGGCATTTAATAGCACAATTCTGTTTCCTGGGTGGAGCTGCTGGGCAGGGGGAGGACTTCAGAAGTTTATAACTGGTCATGTGACCAGTGACTAGAAGAGACACAGTTATAGGTCTGTACTAATAGGTTCCAGAACACGAACTCTCACCTCTGGGCTCCTCTTTCCAACTGCACATTCCCACTCTCAGGAACTAAGGGGCAATCAACCCCTGTGTTTCAGTTTCAAGGCCTTCAAACCAAGGGTACGGGAGTAACTGAAACCCACCCTGTTCTAAGGAGTGGGTATTTTCATCAAATTTATCTGCTTCCTAGGGGGTTCCTTTTACAAACTTGCCCAAAGGCACCCAACAAACAAAGAGCTCTAAGAATGCGTAGAGAGTGTTTGGTTTTGTCCTTTTTGTTTTTCTTTCCACTGATGCTCATCAAGCGCTGGGGCCCAGGACACTCCTACAAAGAGTTGTTGAGCTGTGACTAACATCACAGAATTTTACAGTCATCTAGATTGCCATACTCAGACTTTCTGTGGGGGTAGCGAGGGGAGGCCTGCTCATCTGCATGTTGACAAGTGTTTGGGGATACCCTGTCCGCTGACCTCTCGGCAAGTTGTTTCAGTGTTCCCTGCTGGGTCTCCCTGTCACTGGGTGTCAAACCAGCTCTTGGCTTCTGGATAGAACCTCGACATGTTATGTTCCTTTCATACTTGCTGGGTGCTGGGCCTTGCCAGCATCCAGTCTCCCTCAACTCTGCATTCAGCCGGCACCTCTGTTTCTCTGTGGCACATACCCAGGCGAGAGCCCCTTGTTCTGGGGTGACGCCCATTTGCCACCCCATCCTCGTTACTGTCTGTTTAGTTTGTAGATGTGAGAACCCTTTAGAACTTCATTCCCACATCGCCTCCGGTCCCACTAAAGACCAGATTACAGGAGTGTACAGTCTCACAGCATCTGTCTTCTACGATCCACTCAGAGCCTGTTAGTCTCCAGAATGGAGCCTCCTGACCCAGGGCAGAGCTCATCAGCACAGCCTGGGCCTTTCTTTCTTCCTCAGCTGTGTCTGGCTCATGTCTGCGGTGGGGGAAGCATGGTTTGGGCTGGGTTTCTGGCTTGGAGGTTTCAGGAACCAAGGAAAAGGCTTGGTTCTCACTGAACATTTCAGTGAGTCATTCTCACTGCGTGTTCCAGCTGGAAGTGCCTCTTCATGCTAAAGAAACTGACAGCAAAAGGTTGGATGTTCATCTTGTAGCTCTCGGCATGCCATTTGGTAGCTTGTAAGAAGCTTCAGGATGCAGCCGCTTTTCCCTAGAGAGTAAGAGTTAAAGCACAGTGATAGCAAATCACCAGGGTCCCAACACAGCTCTTACAGGTTGTATATATTGTGTCTTGATTGATCCTCTTAGAACAGTAAGGGCTACTAACTACCACCTTATGACTTTGCATACTTAACATGTATGTGAGACGTGTGTGTGTGTGTGTGTGTGTACGTGTACAATTGGGTTCATGTTTGTGTACATGTATGGGTTTATGCAGGTACATGTGTGTGTACATGTGTGTGGGAACTATGTCTTATTCCTCAGAAGTCACCCTTTGTGCTTCTTTGAGGCAGGGTCTCTTGCTGTCTGGACTTAGCTGTGCGGGCTGGATGGCCAGCGAGTCACAGGGAAGCTGTCTGCTTCTGCGTCCTGCTCATGGGCAGGACGGTGCCTTATACCCTGCCACCCTCTGCTTTTCTCTTGTGGGTCCTGAGAATCAGTGCTATGTAGCAGCACGTCCCTGACTGACTAGCTCCCCTGGCCTGCCTTACGACTTTACAAAGCCAATTACTTACCAACACAAGGAGGTTTGATGACTAAAGTAACCCAGAGTCACAGAGCAAACGTCCCAGCCTGTGGTACCTGTCATCAAAGCTTATGTTCTATCATGAGGGTAGACCCAGACCAATCCAGGAAGAAGTGCTCCTCCATGTGAGAGACAGAAGGTGAAAGAGGACATGCTGGCTGCTCAGGACACACAGGCCACAGCATCTGAGCTTTAGTGGTCATATTCACTGGGAGAACTCCTTAGAGACTGGAGTTGAGGCTTAAGAGTGGGGCTGGATATGTTGATGGTCATTTTCTAGGGTCAGAATAAAAAAAAAATCTTAAGGATTTGCTAGCTATTTTGTCCTTTGCCGAGCAGCCATGGAGAGCAAATTGAGTTCTCACTACTGCATGTGTTTATTTAGCCAGGGCGTTGTGCTGGCCTGGAAATTCCTGAAGTGAACAACCCTAGCCTCAGGCTTCAAGGTCTTCACGGTTTCCTTTGCCTGTTTGTGCACGTGTGTGTGTGTGTGTGTGTGTGTGTGTGTGTGTGTGTGTGTGTGTGTGAGATTGTGAACAGTGGCTTACCTGCTGTGCAGGAAGTACACAAGGATGTTATAGGATGGTAGAGCAACCAAGAGAGGAGGAAGGCATCCAACCACGTTAACAGGAGGTTCTCTGCAGAAAAGGCATCTGCATCTAAATGGCTAAGTAGAAACTTGCTAGTCAAAAATGGGTGGAAGTTAGCTCAGTGGTAGAGCGTTTACCTAGGAAGCGCAAGGCCCTTGGTTCGGTCCCCAGCTCCGAAAAAAAGAACCAAAAAAAAAAAAAAAAAATGGGTGGAAGGACTGGACATATATCTATTACATACTGGCTTTCCTATCAAGAATAGCCGGAAATGCTAGATCACAAATTAAATGACTAACCTCGCTACCTAGCTAAAAGCAAAGCTAGCTCTTTGAGGGCATTCAAGAGAAACTAAAGTAACCAGGGCTTATGAAGCCAGCAGTAAACAAAAGGGAAAAACAGAGAAGGGAGTCTGGAATTTTATATCACATTTCCCCTAAGGCATGTGTCACCTATCAGGAACCGTCAGAAAAGTCCTCAAGAAGGTGGTCACGGAGAATCTAAGAATCTAATCCAAAATCTGACAGTCCCCACACACTGGGGGAATTCAAGTTCTGCACAAAAGGAAAGCCCTGGAAGGGACACCAGATTTTCAGTGAGGTCAGTGAACATTGATGCAGGAGAAATGGTAGCTGGCCAGAGAGCAGACTTCACAGAAACAAACCGTCTACTCCACCTTTGACTAGCCTGAGGTGGACTGAGTCAGTGCCAAAAGGAAATGCTCTCTAGAGACAGTATCATGGAGATTCCCAATAACTTTTTAAAGGAAACGACAGGCTTGAATAAAACATCAGCAGGGCTCCCAAAGAAAGAGGAGCAAAGTTCACAAGAGTCCGACTCTAGGAATAGATCTGCCAGGAATCTGGTCTCTGAGGTTGACAAAAACCACCTTCCAGATAATGGAGTAAGTCGCAAGAGAGTGTTGACCCAGTGAAGAATTTTTCAGTATATGTGCTGCCGAAGGGAGCATGCAGTGAGGCATTTTACCAGAGAACTGACTCTTCAGAAAACAACAACAAAAAAACCAAACAGAAAATCTCTAACTGAATATCTGGTAGTTGGTTTGAGAATTTATCCCGCAGTTATGACTTCCAAAGACGGATAAGCTTGAAGGCGCTTAGAAGAGATATCCAGACTTAGAGAAAAAATTTAGACAAAGGCCAGAAAGAAATACAGGGACACTCAGAACATGGACTCAGTGGGACGCTTCTGGGGCTATGACTGCTGACTCAGGACATGTGTATCTGAGGATTTTCAGCATAAGGCCAAGCTCAAGCTCTTTGCACAGGAATTTTAAACTCTAAAATCCCCAAATTTAAAGAAATGATGTCTTCTCATAGAACTAATGCAAGTGGGAGAATAGTAAAACTGCATGTTTAGAATGATAAATTGTTTAAAATGAGCTACATTAAAAAAAAAAGAGTGAACCTACAAATTAACACTAGTTTGTTCGGTTAAACGAACTGTGATGTATCTGTATAGTGAGCTGGGTTTTAAGAAAGTCAAAGGAATTGGCTCCATAAGCATCAATATGCATGAGTCCCACAAAAATAACATTAAATGAAAGAAGTCAGATAATAAGGTGTGTACTGTTTGCCTCAACTTCAAAAATTGGTAGACTTACCAAACTGTAACAGTACTGAAGCACTGAAGTTTCTGGGTGGAGTCTGGGAAGGGGCATCATCAATATTCTAACTCTTGGTTTATATGGAGGCTACTTGAGCCTATCAGTTGGGTAAAAATGGATCAAGCCATCCATGAAGGACCCATTCATTTTCCTGTTCTGTTCCATACACCATTAAAATATTTCCTTTTGAAAACAGAGGTTACAAGACTGGTGAGATGGCTCATCCAGTAAAGAAAGGCACTTGTCCCCAGCCTGATGCCCTAAGTTCAATCCCCAGGACCCACATGGTGGAGAGAGAGAAAGAGAAAGAGAAAGAGAGAGAGAGAGAGAGAGAGAGAGAGAGAGAGAACTAAACCTGGCAAACTGTCTTCTGATCGCCATGAGGCCATGAGTATGCTGTGTCCCCCAAATAAACGAGTAATGCAATGAAAAATAGGAACAAAGATGGTGGCAGTGTGACCGCCTAACTGGGCTCCTAGCAGGGATAAAGCAAGCCTGGACGATTATAAGTACCCTGATGCTGCTGGCGCATGGGATTTGGGTGGGTTATGGAGAGCTGAGGTTGGAGAAGAGTTGAGTGAGAGGATGGGCTGTGGACCACATGCAAGGGCTTCCTTCCCCTGTCTTTAGAGGGCAGCTGAGTAACAGCAACAAAGTCCAAAGAGGAGGTAACATAATAACATTTAATTTTTAAAGAATCCCTACAGCAAATGGTGAAGGGGTAAACAAAACACAAAGTCAGGTAAGGGAAGATGAGACCAGAGAGTTAGGGGCGGGAAGATAGGTGTCAGTTTGGCACTCGCTTACCTGAAAAGCATAGGACCTGAGTTCAAACCCCAGAACTCACAGACAAAGAACCAAAAACCAAAAACCAAACCAAAACAAAACCCAAAATAACCCCAAACCAACCAACCAATCAAAAAACAACAAAAAACAAAACAACAACAAAAAACAAAACCTCGGTGGCTTGCACTTGCTATCCCAGCTCTGAGAGGGCAGTGACAGAGCTGGACATTGGACAATCTCACTTACATTGTGAGTCCCAGGGCAGTGATGGACTCTGTCCAGATAAACAAATAAACAAATAAATGAGGTGGACGGCACCTGAGGGATGACATCTGAGGCTGCTCCTGACCTCCACATGCAGATCGGTACAGGATCCCATGTACGCATGCACCGCATATAATCAAAGATGTATGTCTCTGCCCTCCACCCCATCCTGCCCTCCACCCCACCCTGCCCTCCATCCTACTCGAACACCTGAATAGACTGGATTGGATGCTCTTGCAAAATCTTAGAGGCAGGTGATGAAGCACGGAGTCAGGGCTGCGGCTGGGGGTGCTACAAAGAGCTTAGGACTAAACATTTAGATTTAGAGGATAATATTAGAACTTTATTGGTAGTGGTAAGGTGAGGATGATTCCTACATTTGTAGCACATGACTGCTTGAGCAGTGGTTCTACGCAATGGGACAGAAAAAAGTCGGAGAGTTCAGGGAAGGGACAGAGACATGTTCAAGTTAGTTTGGACAGGCTTTCTAGATAAGGCAGTGCCCCAAGTCAAGGGCCGTTCTTTGGGAGTTATTTTGGGGGTGTCCTGCTTGCCTGGGATGGATGGCCACTTTAAATGGCAGGTCTCTGATGTTCTCCACAATGACTGGTTTTCTTGCCTTTTCTGGGCACAGCACATATTCAAGACACAAAGCGGTGGTTGTCAGCGACAGATCCAGTGGCTGCGCGCCCCAGGGTCTGAGAGACTTCACCAAGGGGTCCTCTGCTGCTCCACACAAAGGCCGTCTTATATTCGCTATCTATTTCAGTCATTTTTATGAGCGCCGTGGAATATTTCCAAGCTATCCATTTTTAAGCATTATCTCTCGGCAGTTGAGAAAATAGATCCATTGCGAGGGCCCGGGGTTTCTGAAAAGGGGTTTAAAAATAGCTCAGGGCGCTAGACAGCTGCAGCTATTGGAACCGGAGCCCTTTGCTTGCGCCTCTGCTAGGTTCCATTTCAGCCTTGCAGCTGGACATCCGTTCTTGCTTGTTGAGGACAGATGCTAAGGGAAAAAGGCAGGAGCAGAGCCCCTCTTGACTTGGGGGTCACACTGGGCCCTCCCGCTTGCTGAGAGGTACCGTGGTGAGAGGGCTCCTCACAATCTTGGGCTTGAAAAAGCTTAAGCAATACATCTTTATATTTGGAAATGAAAAGAAGAAGCCCATTGGCATTGTCATGCAAATTATGGGGCGCAGATTGGATTAAAAACCCTTGGCTAGTAGGGATAGCAGAACACGCACTGACAGCAAACAATGATTCCCATGTGTGGCTTCAGAGAGCCTGTGACAATTCCTAGAAGAGGTTATTTTTACCACTGCTACCTTACAAGTGTTCAAGCCAAGGGTGGAAACTGTTAGGGGGCTGGGCCAGACTCCAGAGCCTCTGCTCTTAGGCAATGCAGGATCTCACATTTGTAACTGGGCTACAAGGGCTTTTTGATGAATCTCAGAAGGGAGGATATGTGTTTAAAAGTAGAAACAACCAGGCACAGATACAAACAGCTCTTTATCGAAGCCTGGCTCACCCATTGGTACCTACTGAATAAATGTTTACTAAAAACACGAACGACGATGCTTTACATAAATAAGACTCAGCCTCACCGTGTTCCATCACTTTACCTTTCAAACGGACAGCTTGCTATCACTGACAGGCTTTGCAAAATTTTCTGTAAAGATTAGGAAGGATGAGATGCTACTTGGTATAGTTAGTGACCCCAGACTTCACTCAACAGTTAATTCAAACAGAAGTCACCAAATGCTGTTGTGTTTTATAAATAAATAAATAAATAAATAAATAAATAAATAAATAAATAAATAAATAAATGGAAGCCAGAGACATGTTTGGTAGAGTGAGGTATGGTGAGGGGGAAGGGGGCGCCTCTGCGGGCCCATGCTGAGACATCCCTTCCCCCTGAGGTACCGGCCTCATAGTATAGTAGATATAGTATGCAATAGAGTATGCAGTATTTAGGGCATGGGGAGGGGAGTTGAGGAGCGAGTAGAGACAGAAAGGCAGGGGGGGGGGCATGGGGAGAGAAGGAACAGAGAGGGAAGAGAGTAGAGTGAGGAGGGGGCTAACAGACCCTTTTATCCTGAGTCAGGCTCATCTGGGTGTGGGTGGGCAGAGCCTAGAAGGAATGCAAACACTTCCTCCACGGTGGGTGTTGTTCTAGATGTTGGAGATACTTTGGTGGCTCAAGGAAATGAATTGCCTGTTTGCATTCTAGTAGGGGCAGGTGGGGTATGCACAGGAGACATAAAAATTGTGTTATAAGAGACTGGAGAAATGGCTCACCAGTTAAGAGCACTGGTTGCTCTTGAGAGGACCAGGATTTGATTCTCGACACTGACCTGGTGGCTGACAACTGTCTGTAACTCCAGCTCCAGTGAGATCAGACACCCTCTTCTGGCATCCTTAGGCACCGTGTGCATGTGGTACACATACATACATGCACACAAAACACACGTAAAGATAAATAAATCTCAATTTTTTAAAAATGTCACGTTGCACACAGTTATCCCTTTGTGTCTTGGGGTCCGAGTTCCACAAACTCTGCAGAGATTACAAAGTCCACAGATGCTCACATGGACATATAGATCGTGGTACAGTAGGATGATCTGAACTATTTTGTGTAACATTATGTAACACTCATGTGATGCACATTGTACATATTTTTAGTTTTGTTTTCAAAAATAATATTATGTCTATAGTTTGTACTCATATGTGTGGAAGGCAAATCAGTAACAAAAAGATGTGTCCACTTATTATTTTCAGCATAGAGTACTGTTTATGTATTTCTTGATTTTTTTTTTGAAGGTTTGTTTTTATAACCTGGGCACTGGTGGCATACAGCTTTAACCTCGGCACTTAGGAGGTGGAGGCAGCAAAGAAACGAAGGAAGAGTTATTGTTCTTTTATGTGTGTGGTATTTGTCTGCAGGTACGTCTATGCGCCACGCGTACGCCCAGAAGTCAGGAGAGGGTGTCAGAGGCCCAGGAACTAGAGTTACAGTTGGTTGTGAACCACTGGGGTGGGTGCTGGGAACCCAGCCTAGATCCTCGTGAAGAGCAGCCGGTGCTCTTCACCGCTGACTATCTCTCCAGACTGTGTCTATTTTGTTATATGTGTATATAGATAGATGAAAAGTACTTCATTTTCTTTGGATAATTGTAAATGGTATTTTCCTCTTGACTCCAGTTTCCCCGTGTACATTATTAGAATGACAGAGATGTGTTCGATTATTTTGTGCTATGTATTCTGCAAAGTTATTTCGCTTACTGTGTAGTTCGAGCGTTTTTTGTTTTGGTCATGCTTTAGAGATTCTTTGCAATTACATTCCCAGATAAACATGTCATATACAGCTAGAAGCAGCCTATTTTTTAATACATATGCACTTTTTTTTCTTATTTTATTGTCTTGCTGGAACCAGTAACTTATGGTACTAGGTTGAATGAGGTGTTGAAATCAGACCCCTTTGTTTTATTCCCAATATTAGAGGGAAAGTCTTCAGTCTGTCACCACTATGTTTGATGTATGTTATTTATAAACATATATGTGAAATGTTACTTCAACTTCATAAAAAGTACATATATATAATATATACACATATGTAGACATAAATATATACACAAAGACATACATATATACATATATGTATACATGCATACATATATACATGTGTATACATATATATACACATATATGTACTTTTTATGAAGTTGAAATAGTTCCCTCTATTCTTAGTTTGGTAGTTTTTATAAATTATTAAATGAGGAACATTGGGGCTGGAGAGATGGCTCAGCGGTTAAGAGCACTGACTGTTCTTCCAGAGGTCCTGAGTTCAAATCCCAGCAACCACATGGTGGCTCACAACCATCTGTAATAGGATCTGATGCCCTCTTCTGGTGTGTCTGAACAGCTACAGTGTACTCACATATAATAATAAATATTTGAAAAAAAGTGAGGAACATTTTGTTCTTACAAGGCTGGTGTGATGATTCCAAATAACATGTAAATACAAAGGCCTGGCTCCTGCTGGCTCTCAAAGAAAGTTCAGGAGAGGGACTTTGGAAATGAAGGTAAACTGTTAGGACCTGAAGTGAAACATTCCCTGGACAAGTGGCCCCATTCTCTGCCTTCTACAGAAACACTGGCTCATACCCTGTAGTTTAATACACAGGTAACTTCCCTGAAGCTGTGGCTTCAATAGGACAATAAGAGGAATACTCTGAAGTCTCAAAGATACTTTGAGAGGTCAGGAGTCTAAATACTCATCAGCAGCCACTCATACAGTGAAAGAGTGTGCAGCCACTGACAGAGTACCAAGGTTCCCGATGGGTCAGCACGGAGGAAGGACCAAGATACAAAGTTGAATGAGCAGGAAAAAATTCAAGGCCATGAAAGCCAATCATTATTTGCAAGTGAAGAAACACACAAATGGAGTTTATGAAAGAAGAATCTATTTACCTTGGACATCACAATACTTAATATTTAATATCTTAATCATATATTATAAATTATTCCTAATTGCACATGGACAAAACTCCAGAGGGAGTCTCTTTGTTAACAGTGGATAGGAGTTTGTTGACAGAGAAGCATTGAATAGCTAAGGGGATTCCAAAGAGAAACTTAAAATTTTTATCAATGTATTTGGTGTTCCAAATTTTTTTTATTATGTTAATGTGCTTGCTGGCTTCCCACATCTATGTAAGACTGTGAAATAGTGTAGAAACCAAAGCAAAACCTGTTGTTGTAGAAATATAAAAAATAAAAAAGGCTGTCTTTTACCCCACTAGGTCCGGCACTGCAGTGCCCCAAGACATCTGCTGGATATCTTCATCTCAGTCGGCAAAGCCTCTCACCCGCTCTGCCCCCTCCCATATCACACTGCCGAAGGCCTCTCTCTGAGCTGGCAGCCATCTCTCTACCTATCCAGTTCCCAAGGCAGGTTTCCCTGCCAGAAACACACGTCCCAACTCCATGGCGGCCCAGCGTCTCCAGCCGCCGCACACTTTCCTACACTCAAACATAAAAGATCACACAATACAATAAACATAAAAGCACAGAAACGTACACAGCCCAGTACACGTCCATCCCTTAAGAACATCAATTACAACCCGTAAACACAAAGAGTAGAATCTCAATGCCACCTTCCATGTTGTCTATCGGCTACTCCCGGTCCCTCTTCTTCCTTCAAACTCTTCTCCCACCCATCCTTCCTTCTCATCCAATGGCAGGCCTCCTTCTATCCTGTACCTGCCCTTACATGTATTTTACACTTTAAATGGGGAGGAGGTTCTGGTGAAGTCACCTGAGTACTAGACTAGGCAGCTGCCCTTGGGGCAATGGAATTAGCATCAAAGTACAGATAACTCCAGGGCAAACCACAACACAAAACCCTATATATCTAAGAATGAGATTTCAGCCACCAGGAAATAAGCTGTGTCCATTTCCTCTGCACCGGAGTACTTGGGTCCTGCTGACTCCTCAGTCAGCACTGACATCAGCTGTGCAATGTTTGGCATCATTTCCTCTCTCTGGGCCTCAGCGTCCTGTAGTGTAGCTGTTCAGCCAGTAACATCTGTTCATAAGCACTATGTATCAGTAATAGCCAAGCATCTGACCTCTCTCTGCAAACGCATTTGTGTGTGTGTGTGTGTGTGTGTGTGTGTGTGTAGAGGCCAAATACATCAAACAGCAGAAAGTGTTTCAACAAACCATTTGTGCCCTGGATCCATTTCAGCCTTCGCATGTTCTGAATTGAGTTGAAAGCCGTGAGCTCAGATCTACCCACAGTAGCTACCCGGTCTCTCAGATGAACCGAAAATAGCTAGTTGATTGTAAGTGACCCACAAAAGCTCAAATGTGACAATTGCCTCTGAAAAGTGTTTCCTTGATCATTAAGGCCACGTTGTTTCTAGAGAGTTCGCTGAGAGATATGGGTTACTCTACCCAGACCTCTCTAGCTCTGGTCCATGATCCAGAGTCACAACTTGGCAGTGCTTGAGAAGAACCAGGAAGGAAAGGCTAGCAGGGAAACTGGTGTCATCCACTATGTCGTGAAATACAAGGATGACAGGGTGTCATCAGCACCCCCCCCCATGCTCAGAAAAGTACCCTCTGGGCTTCTGTAAAGCAGTCTCTCTTCACTGTAATTAGCATGATAAATATTTTTGCTATGTTAGGATCTGGTCTAGATGCTCCACAATTGTCTATTGTCACAAGAGCCCATGTCCTGAGTGAGAAGACATGTCACTCAGACAAAGTCTAGGCCTGTGCTTCTGAGATCCCCTTGATATCTGGCCTAGGTTGACAGGACTCAGGCTTATTGGGCAGCGAGTCCCTATGAGAACAAGATGGATTTCTGGGTCTTAGCCCAAGTCTTCTTTGTGAATGGAGTAGAAAGTTGTAGTCAGTGTCTTACCACTCACCCCCTTTTTACTGTGGGATGGAGAGATGTGAACCTGGGTGAATGCCCACCTACAGCCCAAGTCCCCACTCTCCAGGCTCAAGTCCCAGTTGGGGAACTTTGTCATTGCCAGCTTGGCCACTGCCTTCCCTGGTTTGTTTCATTCGATGTGTTTCAAGGTTCTAACTGGCCTAATACTTGACAACAGCAGAAGTGAGTTGTAAGACTAGATGTGGTTCCACTTAGTAAACAGTAGGGGCAAGCTACCCAGGGTAAGTGACTTGACACTGGGACCAAGCTCACTCAGTTCAAAACTTGATTATATTTTCCCTGCGAGAGTTTTTTATGCAAGGCAGCCATGTGTTTGAGCTAACTTTTTTATAACACTGCTCCTTCTAGATTCAGCTACCCTGTCAAATCACATACCCCACAGAATTCATTCACTCTCGGTATTGGCTGAGCAGTGTTCGTTGAAGGCCTTAGGTGTGGTGGGGACCATGGCAATGGCTGAGAATACACAAGAGTATCTCACTATTTCACTTTCTCTAATAGTCTAATTTTGAACATACCCCATAGGGTAATACATTAGTTACTTCTCTTACATTCTCTCCCTGAGCATCCTCTGTTAGCTTTTAGTCCAATTCCTCTTATAGACCAGTGCTTCTCACCCTCCCTAATGCTAGAACCCTTTAATACAGTTCCTATGTTGTGGTGACCCCAACCATAACATTATTTTATTGCTACTTCATTACTGTAATGCTGCTATTGTTATAAATCATAATGTAAATATTAAATGTTTGACATACAGGTTACCTGATGTCAACCTACAGATGGAGAGCCACTGTCCTAGACATTCTAATTAGCTGTTGTCAGCAGTTCTCTGCCTGTTGAGGTAAATCCTGGTAGTACCTGTCACCCTCCTCATTGACGGACTGTCATCTACCAATCTCACTGTAAGTGCACACAAGAGAACACAGCAACAGCCATTTGCTGTGTAGAACTGAGTATCTGGCCAGGCACTAAGTCAAGCATTTGACCAGTGTTATTCAGCCTTCACTCAGCATCCGTCAGAAGAAGGCAAATTACCACCGCGTTTCACAGAGGAACAACCCGATGCTCATGGAGCACCAGTCTTGCCCAGAGCCACTGACTCTGAGGCTGCCGGATTCCATATCTGACACATGACATGGCAAAACACCAGCAAAAATTATTTTCCCTTGCTGCCTACTGTCTCACAGGGTCCTTATCCCTCTCTTTCTAGTCTCATTGATTCTGTACTCTGTCTAAGCCTTACCCTTTCTTCCTGTAGAGGAAGCCCGTGAGTGGCTGGGGGAGGAGTCACAGGCATGGGACCTTGGAATGGAGCTGGCCAAAGCAAAAAGAGGAAACTCAGTCCTCGAGGTCTGCTCTGGGCAGTTGTCCCTGATCTATGGGGCCTTCACACACCACCTTCCTTGAACTGGGACTCAAGTGACCTTGAGCTTCATTCTGGAGGTCATTCTTGACGTGGCTGCAGAACACACCATTGTTTCTATTGTTGCGGAAAGTGGAATGAGGAATGAGGCAGCCTTTCCCAGGAACTGGATCTTTGGGGGGAATTTGAACTGGAGCAGAGAAACAGGACAGAGGAGGTGGGACCTGAGTCAGGACTCTCGATGCCTTCTGAGTTCACCATGGGTGACAGTTTCCATCATAACCCTCTCCCCCAATTCTTGCCAAATGGTTATTGCTTAAACTAATATATTGCTGGTCATATTTATTACAGAATTGACTCAGATAGTGGAGGCACACGCCTTTAATCTCAGCAGGAGGTAGGTGGATCTCTTGAGTTTGAGGCCAGCCTGGTCTACAGAGCAAGTTCCAGGATAGCCAGAGCTACACAAAGAAACCCTGTTTGGAAAAAAAAAATTTGTTTGGTTTTAAATTTTTAATGAGATTTGTTCGTTCATCATGTGTGTGAATATGCACACACACGTGTGTGCCATGGTACAGGTGTAGAAGTCAGAGAACCTTTGGGATTCAGCTCCCCTTTTGCTATGTGGGCCCAAAGGTTGGAACTCAGGCTGTTAGGGTGGCTGACAAATGCCTCCTACTTCACTGTTTTTTTTTTTTAATGTAAAAATATTTAAACAATTCTTCAAACAGCCATTGAGGCATGGCTTGTGTGTTTTCATGATTATTGTATTCCTAGGCAAACACTAGGCACACCTGTTAAATTAAAAAAGGATTGATTTTTCGTCTGCTTTTCCTACCCAGTCTACACAGAAGGCCTGGCCTTCTTCTTTCTAAACAGCTGTGCAGAATTCGGCTGTTTCACTGTGTGGACGAAACAGTTTCTTTTACTAGTCTCTCACAGATAGACCTTCATATAATTTACTATCTTTCACTTTTACAAACAACGTTGAAGTAAAAAACTCCTACACTTAATCTTTCCCCCCAAATATTTCCTTATGACTGAAGGCGAGATTGCTCATTCAAACCATACATGCTTTCGAAAATTAACAATTTCAGCATGCATTTTTAGATAAACTCTCCTAATGCTAGCTATGGCAACAGGCCCACCCCAAATGCTTTCCCTCTCCTGCCAATCAATATGTATTTGCCAAGGGGACAGAGTTATGTCTCATTTTTTCATTGTATTTTTTTATACATGCGAGTACACTATTGCTTTCTTCAGACACACCAGAAGAGGGCATCAGATCCCGTTACAGGTGGTTGTGAGCCACCATGTGGTTGCTGGGAATTGAACTCAGGACCTCTGGAAGAGCACTTAGTGCTCTTTTTTTTTTTTTTTTTTTTTTTTTTTTTCCGGAGCTGGGGACCGAACCCAGGGCCTTGCGCTTCCTATGTCATTGTATTTTTTTAATTAATTTGTTTGTTTGTTTGTTTTTGAGATGGGCTCTTTCTACACTGCCCTGGCTGTCCTGAAACCCACTATGTAGACCAGGCTGGCCTTGAACTCACAGAGATCCACTTCCCTCTGCCTCCCAAGTGCTGGGATCAAAGGCATGCATCACCATGCCTTGTGGGTTGTTATTTTTTTAATGAAGGAAGTTGAATATATGTTGTGGCTTTGGAGCTCTCTGTTTCGTCGTCTGTGTCTCTCAGTCCTGTGTTTCTCTGCTGGAAGACTGCCTTCATGAAATTCCGAGGCATTTATATTCTTAGCTTGTACCTGGAAGAGCTTCGCATATTGGGCCTTTGATTATCTGCTTGCAATAAGGTTTCCAGTGACCAGCGACTCCAAGGTCAAATTTAATCATTTCTTCATGAATTCCGGCGGTTCAGTCACTTACTCAGAAATTAATCCTGTAATAATCCATCGCTGTGCCGAACTCATTCATCATTTTCAAGTCATTATTGAGCGTCTGCTGTCTATGAAATGCCAGGTCTCAAGGGGACTTGGGATTGGTGGAGGGAGAGCAACTGTAGCAATGACTGTCCCACCCCCAGTAGTGGAGATTGGTCCTGCGAAGGGTGAGATTTTTGTGGTGGCAAGTTAGGACGATTTTGAGGAAAGGCTGGGATAGGGAAGGTTTCCCAAAAAGGTTGCCCATGAGAGGACCAGTAGGGTTGAAGAGAAAGTCCCAGAGCAGACACAGTGCAGGAAGGGCAAATCTCACAGTAGAGACTGAACAGCCTAAGCAGAGGCTCCTCCTACAAGGATTAGCAGCAGGTAAGGGCTAGGCTGCGGTGTGAGAGGCTTCCTTAGCACTGCCCGCCGCCGCCCCCCCCCCCCCCCCCCCCCCGCCCCGTGGCAACCAGGAGTTAAGGTCAGGCCTCAGGAGATTGTGCCGGAGGCCTCAGTCAGGAGAACAGATTGCAAGAAAAGAGACAGATGGAGGAGTCCTAGTGAAGGCTGTTGTAGTGGTGAGAGTGCTGAGGAGAGGTAGGCTCTTTCCCGTTAGCATTCTGTCTAAGCTCCACCCCCAACAGTTACCTGGCAACGGACAGGTATGACTGACACTATAAAAGGGGCTTCTTGCCCCCTCCGCACACTCTTGCTCCCTCTTGCTCCTCTCTTGTTCTCTTACTCTTACCCTCTTCCCCCTTTGTCTCCTCTCTCTCCATTCCCCCCTCCCTCTTCTCTTCACGTGCCCATGGCCAGCCTCCCTCTCCTCTCCTCTCCTCTCCTCTCCTCTCCTCTCCTCTCCTCTCCTCTCCTCTCCTCTCCTCTCCTCTCCTCTCCTCTCCTCTCCTCTCCTCTCCTCTCCTCTCCTCTCCTCTCTCTCTCTCTCTCTCTCTCTCTCTCTCTCTCTCTCTCTCTGTTGAATAAACTCTATTCTATACTATACCATCATGTAGCTGGTACCTCAGGGGGAAGGAATGTCTCAGCATGGGCCCGCTGAGGCACCCCCTTTCCTCAAACCTCCATAGAATATATCTGCCCCCCTTTATCTTTTTATCAATACAGCATTGGTGCCGGAACCTGGGACGTATCCTCTCTTTATCTTTGTATAAACATATCATTTTCTGTAAAGGGAGTGGGTGTCAGAAAGTGCAGAAAACCATTTCTGCTGTAGCACCGAACCCTCTGTGATCTCTACCAGCTCCTGCCACAATCTGGTTTCTAGGTAGGTGTAGGGACCTCGGAGAGCTCATGGACAGCAAAGGAGGTAGGTGACTGGGGAGGAGGTGAGACGTCAGGTGGGTGGTGGAGAGCTGTTGGGACATTTGCTTGATTCAACCTTGTTGCTTTTGGCAGCTGTGAGCAAGTCTGGCTCATGCACTCTGTGTTTCCTGGTGGGCTAACACTCACACGCTGTCAACATAAAACAATGTTATCAGGGACCCATCTTCTGGTGCTTTGAACTTCGAGCATCTCTAACTATCTCTCTCTAGGGTAGTGTCTCTGTAGTGGAAAGGTGCCTGCATTTTAGATTTTGGTGACTTTAGCCAAAGCTCTCCCCTGTTCTGGTTTTAGCATTCAGACAACTAAGCTGAGACACAGGGAAGACTTGCTCCTGACCATGTTAGTGACGTAATTTTATCAGAATTTGGGCCCACGGGAGTCTATACTACCTCTCCTCACACACGGTTTATTGTTTTTATTCTTTTGCTATCCAGGGGATCAACCAGCAAGGAAAACCTTACAGCAAAAGGTTCTTCAGTACCCATTCATGAGAGGGCTGGAAATATCTCAGTTGGCAAAGTGATTGACATACAAACATGAAAACCCAGGTTCAGATCCCCAGCACCTACATAAGCATGGCCATGTGCACCCATAACTCCAGCACTTCAGAAGTGGAGATGGGCACATGCCTGAAGCCCTCTGACCAGCTAGCCTAGTCGAATTTGTGATCCCAGGTTCGAGGGGAGACTCTACCTCAAAAATTAAGGTGGAAGCAATTGATATCCAACTCTGGTCTTAACACTCATGTGCACACACACAGACATGCATATGCACACACACACACACACACACACACACACACACAGAGGGGGTGGTGGTGGTGAAGATATACTCTATTCTACTGTAGCATTCTATTGTAGTACCTCTGGTTGAAGACATGGCAAATCCCCCAAACTAGAGCTGGCAGTAATAGCTTAAAGAGGTAAAGAAACAGGTCAAGCCTATAGCCTAACTACGAGGGAGCCTGAGGGACTACCTTGGAGGAAGACTGGTAGCATCCAGACAGTTGCAACTTCACCCAAGAACCCTTCCCCCTCCTCCCCGGAAAAAAACCCAACAACAACAACAAAAACTAAAAAAAAAAAAACCAAAAAACAAAAACAACATTCAAAAGCCTTGACAAGGAATTATGGACTTGGAATTCTTCCCATCAAACTGAGCTAGCCCGGCTTATTGCAACATCTCTGCCCCAGAGGGGTGTCAGTGAGAAAAGAGGAACGCTGCCATCGAAGGCTCTGTCTCTTGGCCGCATGGGATTCATCACAGCTCCCGGCTGCTTTCTCTTCCTGCCTCTGTTCATCCTTCCAGTCTATGCATGCCAACTTCATGTAGCCTGGACATGACAACTCATGAATCAAGGAGCCTCCCTCGGCAATATCCAGCCTGCACTGAGTGGTGGCCTGGAGTCAGATAGCCTGGGAAATGGGGAAAAACGTGACTCAACTTCTCATCATATGTGAAGCGAGGGTGTGAACGCACACAGTCACAGGGGTGCTGGAGGATTAAATGAAATCATCGAATTTTTTTTCCATTTCCCAGACTCCCCAGATTGCTGAGGTGATAGCTTCTGACATCTGGTACAGAGGTGGGGAGGGTAGAAATAATGACGCATTTGAAGAATGCTAACCGTGAGCTAGACAGAGTTCAAAGAGCCCCCGACTGAAGACCAGGTAAATATAGACCAGACTTCCTTTTCACAGTCTTGATGGATGCTGTGCTAGCTTAGCTAGTGCTGTGCCCTAGTTTGCTTTCTATTGCTGACATAAAACACGTTAACCAAAAGCAACTCGGAGATGAAAGGGTTCATTTCATCTTGCAACTCCCAGTCACAGTTGATCACTGAGGGAAGTCAGGGCAGGACCTCAAGGCAGGAACTGAAGCAGAGGCCACAGAGGAGGCTGCTCGCTGGCTTCCTCTGCGTGGTTTGCTGCTTTCTTATGCCGTCAAGGATCACCAGCCCAGCAGTTGTGCCATCCGTTAATCAAGAAAACACCTCAAGACTTGCCTACCGGCCAATGTCGTGGACACAGCCACTCAATTGACATTCCTCTTACTGGTTAGCTTTGTCAAGTTGACAAAACCAAACCAACCAACCAAACAACAACAACAAAAATCAAAACAGCAGCAACAACAGTAAAAACCCAACCAACACTGTAACAAATTCTTCCAAAATTGAAGCAATAAATATTAATTAATAAATATTAAACATTGCTTTATTTTGTTACCTCACGTAGGTTTCAAGGATAAAGCGTCCTGGGGCAGCTTACCTGGGTGACACAGTACGTCCCAGGCGGGAGGCAGCTATGGCTTTACCATTTGAAGGCTTGGTTTGGAGCTTCGAGTCATATTCAAGATGGCACCGTCACTGGTCTGATTTGGTTGTGTAGTGGTTGGCAGAAGAACTTAACTCTGTGCGGTGTAGCTCTCCTCAGAGTTGGCTTAAATATCTTTGTGACCCACAACTGTTTACCTGTAGAGTTAGTGAGCAAGAAAAGTACACAGTGGCCAGTCTTCAGGATAGCCCACGTGCTCTCGTGCTACCCCTTTCCACACTGGATAGGGCTGATGTAGGGGGCCAGTAGGACTCTGCTGAATGACATAAAGGGATGGAAGTCAGACGCTGTGGCAAATCCTGTGGCGCCCAAAAGCCATTTACGCTTTTTAAAAATTATTTATCATCTGTCTACCTAGTGATTATTTCATGTGTGGGGGCATTTTGCTTGCATGCATGTCTGTGTACTAAATATGTGCAATGTCTGTAGAAGCAAGAAGAGGGAACTAGATCCCCTGAAACTGGAGTTACAGATGGTTGTGAGCTGTCACGTGGGTGCTGGGAATTGAACCTGAGTCTTCTGGAAGAGCAGTCAGTGCTCCTTTTTTTTTTTTTTTTCGGAGCTGGGGACCGAACCCAGGACCTTGCGCTTCCTAGGTAAGCGCTCTACCACTGAGCCAAATCCCCAACCCCACAGTCAGTGCTCTTAAAGGCTGAACCATCTCTCTAGCCCCGGCTATCCATGCTTTTGATGCTATTGCTACTTGAAACAGAGATATCATAAGAACCCAAGGTAATGCAGTTGAGGGGAAGAACTCAAATCCGATATTTCCTTATTTAAAAATGTTTTGTTTTGTTTTTTTCTGGAGTTGCTGGTTTCTCCAAGACAAAGGTGGAAGCTGCAATGTCTTTCATAATGGAGTTTCGGAAGTGACAGGATGTCAATTCCACAACATCCAACTGGCTATATGGGTCAGTGGAGGGGCGCCTGTGCAAAGACAGGATTCCAGGAGACAGGTGGAGTTCTGAGGACTGATTCCTTGTGTTAACTCCCTTGACTCCTGAATGCACCACGGAGCCTTAGTTGAAAGAGGTTTGGGTAGAGAGCAAAGTACCCAGTATAGAAGACTCACATTCCCATGGTGACTGGTCCCAAAACAGAATTCCATGCTAGCATCAGTCACATGGCAGGGTGTCTCTAAGAAGAGAACCTGACGGGTAGTCAGAATAATTCATGGCTGTGTTGCTCCTAGGCCTGCCTGGATGAGTCTGTGAACCAACAAGCATGTAGTGGGCATGACTTGCTTACACTAGTTGGGAAGGGTTCGGTTATCTGCAGTGCAGATCTTCAGTGACTGTTCTGTGCTTCCCAGAGCATAGGCTGCACCTCATTCTCAGGGACTGAATAGACTGAGTGTAAAGGGTATTAGCAGAATGCCAGTGGTCCCCAGTTACCTCAGCATCGTAGGGCTTGCCAGCTTAACCACAAAACCCTATGTTAGTCACTATCAGTGACAAAATTCTCAAGGCAAACAGCTTTGGTGGGGGGGAGTGGCTTTTGCTCATGGTCTCCATGGCAGACTGGCTCCATTGCTTTTAGATCTGTAGTGAGACAGCCTCCTGTATGGAGGCTGGATTGTGAGGTAGGAGAGGAGTGGAGAGAGGTGGATAAAAGCACGAGGTATGTTTAAGGTCTCCAGTGGCTTACTTCCTCCAAGCAGGTCCCACTTCCACAAGTTTTCTCCACTTCCCCATAATGTCATCAAATTGTAATCCATCAGTGGATGACCCATCAATCATATTAGAATCCTCCTGAGTCAGCCATTCTCCCAAAGCCCATCTGAGGGCAGGCAAGCTCTTACCATACAGGCCTTTACTAAGAGACAGGACATCCTACTTCTGCACTGGTCAGGAGACAGCGGGGTGCTGATTCTGTTTTCAAGGCAGATAAAGTGAGGCCTAGTAAGAATTGAAGGGCTAGGGTAGTGTGAGGAACACATACTCATGTCCCCTGAAGTCTAGGGACTTCTCTGGAGAAGAGGAAGCACTAAAGGGTCCAGGGAAGCCCTTCCCACACATGGTACAGAGAACTGGAAAAACTCAAGTAGAAATTCTGGTCACATCCTGTGTGTGACCTTGGCCAAGACACTGAATTACTCTGAATGGCTTTTGGTATCACTAGCATGTAGCCCATGTTTGACACGTCTGTCTCTTCTTCATATCCTGCTTCATGCCTCGAGGGTATAAGGTGCGGCTTTGCACTCCGTTAGGAATGGAGTACAAGGAATGAGCTCCCTGCTCTTCCTGGAATTCAAGCCCAGGCTGGACAGCCCACTGCTCTGTCCTCCTCTTTTGGAGGCTGTGGCAAGCTAAGTATACTGTAGACATCTTTCTTCATTTGTTCCCTTTGACAATCTTAAGAAGCAAGTGCTGTTTGAAGATGGGGAAACTGAGGCCCAGCAGCATTGGATGACTAGTGACCGTTAAGTGGTAGTGCCAGCCTTTAGATCCCAAAGTGGTGTTTGGAACTAATTTTGGCTCCTGCATGCAAGACCATGGTGTGAAGACAGCATGAGTAGAGTCAGGCAAACACTGGGAGAAGCTGGAGACCTTAATTCAGAGCTTCAAGGTCTTTGGTTTCTTTCAGAACACACACACAGTCAGTTCCCTCCCTGTCAGCCTCAGACACATCTCTTAGACCCCTAAGACCCCCTGGCTCATCATGCTGGCTTCCAGCTCCTGCTTGTCTAAGAGGAACAAGATAGTGAAGGGGCCTCAGTGCTCCCCAAATGCCATGGTTGGCCCTCACAGTGGGGCCTCAGGCAGCCAGCATTGTGCAAACAAGAAAAGCAGGCCCTGGAATCCTTTCTTTTCCGGAGACTTTACAGGCGACACAAAGGGAGCCATTATCCTTGCCATCCCAGCGGCTGCTGCCTAGGCCTGTGGCCCAGGTGTCACATGCTGCCCCCATCCCTCAGTCTGCTTTCTTCCTTTGTCTGTAGAAACACAGAACTTGGCCTCTGCTCCCATCCCTGACACCATCCAACCCCCTCTGGGCTCTGGTCCCTGGCCACTGCTGTTCTGAAGTGAACTTGGATCCTGGTAGACTTGGACAGACCCCAGCCAGCTGCAGGCAGGGTGATGGGGTGTGTAGGGCTCTGGAATGCTGCTGTCTCTGGTTTGCCACTCTAGCTCTGTAACCAAATCCAGACTGGAGCCTGGCAGACTCAGCTGTCACCACTGTCACCACTGTGCTCTGGCAGGCCCCTCTGTTGCCTACAAAACACAGTGCGAGTCCTTAGCTGGGTCTGCCTGCTATGAGCATTACACTCCTATTGAACAGTGAAAGGGACCTAGTCCTGGGCGTGTCCTGTCGGTGGTGCCCATCCTGGTCTGTTCACTCATGGCTTTATTTAGCCACCTTTCTCGATGTCTGTGCTCCACTCAAACTTCCAGTCTGCATTGTTTGCTCTCTTCCTCCACCCCCGTGGCAACAAACAACTAACAAAAATAAAATCACAAAACCAAACCCAACCCAACAAAATAAAAGAAGGGTTTGTTTCAGTTCTGTGTCAGGAAAATCGTGGCAGGGCGCAGCTCCAGTTATGGTGTCAGGAAAGAGAGAAAGGCAGCTCGTCACACCGTGTCTGCCATCAGGAGACAGAGAAAATGAATGCTGGTGTTATGAAATATAATGTGGAGACGCTCTTTGGCAGGCCCATGCCAAGGTGTGATCTCCTCAAAGAGTGGGCCTGCCACAGATGCAGCGTAGAAGAGATTTGTTGAGGAAGGGGAGAGAAGTGAGGGCCTGGGGAAGGGACAGACACAGACAAGTAGACATGTAAACAGGCAGACAGACAGACAGGCGAGAAACATGAGGGCATTTAGAGTGGGTACACAGAGAGAAGGGGGCAGAAGGAAGAGAGAGAGGGAACATGGAGGGCATAGGGAGAGCTGGGGTGACGGTGGGTACACCTGTCTGGGGGGCAGGTGAGAGAAGATGGTGACACAGTAATTGCTAGGTCCCTCAGAGCAGCAGAGAAACTGCCCGTGCACCGAAAGCTGCTGCATGGCTCTCCTTATCCGTCTTACTCAGTTTAGACCCCACCCATGAGATAATGGCTCCCACTTTGAGGGTGGGTCTTAAGTTCTCAGTTTAGCCTCCCTGGAAATGACCTTCACGGACACACCTAGAAGCCCACATCCTGGGCAATTTTAAATAATGATTAAAGAAACCATCACAAGTTCCAAACTGGACCATCACTTCCAAAGCTTTGGTCACCCTCGGCTGGCTCTTTCTGCACCCAGAGTGGACTCTGTTCCTTCAGCTGTCATGTACCACTGGTGATTTATTTGGTAAGAATGGCTACCTGTGTTCCAGCCTTAAGAAACACAAGCATGGACAAGTTGTTTAACCTCCTTAGGCCTTATTTATTTATTGCCTCAAAAATGAGAATAATTGGAACAGTGGGACAATTTGAAATCACACTTAAGGTAAGTAAACTGCTTGGGTAGAACAAATGACCCCTAGAGGTGGTGGTTCCCATCATTCATAAAACGTTTATCAAATGACCTCTCTGTCTTGTCATCTCCACTAAGCTGGAAAGCACAAAGAACAAGACAGATTTAGTGACCACACGTGTGTATGTGTGTGTGTGTGTGTGTGTGTGTGTGTGTACAAACACACCTGCCAGTCCTTGAAGCCCCTGCAATGCAGGCTCTGGGGAGAATAGATTCCTGAGCTCCACAATCAAACCCAGAGAGGAGAGAGTCCTGGTAAGGCTCATGCATCCCATGCTGTTAGACAGAGAGAGAGCCCTGCATTCTACAGAAGGTTGAATTAAGGAATGGGGGTTTCGTGGGTCTCTCACATCTAGCCCTGATGTTACAGAGGGAGGATGTAGATGTTGACTTTCTTTAGCTCCATCTCAGTTTTACCCTCTAGGTTCATTCCTGTCAGCACACAAGCATGCAGTGATAGTGCCCCTATCTTGAGTAAAAATCGGAAACGCTCTCGTAATCCCACACCCACCTCTGCCCTACTTCTCTTTCCTAACATCCTCTCCAGAGATTGGCTCAGTCCCAATCCCACCCCTCCTTCCTGCCACGTTCTCCCCCATACCCTCCAATGCACTTCCCTCCCTACTAAACTAACGCAGTCAACATGTCCAACGCCCTCAGCCTTGTGCAAAGCACTGGGGAGTTTTCTCCCATCTCACCTGCGCCTGGGTAGTCCCTGGCCAGCGCTGTCTTTCTTCTTGTACTGCTTTCCTACCTCTGCTGTGAAAGACCATTGCAAAATTAGTGGCTCAAACAGCACAGGTTTCTTGGTTTCCAGCTCTGTAGTTTAGAAATTGGAGATTGAAACATGGGCATGGGAATGTTCCTCTCTGAGGCTCTGAGATAGCATTTCCTAGCCTTCTGCACCTTCTAGGAGCCTCCAGAGGATGACCACATCATCTCCAGGTCCATAGTCCCCTGCTTCCATGGCCAAAATCTGACCCCGTTAAATTTAAGGTACTAAATGAGAAAATGTCACATTGTACCTCCATAAATATGCGCCTTTCTGCATTCATAAAAAATTGAAAATTTAATAAAAGGTAAAAGGAGATAGGAATACTGCCCAATTTGGTCACAGCATACTGTTGACAAGGTAGAATTATAAAATGGTGCTTCAGCATTATACAATTACAGTGATACTTTTAAAAAGGAAAGAACAGTGGGGCCCTCACTGTGACTGGGTAGCACTGTGGAGCTGGCCCTAGAGGCATGGGTTGTCCTCTAGTGCACGCAGAGCTGGCAGTGCTGTGGGTGTGGGTGTGTGCTGGACAGAGCATCTAGCTCTGGTGATATAAACAAGGGAAAGCTAACGAGTTAACCTGCTCAACTACCACGCAGGCTCAGATCCAGGGCTCTGAACCAGTCCATCCCCAAGTCTACATCATTCATCGGTGAATGGTTGGGATGCAAGAAATGGCCAGTCCTGCTGCTTCAAAATGGCAGGATCTCCATGACACAGGGCAACAACAGGATAGCCGCATGGAGTCCAAACGAGGATCCAGTTCTGATGGCGTAGTGGTAATTTTGGAATTTTAGTTTCTTAAAAGAAAAAACAAAACAGAGAAATATTATAAGGATGCACTTTTGTTTTAATCCCAAATATGGGGTATGTAGCCTGTCCACAGCAGCTGACTGTGATTTAGCTCGTGCTCTAGCAGAGATGTACTTTTGACAGTTGCAAATAGTTTCTGCAATCGTGTGATGTTTGGAATTCTGGGAGCTTTTCAGATGGTATGTAAATGCTAGAGCCCTGATAGGTGGGGTTGGTAGTTGTTGTTTCAGGAGGTTGGTTGTGGTTTGTTAGTAGCTGTGGTCAAAAAAGAAACAAGAAGAAAGAAATTAGATTCAGGGGTCTCTCTCACTCGCTCTGTCTCCCTCCCCATCTATCCTTCTTTCCCTTCTATTGAGTGATAGATAGGGCATGAAACCGGGGTGGGGGATAGAGTTTGGGAAAAAGAGAACCCACAAAGTAGCAAAGTCCAGATACAGATGGTGTCGCAGAAGCCAGAGATCTTGAACCAGATCATGACTCATTGCAATGAACATTTGCAAGTGAAGATGTGTGGACAGAGGGGCATACTGTGGAACACACGGTGACACACCACAGCTTCCACAATGAGATATTTTCTAGGCTTTGTTGTTGTTGTTGGGGGTGGTGGTGATGGTGGTGATGGTGGTGGTGGTGGTGGTGGTGGTGATGGTGGTGATGGTGGTGGTGGTGGTGATGGTGGTGGTGATGGTGGTGATGGTGGTGATGGTGGTGGAGGTGGTGGTGGTGGTGATGGTGGTGGTGATGGTGGTGGTGGTGGTGATGGTGGTGGTGATGGTGGTGGTGGTGGTGGTGGTGATGGTGATGGTGGTGATGGTGGTGGTGGTGGTGGTGGTGGTGGTGGTGGTGGTGGTGGTGATGGTGGTAGTGGTGGTGGTGGTGGTTGTGGTGGTGTGTGTGTGTGTGTTATTTTTGAGGGAGAGGTTGAAAGGGCAAAGGCTGAATATGAGGGGATGGGGAGATGGGCAAGACTGGGGTGCATGATGTGAAACTCACAAAAAAAATCATTACAAAGTAAAAAAACAAAAAACCAAACCAAACAACCAAACAAACAAAAGAACATCCAATATCTCTGGATATTCTGTAGTTGTTTCTCCCTTTGGCTTCAGCCATGGAAGTCCTCTCAGATGGTTCCTAGTCTCCAACATAGGATCCTCAACTGTAAGCACACCCTCAGCATCTCTTCATCTTCAAGGGTAAAAGGATTGTATGTGACATTTTGGGTTTCCATTATGAGAATTCTTAGGGTCAAACAGAGCTGTATAGGGGGGCTGGTAAGATGGCTCAGTGCTTAAAAGCACTGCTGTTCTTCCAGAGGATCCAGGCACAGTCCCTAATATTGTTCACAGCTGTCTGTAACTCCAGTTTTTTCCATAGGATCTGACACTGTCTTTTGGCCATCACAGGTACACATGGTGCACATATATGCAGACACACACATGCACATAAAATAAATCTAAAAGCAGAGTACTCAGATGTGGGCATTTCTATCTTCTTTAACCTTTCAGTTAATTTCCTTTTTTTAATTAAGGCAAAATTGTGCATATTTGTGGAGTACAGTGTGGCATTTTCTCATTTAGCACCTTAAATTTAACATGGTCTAAACTTAAATGAGTTTCGCTTTGTTTTTAAGAATTTACTGTATTAATTATGCTATGTTGGGAGCACGCGCAATCACAGCACAAATTGAAGGAAAGAGCCAACTTCCAAAAGATGTCTTCTGATCTCCATAGAACATGTGGGTCCTGGGTATCAAACTTAGGTCATTAGGCCTGATGGCAACACCAGTACTGCTGAGCCGTCTTGCCAGCCCCTGAGCTCTCAATCTTATCCAAATGCCTTCCCCTCCCTTTTCTTCCTCATCGCAGGAGGAAGCATCCCCACTTGATTGGGCTTAAAAGTCTTAGAGCCATCCTTGAGAACGTGCATTTTTCTCACACACACTTCCAGCCTAGTAGCGAGAGGTTCTCCAGCCCATGTCTGCCAAGCATTTTGCCCATTCTACCCACTTGCTACCTGCTCCTCATTCTCATTTGTCCTGGACGACAGCAACAAGCTCTGTCTAAGCACCCTGCTCCCCACATCTGCTCCCTCATCCCTTTACCTAGTACCCCTTAAAACTTTCCAGTGGGATCATGGCACCCCCTTTCTGGGCTTGACTCCTTCAGTGGGAGCACTTTCCACATCTTTGAATAACACGTAGCCTTTTTGGCTTTGTTCAGAACTCTGGGTATCAAAGCCTCATACCAATAGGGCCTCGTTCCCTACCAACTGCCTTGTGCTTCTCAGACCTTGCAGTCCCCTCAGATGTGAGGTTTTCACACTACTGTCTGTCATCCCACTCAGAAGGTTCTTTTCCCAGACACACACATGGCTGCTTGCCCTGCTGTAGTCAGGCCTCTGCTCAAATGTCACGTCTATGTTATTGTCCTTGTGTTGTATGTATTTTTTTTTTCCGGAGCTGGGGACCGAACCCAGGGCCTTCAGCTTGCTAGGCAAGCGCTCTACCACTGAGCTAAATCCCCAACCCCCGTTGTATGTATTTCTTACCTGTCCGTTGTCTATCTTTCCCATTGGAATAGAGTCTCTGAGGAGCAGGACTTTTGTATCTGGTCACTTGACATGGGGTGTGGCCTATAGGAGGCACCTCATATTTGTTTATTCTCAGAATAAATGAATGACTGAATGAATAACTGAAAGTGAGGGGCTGCCTTTTGGGAGGAGTAAGTCAGCTGGGGAAGTGGGGAGGACTCCCTATTAAGTGGGGAGGACTCCCTGTCAAGAACACACTGACGCCAGAGACTGATCGAAAGGCCTCTGAGGAAACTGTCTCCATGACAACCTAGGCCAAAGGCCATAGCTACTCTAGAGAAAAGGCCAGCCTGGCGGCGCCTTGGTGACAACATGGCAAGCAGAGAGTCTGTGCCCAGGCTGGCATCCAGCTCAGACACCGGGACACTTTCCCTGGCTTCCACCTCATTGCTCTGGCCCTGGCAGATCCAGCAGATGGGCACTCTGCAGGACCCTGGAATCAGCACAGCCAGCTCTGCATGCACTAGAGGACAGCCCTGTCTGGCTCAAGCTCTAGATCCAGGAAATCCTAGATTGTGAAGCTCCAAGGTGGCTCACCTTGTGGAAAACAGCCCAGCCAAATGGGCTATCACTGGAAGCAGCAAGAATGGTAGACTCTTAGCAACCACTGGCTTCTTGGTAGACTTGAAGCTTCTGACCTCACCCTGGAGAGCCTCCCCAGTGTCTCTGTGAGAAGAGGCCTGTTTATCCTTATATTTACCATGTCAACTGAAATCTAGATAGGCCAGCCACCTGTCCATAGCCCCACCATTGGAAAGTTCCAGAAGTGTATTCCTATAGCTCCTTCTCTCCTTCCTCTTACCCAGCACGTGCCTTGCTCCTGGGTCGTTGGTGGGTATCTGCTGTGCCCTTCCCTCTGGCTGATCCATCCCTTCCTCCTCATCCAGTGTGTCCCACCATGGGCCTTACCTTCTGGATGTTATCATTCTAGACTACTCTGGAATTCTAGCTCTTCCCACCACAGTGGTAAGAAGCACGCAACATTCACTCTTTTGTGAAATAGCCAAACAGCCACAGCTCTTTGCCAAGTGGCAAGGCATGTATAGACCCCATTCTCACAGCGCCCCTGGGGAGGTAGTGCTCCTCCCATTCTTCAGATGAGGAGGTGAAAAGACACCAGGTTAGGGAGGAGCAGGGGAGCATGGAAACCAAATCCATGGGATTCTAAAACTCTTATCTCTTGCTCTATGCCTTGGGATGGTGTCTGAGAGAGACGAGGGAAGAACTCATTAGCTTCACCATTACATGAGTGGATGGGGAGGATGGAAGAGTAGAGGACACAAGAATGTTCCAGTAAAGAGACACAATTCCAAGGAATTCCCAGAGGCCTTCACCTACCTATCATATGACTTTAAGCACACAGCAGTTTCTGAGTTCTTGGAAAACAGGAAAATTATCTCATTGAAGTTTGTGTGTACCCACACCTCCGTAGATATTTGTTGACTATCAAAAATCAAACAAAAGCATTTTGTCCTTGGCTCTCAGATTTTCCAGCAAGAAAGAAGCATGCCTTGGTTGAACCTACTGAGTCTCAGGTCCTTCCTGCCTGAGAAGCACAGGTACCCTTTGCCTCCTGCCAGCTTCCGTCTGATGTCCTTCCCAGCTCCGATGCCATCCAAGCCTTTCTTCTCCCTTTCTGGAGGTTTTCTCCACAGAGGGCCTCTAGAGAAGTTTCCAGCTTTTGAGGCAGTGACTCTGAAGTCACTGTAATAGTGTAATGGTGTAATAATGTTCCCCTGGCCTCTCTCCTCTCCCTCCTCCATTTCTGCTCTTCTCAGTCTTCGTTTTGTTCTCTCTCCTGTGTTCTTGCTGACTTCTTCCCCATGTAGCACAGTCCTTTAAACTATGATCCTGGCTGTCCCCTGACCTGAGGTACCCTGTCCCTAGGGCCATCCCCAACTTGTTCTTTCTTTTCAGAGCCATGTGGGTGAGGGAAATTTCAGGAGAAGAAAAACTTTGTTTTGGTGAGAAAAAAAAAAAAAAAGATCCAGAGCAGTAGCATGACTTCTATTAAATATGGCAAAGTTCTAGCTCCTAGCCTCAGTTTCTAGAATGTGTCAAAGAGAAGTGAAAACAAATATAACTTCTGTGCACAAGGATTATTTTATGTACAGATCTGCTCAGCATAGCTTTGCCTAAGCCCCTATTTGGAGCTGGCTGCATATCTACCACGAGACACTGTTGATGATGCTTATCTATGTGTTAGACATGGTTTGATTTGCCACTGGAAAATAAAAGCAGGATCACAGTGGACACAATAGATGCTTCATGCTTGCCTCTCCAGCCCACCTTACTGAGATGTTGGCTGCCACACTCTCTCTGTCCTCTGGGTTGGCCAGCAGGAGGCATTAGTAGTTGGGGTGTGGGAGGAGCGTGAGGTGAGATGAGGCTGGTGGTACCAGGGCTGGCTGTGTCTCCTCTAAGGTTACAGTTCCCAGCAAGCTCTGTTTGCATCACTCCCCCTTCAGCCCCACAAGCAGTCACAGTGTTTATCCATCGCTCTTGGGCAATGCTCTTCAGGAGTCCTTGCTGACTTTCTTAACTCTGCCCACATTCATGGAAAGAATCCCCGATTAAAACGTTCCTTACTCTTGTACGTAGCTGAGTGCTCCACATATCCATCCCACCCTCTTCTTTTAGACAGGGTCTCAGGTATCTCAGGCGGACATACATTTTGCTTTGGTGACAAAGCAAATTTTCTTTGACATACAAATTTGCTTTGTAGACAAAGGTGACCTTGATTCTGATCCTCCTGAGTGCTAGAATGTAACTATGCACCACCATAGGCAGTTTGTATGGTGTCAGGGCTACGTGTACACTAGGCGAGCATTCTACCACCCGAGCTACATCTCCAGGCCCCGCTCCACCTACCTCTCCCCAAGGCCATACTTTTAGGTAAAATTAAATCCATCTATATGTACGATCAGAAAAGATGTTTGTGCACACGTGACTGTCTCAGAGCCTTAGAGTTTTGTCTTATTTTCCCCTGAAGATTTTAGGCTTTTAAACTAATAAGTGGGCACACCTGTTCATCCCAGAGCACCTCCGCACACAGTCAAGTTCATACATGCTCTTTCCTTTCTCTCTATGCCCCCTTTCTTCCCACGTTAGCAGTTCCCATCTCCACAACCCTGTTCCTACCTTTCCCCATCCCTGTGTATCCAGCCCCAGAGAGGGTGCAGTAAAAGCCAGGGCCATGAGCTTGCAGAGAAATTGCCCTGTTGGTCTCATGGGTCAGTGTCTGTGCCAAATGAAAGAGATGACTTCCAAAGGAATGCCTTTTCCTTTTCTTCTTTCTTTTTTGAACTTGGCAATGAATTAATCATTGTTTATCGGGGCAGTGTGATCCTTGATCCCAGCAATGGTGCTAAGACATAAATCACAGCCCTTTGGGAGTGGGGGTTGTGGAAAGAGCTAGCATAGCTTAAAGCCCTGTTCCTCTAACACAGGAAAAATCTCCCTGTTTTCAAGTGGCTGGGAGTGGACTCTGGGCTATTTATAATCTGCTGCTGAGCTGAGGCCTTTGTTCCTGCAGCTGGCCTGAGAGATAATCAGCATAGTTTTTTCTCTAGCCAGGTCTGCAAAACAGACCCCTTCCTCTGACTGTTTACCCCATCCCTTTCATCCAGAGCCTCTGAGCCTGCCCTCCCTTGCTTGGCTACTGCTTCCAAGAAAGTAAAGGGTGTGCTTACAAAGGCCAGAGTATCTCAGCTCAGAGGGGAATGCAAAGACTTGTGACCTGTTGGCAGACGGATCTGTCTAAAACAGGCCTGTGGAATGTCCACATAATTTGGCACAAAGGACCCTTAGGAGCTATGGGGAAGGGGCACATGCCACAGGCTCCATTGCTTCTCTCAGAAGTTGCTCTGGGTAGAAGAACAGGGTCCCAGAAAGGGCAAATTCCAAAGCCTCCTCCCATTGGCTGTCTTGGGAGGAGAGGAGCAGAGGCAAAGGTTCTCATGTGAGGCTCTAAATACATGAGCCCCAGCCTTGCCTCTACCCCACAGGCCAACTCCTTCATGGCTCTGGGACTACTTCTTTATGTTTTAAATAGTGGTCTAGATTCATGGTGTTTCCTCACTTTTAAATCTTTTATTTATGTGTGTGTGGATGTGTGGTTATTCACACGCCTATGTGTATGCCAATAGAGGTCAGAAGAGGCTGGACCTGAGGTTATAGGCAGCTCTGAGTCACCTGACATGGGTGTTAAGACTTCTTCCAGACTTCTGGAAGAGCAGCAAGTGGTCTTAACCACTGAATCATCTCCCCATAGGAACAGAACATATCGTATAGATATAAGCCCAGTGATGGTTAAAGTGTTGTTGAGGAGGGTTGAAGCAGTCGGCCTATCATTTAGCACCTCTTGCTTTACCTAATAGGTGACTGATGACCAGGAACCTAGGATTTCTGAGAGCTTAATCCTAGAGACTCAATGACCTTGGACATTCTAAGCTTTGAAACCTGTTCATTCTTCACATAAATATTGAGTGAACCTACCATGGATCAGACTGACTTGGGCATTGGACATTAAAAAATGAGTAAAAAGCCTATTCCTTGCCTCATGGGCTTACAATCTAAACATACAGGAAAAAGTTAATGAATAAACAATAGGTACAGGTTCATGGGTTTTACTGAATTCACTGATGGGTGTCTCCTCTATGGCCTATCTCCTGCCATTTAAGTCTTTTAGAGAAATTCAGAAGATAAACATATTTGAAAGTAGGGTCTGATCAGATGTATTTAGTTAAGATGTGCTATGTTGCAAAGGGTAGATTGGTTCCTGAATCCAATGTGTCTTGTGTCCTTATAAATATAGTGGCTTAGTGTTGTCAACCTGACAGGTGGTAGAATCAGTTTCTGGGCTTATCTATGAAGGATTATCTTACCAAGTTAAACGAAGTGGAAAGACCTGGTAACTGTGGGTGGCACCATGCCCTAGGCTCTTGGACTGTACAAGACTGAAGAAAGCAAGCTGAGCACTCATGTACTTTCATTCCATTGCTCTCTTCTGACTGAAGAAGTAACACAACCAATTGCTTCAAGCTTTTGTTGCCTTGACTCCCTTATCATGATGGAGTGGATCTTGAACTGGGAGCTAAAACAAACTCTGATGCCCCTAAATTGCTTCTGTCATAGTATTTATGGCAACAGAAAAATAAGCTAAGACATGAGAGGAGAAGAGACCACAAAGTCAACATGGGCGAGACGGCAAGTGATAAACAAGACAAAGACATGGCTGCCAGCTAATAAGTATCAAGGTGTCTTAGTTAGGGTTTTACTGCTGTGAACAGACACCATGACCAAGACAACTCTTATAAGGACAACATTTGATTGGGGCTGACTTACAGGCTCAGAGGTTCAGTCCATTATCACCATGGAGACAGACATCTGAGTTCCACATCTGGATTGGCAGAAGAGAGAGTGACACTGGGCCTGGCTTGAGCATTTGAAACCTCAAAGCTTAAAGGGTGACACCTCCAGTGACACACTTCCTCCAACACACCTACTCTAACAAGATCACACCTTCTAACAGTGCCACTTCCTATGAGCCTATGGGGGTCGTCTTCACTCAAAACACTGCACATGGATTGTCAGCGAACTGGCAAGAATCAAGAAGGAGTTTTCCTTTAAGGCTGTGGAGGAAGCTGTCTGTGGTGGTACCTTATAATTTCAGATATCTAGCCTCCAGAATAACCAGAGGACAAACTGTGGCTGCTTTAGGCCTTTAAGTTGTGGTATGTGCTATCTTAGCCCAAGAAGATGACTAAAAACACAGATTATTCCCATTATTTGCAGTTGTTACAGTATGTGACATAATCACAGAACTGAAAAGCAACTAATAAGCCATTGCTTCTGGGAAAAAGGGAGGTTGGGCTCCTGTGAGCCTCTAGTTTCATTGGCCAACCAACACATGAGCTTATTTTGTGTGTGTTTATGTTTGAAGAGGCCTTATTTAATATATTCTAATGATTCACTGGCCTTGAACTCATGGCCAACAGCAAGACAGTTCATGCTTGAATAAGTCATACCGGACACCCACATTTCCCCTCCAGGAGTAGCATAACCTTCCTGGACATCGAAACATTTGGGCACTGAATGTGGAAGGCCATTTGAAGCACACAATGAAACCCACAGCAAAAGGCAAGACAAGGGGAAATAGGACACCAAGTTGACTGTGAAAGGTTGCTAGTTTAAGTGTGACAAAGTGAGAGCAGGACCAAGAAGGCAGAATGCTACTTGCTGGGTTTAGTCAGGAACACTTATGACAGGTGATTCAAGTGTTTCTCTGCTCTGGGCCAACTCTTAAATGACCTTAAAAGTGTTAGATGTATTGATTGAGAGTGCCAAATTTTAGGCATAAATGTAGAATTTGCAAACAATGAGGATCAACACATGCATGCATGCACACACATACACACATATGTACATGCACACACATGTGCACACATATGTATATGCACACACGTGCACAAATATGTATATGCACACACATGTTCACATATACACATTCAGTCTGTAAGAAGGAAGAGATTTTTGCAAAATACAAGAAAGAACTTGGTCAGGATGGCACATGGTGGCATTGCAAATCAAACCCTGAAGGATGGAGATTACCCAGGAGAGAAGGGGCATTTCTACTCACAGAAAGGGAGGCTTGTGGGAAGTCTCGGCAGAAGCAATGGGCTTAGTGTATTTGCATGGTGTGGTTTGACTGAGCAATGCCTCCCATAGACTCATGTACTTGAACATTTGGTTCCCTGTCCCACGCGCGACTTCTCGCCGGCAAGAAACACGCGGGTACATAGAAATCCTTACTGTGACCAAACTTTATTATAATCTTAAAGAGGAAGCCTCGGCACGCCAACATGGTGCGCTTATATACACCTTAGCGCGGCGCATCCACACCTGATTGGTTGTTTACCCATGATCTCATCAGGCACGCCCCGAGTGGGCAAAGACCTGGCACGAAGGCACTCTTGTACATGTGCACAGTTAACCTCCTGAAAGGGAGTCAGCTGGCGTGGCAAAGGCTGGCGCCATCTTGTAATGGCGGAGGCTATCCTGGCCTTTCACGTGGGGCGCAGTGGAAGCCAGCGCCATCTAGCGGTGGCGAGTGTTATTGCGGCCCTCTACAGTTCCCAATCGGTGGAACTGTTTGGGAAGTTGTAGAACATTTAGGGTGTGTGGCTTTGCAGTTGGAATTATATCAGATGGGGGTTAGGCTTTGAAAGCTCACAACTCCAGGTTACCAGTTTGCTGTCTTTGCTTCTTTTGTTTCATTGAGATCTCTCAGCTTCCTGTTCCTGCCACTATGGTGGACTCTTACCTCTCTGAAAATATAAGCTGAAATAAATTCTTCTGCAAGTTTCACCGTGGCATTTTTATCACAGCAACACAAAATAACTAACAGTCATCATGGTGAGGTAGAAGGAGGCAGAGAACAAGATGGTGTGTGTTGAGAGTGATGAGCAGGACTAGGGCCTAAGCAGGCAGGGCCTGGAACGATGCCAGGTTTGGATTCCTTTTAAAGTGCAACGAGTCAGGATGCTGTTGGAGTATTTGTGTAGAAAAGTGAAATGTCCAAGGCAGAGTCCAAGTTCTCCCTAGAAACTCTCAGAATTTGCCAGAATGATTGTTTCCCGTTATGTGAGAAATAAATATGAGATAATGTTAAATCCTTTTTTGAATTTGGAGAAGGCTATAAATAAATGCCAAGTCAGGGTACTACAGTGGGTAGAGCCTGAGTATATTCCACACATAGTGGCCCTGAATTTTAAAATCAGAGCTATTGAGACTATATAGCCCCAATCCAATGGAGTAAGCCTTCTACAGCAGGAAATGGGAGTGAACTATTTTTAGAAAGGAGCCCTCTGTATGCCCCCAAACCACACTTGAGCCAGCCTTAATGAACCTACCGTCTTGTCTATCAGCTATCAGGGTGTGGGCATGTTGCGGTGGTGCAAGTTGCCAGGAATGCTTGACCAAAAACTGCTCTTGGGTGTGGCCAAAAGCTGTCTTCTCTTTTTTTTGAGCCCGGGCTTGCTGGCTTCCTGGACTTAGGACATCCGCAACAGGCAGGAAGATGTCGGAGCCTGGCCTGAGGCCATGAGTCTGACTTTGTGCTGAATGTGCTCTGACCAATCATATAACGTCTTCCTGCCTTACCTCAAAACACCCATCCTATATGAGTAACCCAATTACTCTGCAGCTATGGAGGTTCGCGGAGGTCCCTGCACAAGGCGGGAAGCCCTGTGGCAGCCATTTTCTTTTCCTCGCTTGAGGAGAAAGTCCTTTGTCAATCCGTGACAATCTGACGAAGCATGTTCCTTCATACTTGGTTGAGTAAGAAAGCTCCTCATGCCACCTCATCATATTCTCTTCCTCTTTTCCGTGGCTTATCAGCACTCCCTTCTTCTTTAGAACACGCTGCAGAGTTACTGTGAGTCAAAAGGAAGAATGACTAAGAGGAGGTATTTCTGATCTGGAGTCGGAAGGGCAAGCTTGGTTCAAGAGGTAGCCACCGTGCTCCCCAGAAGAACCTGTGTTTGCTCCTTCAGTCGCCCCAGCACCCAGCCTTTCCTTCAGTTGGGGGCCTCTGATGCCAGGGTTCCAGGTTGGAGGCTCCCTCAGAGACTTTGGGCCAGCTAGTCCATCTCCCTGGGCTCCTGTCTGTTGTGCGGACAGACATGTTCTACAGCCCACTCAGCAGCCAATTCTACTCCCACAGGGCGGGTGTTTTATTCCCGTTTTGTTCCAGCTCACACTGCAGAATTAGATTCTCTAATAAGCCTGAGAAACTCCATAGGAGTTCAAACGAGTAATGAAAACCATCTGATACCCGTATCCTAAAGTCACCTCCCCCTCCCCCTCCCCCTCCCCCTCCCGTCCCTCTTCCTCTCCCCCCTCCTCGGCTTAGAATTTTCCCTCCTTCCTTCAAAGATTTCTTTATTTTATGAGTTCACTGTAGCTATCTTCATGCACACCAGAAGAGGGCATCAGATTCTATTACAGATGGTTATGAGCCACCATGTGGTTGGTGGGAATTGAACTCAGGACTTCTGGTAGAGCACTCAGTGCTCTTAAACACTGAGCCATCTCTCCACCTCCCACCCCCTTCCTTCAATTTCCCCAGAGGGCAGTGACCACTAACCCGAAGAGCCTGTGCTTGTCTGGCACTGAACAGTTAGTTACACACTTACGGCTGAACAGGCCTGGAAGGGGACTCCACTCCACAACGCAGAGTTGAACTGCTTTTCTCGGGTCTTCTGAAGGGATGTTCAAGTCTCTCAGAACATGCTGGTGTTAGCAGAAATGAATGGCTCTCCCCCTGGAGGGTGCGGGTGCTGTGTCTGTTCTAGAAACCTGAAAGGAAGAAAAGTTCTCACTGGCGGCTCCACAGACAGGTGAAGAGGAGAGAGACCCAAAGGAGCGAAAAGTGGGGAGAGACTCATTGATGAGGTAAATATAGGTGTAAAAGGAGAGAATACAGAGGAAAGGCCCAACTAGCAAAGAACTGCGCAGGTCACACTTCCATCAATAGTTTCACTGTTTTCTTTTTCCTTTTTAACAGTTTATAAACGTTTTCACACATGGGCTCTCATTTGTGGCTCACAAATACCCAGTGAAGGAGGCAAGAAGACAGACCCTTTCCCCTCCTGCCTGGGAGACAGATGACTCCAGGATCTCTCCGCAGATCCAGCAGTTACTGATGGCAGGAACCTGGCTTCAGCTCGTGCATGTGTCCTCTGAGGGTTAAGCCCCGATGAACATTGTCTCTTAATTTTTTATAGCTCTTCAAAACGAACATAACTTTTTTCTTCTAAAAACAATTTTGATATGATTTAGCTACCATCAAACTTGCCTTTTTAATCACTTTCAGATGCCTGTGGCATTAAAGCCGTTCTCACTGTTGGTGACCACCTTTATAACATTTACACGGTTCCCCCTTTGTCCTTCCAAACTAGACCTCCATAGCCAGGTGATAACTCCCACAGCCCTACTCACTCCTCACAGCCACCATCCTGCTCTCTGTCTCAGTGAGGTTGACTGCTCTAGGGACCTTACATAGATGGGCTTAGTAATGTCTGTCGTGTGTGTGTGTGTGTGTGTGTGTGTGTGTGTTTGTGTGTGTGTGTGTGTGTGTGAGTGAGTGAATATCTGGTGAATATCTGGTTTCACTCAGTGTGATGTTCTCAAAGTCTGTCCTCCTTTCACTTTGGTTTTAGCCATGGAGTCGTTCCTTGAATGGTGCATCTGCTTTTGTGTCGGGTGTGATGAACTGTCCCACATTAACAACAGGAGGGAGGGAGTTTCAGACTGTAGCCCTTGGCTCCGTTGATTCTAGATTTGGAAAATGGCAGAATGCAATGTTGGCAGAAGCTAGCACATGGCAATCAGGAGGACACGGGGGCGTGGGGCGTGGATAAGGATAGAGGTAGAGATAGATATTAATCTGGGACGAGATGTAGCCCCCAAACTCAGCTCTTAATGACTTATTTCTCCCAGCCAGGCACCTCCCAGAACCTTCGAAAACAGTGCCACCAGCTGGTGACTGACTTTCAGCACACTGTCCTTGTTAGGGAACATGTATCTGAACCGTAACAAAGTGTGTAAAGGACACTTTGTCCCTCTGTGCCTCTGCAAATGGCCACCGGGGAACTTCGTCTTTGCGCTCTTGTAACCAATGCTGTCATAAGCACACGTGTAAATATGTCCTTAGTTACAGGAAATCTCTAAGCTTTTGAAAGGTAGAATTTTTTCATGTTCATCAAATAAGTGGGAGGATCAGTTCTTATGGCTTCAAAGATGACCTCTTAACTGCTCACTGTGCCATCCTGCTCCTAAAATGTCATGGATCAACCTAATCGTAAAAATATTTAGGTTGGGAACTTAGCTCTGCCATTCACTGACTGACTATCCCATCCGACAAGTCACTTACCCTCCCTGAACTGCTAACAGTGGTGAGAGTATGTGCAGCAGTGACTATATATATTTGGTTGTGAGCCTAGCCTTTAACGGCTGAGCCATCTCTCCAGCCCAGCAGTGACTATAATCATAATGACTGGCACCCAGCAGGTGTGGGTCCAGCAATGTGGGTGTCATGCGAGCTTCAGTTGTCATGATACAAGTGGCAGGAAGTACATAGGAAAGATAACTCAAAAACCCAGGCTCTCTGAGCCTTGGCTAGAACCGACCAGGTAGACAACAGGACCCCTGGGGAAATGCTGTTCTGAGTCGTGAGTTGTGCCTGCCACCTTTGTTGTTGTACCACTGTCTGGGACAGGACAGATGTCACACTTCTTTCACAGTCAGGGCCGAGGCTGTCCCAGGCACATAAATGTAAACTACAGCAAGGTATGAATGAAAGGGTACTGTCTGGGGATCGGGAGAAGGGGATCTGTCCAGGGCAGTCACTAAACACGTCTTTCCCCCCTCTTCTGGCTCTCCATTTTCCTCAGTCATAAATTTAATGTTTAAAGATGATTGCCAAGGTTTTTGTGTTCTGGAAACATCTAGGCTATGACCTTCATGCGGGTAGGAAAAGGGTGGGTGCTGAAGCCAGCTTGGGATCAAGTCTGAGACAGTTGGCTACGCTTTGGGTAACCTTGACCCAGAGGCACTTAGCACCCCAGCCTTAGATTTTCTCATTCCTGAAAATGGAAGGCGATAACAGAGCCCGTGTCATGGGACATGTGAGGATTTGTCAGGGTGATGTGTCTGGCAGAATGAAGTGCTCTGTATATATAGCACAGTGTTTATCAGAACAAGCGCTTACCAGGACAGGCTGCCTTTGTTTACACAGTGCCAAGGATCACACCCAGGGTTGTGCACATCCTCAACAGTGTTTATGACCAAGCTACGACCAGTGGCACATCTGTTTCTTGGCTTCCCGATGAAAGACAAAGACAAGCAGGGACTATAGAAGGAGAAAATGTTTTTTTATTTTCTGCCATCAACAATGAATCTTGGATTTCCATTATGAGGGTCAGAGCCATTACAACTGAAAGGGTTCCATCGGACGAGATAAGTCGAATATGCTTGGCACATAGTAGGTCAACGAAAGGATATATGTGTAGGTATGGTTCTAATTTTTAAAATTCTGAAACATACCTTTTATATGTTTGGCCAGAGGGTACCTTAGTATAATTTTTGTAACGGACAATTTGGCAGTTGTTAGTCCAATTACAGTTCGTGCTTGGGAAATTCCCTCTATTTACAGCTGTTCATTATTTATAGTACCTGTTATGAACAGCCACCTGTGTCAGACTGACAGAGCAAGTTCCGTAGACTAGAAGACTATAGCTGTGAAAATCATAAAGGAGATTCTCCATGCTTGGATGTGGAGAGATCTCTGAGACGTATTGTTCACGGAGAGAACTGAGGAGCAGAACACTGTCTGCTGCGCTCTGTGGTATAAGGTTCCCAGAGAATACCGAGGGTGGGAATTTGTAAGCAGATGAGCATGGAAATATGAAGTGTATATATTAAAAATATCTCAGTGAGAGGGCTTCTGCAGAGATAGCTCAGTGGGCTGGTTAATTTTTTGTCATTCTGACACAACTAGAGTCATCTGGGAAGAAGGTGGAAACTCAATTGAGGGGCCGCCTTTATCGGACTGGCCTGCGGACAAGTCTGCAAGGGTATTCTTGTGATGAATGACTGATGTGGGAGGGTCCAGCTCACGGTGGGAGGTGCTATCCCTGGGCCCCTCCTCGTGAAGTGTACAAGAAGGCAAGCCGATTAAGCCATGAAAACAAGCCAGTTCAGTAGCATTCCTCTGTAGTTCTTGTCTTTGCTCTCGCTTGGGTTCCTACATTCCCTCAGTGATGGACTGTGATGTGGAAATTTAAGCCGAATCAAACCACTTCGCCCCACCTTGCTTTTGGCTGGAGTGTTTGATCATAGCCATGGGAAGCAAACTAGGATACTTAGTCGGTAAAGTGCTTCCTGTACAGGCGTGAGACCTGAGTCTGACCCCTCAGAACTTACACAAAAGGCTGGATGCGGGCGATCGAGAGAGGTGGTTCCTCAGGTAAAGGCACTGCCATCAAGTCAAACCACCTGAGTTTCATGTCTGGGATCCACATGGTAGAGAAAACTGACTCCTTCAGGTTGTCCTCTGACCTCCTCCACAGGAGCACTGTGGTGCTAAAATATACTAAATATAGAAATTCAATAAAAAGATAGAAATACTTAGCAACACGTGTTTGTGATCTCAGCTCTGGTGAAGTGGAGTCAGGCAGATTCCTGGAGTTCTCTGGCCATGCAGCATAGCCTACTCAGCAAGTTCAGGCTGGGGAGAGACTCCATAAAAATAAAACGAAACAACCAAACCAAAACCCAATCCAAACCAGCAACAAAACCGCATCAAGTGAATGGCAATGAAGAACTGGATGTTGACCTCTGGGATCTACACCTGTGCCTCCCATCAAACACACATGAGCACGAGCGCTCATGCACACACACACACACACACACACACACACACACACACACACACACACACCAATCACCAATCACCAATCTCTGGGAGGGTCACACAGAAGGCCTGAAGGTCTGAGAGATTTCAAGGGAGGGAGGATTTCATCTGTCATTTTTATAATTATAATCTATAATCTTCAGAAGACAGCATTAACCTTTACACAAATTAAGGTAAAAATCTTATTAAGGAAAAAAAGAATTAGGGATGAAAGGGAAAGAGGAAAGAGACAGGGAGGCCAGGGTCTGGTCCTGCAGTCCTGGACAATGTATAGGCATCTGAAGGAGAGGGGCTAGATGAGGTGGGGGGTTGTCTAGCATTGTGCTGGGGCCTTGTTAATAAGGGAGTAGACATGACTTAGAAGATAGAAACAGGCTAGGAGAGGTGGCTGTCCTGCTTGGCCGGCTGTCTTTTTGCAGGGGTGGGATAGAGAGCTTGGCTTCAACCCTTATCTTCCACACTGTTCTCAATTCCCACCCATTTGCCGCCATCTCACCCGCAAAGGGAAAACATGGGTTTAGCCTTTGATACCCCCTCACTTAAGAAAAGAGCAAAGAGTAATAGTGGGGCCGATCTATCTATCTGTCTGTCTGTCTATCTATCTATCTATCTATCTATCTATCTATCTATCTATCTATCTATCATCTATCTATGTATCTATCTATCATATCTATCATCTCTCTATCATCTGTGTATTGTATCTATCTATCTAACTGATTTTTAGATGAACATGTACTGTGAATGTCAGGACCGCAATGTGAACATCAGTACCAATGGAAATGAAAATGAAAATGGCTGAGACAAGCATATGACAGGCTCAGGTGTGATATTTGTTCTCCGTGTCAGCACCCCTGACTCCTGGACTGGTTATTCATAAAACAGTCACCTTGGGCTCAGGAGTTTTAATGATTTCCTGCCATTTGTGGTATTGTTAGATGGCTGGTCAGAAATGAGCAGCCTTGAAGGCCCCTTCCCTCATAATCATCAGCTTGTAAAATTAGGACTTTGATTATTGGTCAAAAGAATGGGACATGATTCACATCTCTGGCCCTAGGTAGATCCATGACCTTGTCAACATGACTTTTTCAACTGCTCAAAATATCAGAATATACTATACATGGCTGAAGGATTTCTGGTAAAGGACGAAGACCTTCCATTGTTCCCTCCATAAGAATAAATCCAAATGAATCTGTCTGTCACCTAGATGAGAAAACACCCCTGAGGAAGTTGTTTCCTTAAAACAAAGCAAAACAACTTAAGTAGTATAAAGTCTGCCTAAAATAAGATGGCACAACAGTCTCTCTAGACACTGTCCACTCTCAATCCGAGAGTCTTTTCCTCTTCAGTGGTTCCCCTGACATTGTCAACACCATTCCCTGAGGCCACCCTACTTTCCTCTGTGACACACTATCCCCACCTTCCTCACCATACTCTGTGTGCCTTGTCTGGATTTTTGATCGCAAGGCCTGAGCTACTGAGTGGAGTCTAGAGTGAGATTCTGGACACAGGGTGAATTTAGAAAGAATACAGCTGCATGTGCACAAGGAATTTCTGATTGTTTGATTAGCATCTGATGTTCAGCAAATCTCTTTGCCAAGGCTTAGCAACTGTTACTGTAATCCCATCGATAACATGTGATGTGTCAATGCCTTAGATGCTTTTTCTGTTGTTGGATAAAAGACTCCTATAAAAACAGCTCAAGAGGTGGGTTGGGGATTTAGCTCAGCGGTAGAGCGCTTGCCTAGCAAGCGCGAGGCCCTGGGTTTGGTCCCCAGCTCCGAAAAAACAAAAAAAAAAAAAAAAACAAAAAACAAAACAAAACAACAACAACAACAACAACAAAAAACAGCTCAAGAGAGAGAGGTGTTGGGGTAACTTTTTTTTACACTGTGTGAAGGTGTGTCTCTCTATTTCCAGTTGTTAATTCTGTAAGGCAGAGAGTTGAATGCTGGCAGGATCTTGCTGTTGTCATTTCTTCTGCCCACCACAGACCTTATATTTGTGAATACTTATCCTTCCTCACTGCTCAGATACGTGAAGATCCTCTATACCTAGAGGCAATTTAGAATTATATCAGAGGCTGTCTCATTGCTGATCGTCCATAAGAAAGAGCTGATGACCAATAGCTGTGCAGGAAGTAGGGAGCAGAAACGCTAGGAGAAGAAAGCAGATAGTGGATTCAAGGGACACGGAGGGGAACAGATAGATCAGAGTTTTATTAATACAACTGGTGAGTCTAAGAAAGTCCCACAATAAAAGGGTTTAGTTCTGCTCATAGTTTAAGGTCAAAGTTCATCATGTCAGGGAAGTCAGCTCAGCAGGAGCCTGAGGCAGCTGGATACGTCACACCCATAGGCAAGGAGCAGGTATGGATGAAGGCTTGTGTTCTGCTCACATTATGCTTTTTTATATAATCCAGAATCCCACCCCAGAAAAAGATGCTACAAGTGGGCTGGCCTCCTCATCTCAAGATAGTCTCCAGAGGCATGCAAAAATATATCTATCCAGAGAAAAACCATTCATAAGTGTAATGACAATTTGCAGTTTCCCCTCCTATCTGCTATCTCCTTTGTTCTGACACTTTCCTTCTGTTTGGGTGTCTGTTCAACAAACATTTACTGAGTGCTTGCTACATCAAAGATGTTATGGTAGGTCTTAGAGTTCAGGGATAAAATACGGCCATGCTATTGAAGCTCTAGCCCAGGCATAAAGACCAGAATACATATGAAATGATGCATGACCAAGAATATAAGGTGATGTGGGAGCCCAGAGAAGGGGCTGGAAAAGATCAGAAAAGCTTCCTTGGGAAACTGAAGCCTGAGTTGAGCCCTAAGAGATAAGTAGACATAACCAGGCGACATGAGGGAGTGAACTGAGAGTGGACAGCCAGGAAGGCTCTTCATGATTCAGAGGAGGGGTTTGGGAAGGAGGTAGAAGACTGCTGGGAAAATGATAAATAGAATCATAGAGAAGTTTTGAAAAGTGTAAGAACTTGAAGGGCAGTGTGTGTGTGTGTGTGTGTGTGTGTGTGTGTGTGTGTGTGAGAGAGAGAGAGAGAGAGAGAGAGAGACAGAGAGAGAGAGAGACAGAGACAGAGACAGAGACAGAGGGACAGAGAGGAACAGAGAGGGACAGAGAGGAATGATGTCCCTTTTACAGATAAGGAGACCGATTCCAAGAGAGGGACCAGGACCACCCTGCCATTCCTGGGCTGAGTTATCCCTTCCCCACCCTTTCCTCTTAAGTTGAATGTAGGTCGGTTAGGAAGCTATATGTAAGTGGTAGACAGTAGTAACAGGAGTCATTAATCTCCAGTTCATATGGACCTAGACAGGGGGATAGCACAGTCAGCATCTTCCAAAGGTTTCCCTGGACCACCTAGCATTTTTCCCTTGTGAGGTAACACCAAGTGGAGGAAGAAAATTCAACTCAATGTGCCTTAGGTGGATGTGTCTAACTTCGTGTTACATATCCCTCAAGAAACTTGTTAGTCCAAGGCCTGTTCTTTTTACAAAGGACCTTTACTTACAGGTTTGGCATCCTTCCCTGGGGTAGTCTGTCTGGTTCTCCCCTCCAGACACCCAGGGCTGATCCCTCAAGTACCTGCCTCAGCACCAGCACAAGTCTGAACAGGGCCTGGAAACTCTCTCTGACTACAGCCCCATTGTCCCACGCCCTGGGAGGTGGGTCATGCTTGCTCAAGTTTGGGAAAGTAAAACCTAAGTAGTCAGTCTATACCCTCTGTGGAGGTGGGGCCTCATCTGGAATGTGTGCTCAGGAGTGTACGGAAGGGAAACCCCGGGGAAGACCTAGGCCATGTGAGAGGAGTAGGGGTAGCAACTGGCTTCTGGTCCCCAGAGAGTGTGAGGCAGCAAGTAGGTATGAATAGGAGAAAGATGATACTGAGGGTGGGGTGGGAGTAGGGAGTTGGATGGGAGTAGAGGAGGTGGTTAAGAGGCTAAGGATGTCTTGAGTTAGGGTTCTGAAAACAGATCCTGAGAAGACAACTTATGAACATAGTTGTTCCAGGAGAAGAGCAGGGGAAGCAGAATGGGAGAGGAGAAGCAGGACAGGAGTGGAGAAGAAGCTAATATCGGAGAACACTGAGCTTGAATGAATAAAGATGGGTCTATCCTTTGGTGTGGTGGAGTAATTACCACCAAGTCCTAGCCGTAGCTACCACAGGGCGTTCTGTATGTAACCGTGTGTGTAACCATGCCTCCGGAGTCTGTCTCGCCATGATGATCAGGGCTCTCGTGCTCCTACCACCTAGATGTGACAAAGGGTTCCTCAAGACCTACATTCTCTGTGGGTGCAACAATAGCTCCAGTGGTCCAAAGACAAATCCCAGATGACCTTGAGTGCAGGGTATTAGCCTCAGGAAAGGACAGAAGCTAGAGACAGGTGATCAGCAAGAGTGAAAGACAACAAAATCTGGGGGCGGGGTTGCATGAAGACATGTCCTGGCATTGCCTCTGCCTCTGTGACCCAGGTCCAATGACTTAATCTTATGGACGTGTTTGAACAACTGTGAGGTGGGGACACTCCCTCTCACAAGGTGCTGTGCAAGATAAAAAAGATAACAAACGAGGGTTGAGCAGAGGGACTGGCACTCGTTAATATTGATGATGCCTTATCTGGCTGCATCCTCCTTGGTGGGCCTAACCTTGGGGACTCCAATGCAGGTGAAATGGAGTACCAGCCCTCTGCTTCTGGGCTTTGTGAGGAAGTTTCTTCAGTTCCTCCCTCTGCCTGCTTCAGATTCCACCCTTATTGGTCATTAGCATCTGATCTAATGGCTTTACAATCTGTCTCCCTCAGATCCCCTCATATTTGCTCCCCCAAAGCATTGCAGAATAGACTGTTCTAGAACCGTCTCTGGAACAGAAGGTCTGGGTTCAAATTCTTGCCCCAATGCAGATACAGTAAGTCATGGTGGCAGACTCACTCTGCCTCTTAGAATGTCAGGAAGCATTGACAAATGAGCAACAGAGTGCAGTGTTGGGCTCTGTAGCCATTGTCATCTTTTGGGCTGTGCTCTGAATTGCAATGCTCTGGTTTATCACTGACTCAGCAGTCTTGTGTCTTTGCCTACCTTTATTTAGTCCCTGGTGCTTCCTGTATACTTGTGCCAGGTTTTAATCTGTGCTTAATTTTCACTTGAAAACTTTATCTATCTATCTATCTATCTATCTATCTATCTATCTATCTATCTATCTATGTATCGTGTTGTGTGTGTGTGTGTGTGTGTGTGTGTGTGTGTGTGTGTGTGTGTAGTATAGAAGACAGAGAGCAACTTTCAGGAGCCAGTATCATGAAGGTTCTGGCAATCAAATCCAGATTGTCAGGCTTGGCAACAAATACCTTTACTAGCTGAGCCGTCTGGCCAGGCCCCCATGGCATCTTTTTAAAATAAGAAGTCCTCAAAGACTAGAACTTGCTCAAGTTCATGCAGTTTGCAAACCCGGATTACCTCCCATCCATCATTGGAGCTCCTGCACTGTCCTCCCCCAAGAGACCAGGTCTGAGACCATGGTAGAATTCACAGACTCATTTGCATCTCATTGATGAAATGTATGTCAGTCTTTCCTGCTAGACTATAAGGCAGGGGTACGTTTCTGTCCCTGTTTTTATTCCTAGATACTATCCAGGAGCATGGCATATCACAGATGCTAAGTATGTGCGACGACCAGTCTTCATTGTCACCTTCACTTGACTTACAATCACCATGGAGATGCAACTTTGGGCCTGTCTTTGACGGTGCTTCCAGAGAAGACTAAGTGAGGAGGGGAGACCCACTCTGAACATGGGTGACATCATGACATGGATTGGGGTCTCTAACTGAAGAGGAAACGCGCAAAGCACTAACATCCATATTTCTGTGCTTGACTGAAATCATGTCAATACGGAGTTCTCACCATGCCTCTCCCACCATGGTGGGCTGTACCTTCAAACTGTGAGCCACAGCAAACCTTTCCCTCCTCAAGATGTGTGTAACAGGTGTTATATCACAGCAATAAGGAAAGTAATGTATGATTGGCTTGTTGAATGATTTAGCCTAACCCACTGAGGAACAGTAGTTAAAAAACACTCAATTTTGTAAGGTAACTCCAGACTATTTTCAAATGGGTTGTACAGTACACATCCTACCAGCAATGTGTAAGGACTGATGTGGGTCCTATCTTCTCTGGCACCTGGCACTGTCACAGTATATTACACAACAGGCATCTATATGGAACCCATTCCCTTCTGGTCTCCATTAGTGGCTGTGCAGAGCTTTTGATGGTCTGCTCTTAACTGCTGTCTTGCTACATCCTAGAACCCCCTGAGACAGCCCCAACTCAGGTTGGCCTGTGGGAGGAGGCTGAGATGATTTCGGTCCATTGAAAGGCCCACTGAGCATCCAAAGGCCCAGGAAGGCAGAGCGAGCACAGGGGAGACATTTGGTCTAGGCCGTGAAAGACAAAGGGGGCGTGTGTACTAGAAGCAGGGTTAGTGTCTGGAAGTCACAGGAATGTGAAAGGCAGTGAAGGGTGGTAGTGAGAGCCATTCCTCACGTGTGCCACGGAGCATCACAAGCACTTGGAAACCTCTGTAAACACAGCATGGGTGAGGGAAATACCTCTGTTTTCCAGATACTCTTCTTACTCTAAAAGGCCAAACTTTAACTACTTGTCTATCTCGTGTGTGTGTGTGTGTGTGTGTGCATGCATGTGTTATGTGCACATGTATGTACAGGCGTGGGTTCATGGGAAGACCAGAGGAAGGAATCAAGTGTCTTCCTTGATTGCTTTTCACCTCATTATGCTATTTTTTTAAACCACATTTTTATTTATTTCTTTTATGTGGGTGTGGGAGGAGGAGGGTGTGGGGAGGAGGGTAGATGTGGTTGCTAAGCCACAAGTGGGGTCAAAGAACAATTTTCAAGAATTGTTTCTCTCCTTTCCGGTATGGCTATGAGGGCTCTAACTCAGGAGGTCAGCCATAGTTACCTTCTGAGCCATCTCCCCAGCCTCCGTCCATCTTATGTTTGGAGACACGGTGTCTCGCTGAACCCAATGCTCACAACTTAGCATCTGGTGGCTGGCCAGTGAGCTCCTCATGTCTGCCTGTTTCTGCTCCCCAGGACATGGGTTACAGTACTCTGGCAGTGGAACTTTCTTTTTCTAATGTAAGTCCTGGGGATTTGAACTCAGGTCCTCTTACTTTCGAAGCAAGTGTCTTACCCACTGAGCCACCTCTCCAGCCAAGGTCTTGCTCATAAATAGGGCTTTGGGGATGTTAATGATTGGTCTTCCCGCTGCTGACTTTCTAAGGCTTCCAATATAGTGACTTCCCCATATAGGCATTTTTGTCATTGTACTGAGTGGCTTCTGAGAAGCTTATAGTGCTCAGGGCTGTCCCACCCTGGTGGCATAAGCTTGTCTGGAGAGGAATTCGAATCTAGTCTACTCTTCACTATACAAGTCAAACATACCCATGGACTGTGCTCAGTTGCAGGGTCCAAACTTTATAATAGATTATGTGATGGCTGATGCAGTGTTCTGCTATAGTTGCATTACGACTCCCTGCAAAGGAATAAGTGAGAATCCTAACCCTCAGGATCTTTTATAAACACCATGTACTAACCAATTAGAACACTGATGTCCCACAGCACATGGGCACTGCAGGATGCAACCTTATTTTCAAACAAGATGGTTATGGGCAGACTTAAGATGAAGTGATGGTGGGGTAGTGTTGGTCCCTGATCCAATACAAACAACAGTGTCCCAATAAAAGAAAGCTAGGAAAAGAAAAAGAGATGCACACAGCGGGAAGAACATGTGGAGTATTATAAGGAGAGACAGCTATCTGGCTGTCAACACGGTGAGAAGGAGTGCCTAGAACAATTCTCCCCACACCCTGCAGGAGGGACAACCCTGCTGACACTGGTCGTAGATTTCTACCCTCCAGATATGTCATGCTATAACCTTTTGCTGATCAAGCCATCTTGTTTGTGATGTTTTGTTTCATCAGCTACAGCAAAAAAGAAATAGCTTTCAGTCTCCATTGTATCTTCCCAGCAAAGGAAGATGGACATCTTGGGCTTGTGACCTAAGAGACACTAACTAAGGAGTAGGACTTTGCATTCTTGTTGCTCTTGGCTGAGTGTGGTGTGATGAGAATGGCTCCCACGGGCTCATACCTTTGAATTCTTGGTCACCAAGGAGTAGCATTATTTGAAAGGATTAGGAGGTATTAGGAGGTGCAACCTTGTTGGAGCAAGTGTGTCATGGAGATTGGGGTAGGGGTGGGGCTTTGAGATTTCAAAAAGCCCTTTCCAAGCCACAGTCTCTTTCTCCCTGCCCCTGCGGATGCAGATGCAGAGCTCTCAGCTCCTTCTCCGCACCATGTCTGCCTGCTTGACACCATGCTTCCCATCATGAGGATAATGGAGTAAAACTCAGAAACTGCAAACAAACCCCAATTAAATGCATTCCTTTAAAAGAGTTGCCACGGCCGCGGTCATGATGTCTCTTCACAGCAATAGAACAGTGACTAAGACACTGAGGAGCAAATATCCTCTTTTCCTCAGAGGGAAATTAAAGAGTAGGAGCACCCGGAGGCCGGCCACCATCCTGCTTCCCAAAATGAAGTCATTCTGAGGATAAACTAAGAAAAGAAGTGGAGAAAATCACAAGGAGGGACGTCTCCCCAGTACTATCCGGAGTGTGAGGAAGAAAGCTTTGCCTTAAGCTGGCCAGCCTCAGTAAATCCCTTCATCATTTAAGCCCCTTTGAGTTGATTTTCCATGACAGGCCAACTTGAAAGCATTATAAATGATGCATATGTCAACTGACACACATCTCTTCAGGGAAAGCTAATCAGCGTGATGAGGGTGGTTTAGGAAAGACCAGGTAAATCAGGGGTGTCTAGGGCCCCCCTGGCTGCCCTTCCATAGGGAAAGGGCTGTCTCGAGAGACCTATGTGATCCCAGAAGTCAGGACTGATGGAGTAGGCCCTCCCAGGCATAGACAACAATGAAATGTGTTCTCTGTGGAGAACTCCAAAATGATGATAAAAGTCACAGAATGGATATGTGTAAATTAGCGCTGTGCACTGGAAACTCCAAACATCCTCAGTGATAAACTATTTCATCTTGCTGAGACTCCAAGAGACATCTCCATCTCTTGCTAGTCCACTGCCAGTGAGAGAAATTACAGGGAATTCACTTCAAAGCTAATAAAGAAAGAGCTCCCTAACAGGCAATAATGGAATGTGCTATCTTGGGGCTGATGAATTATCCATTGCTGGTGCTTTGCAAATAGGAGCTGGAATGTTATTCAGCCGATGACTGCAGTCAGTGGAGGATTACCTCAGGTGACCTTGAAGACACGGGCTGGATCCATGAGTCTCTATAAAGAATGACAAGTGAATGAATGACCGAGACAACTCTGGTCAACTCAGAAAAGGGCAAAGGGAAGGATGCTTTGGGTGATTCCCAAGAAGACATGAGCTGTGGTAGGGTTAAAGATATTCCTGATCATATTCTCATGGCCGTTGGAGGTCAAAACACACAGGATTCTAAACTTAGGAAGTGACATGTGTGGTTACTAATTGTAAAAATATGGCATCCAGGGCTCAGCAGTTAAGAGCACTGGTTGCCCTTCCAGAGGAGTGAGGTTCAAGTCCCAGCACCCATGTGATAGCTCACAACTACATTAATCTGTAACTCCAATCCCAGGAGCTCTTAACCACTCTTTTGGCATTGGTAGGCACCAGGCATGGGCTCAGTGCAGAGACACATGTGAGGCAAAATGCTCAGCTATATGAAAAATTAAGTTAAATTTGGAAGAAAAAAAAAAGAAGGTAGTTTTGAAGCCAGAGGGCGAGCTCTGAGAGGCAGAATTCCAAAACTCAGAGGATCCCTGCAAAGAAGAAGGACCTGAGTATTACAGTGAGATCCCACAGGGAGCGGTCAGATCCCATCGCGCCGACCTATTGGGTGACTCCTTTCTGTTAGATCCCACTACCGAGAGCCGAAGCAGCTGTGTAAGTTACCTTTGTGAGTTTCGGGTCTTCAGGGCTCAGACCCGCACACACATGCCCTGAGGACACCATACAGTCGCCTCCTCAATATTACACGAGGGACAGTGTCATCTCTCCAGTTTACAGGTAGGTGAACTGAAGGTTACCTGTGCCCTAGGTTATCCAGCTGGATAGTCTTTCAGCTGGAAACATGCTGTGAGATCGTGTCTTCCACACGACAGGGAACCTGCACCGTGAAATCCCCGCAATATGGCTGCCGAAACAAGACCTGAACAGTGACACCGCCGGCTAACTGGCTGGTGCAGAAGGGGGAGATCTCACGGGGCCGTCCGCCTCGATGCCGAGCTACGGGAAATTAATGACAGTTGAGAGAGAGAGACTTACTCTTCCAAGGGTGAGGCTCCTCATCGGTGATCTAATCCCACGTGGTCAGCCCTAAGCATATATATGTGCAACACTGAATGGACTCCGCAGGTTGTCTTAAATATTTACCTGTTCATATATGTGAGATATATATATATATATATATATATATATATATATATATATATATATATATACTAAATATATTGAAACAAATATTGAAATATATTAATATATTTCTATTAAATATTTATATTAATATACTTCTATTAGATGTTTATGTATATTTACTTATAGATTAAAGAAGAAGATGCCATGAATTGAGAGGAAGAAGGAATGGGCAGGCCAGGTTTGGAGGAAGAGGCAGAGGGAGAAACTGGTGCAAATACAGCACAAAGTTAATTGAAAAAGTAAAATTTAAAAATAGTGACATTGGAGTAAATCCAGCATCACTTTCTGTTAAGTGACGTTGGGAAAAAGCGGTGAAGCTCACTGATGCTCTCTTACAGCTTTGCCTCAGTTGCTGGGACTCAGGGCCTTCTGCTGTCAGTGTCCCACTGGAGGTTTTATTGCTGGCTGTCTTTCTGTCAAAATCTCTTCTTGTCTCGTATATCTGATGTTTTCCCAAGGCACATCCTCCTCACCATTTCTTTGAGTCCACATTCTCTTTCCTTGGCCATCCCAGGCCCTGAGCATGGAGATGTGCACAGTGGTTCTTCAGTCTTCCGCTTGGAAATCTTCTATGATGCTGGGCTCACCTTTAACCCGGAAGAACAAACCACAGATCTGTATCTAACTTTAAGGGGCCACACAAACGTGGAGAAGAGCATCTTATGTCTTACTTCTTAAACCTCTCACCTCCGTGCAAAAGACTAGGAAACACATCTGTCTCAGCCATTGAAAAGCTCACGGCTGAACATACTCCCCTCCCTCCATGTTTGTTTCAGTGCTAGGAAGTTTGAAGTGAAGTTTTTTTGTTCCCTTTAAAATAAATGATTGTTTGGTATGAAGATTATGCATTATCTTGTGGCTTAAATTTAACCCCTGATTAATCCAGTTTCTCTACTTAAAAATTTCTGGGGCTGGAGAGATGGCTCAGCGGTTAAGAGCACCCGACTGCTCTTCCAGAGGTCATGAGTTCAATTCCCAGCAACCACATGGTGGCTCACAACCATCTGTAAAGAGATCCGATGCCCTCTTCTGGTGTATCTGAAGACAGCTACAGTGTACTTATATATAACAAATAAATAAATCTTTTTAAAAAATTTCTATTGTGTTGTTAGCTCTCCAAATTGGATAGGCGAGTGCCTCCCAAGGCTCCACCCACAACTGGGGAGCTTTGGGTATATGGTGGCTATTGAGAGAGGGGGAGACAGTTTCCTTCAGCTTGTGGTAGATTCCCCATGTTCTAATGGGTGGCGTACAGACGCCCATGCTCATCTGGGAAGAACCAACCCGGCTCAGGGATCATGTAAGTAAGAAGTAAAAGACATGAAGTTGGGAGGAGGATGTAGGAGGGACCCAGGAGGAGCTGGATATGGGGAGCAGTTAGGATCAAAATACATTGTATCCGCATACAAAACTACAGATATTATATAGCTTTTAAAAGTTCCAATCAAGAAAAACTTCATTCAAAAAATTCTGCTGCCACTTTGAGTAGGCCACTCCAATCATGTTCTAAGTTCATCAGGCATAAATAAATGTGCTCATATATTTGTTTTATCCCTCCGTACAATATATTTAGTCTTTGTCTTTCATAAAAGCCACTGTCCACTGACCACTGGCACCAGGCTGTCTTACAGTTAAATGTGAAATGTTCCGAATGACCGTTAGTATTGTTTCTCTAATAATCCCTTTTATTTAGATTCCTTTTTCCACTAATAGTTCAATCATGGGTATTCTCTTTCTCTCTCTCTCTTTCTCTCTCTCTCTCTCTCTCTCTCTCTCTCACACACACACACACACACACACACACACACACACACACACACACACACACCTTCCCCTCCCTACCCCTTGATTCTCCTACTCTGGTTCTTAGTGTCTAGTCATGGGTCACCCCAAGGGTTCTATTACACCTCGCTTTCCCAGCAGGGTCTTCCCTCATTGAGGTGCTCCTGTTTTTTGTTTTTTAAATTGTTTTAAGAGACAATATTTCTCTATGTAGCCCTGGCCATCCTGTAACATTCTCTGAAGACCAGGCTGGCCTCAAACTCAAAGATCCCTCTGCCTCCTGAGGGCTGGGATTAACGGCGTGAGCCACCACCATACAGTGAAGGGCGCTCCTTTCAACTCTAACTTTGTAGGAATTCAGTCAGCTCTTTAATCCTGGCTTCATGAGCCAACCAAATGGAAGAATTTCTGTAGTCTCACGTCATACCTAACTCAGCCTTTGCTTGTTGGTTTGCTTTTGTGCTGGGACTATGCCCAGGGCTTTATACGTATGTGACAAACACCGAGCCCCTGGAATGTTCTATGCTTCCAGCCCCAACATGATACATTTTCATATGCTGGTCTGGGGGCAAGAGAATGTCATGTGGAGGCCAGAGGATGGCTTTGTTTGTATTGCGTTTTGTCATTGTTATTGTTTTTGTAATGTAATGTTTTGTAATGCAAAAATTTGTAACCCAAATGTTTAGTTATGCAGGTACTTCTTTGTTTCTCTATCCCTTGTCCCTTTGGAGCAACTTGGAGGCAGGCTGGCAGTCAGCAAACCATAACGAAAGGCAGACATGATTTTGGCAGTATATTTTTGAGAGGAGTTGTCTTAATCAGTGTTCTGTGGCTGTGAAGAGAGACACCATGACCACAGAAACTCTTATAAAATAAAGCATTTAATTGGGGCTGGCTTACAGTTTCAGAAATTTAGTCCATTGTCGTCATGGTAAGAAAGTGGCAGCAGGTAGACAGGGTGCAGGAGTACCTGAGAGTTTTACACCCGGATCTGCTGGCTACAGGAAGAGACAACCACTGAGTGTGGCTTGGGTTCTTGAAAGCTCAAGGCACCCCCTAGTGACATATTTCCCCTAACAAGGCCACACTTCCTGATCCCTCTTGTATTGCCACTCCTTGATGATTAACCATTCAAATGTATGAGCCTGTGGAGGCCAGTCTTAGTCAAACCACCACCGGAGGTATCTCACATTATTTATGAAATCCAAATTTTTAGTAGTTTAGAATTTTTATATCTCAGGTAGGCACTGGGTTCTCAAGGACAAGTATATGCCTAAAACACTGACACGTGCTGTCAATCAACTTACGCTTGAATGTTCACAGAACTTGAAGCATAGTAAAGACTAGAGGTAACTCAGTGCTCTCTGGTGGGTGAGTGGCTAAACAAAATGTGGTATATCCATCCAAGGAATTTTATTGAGCCATAAAAAGGAAGTATTGTATGAATGAAGGAAGCATGAATGAACCTTGAAAAAAAAGCTCAGTGAAAGAGATGCTTGTCACAATGGACCACATACTGTACTATTCCAATTTTTAAAATGTCCATAATATGCAAATCCATAGAGGCAGAAAGTAATTTAGTATTTGCTGGATGCTCAGAAGACAAGAAGTGGACATGCAGTTTCTTTTTGAAGCAATGAAAGCACTACGAAGACAATAAAATGTAATATTTTAAGTAAACTTGCTATTTGTGTTGGACCACATCCATAACATGATCTTGATCCTGGGAGGCCCTCAGTCAATGAATTAGGCACATCTAGTCCTAAAATCATCCTTGTTTAGTATCCTTCTCCAAGCCTTAAAGTGGTGGGCATCAAGGCATTTCTTCAACAGTGGTGAAGCCTCTGGGAACTGAGCACACAGCTTCAGAATTCTGACTGTTCTACTAGCTGGTGAAGCACCAGCCAACTGCTAAGAAGGGTGATGTGATATGAAACAACTCCAGGACACGGGGATGTTTATTCTGCTTCTTTTTTTTTTTTTTTGTTCTTTTTTTCGGAGCTGGGGACCGAACCCAGGGCCTTGCGCTTCCTAGGTAAGCGCTCTACCACTGAGCTAAATCCCCAGCCCCGTTTATTCTGCTTCTTAAGCTGAGAAATATATTAATAAAACGAGGATCAAATAAATCCCCTGTTTATAACATTTGTCAACACCTGTGGCTTAAATGCTCTCACTCTGGTTAATTTAAGCATAAATAAATAAACACAACAAGAACCAGTAAGATTACACATTTTTAAGAAATGTAGAGATTCATATAGAGAAAAGGCTGTATGACAGATTAGCCAAAGTTACATACATTATTCAATAGTTAAGAATATTGCATAGCAAGATTAAAACAGAGGCAGAAGGAACACCCATTCAGAACCTGCCCCACATGTGGCCCATACATATATAGCCACCCAATTAGACAAGATGGATGAAGCAAAGAAGTGCAGGCTGACAGTTAGCAGATGTAGATCTCTCCTGAGAGACACAGCCAGAATACAGCAAATACAGAGGCGAATGCCAGCAGCAAACCACTGAACTGAGAACGGGACCCCTGTTGAAGGAATCAGAGAAAGAACTGGAAGAGCTTGAAGGGGCTCGAGACCCCATATGTACAACAATGCCAAGCAACCAGAGCTTCCAGGGACTGAGCCACTACCTAAAGACTATACATGGACTGACCCTGAACTCTGACCTCATAGGTAGCAATGAATATCCTAGTAAGAGCACCAGTGGAAGGGGAAGCCCTGGGTCCTGCTAAGACTGAACCCCCAATGAATGTGATTGATGGGGGGAGGGTGGTAATGGGGGGCGGATGGGGAGGGGAACACCCATATAGAAGGGGAGAGGAAGGGTTAGGGAGATGTTGGCCTGGAAACCGGGAAAGGGAATAACATTTGAAATGTAAATAAGAAATATTCAAGTTAATAAAGAAAAAAAAAGAATATTGCATAGCTTAACTATGGATTTCTACTTGACTTGTCTTTTTTCCAACACTTGGATGTATTTTTTAATGTTGCTATAATGCACACAGACTATTTATACAATGAAAGTATTTTAGTTATTGCGTGTGTGTGTGTGTGTGTGTGTGTGTGAGAGAGAGAGAGAGAGAGAGAGAGAGAAAGAGAGAGAGAGAGAGAAAGAGAGAGAGAGAGAGAGAGAGATGTAGGGTGGGGGCAGGGCGAGTACATGAGCGTGTGCACGTGTGGGTATCAGAGGACAGCTTGAAGTTGGTTACCTCCTTCCACCTTTGTCGTTCCAAGAAACAGAAACAGACTCAGGCCATCAGACTTGCTTGGCAGTACTCTTTCCTGCTGAGCCATCTCACCATCCCATTTATGCAAAATTTAAAGGAAATTTTCCAAATATGAAAAAGGAACTTCCACGCCTACAATTATAGCATGAAAGTTGGCCTGTCCCAGAGGCCCTCAGCAATCCTGTTGGGTGTCTGGGGCTAGGTGAACCTGTTCTTTACCTGCTCTGTGAGTTTGTGGCTCCTGGGTGTGCCTTGGCTTTACAACCTGGAGTCAGTTAAAAATCTCAGAGTAGTTTACAAATGAGAACACTCGAAGAGAAGTTCAGAGAAAATCCATTGTGGCCTCTTGGGAGAGAGGCAAGCCAAGCAGAGTGTGTACAGATCTTTTCAAAGATGATTAATCATGCCTGGGGGAATGGCGGATGGTGGGAGCGACTGTGGTAGTATTTACCTGTGGTATTAGCACTCATCTTAGTCACAGCAACTGCTAGGGTTTTGTCTCATCAATCTCTCAGCAAAGACAGCAGCTGTCCGCATGTTAGTGGGGAGAAGCTGGGAGTTCAGAAATCTTAAGTCACTCATTCAGGGGTATCTAGAAAGGGCCAACCTATGCTTAGAATGCTTGACTTGAAAGACCTGTGCAGATGCCCATCCTTTTCTGTGCTGCTTTAGTGTGTGCAGGTTGGGCTGGAGAGATGGCCCAGTTGTTAAGAGCCCTGACTGTTCTTCCAGAGGTCCTAAGTTCAACTCCCAGCAACCACATGGTGGCTCACAACCATCTGTAATGAGAGCTAATGCCCTTTTCTGGTATGTCTGAAGACAGCTACAGTGTACTTATAATAAATAAATAAAAATAAATCTTTAGAGTGTATAGGCTATCCCAGGACCACCATCCCTCTGAACATATTGAAAAGCTCAAGTTGGAAGTATTCCAGAAACACTCAGCACTGGTTCCTTCAGTCTATCCCTGTCTGTGACCTCATGCAGGAACACATACCTGTTACTGCTGTACTGGCTCCAAGTTGAGGTTAGAGCTTGGGGAAAGCCACAGTATAGTCTCTTTTGTACCTTCAGGTAACATGACTTTCCTAGGGAGGCACAAATAAATAGTTATGTACCCCAGACAGGGTCTGAATGGCAGACTAAATAGACAATTGCTCCCAATTCTGGCTTGGTGAACCAGTGAGTTTATTGGGGTTAGACTATGGCTGAGGAGTTATTTTGAGATACATGAATGAGTCAAGGGCAACTTGCATCACTTTAAAGCCCACCCCAGCATGGGTCAAGGCTCCCAAAAGCTGCATCCTGGGAGCTTCCTGAACAAAATGCTGGTGACCCCATAGGCTGCTGAGTTCCCTTCTTTAGCAATTATTACTGTTTGCAGAACTGTGGAGAGGGACTTTATGAATCTTCTAAGTTTTAGTAACTTCCTGAGACTTGTGAATTTTGTTTACCTCCTGAATCCCAAGGAGCCTCTCTCCTTAAGAGTGTGTTTCAATTGGAAGGAAATAGTTACACAATAGGTGATGTTGTGTCTTCTCCATAGTAGCTTGACTTATCTCAATTCAGTCTTGCATCTGTCCGTTTCTGCCTCTGGTCCCTTCCTATATGTATATGATACTCTCTAGCCATCTAGTCTTTGTACTGGTCTCCATTTGTCATATCCATCTCTAGTTCTGAGTCGATAGCCTCATGGGTGCACTGCTTTCTTTCTCTACCCGTGCATCCTATACTCATGTGCCATAGTTTATCAGTCATCTACTGAATGCTTATTCTGTTGTCAGGTTGTCAATCTATAACTCCACCCAGAGTAACTCATTTCCTTTCTCAGATGGAGAAACAGCTAAGGAAATGAAGGTCCTGGGTAATGGAAGAGGATATTAGTTAATTAAATAATTAATCCAGGCAGCTGGCTTCAAAGTCTAGTCTCTTGCACCCCTCCTTGCTTTATCCATTTCTTACTGTCCTCTCAACCTCCTGCCTTGTGATGTCATCCTTTATATGAATGTTGGGAATTGTCTGTTTTCTGTCCTGTGCTGTCTCTCTAATAATCCCTTGCTTCTGAGTGAGGTTTAAATTCACTCAGGTCCCATGCTAGCTAGGAGGTCTGTGAGATGGAAATTTGATGCATTCTTCCATATGCCCATGGATTAGTTTTATTTGTTTGTTTGCTGGATTGCTTGCTTATTTTGAAGTTTTAGGGATCAAGTCTAGCATCTTGTGTAGGCTAGGTAAGTGTTCTGCTACTAAACTGTACATCTAGAGCTGTATCCACCCGCTTTCACTCTTAGTGTTAAACACTGATAGGAAGAGATAGAGAGCATGGGTGGGCTGTGAGAGCATGGACCTGATGAATTAGAAGGTTCCATAGTGAACAAATCTTAATGGTCATCTTGGTGATACGTCTCAGGGACATATTCTCTTCTTGATTTTAACTTTATTACATCTTTCTGGCAAAACAACTAAAACCATCTCCTTAAACTATCTTCCTAAAAGTACAGGATTACTATAAATTGCAGGTATTTCTCATCTATCCAAAAGATGGTTATGGCAGACACCATGCAGGAAGAGCTGCAATGGCAAATGAGCTCCCTGGAGATGGCCCACCATTTTGCTTCACTGCTATGGGTGCATTCTGGCCTATGGTATGGCCTCAGAATTTCTTCTTGCTACTGATGTGCTTTCTCATGTTTGTCATTGCCAGAGTCCTCATTTATTTGTCTTGGTATGAATGGACATCCGGAGACTCCCACTGCCTATAGCCTGGTGCCATTACTTCCTGGATGATAGCCCTCCATATTCGGCAAATTTCCTGAAGATCAACATGAACTTTCATGAATTAATGCTGTTTAGATGAATTAATGACTTTGTAGAAATCATGATTTGATTCACATAATCAAATAATTCACATAATTTGCCAGACAGATGAAATAAAGTTAAAATCAAGAATAGAATAAAATAGTGAGCAAAGGCTGCATAATAAGGAAAACAATGAGCTTTCTTTTTTTTTTTTTTTTTTTGGTTCTTTTTTTTTGGAGCTGGGGACCGAACCCAGGGCCTTGCGATTCCTAGGTAAGCGCTCTACCACTGAGCTAAATCCCCAGCCCCAGCAATGAGCTTTCATAAATAACACTAAGAAAGAGAAATAGGTTTGGGACAGATTTGTGATTAAGAAAAAACATTCATTCTAGGTCAGATTCCAGGATGTAGCCACAGGTATGCATTATGATAAAACAAAGAGATGTGAAACTGTTGCTTTGAACTTATAATGAGTTTACAGAGTGAAACACTGAACTTAGTATCGACATCCTTATGTAAGTCCCTTTTTGTGTAACATTTTATCTTTGAGATAATTTTATAAAGAACTTTTGTCTAAGAAGGTAAGAAAAGGCTGAGAGAAAAATAAAGTATGACTATTGGGGCTCTGCTCCATCCAACAAATGTATATGTCTGCCTGTCTATATGTGTATACATACATACATACATACATACATACATACATAAGTGTATGTGTACAGATATGAGTGTGAATGTGTACTTGTGAAATTGGTGAAACATGTGATCAAGCCTATCCAGTGTGTGTGTGTGTGTGTGTGTGTGTGTGTGTGTGTGTGTGTGTGCATGACCTCTCTGTCCTTCTCTTTCTTGCTGGCCACTTAAGAGTTAAAAGAGTTCAGAGATTCTTGCTGAACGTTCTTTCCAGCCCTAGATAATTAAGTTTCGTTTCATCAGTAGTGATGACCCTGTAAATTGCCTGCCCCTGTCTCTGGGAAGAGGCATTGGCTGCCTGCCTCAGTTTATCCTGTGGTGTCAACAGTGGTCTTCGGCATGATTAGCTCCTTCTGAAGGGTATTTAGCTGTCTGACTCCCTTTCCCTGTCTCCTGACGTCTTAGACATTGTATAGCTTAGGATAATCATGAAGGACAAGGACTGACGAAAGTGTAGGGCTCAGAGCAGCTCTAATTTCTGCTCTGAGAAAGTCGTCTGCACTTCTGAATCTTCATGTTCAGAAAAACGGATGCTGGTCAGGAGAATTAAAGGAGGTGTGACCTGCAAAGCTGCTGGCCCAGTGGCCACAGAACTTCCCTCCTAGAACTAAATAATGAAACAGGAAGCACGAGAAGGAGGTCTAGGGTTCACTGGACTATCCAGAAGCAAAAAGGGATATATTTGGGAAAAGAGCAGAGTAAGGGGAGTCATGGAGGGGGAAAACACCCTCCAAGCAGGCAGAAGCAAGGGTTGACCTTTCTCTTTCTTTCCACAACGTCCTTGCAGCACTCTGTAAGAAGCCAAGGTCGCAGTAAACAGTACGAACAGATAAGCGGAGTTCTGGATCAGAAGGTGGCTAAGTGGAAGAGCTTAGAGTGTGAGACTTCTCTCAGGGTCAGAGTCACCGCCTTAGTAGAGCAGTGCTGCTCTGACACAATGCTAGAAATCAAGAAGCTTAATCAGATACAGCCGAAACTTCTGTTCACCATCTGGAGTCCCGGAAGTTGAAGGTCCAGATGCCAGTTGATCCAGTCTCTGAGGAGGACCTGCTTCCTGTTTCATAATTAATATCTTTTCTGTGTCCTCAACAGGAGAGTTGGGATGGTGTCTCAGTGCCTCTGTGACTGAACCAGCTTTCATGGTACAATCTCTTAATGGTTTCTCCTTGAGGGTGGAGATTTCAGCCTGTGAGTTCCAGGATGTGGGATGCAAGCATTCAGCCAGCATTGGGGGTTTCCATTAAAACCAAAGGCTCCTTCCAGGATGATTGACAGGAGGAAGGTGATGCTGGAAACCAACAGCAAAAGAAGACAAAGGGCTTTGAGATAAGTGGTATTTCTACCATAGGGAAGACGGAAGGAAAATGTGCTGGCTTGTTTTTGTCAACTTGATACAAACTAGAGTCACCAAGGAAGTAGAAACATCGATTGAGAAATGGCCTCTGTCGGACTAGGCTGTGGGCACATTTGTGGGATATTATCTTGATTACTGATTGAAGTGGGAGGGCCCAGCCCCCTGTGGGTGATGCCACTCCTGGGAAGGTGGGTCTGGTTGGTATTTCAAAAGAAAGAAAGAAAGCAGGGCCTAGCCAGCCAGGAAAGCCAGTAAACATTTCTCCAGACCCTCTAGGTTCTGCCTTCAGGTTCCTGCCTGAGTTCCTGCCCTGCCTTCACTTGATGATGGACTGTGATCTATGGCCAAACAAACTCCTCCCATGTTTACCACAATCATACTATGATGCAAAGACAAGTTCTAGAAAAGGGGGAAAGCAGAGAGCTTGGGCCCAAATCACCGAGAATATTATAAATGCCACAGTGAAATATCTTAGCAATATTCTTGGACCAAGTACAGCCAGGACCTTTTCTTCTCTCTCTCTCTCTCTCTCTCTCTCTCTCTCTCTCTCTCTCTCTCTCTCTCTCTCTCTCTTTCTCCCCTCCTAATTTCTCCATGGACTGCATAGTGCTGGCTGCATGGGGTTGACAGCAGTAACAGCTTCAGGAGATGTGGGCGAGAACAAGGCAGTGCAGGCAGGGGATGGGGGTGGGGCATTCCATTGTCATCCCTGAGCGATTAGAGACAGCAAGGAGCTGGAGTTGGATGGCCTTGCACAAGCCACTGGCCAAGGTCTGGGACTCAGAGCAGGGATGGAACTAACAAGATGGGGGCTTCACAGGCAGGAAAATCTTCTAAATTGTTTTGTTTGTCATTGGATTAAGGTTCTCTGTGGTGGTTTGAATATGCTTGGCTCAGGGAGTGGCACTATTTGAAGGTGTGGCCTTGTTGGAGTAGGTGTAGGTGTGGCCTTGTTGGAGGAAGTGTGTCACTGTGGGCATGGGCTTTAAGACCCTTGTCTTAGCTGCTTGGAAGCCAGTCTTCTCCTAGCAGCCTTCAGATGAAGTTGTAGAACTCTCAGCTCCTCCTACACCATGCCTGCCTGGATGCTGCCATGCTACTACCTTGATGAAAATGGACTGAACCTCTGAACCTGTAAGCCAGCCCCAATTAAGTGTTGTCTTTTTTTTTTTTTTCCGGAGCTGGGGACCGAACCCAGGGCCTTGCGCTTCCTAGGCAAGCGCTCTACCACTGAGCTAAATCCCCAACCCCAAGTGTTGTCTTTTTAAGAGTTGCCTTGGTGATGGTGTCTGTTCACAGTAGTAAAACCCTAAGTCAGTCTCTTAGCTAAGATTCAGGGAGACTGAATGGCTAGCTGCATCTCTCTGCAATCAAATCTGGAACAGCATTTTAATGTCCAGTGTCCATTTCTTCTATGGTAACAGCCTCTTGGAGTTATTTTGAAGCTCCCTCATCTAGTAGACTGTAGGTCTGTGCCTTTTGACAAAGGGCTAGGCCTGCATTATGACTTCTGGGGAAGAAGGTGATGGCATGCAGTAGAGCATCCTGCCTCCACCATGCAAGTCATCCAGTCTGATGGCAGATCACTGGCTCTCATCCCCTCCTCAGTCCTGGCCTTTCCTTCTTCACGTCTGCAGGTTCTGTTCTACCATGCACATGCCTCTCCTTCCTTGTTTTCCATGGTTGAAATAGCAAGAGCCTGAGAGTCCTTCATCATCATCTGCTGTCAGCTCCCAGCATGGCTTCCTCCCTACTTCCTCCCCATTAGGCCCAGGAGAGAAGGCTGCTGGGGCCAGTCTGGGACACCAGAGCCAATGGTGCAATGGTTTCATTGCTTTACTCCCATCTACTCAGACTCTCATTCTCACTTTATCTCTTAGCTGGAGGTTTTGAATGTCTGATCCCTGTTTTTCCATAGCATGGGGGTGTGTTTTAGGAAGTTAGCATTCTCTGCCATGTTGTCTTTGTTAAGGTAGAAGAATCATTGAAGGAAGGCCCCAGACTCAAATAGCATGCAGAGGCAAAGAGCACTTATTCTTCAGAAAGAACATGCAAGGGTCAACCATTCATCAAAATGGCAACAACCTATGGGGCTGACAGGCCTCCTTTTATGCAGGGATAGGGGAATTTTCCAGAAGGGCTAGGTAACCTCTAATATGATTGGTAGGGGCAAAGCATTAGTACAATTTTGATTAGTTGCTAAGTTAGTTTCATTATATTTGGTGAGACCTTGAATTGTTTCAGAGACCAGTTTAGTTCCAGCCTTGTTGTCTCCTCTGGCCAGGTGTCCCAGGAGCAGATTCAGAACCAGACTTATCCCCTCTAAGTCAAGGTCATCACTGATCAATGGCCCATTGTCTATGGCTTCCTCTAAGGAGCCCAGATTGCTTCCTGGGGGGATTGAAATTCCTGGTGGCTAGAGAGATGGCTCAGCAGTTAAGAGCACTGACTGCTCTTCCAGAGGTCCTGAATTCAAGTCCCAGCAACTACATGGCCTCTCACAACCATCTGTAATGGGCTCCGATGCCCTCTTCTAGTCTGTCTAAAGACAGCTACAGTGTGCTTACATATGATAAATAAATAAATCTTTAAGAAAAGAAAATTTTTATTCCTAACGTTTTTGGACCTTTCAGTCTTAATGAATACAGAAAATTCAATCCTACCTTGGAGAGTAAATTTAAAATAATAGAAACTGAGGCCACGCTGAGACAATATTTAGGGGAATGAGGTCACTTTCCCAATGATCCTCAATTCACTGTGCTTGGGAGAACCACCTTTTAAATTGTGGCTCAGGTCAAAGGCTTCAAAATGGTGGCCCATGAACCACAGCTGATATAGTCATTTGGCTTGAGGAGAGTACTGTTATGCTTTAAAGTCTCTGTTTAAAACTTCAGATATTTCACTTGAGTTGCCTTGAGTCAGAGAGCAACGTCTATTCATGACACTACAGGGTCCTGCTTCCTACTAGCAATTCTGTTAGAGTTGGGGACTGGCTGCTGCACTTGAATAGGTCCAAGTACCCCAGTTTGCTTAAGTTTCTATGTGGTTCAATTTATTTCGTTTAATTTATGACTCACTAGAAACATCTTCAAGTCTCCAGACAGAGCTGAAGAGTTATATATTACTCTGGATAAAACAGTCTCCTGAGGGATATGAATAGATACCTCAAACTCCTGGAGTTCATGGGTGTCGGGGGAATCAAAGATGTGAGAGGAAAAACCAGACGTTGGGCCCTGCCTGACTTTAGCAGACAAACCTATACCAATAGAGTATAGAATCCTGTTACCAGACTATCTGGGTTTGAAACCTACCTCAGACAGTCACTGTGTATATACTCTGTCAAATTCACAGATTTACTGTTCCTCAGTTTCCCCATCTGTATAAAGAACTATTGAAATTAAAATTAAAACTATCAATAAATTCTTGCCTTGCAGGGTTATTGTGGATATAATGAATTAACACTTAAAATCATGTCTGGAATACACTAAGCATTCAATAAATGTTAAACTGAATGTATTACAATATTTGTATAATGTACGAAGTATATTACCATAAAGCAAACTCTGGTTTTAAATACATTTTCATATAAATGAAGTGTCTATTCCTAGAGGGTAAACAAATAGTTAAAAAAACATTAGCCTAGGCAGTAGTAGTTAGACAGTGACAGACTTCATGAGGTCCTGAGCACCACTGAGCTCTGTACCTGTGTGTCTCTCTACTAATCATGACTCCGATAAACACAGCTTTCTAGTGAGAGCATAAAGCTATGAGCTTTTTAGAACAATGGACCAAATCAGGGGTTCTCAACCTGTGGGTCATGACCCTTTGGAAATTGCCTATCAGCTATTTACATTATGATTCATAACAGTAGCAAAATTACAAGTGTGAAGTAGCAACAAAAATGTTATGGCTGGCGGTTGTTGGGGTCTTAGAGTTGCTCCACAAACTACAGGAACACAGATCAGACAGGGATGGTTTATTAAATACAAACCCTAATGTTAGAGGATCAGGGATGTAGCTCAGAATTATCTGAGCTATGACCATAAACATTTCTCAGAGCAGATTTATAAAGGGAAAAAAGTAAAAACACAATGAGCTCGAATGTAGGTGCTGGAAATGTTGCCTGGTGGTCAGCTCTGACTCAAGCCATTTTATTTTTGGTTGTGAGCCTAGCCTTTAACGGCTGAGCCATCTCTCCAGCCTGACTCAAGCCATTTTAGACATAACAGTTCATATTGACCTTTAACTTGATGGATCCTTCCTACGTAACGCTTTGTGGAATTACTCAAGATTAACAAACCTCATATAGAACATAACAGAGTACGTGATCAGCATGATCCTACTCTGAGTCAAGTTATTTTTCTGTGTCGATGACTGGCAGGCATATTACTGTAACAATATGAAATAGCTGGCAGGCATGGAACAGCTATGCTATGAGGGGATAGGGCAGATCTCAACAGGGGTCATCATAAGATGAGGAACTATATTAAAGTGTTTCAGCAATAAGAAGATTGAGAACCACTGCCATAGGTGAATGTGTTGGCTTGTTTCTATAATCCCAGCACTTGTGAGCCTGAGGCAAAAGTATGGTCATGAGTTTGAGGCCAGCCTGGACTACATAGTGAGTTCAAAGCCAACAGAGGCAAGAATACCCTGACTCAAAGAGAAGCAGAGGTAGTGTCTGGGAAGACAGCTGGGGAGAGGCTCCTGAGGAAGGGGTGTCTGGGAGCAGTGGATGAATTACTTGGACTCAGTGATGGACACAAGCTGACAGCTCTATGTTCTGCTTGAGATTGCACTGTGCCTGAGATAGTTCTCTCTTGCAGACCAAAGCCCATCTTTTATTTTGCATAAATTACTTCCTTCAGAACTGCTTATCAATTCAATCATTTACTCCAGGTTCGATTTTGATTATCCAAAGAATTAGCATTTTATGACCTTAAACCCTTTGACTCTAAAAATTGCGGAGTTCTACTGCTTGCTGGAGCTGGAACATGGCCCACTTGTTCTATTACATTATCACCAGCTTTCTGTTTTCCAACTCCTTCACTGAATAAGTTTGGCTTTCCTAGAACTTGCTCTGCAGACAGACTTGAGCTCTGAGATCTGCAAGGCTCTGTTTCCTGAATGCTGGGATTAAAGGTGAGTACCACCATACTCGGACTTAGGCTTTTCTTCACCTAGAACTTGCTCTGTCCCAAGCTGGCCTCAAACTCAGAAATCTATTTGCCTTTGTCTCCTGGTATTAAAGGCATACCACCTTGCCTGAACCTAAGCTTTTCATGGCCACTATTCCTCAAGATCTGGATCAAACGTCTGTGTCTTCCAGCCTCAAGATTTGAATCACAAGTGTGCCCTCCATTTCTGGATTGTAGTTCATTCCAGACTAAAAGTCCAGACTAGTCCTTGTTCAATTGCAAACACAATAAGTTTAGCTCAGTGGTATCCTTCCCTGGGATACCACCTCTTCATCTCCCTCCTTAATATCTTTCTGACAAAGCTGCCTCTGTTCCTTCAGGTTCATGAAATTATAATATATAATTTTATATATAAATGTAAAATAATTAAGGATTGAGGTAAGAAGCTGATTAGATGGTGCCAGTCTGTGTGCAGGGGAGGGGGGTGGAGGGGGGAGATCCTTATCCTGGATGGGCTGGCTGGAACTAAAGATCTCTCGGGTCAGAATGACCCAAGTATTACATGCATATTGCATCCTAATATTTTGTGTAGTTGAGAAATCCTACAAGGAACAGTTCTTACACTGATTTACATATTCTTGAACTCAGGTTTTCAGAGTTATTTCCAATAGCCTTAAGGGCTGTTCTGAAGGTCACAAGCACTACTATTTTGCTGAGGATCACCAGACACATTCTCACTTTCTGGCACTGTGCTGTTGTTTCTGATAATCGTGGAAACATTAACCTTGACTGGGAGAACATTCCCTGAAGGAGGAACATAAAGTAAAATACATACATTACTATATTAACAAGCCTTACGTCTGAAGCAACCTTCAGCAACCTAGAAGATGGACACCCTGCTGGCTCCGCTCCTGGGATGGGAGCTATGCCAGACCTGGCAGTTCTGATGGACCAAGCAGTTACTTGCTGTGTAAGCATGAGTACCTAAATTTGGATCCCTAGAACCCACATAAAAAGCAGTACATAGGCAGAGACAGGCAGATCCCTGGAGCTCTCTGGCCAGCTTCCCTAACTGAGCCAAGATCAATAAGAGATCTTATCTCAAATAAATAATGCAGAGAGCAACTGAGGAAGATACTTGACTGAATTCCATACATGCATGCATATATATGCATGTGTACTCTACTCAAACATGTACATACCCCCACACACATGTGCATTCATATATCATAGGCCTATCTAATCAGCTCCTTACCTCAATCCTTAATTACTTTTACATCATATATATTATTATATTATATACAATGTAAAAATATATGTAACACTTTCATATATTTTTATTTTACATTTTATACATAAATTTTATAAATTTACATATATTTAACATTTACATATTTTATATTTACATTAATATATAAATTTTGTGGTGTTATGTATAAATATATTTATATTTTCTATATAATAAATTTATATATTTATCAATATATAGATATATAAATTGGATATTGAAGCTATTTGTTTTGGGAGACAGAATACATAAATCAATGTAAGAATGTGTATATATAAATGTATATAAAAATATATATAATTATATAATTTATATTATGTATTATGTAATTTATAATATATTTTATTTATATATAATTATATGTATGCTTTTATATAGTTATAATTTTAATATAATTGTAAAATAATTAAGGATTGAGATAAGAAGCTGATTAGATGATGCCAGTCTGTGTGTGGGGGCATTGAGGGTGGAATCCTTATCCTGGTTGGGCTGGCTGGAACTAATGGTCTCACAGGTCAGAATGACCAAAGTATTACAGCTCTCTGAGGGGAAGCCAGAGCAGGGTAGGCCACTGGACCTCTTCCGTGGCCACCACTGCCTCAGAGTTGGTGGCTGGTGACAAGATACAGTGGGCAGGTAGGAGCCAGAGCTACAGAGCAGGAAGTGACTGTGGTCAAGCGCTTTTACCTGCCTTGTTGGGCGGGGTCGAGGTCTCTTCTCAGGAGTGTTGCAGCTCAATTAGGCAGGCACTCTCAGACAGTCTTTAGTAAAATAACTCGTGTACTTTTTGTGGACAGGGACCTTGTAAACGTTTTTGGGGTGGGGTAGATGTGTCCCATTGGCTCAGTCTGAGATGTTAGGGATGTTTTATTTATATGGGAAGGGCTTCAGGCATTGTCTCTAAGTGACTAATCATCATGGTCCTCCTAGCAGGCTGTAGTGGTCATGTGCTCCAGGACAGGAACCTGGTCAGGCGCTAGTTCAAACTCCTGCCATTCTCAATTATGAGATTTATCAGGGGTTCCGGACTTGCTACGACCTTACCAGTTCTTCTGTCTGGTGGCATGGTCCACTGCCCCACAAGATGGATCAGTGGTTAGGAACATATGCTAACTACCTTACAGAGGACCTGAGTTCAATTCCCAGCACCCACTCTGGGTAACCCACAACCACCTGTATCTCTAAGTCCAGGGGACTCTGATTCCTCCGGCCTCTGAAGCTTCCTGTATTCATGTGCACATACCCTTCTCACATGCATATAACTCTTCTTTTTAAAAAGGACGAAGATAATGTAAGATTGAATATTTCCAGGGCCAAGCAGTTTGTAAGTGGCTGTGTCTACACACAGCTTATGCCAATGTGACTCCCTTTTGAAGGCTGTAACAGCTTAACTGGTGCCTGCTTTTACTGCTCTAACTGTTGCCTACCTCTGGTTTTCCCTTTGACTTTAGGATCATATCGGTCTTATATTACCCTACCCTTTTTCTGATTGGCAGAAATCTCTCCCATACCTGGGACACCCTAGCGTGACCTAACCCTCCCTCCCCTCTCTATTTTCTTTGTTTTGTATGTGCCAATAATTGTATGTTGTTACAAGACAGCATTAAAGACATCTCTGTCACATGTGATGTTTGGGGTCTGGTGAAAAAAGATGAGTTGTCGGTTATTTTTTAAATATATTTCTTTGAAAAATCAGCTATGTAAACTGTGCCGGACACTGCGCTCTTAGGTAGCAGATGCCGGCTTGCATGAGCATTGCTTTGGGAACTGAAATCTACAAACGAGTAGGAAGCAGAATCGGGCCAAAGAAGCTGGGCTGTGATACACTTAGGAGGCAGCCCATCCCCTGCACGCAGACTCGGGAGCAGGAGTGGGCAGCCACAGGTTTCCTCAACTGTCCTCAGCTGATGACGTGCTTGCCCCATAAGTATAAGAACCTACGTTTGATTCCAAGTATCTACGTACAAAGCAGAGTGAAAATGGCCATTCCTGTTTGTTATCTTAATGCTGGTGGGGGTATGGTAGGGAGGTGGGGCTGAAGTATGGGGAGTGGGGGCGGGGGTCCCGCTGCTGAGACAGATGGATCCCTAGGACTCAAGGCCAGCCAATTCAGCCTAATTGCTGAGTTCCAGGTCCCATCGGAGATCCTGTCTCCCAAAACAAAGAGACAGTTCCTAAAGAACAATCTCCAAGGTTGGCCGCCGGCCGCCACATGCATGCCCTGAGTGTGGGTGAAGAGACATCAACAAAGAAGCCAGGGTTGCTAGTTATGGTGGCTCACACTTTTAATCCCAGGATTCAGGGAGCAGAGGTAGGAGAATCTCTGAGTTCAAGGCCAGCCTGGTCTACAGCGTGAGTTCCAGGACAGCCAGACACAGAGAGGGGAGGGTAGTGGGGGGCTGGGGTTCAAATCCGCTTCAAGCTCATCAAACACAGCATGACAAGCAGGAGTAGGCTGATGATGGTCCAGTGAATGAAGACAGTTCTGTGACTGAGGATTCTGACCATCCAGGCTTAACAGAGTTCTTGCTGAAGACAGCGGGTTAGTTGATCAGACCACGTGGGGATGATCTGACCAGATCCTGGAGTGTGATTCTATACTGGGAGTGATCAGATATGAGGTCAGTGATTCTTGCTAAACTGACTGGGCAGGGCTTTTGTTAACACTGGATTTTACAAGGAAGCACAGATGAGTCTAAAGAGCCTGATTAATGTTTGGTCAAGTAGAGGGTCTTTGATAGTGAGGAGACAGTTTGTTTTCTTGGCTATCAAATCTTTTTTACCAATGTACATTTTATGTATGTATGTATGTATTTATTTATTTAGATTTTTAAATTTACATTTGAAATGCTATCCCCTTTCCCGGTTTCCCGTCCATAAACCCCCTATGCTATCCCTCCTCCCCCTTCTATGAGGGTGTTCCCCTACCCACTCACCCCTTCCCACCTCTCTGCCTGACATTTCCCTACACTGGGGGTGCCAGCCTTGACAGGACCAAGGGCTTCTCCTCCCATTGGTGTCCAAAAAAGCCATCCTCTGCTACAAATGCAGCTGGAGCCATGGGTCTGTTCATTTGTACTCTTTGGATGGTGATTTAGTCCCTGGGAGCTCTGGTTGGTTGGTATTGTTGTTCTTATGGGGTTGCAAACCTATTCAGCTCCTTCAATTCTTTCTCTAATTCCTCCTATGGGGACTCCATTTTCAGTTCAATGGTTTGCTGCGAGCATTCACCTCTGTATTTGTCAGGCTCTGGCTGAGCCTCTCAGGAGACAGCTATATCAGGCTCCTGTTTGCATGCACTTCTTGACTTCATCAATAATGTCTAGTTTTGATGGCCGTATGTATATGGACTGGATCCCCAGGTAAGGCAGGCTCTGAATGGCCATTGTTTCCATCTTTGCTCAAAAATTTGTCGTCATATTTCCTCCTATGAATTTTTTGTTCCCCCTTCTAAGAAGGAATGAAGCATCTGCACTTTGGTCATCCTTCTTGAGCTTCATGTAGTCTATGAATTGTACCTTGGGTATTCCAAGCTTTTGGGCTAATATCCAGTTATCAGTGAGTGCATACGACGTATGTTTTTTTTGTGATTGGGTTACCTCACTCAGGATGATATTTTCTAGTTCCATCCATTTGCCTATAAATTTTATGAGGTCATTGCTTTTAATAGCTGAGTAATATTCCATTGTGTAGATGTACATTTTCTGTATCCATTCCTCTGTTGAAGGACATCTGGATTATTTCCAGCTTCTGGCTATTATGAATAAGGCTGCTATGAATATAGTGGAGCATGTGTCTTTGTTATATTTTGGAGCATCTTTCGGGTATATGTCCAGGAGTGGTATAATTGGGTCCTCAGGTAGTACTATGTCCAATTTTCTGAGGAACCACCAGATTGATATCCACAGTGGTTGTACCCACAATGGAGAAGTGTTCCTCTTTCTCCACATCCTCGCCAGTATCTGTTGTCACCTGAGTTTTTGATCTTAGCCATTCTGACTGGTGTGAGATTGACTCTCAGGGTTGTTTTGATTTGCATTTCCCTAATGACTAAAGATGTTGAACATTTCTTTAGGTGTTTCTCAGCCATTCGGCATTCCTCAGCTGTGAATTCTTTGTGTATTCTTTGAGTGTATCTGGTTTTATGTGGAGGTCCTTGATCCACTTGGACTTAAGTTTTATACAGGGTAATAGATAGATCAATTTTGTACAGGACAAAAAAAAAAGGATCAATTTGCATTCTTCTACATGCTGACCTCCAGTTGAACCAGCATCATTTGTTGAAAATGCTGTCTTTCTTCCACTGGATGGTTTTAGCTCCTTTGTCAAAGATCAAGTGACCATAGGTATGTGAGTTCATTTCTGGGTCTTCAATTCTATTCCACTGAACTACCTGCTTGTCTCTGTACCAATACCATGCAGTTTTTTTTTTATCACTATTGCTCTGTAATATAGCTTGAGGTTAGGGATGGTGATTTCCTCCAGAAGTTCTTTTATTGTTGAGGGTAGTTTTTGCTATCTTGGGTTTTTTTGTTACTCCAAATGAATTTGCAAATTGCTCTTTCTAACTCTATGAAGAATTGAGTTAAAATTTTGATGAAGATTGCATTGAATCTGTAAATTGCTTTTGGCAAAATGGCCATTTTTACTATATTAATCCTGCCAATCCATGAGCATGGGAAGTCTTTCCATCTTCTGAGATCTTTTTTGATTTCTTTCTTTAGAGACTTGAAGTTCTTATCGTACAGATCTTTCACTTGCTTGTTTAGAGTCACACCAAGGTATTTTATGTTATTTGTGACTATTGTGAAGGGTGTCATTTCCCTAATTTCTTTCTCAGTCAGTTTATCCTTTAAGTAGAGGAAGGCTACTGATTTATTTGAGTTAATTTTATACCCAGCCACTTTGCTGAAGTTTTTTTATCAGGTTTAGTAGTTCTCTGGTGGAACTTTTGGAGTCACTTAAGTATACTATCATATCATCTGCAAATGGTGATATTTTGACTTCTTCCTTTCCAATTTGTATCCGATTGACCTCCTTCTGTTGTCTGACTGCTCTGGCTAGGACTTTGAGTTCTATAATGAATAACTAGGGAGAGAGTGGGCAGCCTTGTCTTATGCCCGATTGCTTCAAGTTTCTCTCCATTTAGTTTGATGTTGGCTACTGGTTTGCTTTTACTATGTTTAGGTATGGGTCTTAAATTCCTGATCTTTCCAGGACTTTTAACATGAAGAGGTGTTGAATTTTGTCAAATGCTTTCTCAGCATCTAATGAGATGGTCATGTGTTTTTTTCCTTTGAGTTGTTTACATAGTGGATTATGTTGATGGATTTCTCTATATTGAACCATCCCTGCATCCCTGATGTCTACTTGATCACAATGGGTGATTATTTTAATGTATTCTTGGATTAAGTTTTCAAGAATTTTATTGAGTATTTTTGCATCGATATTCAGAGGGGAAATTGGTCAGAAGCTTTCTTTCTTTGTTGGGTCTTTGTCTGGTTTAGGTATAAGCTAATTATGGCATCATAGAAGGAATTAGGTAGTGTTCCTTCTGTTTCTATTTTGTGGAATAGTTTGGACAGTATTGGTGTGAGGTCTTCTTTGAAGGTCTGATAAAATTCTCCACTAAAATCATCTGGTCCTGGGCTTTTATTGATTGGGAGACCTTTAATAAATGCTTCTATTTCTTTAGGAGTTATGGGGTTGTTTAGATGGTTTATCTGATCCTGATTTAACTTTGGTACCTGGTATCTGTCTAGAAAATTGTCCATTTCATTCAGATTTTCCAGTTTTGTTGAATATGGGCTCTTGTAGTGGGATCTGATGATTTTTTTAATTCCTCAGATTCTGTTGTTATGTTGCCGCTTTTGTTTCTGATTTTGTTAATTTGGATACTGTCTCTGTGCCCTCTGGTTAGTCTAGCTAAGGGTTATCTATCTTGTTGTTTTTCTCAAAGAACCAGTTCCTGGTTTTGTTGATTCTTTGTATAGTTATTTTTGTTTCTTCTTGGTTGATTTCAGCCCTGAGTTTGATTATTTCCTGCTGTCTACTCCTCTTGGGTGTATTTGATTCTTTTTGTTCTAGAGCTTTTAGGTGTGCTGTCAAACTGCTGATGTATAATCTCTCCTGTTTCTGAGGGAAGACTGAAGACCTACACCAGTGGTCTGTATTAAATGAATGCAAATATTAATCTCCTTTCTAACAGGGATCGTGAACAATCCACCCACAAAGTCATTAGTGGCCTACCATGTGCCTGAAGCCAAGTCAAACTGCCATACTGAAGGTCCTATTTCTGACCCTGCAGCAAGAACCACTAAGCTATATCTAGCCTTTGGGGGACCGGACAAGGGTCTTAGATGGAAATACCCAAATAATCTTCACAGCTAACATGTCTCTATGGACCACCCAGAGGTAAGATCATTTTTGAATATTCTTCCCCTACTCCCTTTTATTGAAAATAGATTCTTTTATCATAGAAGGTATCTTTATTACAGTTTCCCTTCCCTCTACTCCTCCCACTTCCTACCCCATTTTCCTCCTATCCAGATCTACTCCCTTTATTACAAAAGAATATGCTTCTAAAAGATAACAAGACATAGCAAAATAAAATATAAAACAAAATCTATCACATCAAAATTGGATAGGACAACCCATCAGAAGGAAAAAGAGCCCAAGAACAGATACAAGAATCATAGACCCACTTGTTCACACACTCAAGAGTCCCATAAGAACACTAACTTCAAAGCTATTATATATATATACACACACACACACACACACACACACACACACACACACACACACACACACACAGAGGACCTGGTACAGATCCATACAGACCCTGTGTCTGCTTCTTCAGTCTCTGTGAGTTCATAAGAGCTTTGCCCAGTTGATTTAGAGGGTCCAGTTCTCCTGATGTCCCCCATTCTCTGTTTTTGACAATTCTTGTTGGCTGTGAAGAGTAGACCTTTCTGAAGATCCTACTTATATTTCTTACTGCACCATCCCCAAATCAGGAATTAATATAGATGCTACATGAGCAGCTATTATCTCTTTCTCTATATATCTATCTATAGATATGTATCTATACATATATATGCTGTACAGATAGCACCTGTGATGCTAAGACCATCACCACTAGATTGCTTGTGCATTTAGTGGCCCCACAGTGAGCTAGACAGTTTATTGCTTGTTCTCATGAGCTCCAACCTACTGAAAGACTGTTCTATACTCCAGGTCTCAGACAGCAATGACAGCTTAGGCACCACATCAGCTTCCTAGACATCATTCACTAGATCAAGTGGCCTCATGTGTCCCTAAGAAAGGAGCTTACACTTCTTGGGAGATGATCTACTCCTTGGAGTTAGGTCTTGATCCTTATTGTCTGCTCTGGTTGCAAAACTAATTCCTTCCTTCCTTCCTTCCTTCCTTCCTTCCTTCCTTCCTTCCTTCCTTCCTTCCTCTTTCCTTCCTTCCTTCCCTCCCTTTCCTTCTCTCTTCCCTTTCTTTTTTTCTTAAAACTTAATTTATATGCAATAATTATGTGTGTAGAGTAAAAGTTTCTTATCAGTCTGTCCAGCTGACTTTTATATTTAGCCTTTAATTGCAACTAAACACCTTTCTCTCCTTTTCTTTTCTTTTTTCAGAGCTGGGGACCGAACCCAGGGCCTTGCGCTTCCTAGGCAAGCGCTCTACCACTGAGCTAAATCCCCAACCCCTTTCTCTCCTTTTGTAAAGCACCCATTTTCTCCAACATCAGACAAATCTATGGTGTCTTCATTATTTTTTTCTATGCAACTTTCAGCTTTACTTGTGGCTCCCCCCTGAGGTACCATCCTAATTTACCTCTGCAGATAGTTTTCTGTCATTCTTGTTCCAGGCTGTGGTTGTTTAAATGACACCCTTATGTGTATTGCCCCAGGTAGCAACTGCCACAAGATGGACTCCAAGAAAAATAATTTAAGATGGAAACTTGCTGAGAACAGACTCTCCGAATTAACAGGTTTAGAAGGAAGAGAAAGTAGAATGGTGTGAGGGAAAAGTAGCCTATGTTGTCATAACAGAGATCTCACCCAGTCCCAGGATGAAAGTGGCACACAACAGAGTCTCTAGCACAAAGGGTCTCAATCCCTGAGGGGAACTATGCCTTCCGCCATGTTGTTTATGGCATATACTGATGTGGGACTATGATAGTGAGGAAATCTGTCACTAAGATATGGAAGGAGCCTCCGGTTTCATTCACGTGAATCAGTGCACACTTGGTCCTGCGGCTATAAAAGTTAGTCAGAGCACCTGACTAACACCTGAGCTCTGGAGCTACTACTTCTGGTTGAGTGTGTGAGGCTAGCTATAAGGTGGTCATCTCGTGTGAGAGCATGTCACCAACCTTGTGAAAACAGACCCAAGGACGCATCATGACGTGAGATGGAGCATGGTGAGTTCAGGACTGTGAACTAGGAAGCCCATCATGTATAGCCCTTGGGCTAGCACTTTCATCTCTACCCCATGTTATTCCTGTTCATTTGCTTCGAAGTTTTCAATGTCAAGTTTGCTCCTGAAAGCAGAGGAAAGTAATTAAAGCTAGAATGTAGAAGAGTCTTCATCACAATGAGGGAAAGCCTAGTTTCTATTATCATTTGTTCAATTTTGATTCCCTATTAAACCTCTCTCTCTCCCTCCCTCTCTCTCCCCCTCCCTCCCTCCCTCCCTCTCTCTCTCTCTCTCTCTCTCTCTCTCTCTCTCTCTCTCTGTGTGTGTGGTGTGTGTGTGAAATGTATGTTCACATGTGAAGGCCAGAATAAACATATAAACAATAAGCATATAAGGGGCTCATCTATTGTTTTCTGACTTACTTTTTCAGACAGGGTCTCTCACCAAAGCTGGAGCTTGCCAGACTGGTTGTCCAGCAAACCTGTCTTCACTTCCCTAGTGCTGGAGCACAGGTACACATTGCTATGCTGGGCCTTTACTTCAATGCTGTGGATACAAATTTGGGTCCTCTTACTTGCAGAGTAAGCACTTTTCCTGAGACCTCTCCCCAGCCCCATGAGGTTATATTTCATCATTTTCCTCAGAGCTGGACAATTCCAATGGCCTCATGAATGGAGGAGATAGGCCTGTTGACTTTGAAAGCTGGTTCCTTTTGGATGCTTGGGTAGAAGAGTATGATTCTTCCTAAGATGGTGCTGGAAGAGGGCGTCTCCTCAGGAGAACTGGTCAGAAACCTCTCTGCTTCCCTGTGGCTAGTTGGCACCGCCAGCAGCAGGTTCCTTCCTGGCAATCATAGATAGCATCTTGGAGGTGAGGTCATGGAACAGTGGAGGTGTGAGAGCAGTGGGTGCTGTGGGCAAAATGACAGCTTTGGGGAATTTTCTAGACTGACATAGCTGGGTCAGGAAAACACCCTCAGGCAAACGCAATTTCCTACGTGAGCTGGCAGCATCCTGAAACCTTGTGTTGGGGTGGTCGGGTCGAATTTTCCCTGGCAAAGCAGAGGGCTGATGCGGTAACAGGTCACCGCAGCCTGATGTTGTAGTCTGGAGTGACTCATCCCCTCAGCTAAGCTAACAGACTAAAGCAAATACCCCAGCTGGTTGCTCCATCATTATCTGTAAGCTGTTAGCTTAGACATTGGGCTCCCCTCTTGACATGCCTGGACTTTATAAAAACCAGCATGTCCACTTCCAAGGAGCCTTAAGCTACTGGATCTTAGCACCTTTGTTTCTCTTCCAAGACGCTTGGTTGGCTCCCTTTCTCAGCTAAGATGACTGAAAACATAGCTTGGTTTCTCCCCCTCCCCTCGGACAACCTTTCCTACCCTTTTGCAAAGGTCTCATGGACATAAAAGGACCTGAGAATGAGAGCTGGAGAGATGGCTCAGTGGTTAAGAACACTGGCTGCTTCTCCAGAGAATCTGGATTCAATTCCCAGCAACCACATGGCAGCTCACAACTGGTTGTGACTCTGGTTCCAGGAGATTGGGTGTCACACAGACATATGTGCAGGCAAAAGACCAATGCACACAAGATGAGAAATACAGATAAATCATTTAAAAAGAATCTGAGAATAAGTGCTTTTGTTTTACATGTTTTAAAAATTATACTTTACCTATGATTCTGATTTTATATATTATATATATTACATCTAAGGCATTGTATATTAAGTATAGTTATACAACTACACATTCTATAGATTATATCTTATGGACTATGGTATAAATATGTTTCATATAATTATACATTGTACACATAGATATTAAATTGGGATCTAGGGTCAACTCTCCTACCAGCATGTCACCTCCTACTCCATGAAGACATGAAGATGGCGGAGCCTCCCCAGACTATGGGGTTCACCTACTGCATTTGCAGCCGATGCTCACATTGAATTATTTCCCCATGCGTCTGTCTGTATTCTTCACCAAACTGAACACTTTCTGAATATCCTGGTCATATTAACCAGGACCTTTGTAGAACCCTGTCATCTTAGCACTCTTGTGATGAGGACTGTTTGTGGAGTAAACAGAATCAGAACATTGTCTGGCTTGAGGAAATTGTAATGCATGAAATTAAACCAGCAGACCGATTGTATCTGGGACACAAAGTAGATAAGCTTCTCCCAGACATTTGTCCATTTACCGTGTGTCTAACAACTGAAGCAAACTGGAACAAATCTCTAGCAAATGGTCCTCTTGCTGTGCCTTGACAGGCTTCAACGTAACAATAAAACAACGAGGGATGTACAGTGATTTTTATGTAGGGTGTTCTGGTCTAATCGATCAGCAAATGTTTATTCTGCTGACAGCCACCGATCCTGCCATCTGTGAGGAGCTGTCCTCACATACTCCATTACAAGATGGCACCAGCATCCGGCAGAACGCACCTAGTAAAAAGGGCAATACGCAGGTGCCTGGTAACTTCCCTACTCAAAGGGACACGTACGCTTTGGTACGTCATCTGGCATAATTGGCAGCGACCAGTCAGAGAGTGACACGTCCTAGGCGAGGATAGTTTCCTATATAAGGGACGGTTATTCCTCACTCGGCGTCTCCGCGTTGTAAGCTTATGTTCTCCCTCTCAAGATGCATTAAAGCTTTTCTGCAGTAGGATCCTGTGTGTGCCGCGTCGTTCCTGCTGGCGAGACGTAGCGCGGGACATCTGGTGCCGAAAACCCGGGAAAGACCTCGCCATCGTCAGCACCTTCGGAGATCCCTTGGCGACAAGGAGGATTCAGAACTGCAGGCAGGTACGTTCGGAGAGGCAGGCCTCTCTTGGACTTTGGTCTGGGGTTGTCACCGCCTTGTGAAGGATTTGTTGAGGCTATAGTATTTGTCCTGGGAGCCACCCTACTCTTTCTTATTATTATGTTCTGTTTTCACCGTTTTCGCTGTTAAAAGGACGATCACAGCAGCTGAAGGCGCGTCTCAGTCTCTTGTATATAAGTGAGCTTCGCGCAGCTCCCTTTTACCTTCGATTTTGACTGTTGAGGAGCAAGGACGCGATAAGGCCAACGTAGATAAGCGGCACAGTCTGGGGAGGCGCGTGTAAGACTCCCGTACATAAGAGAGCAGCGTGTCTGTCTCTACCCTTTCACCTCACGCCTTGTCAGACGGACGTAGATAAGCCGCCGGCGTTCCTGGCCCATCATGGGATCCTCACAGTCTGTGGTCACGGCCTTGGAAACAGTGTTAAAGCAGAGGGACATCAAAATTGGAGGAAGAACACTTAAAAACTTTGTGAAGGAGGTGGAGAGGGTGGCTCCTTGGTTTGCCTGTTCAGGCTCGTTTACAATTGCCTCATGGAACAAACTTGGAAAGGACCTTGACAGAAAATTGGCGGAAGAGGATCTGCGCCTAGGGACCAAAGCTATATGGAAGCTGGTTAAGAATTGTTTAAAGGATGAAACGTGTAAGGCAGCAGTAGTAGAAGGACAGGCCACTCTCGAGGTAGTCCGGGACAGTATGTCAGAAACCGAACGTAGTGAGAGGTTGGGCGCGCGCAAGAAAAAGGACGTCCTAAGAAAGAAAAAAGGCCCTCCCAGTAAGTCTGCAGACAAGGGAGCGTTGAAATTTTCAGATTCCAGCACTTCCTCCTCTACACATAAACCAGGAGGGGGAGCCAGCCTATACCCTGTGAAAGAGCTAGAAGCGCTGAACCTCGACAGTTCTGAAAGCTCTGAAAATAAAACCTTAGACTCAGAGGAGGAGGCCGAGCTAGATGAGGAAGCAGCTAAATATGAGGAGGAAAGATATTACCCTGATGAATGTAGGGGAAGTAATAGAAGGCTTCTAGCGCGGCCGCCACCAACGGCGCCCCCTCCATATGAGACACGCTCACGCGCCTTCTCACTAGTCCCCGAGAGGGTGAGAAGAAAGCTGAGTATGACATTTCCTGTCTTTGAGACTCCGGAAGGAGGACGGGTCCATGCCCCTGTTGAATATAATCAGATTAAGGAATTAGCGGAATCAGTTAGAAAGTATGGAGTCACAGCCAACTTTACTCTAACACAACTCGACAGGTTGGCCATGACGGCATTGACACCAGCTGATTGGCAGATGATTGCTAAGGCAGCCCTTGCCAGCATGGGCCAATACATGGAATGGAAAGCGCTCTGGTATGAGGCAGCCCAAACACAGGCCAAAGCGAATGCTACGGCCTTAATACCTGAGCAACAGGAATGGACTTTCGAACTCTTAACAGGACAGGGCCGCTTTGCAGCTGATCAGTCTGCTTACCACTGGGGCGCCTATGCTCAGGTCTCCAGAACGGCTATTAGAGCCTGGAAGGCACTGTCCAGGAGAGGAGGGATCGATAATCAACTTACAAAAATCATTCAGGGACCCCAGGAAAATTTCTCAGATTTTGTAGCTAGAATGACAGAGGCTGCAGGACGAATCTTTGGCGATCCTGAACAAGCAGCACCGCTTATAGAACAGCTCGTTTTCGAGCAAGCCACCCAGGAGTGCCGAGCAGCCATAGCCCCCTGAAGAAATAAAGGGCTACAGGATTGGCTTAGAGTCTGCAGGGAACTTGGAGGGCCCCTTACTAACTCAGGCCTGGCGGCCGCCATTCTCCAGTCCCAGCGACGCCCCGTTAAAGGGACGGATAAAAGATCATGCTTTCAATGTGGGAAAACAGGCCATCTAAAAAGAGACTGCAGGATGACAAAAGGAGACAGGGGGTCTGCAACCCTCTGTGTCCGATGTGGCAAAGGCTACCATAGGGCTGACCAGTGCCGATCAGTGAGAGACATTAAAGGCAAACTACTCCCTCCTTTGGAGACTCGGCCTAAAGAGATGTCAAAAAACGGGCTGGTGGGCCCCCGGTCCCAGGGCCCTCAAAGATATGGGAACCGCTTTCACAGGGCCACGACCCCGGCAGAGGAGGTCCCCCAAGAGGCGACACAAAATTGGACCTGCATGCCGCCTCAGACTTCTTTCTAATGCCCCAGATGGGCATTCAGCCAATTCCTGCTCAGACTGTGGGGCCTCTACCCCCGGGAACCATAGGCCTTGTCCTTGGGAGAGGATCTCTCGCCCTACAAGGACTGATAGTCCATCCAGGCCTTGTTGAAGCTCAGCGCTCTCTTGATGTTCAGATTCTTTGTTCAAGTCCCGATGGGGTTTTTTCCATAAGTAAAGGAGATAGAATAGCACAGTTATTACTCCTTCCGTGCTCCCAGGCCACGATACAGGATACCAAGGGACCCATGGGGTCCACTGGTCATGATTCGGCATATTTGGTGGTTCACCTTAACAACCGCCCAAAATTGAGCTTAGAAATTAATGGAAAGAAATTCGAAGGCATACTGGATACTGGGGCTGATAAAAGTATAATTTCCTCAAAATGGTGGCCTCAATCATGGCCTACCACAAAATCTTCTCACTCGCTACAAGGATTAGGCTACCAGTCATGCCCTATGATCAGCTCTGCCACTCTAACTTGGACAACTGCCGATGGCCGACAGGGACAATTTATTCCTTATGTACTTCCCCTATCTGTTAATCTTTGGGGGAGGGATGTTATGCAGACCATGGGACTGACCTTATCTAATGAATACCCCACACAAGTGGCCCACATGATGTCAAGGATGGGCTATAAGGAAGGGAAAGGCCTAGGGCGATTAGAACAGGGTCGTCTCATGCCCATTGAACCGATCGCCAACCCCCATAAACAAGGCCTGGGTTTTTCCTAGGCGCCATTGGGGCAGCACGACCCATACCATGGAGGACGGAGGACGCGGTGTGGATTCCCCAATGGCCATTAACCTCTGAGAAATTACAGGCAGCTACAGGACTGGTGGGTGAACAATTAAGATTGGGACATTTGGAGCCCCCCACCTCTCCTTGGAACACCCCAATTTTTGTAATAAGGAAAAAATCAGGAAAATGGCGACTACTCCATGACTTGAGGGCCATTAACGATCAGATGGAATCCCTTGGACCCATTCAGCGGGGCCTTCCTATACTCTCGGCCCTACAAAAAGATTGGAATTTGGTAATAATAGATATCAAGGATTGTTTTTTCTCTATTCTGCTTTACCTCCCTGATAGGCCCAGGTTTGCTTTTACTGTCCCATCAATTAATCATACTGAACCTGATAAAAGATACCAGTGGAAGGTCCTACCTCAGGGCATGGCCAACAGCCCTACGATGTGTCAGTTATATGTTCAGGAAGCCCTCAAACCAGTCAGGGAGACCTATCCAAATTTACTGTTAATCCATTACATGGATGATATATTGATGTGTCATAAACTTAGAATTACTCAAACAAGCCTATTCCTTATTACAAAAAACCCTTAAACAATGGGACTTACATATTGCTACAGAAAAGGTCCAAATTGCTGACACAGGTCATTTTCTAGGATCCATTATTTTCCCTGATAAGATTATACCCCAGAAACTGGAAATCCGTAGAGACCACCTCCAAACTCTTAATGACTTTCAGAAGCTCTTGGGAGATATCAACTGGTTGAGACCATTTTTGAAAATCCCTTCCGCGGAATTAAAACCTTTGTTCGAAATATTGGAAGGAGATGGCCACATCACCTCCCCTCGTGTGCTAACTCCCGTTGCAACCAAGGCCTTACTAAAAGTAGAAGATGCCATAAAACAGGCCCAATTGCAACGCATTGATTGGTCTCTACCTTTTTCACTCTGTGTACTAGATACCAAGGATTTACCCACTGCAGTTTTATGGCAGCAAGGTCCACTGTTATGGATCCATCCACATGCTTCCCCTGTGAAGAGTATTGATTGGTATCCAGCCGCAGCAGCACATCTGGCTATTAAGGGCCTAAAAGCTGCCATCTGTCATTTTGGGACTCCACCCCCATCCTTGATTATCCCATATATACCCTACCAGGTCCAAACTCTAGCCGCTACCTCTGATGATTGGGCAGTGCTGCTCACATCCTTTACAGGAAAGATAGATAATCATTATCCTAAACACCCACTATTGTGTTTTGCAAGATCACAACCTGTTGTTTTCCCTCGCGTCACATCCCACAGACCATTAAAGGAGGGGATAACAGTGTATATGGATGGGTCAAAGACAGGGGTGGGAGGATATGTGGTAAACTCCCAAGTATTCTCACAACAATATTTTGAAACCTCACCCCACGTGGTAGAATGCCTAGTGGTCATGGAGGTCATTGAAAAATTCCAGGTTCCTCTAAATATTGTTTCAGATTCCTACTATGTGGTTAATGCTGTTAGTATTCTTGAAACCGCCGGTATAATTAAAACCACTAGTAAGGTGGCAGATATTTTCCGAAAAATCCAAATTATCCTATTAAATAAAAGATTCCCTGTATACATTACTCATATACGGGCCCATTCTGGACTCCCTGGCCCAATGAGTTCAGAGAATGATTTGGCTGACAAAGCCACAAAAATGATAGCTGTGGCCCTGGCCTCTCCTTTAGAGGCCGCTAAAGCCTTTCATGGCAATTTCCATGTCACCTCAGAAACTTTACGCCGCCACTTCTCTATAACTAGAAAAGAGGCATGTGATATAGTCACCCAATGCCAACAGTGCTGCCAGTTCCTCACATCGGGGTCAACCCGAGAGGAATACAGCCATTGCAAATCTGGCAAATGGATGTTACTCATAATTCTACTTTTGGAAAATTACAGTATGTGCATGTATCTATAGACACATGTTCTGGCATTCTACATGCCACCCCACTTACAGGAGAAAAAACAACACATGTCATTCAGCACTGCCTTGAAGCATGGAGTGCTTGGGGAAAGCCAAAATGTGTAAAAACTGACAATGGCCCCGCCTACACATCTCAAAAATTCCGTCAGTTTTGTGCTCAGATGCAGGTTACCCACCTGACGGGCCTGCCCTACAACCCTCAAGGACAGGGAATCATAGAGCATGCTCATCGGACGCTCAAATCATATTTAATAAAACAAAGAGGGGGAATTATGATAGAACTCCCCCCAACACCCCGAATGGCCACTGCTCTGGCCCTTTTTACCTTAAATTTTTTAAATCTTGATGAAGCTGGACAAACAGCGGCTGAGCGACATTGCTCAGAGCCCAAGAGGACAAAAGAATTAGTCAAATGGAAGGATGTATTGACAAATGAATGGAAAGGCCCGGATCCTGTTTTAATAAGATCCAGGGGAGCTGTCTGTGTTTTTCCACAGGACAATGAAAATCCCATATGGATCCCAGGACGACTTACTCGGAGCATCACAGCAAGTGATCAAGAAGGGACTGGGACTCCTGCACCTCACTCTTCTTCCATGGATGCCAGCAACAGTGCAGGGCGAGCTACGATGGGGAATAATGTCAACCTTTCCACTCCCGATGCCGGTGATGTACCACTAACAGGGATTTAGGGTTGGCCTATTTACCTGAGGATCCACAGGTTGAATTTACCTGAGGATCCACAGGTTGAACGACTAAAAGAAAATAGGACTATTCCCCTTAAGGGCAGCCTTTGTTTTGGCATATTCAACAAAACATCTTTTGATCTCCCTTGCATTATGTTATGTAATCAATCTTCTGCTTGGTTAAGGGAGGCCACATGGGGAACTGGTGAGGAGGACATTGTGGCTAACGCCACAGTTCTCTATGGTGGTGGCCTTACATTGCGTTAATGGTAGCTGCACTGATCTTACGCCCATGGCGATGCTACTTGGAGGAAAGGGCGAAAAGGGACGATTGTCATTTTTTTCCATTTTCCTGGACGGGGAACATCAAACCTGCTGCCTCTGTCTGGACAGCTACTCATATAAAATATCGCAGTAGTTACCTGCATGCCTCGCTTTATCCCCGGGGACCATGACTTTATTTAGAGGAAAAAGAGATTTTGGTATTTCTGCAATTATTGCTGGCATTATTGCTACGACAGCAGTCGCTGCCTCGGTTACTGCCTCGGCATTGGCCTTGTCAAATTCAGTACAGACAACCCAAACTATCAATGATTTATCGGCCACCGTCTCTGTGGCTCGGGACAGACAGGCCTCGGCCAATACTCAGATATAGGGAGGCCTTATGCTTGTCAACCAACGTATAGATCTGGTCCAAGAGCAATTAGACATTCTATGGCAACTGGCCCAGCTTGGCTGTGAGCAAAAACTCCCAGGCCTTTGTGTCACCTCCATATAATATGACAAATTTACCCGAGCTGCTAATCTGTCTAAGAGTCTTTCACAGCATCTGTTACAGAACTGGACCTCGGAGTTTGAACAGACACTTCGGGAGCTGAGAGCAACCATCATTCAAGTAAATTCTACCCGACTAGACCTGTCTTTGACGGAGGAATTGTCGTCCTGGATCACCTCAGCAGTCTCTTATTTCAAGGAATGGGTGGGAGTGGGACTTTTTGGAGTGATCCTCTGCTGTGGATTAGTGTTACTCCTCTGGTTGCTTTGCAAATTGAGATCTCAAACAAGAAAGGACAAAGTAGTGATCACCCAGGCGCTTGTAGCCCTTGAACAAGGAGCGTCAGCCGATATCTGGTTGACCATGCTCAAGCAACAGGTCACCGGCTGGACAGCTCTTGCACTCCTAGAACCTCGGTTCATTGCACAGGATTAGAGTGTCCGGCTTGAGCAGCCCATGAGGGGTGACGAGCTTAGCATCGCACAGGGAAGTTTTACCAAATACGCTCCCTGGAAGGCATGTCATATTGCATGAGGGTTTCTGCCCCAGTTTTCCCTCCCTCGAAAAATGGCAGTTTGATGGGTCGGGAGTGCCGTGGGTCCCAACAACAGCCTAAGGGTATCTCTCTTGTACAGGTTCGCCAACTTTGTACGAGGATATGACCTCTGTCTTCGCCCTCCTATATCTGGGTGTCCTGTTTGCTTAAAAAACAGAAAAGGGGGAGATGTGAGGAGCTGTCCTCACATACTCCATTACAAGATGGCACCTGCATCCGGCAGAACGCACCTAGTAAAAAGGGCAATACGCAGGCGCCTGGTAACTTCCCTACTCAAAGGGACACGTACGCTTTGGTACGTCATCTGGCATAATTGGCAGCGACCAGTCAGAGAGTGACACGTCCTAGGCGAGGATAGTTTCCTATATAAGGGACGGTTATTCCTCACTCGGCGTCTCCGCATTGTAAGCTTATGCTCTCCCTCTCAAGACACATTAAAGCTTTTCTGCAGTAGGATCCTGTGTGTGCCGCGTCGTTCCTGCTGGCGAGACGTAGTGCGGGACAGCCATCAACAATAAGACATGCATAATTCATAAGTTATTTAGTCCATATTCTTTTTATTGGCACCATTTCATCAAAAACACTGTTCGCGGGTTGTTGTAATCAACTTTCCACACAATTTATGTTCAATTGACAGCAATACTAGATCACACAACTTTTCTCAAATCACAGATGTTTTTAGATCTTTGAATGGGAAATTTCAAATTGAAGCACAGACATGCCAGTTAATTCATATAAATATATCGTGTTGTGATTTTCAGCCACAAGTTGCTATAGTGATAAAAATGGTAGTGGCCCCATGCTATGACAGTAGGTAAATCAAGTTTGGCATGACTGTACTGCGCTGTGTCCCCACTTAAAGGCTTAAGCAGGAGCCATGGTAGTTGACACAGAGGGTTTCTCTGAGGTACCCTGCGAGGAGCCTGACCGATACATCTCATTTCTGTAAAATGAGGAAAATAGAGATGAGCACATTCTCGTGTTTCTCCAGGACTTATCTGGTGTGGGGAAAGTGGAAGAAAAAGTGCAGATCGTTAACTTGGGGCTTGAGTGCAAGCAGTAGTCTCTATTTATCTCAACTGTCCAATATACACCATTCTGTAGACCAGCAGAAATAATGAGGGAACTTACTTTCTAGACAGGTTTAACATTGTATAGTTTAAAAAAAAATGGAGGTTTCATTTCTTTGAGAACAAGCGTGTGAACTAGGCAGCCTGTCCCAATGGCTCCCTGAGGCGGGCTGGCTGGCCAGCCTAGCCTCATTGATGGACTTTGGGCCAGGAAAGAGGCTTTGTCTCAAAAAAAATGGAAATTGGGATAGATGTGACTGGAAGAATGACACTAGAGACTAATTTCAGACCTCTATACATGTGTGAATGCACGTGCACACATGCACACGTGCACACACATACACAGAGATTAATCTGTCAGCAGATGTTGGAGGAGGACTGGAGCACAAATGATCTCTTCTGGACAAGATGGACCCCTGCACTCAAGAACTCCCAACAGTTGTGTTTGCCTACCCAAGATCAAGTCAGCCAGCTTTACAGCATGGTTGTAGAGGGGCCCAGGAATCCTACCCATAAAGAGTAGCTACTGATGGGGAATAGCTTTTGGGAGAGCGAGAGTCCATTTTCTTTAGGGTTGTGTCCTCTGACACGTCATCCATGCTCCATGGCTATCACAGCACCCATGCGTCTATGGGCAGCACAAATTGTAGAGGAATTAAAAGAAAAAGGATATGAAGTTGGGAGGAGTGGGGGTGTCTATAATAAAAACACGTTAGCAGAGCAACATGTAAGTCCAAAAACATTCCCACTTCATTATCCACTTATTTGCATTTCTCTTGATTTAAAAGTGACTCACATATGCATTTAATCTTAAAGAGTAAAATGGAAAACTTCATTTTAGATGGGGAAGGGGAAAGTCGGTCTGTGCATAGGCTTTCAGACAGACAGACAAGGGGGAAAACAGGAAGACGCTATGCAGGGCTCCCGACAGTGCTTCTCTCCAGATATTGGTGCAGAGGAGGATGCAGGAGAAGGCAGGTGGTTCCTTCACACACTTGTTTGTTAGAAAGGCATGTAAGGAGCCTTACAGAAACGATGCCTTTGACCACAGGAAGGACTGCACCGAGCCACCAACAGGCGTAGAACTTCAGCATAAAATCTGTGAACCATGTTTGGTGCTGGTGACTATGAATTTGAACATGCCAAATATTTAAATGGTTCATAAATAGTATCGTCAATAAAAATAGCCTTCTCTGCTCACCTTCAGAGGAAGCAGGAGACTCGTGCTGATATATTGAAAACCCATAACATAGGACACATCCCAGCATTGCCTATGTCTCGGGGTGACCGCACTGTGGAATCAGGAGAGCATCTCCTCATGTAAGTATCCCGATATTAAAGGAGGAGTGGCAACTGATGGGCATATACAACCGTTACCAATGGCTCCTAGGCAATGATCATCAATGCTTACATCACAGAGAGGCTAGATGCACATTAATACTGCCCTTGAGAGAAACCTGACTCATAGCAAGCCTTTACATCTACCACTTCAGACCTGTGAGATGGCTTCATTGCTAAGAAAGACCACCTGCCTCTAAGCCTCACAATCTGAGCTCAATATCTCAGACCCACCTGATGGAAGAAACTGACGCTGGTAAGTTGTCCTCTGACCTACACGTTTACTGTCACCCACAAAACATTTAAAAATAATAAATTTACCAATACATAGAAGATAAAGCAAGGGACCAGCTTCAGGAACACCCTGGGGACCAAGCAGAAAAGCAACAATGCAGGAAACGCTACACCAAACAGCATCTACTCCCTCACACGGAATCTACTCCCTCACACGGAATCTACTCCCTCACACGGAATCTACTCCCTCACACGGAATCTACTCCCTCACACGGAATCTACTCCCTCACACGGAATCTACTCCCTCACACGGAATCTACTCCCTCACACGGAATCTACTCCCTCACACGGAATCTACTCTCACACAGCATCTACTCTCACACAGCATTTGCAGGGAGCAAGGAGGGTGAGCTGCAAGTTAAAGAAAAACAACTGCAGAAGACAAACTTGTGCACATCAGTCTAGTGTAAATGAGACTGCATATCTGATTCTTTTTTTAAAGAAAGATTTTATTTTATGCATATGAGTATACTGTAGCTGTCTTCAGACACGAGAAGAGGGCATCGGATCTCATTACAGATGGTTGTGAGCCACCACATGGTTGCTGGGAATTGAACTCAGGACCTTTGGAGGAGCAGTCAGTGCTCTTAACTGCTGAGCCATCTCTCCAGCCCTAATATTACATTATTGGTTGGGTAAAATTATTTAGTGGATTTTTTCTAAAGGAACACTTATCACTTGGAGATATAGAAATATTTTGTGATAAATATTTGTGATGTTAGTATTTGCTTCAAAATAATCAGAGGTGGATAGACTATAGAAAAGAAGTGGATAGACTATAGAAAAAAAGATTGGCCCATGTGTTGATAACTGGTAAGGCTGGTAGATAAGTACGAGAACTATTCCACTACTATACTACATTCTGGCTTACATTTATATATATGTAATAAAACGTGTGTGTGTGTGTGTGTGTGTGTGTGTGTGTGTGTGTGAGTGAGCGTGCACGCATGCATGTACCATGTGTGTGTAGTCAGTATCTTTCCAGACCTCAAACCGGAAGCAACCCATAGTTAATACTTTTCAACAGCTTCACGTAATAAGATCCTATACAGCAACTATATAGTTAAACGACACCACATTCATGAATCTCAAACACAATTGGGAATTATCCTACCCAAGAATATATACCATGTCCACAGAGGCTGAATAATCTTACATTCCCACGGCAGGGCACACAGGTTCCAGCTTCTCCACTCGATGTTATTTACTTTTGTTTTTTAACAGGCTTCCTAATGGCTGAGATGTGGCATCTCCTCGAGTTTTGCTCTGCATCTCTTTAAGGATCAGGAATGTTGAACGTCTTTGCCTGTGTTGCTCATCTGCCTTCTTTGGAGAGCCAGCCTTTTATGCCCTTGGTCCATTTTTCAACTGGGCTATTTTACCTGCTTTCAAACCTCCTCTCTATTCCAATGTCAAATATGTGATCTATCAGTGTGTTCTCATGTTCTGTGCATTGTCTCTGCTGACAGCATCTTTGATGCACAGGGCTTTTTAATTTTCACGAAGCCCCCTTTGTCTTTCTCTAGTTGCTTATGTTTTTGTCCCTGTCAAATTCAACAGCATGAACGTTTGTTCCATATTTCCTGGCTGCTTTCAGGTCTCACAGTATCAAGTCTTTGGTTCTCGAGTCAATATGTTTTTGGTTAGATGAGGGTTCTACTCCCCTGTTTGTGTGTAGAAACCTTATTTCCCATCACCATCAGTTCAAAAGACAACTCCTCTCCCTGCTGACGAGTCTTGGTACCATAATTCAAAATCACTTGACTATATGTAAGGGTTTGGGTTTTTTTTTTAAATCTTCAAACAGAATTGCTATATGATATAGCAATTCTATTTAGAGATGTTTAGCCAAAGAAGGTGAAAGCAGAGCCTTGGGATATTTGCACGTTTGCACTGTAGTCACAACAGTTAAAGCATGGCATTGCCCCAAGCGTACACTGACGGAGCGGTGAAATGCAGGTGATGCACAAAAAGGAGTATTAGTTGGCCTTGAAAATGCTTACATATACTACAGCCTTGAGGCTTTGCACTAAGTGAAATAATCAGTCACCAAATGATAAAAATGAAAAAAAAACCAAATGATGTTTTTTCTTATACAAGGTAGTTAAAAGGACCCAAAGTCATAGAAGTAAAATGGGAGTCATCAGAGGCCAAAAGGGGAGAGACTGGAAAGGTGCTGCTTGACAGGTCCACAGTTTCACTTTCCTTGTGAGTACACTAATGCCATCCCATCATGTGCTCAAAATGGAGAAATGGCAAATTTTGCATTAAATATATTTGTCACAATAATAATTTAAAAAATTTAAAAGTCATATATCTATATCTATTGCTTACATTTGTATTTAAGGTGAAAACTAACTGTGCTAGTAAAAAGGATCGTAGTTCCCTCTGGGGAGAACTGTGAGCAAACTTATAAGAATCGCTGGTTGGATGTGTGGTCAGAAATCTATGCCCCTGTGGTGGCTAATGACTGCTGAATAATTATGATTTTTATACTTTCTGTGAGGCTATTATGCTTAAGTGAAATAATGGCATTTTGGTTTTACTTTTTGAGACAGGACCTTGTTATATCGCTGAAGCTGGACTTGAAGTCACAGTCCCCTTTCCTCCCAGCCTTCCGAGTGCGGAGATTGACAAGCCAACAACATGGCAGGCATGTCAAAATTAAACATTGAGAAAAATATTCAAAAGGAAGCTTGCGAGCTTTTCCTTTGCAATGCCTCATGTCACCTTTAAGAGCCAGGATGAGTTGGCTCTCTGCAGAGACACTGTGGGAGCCCAGCTGGCTTCCTGTGTCTCAGGGCTGGGAGTGGGCTAACTGCGGGGATCTTGTCAACAGCAGGAAATGCCTTTGCAAGCAGGAGTTGAAGGGACATCCAAGGTCAGAGCTTGGCAGGCAAGGGCCAGACCGCCAAGACTGTGTAACACACACTGGATTAGGAAGGCTCAGGCAGAAGAGGGTCCCAGGCAAAGAGCCTCAAGGACCAGAGCTGAACCTAAAGCAGCCATGGTGTGTGTTCAAACCCAAGTTGGTGTTTCTCTGTGGGTGAGTAAACGGTAGTAAGAACTGGGCCCATTTCACAAGACTGGGGGAAGAGATGAACTGGTACAAGGACCAAAGAACCTGCACCAAGACAAGGGGATGATGGGTATAAAAACCAAAGATATGGGAGAATTTGACTAGCACTGGCAAAACTTACAGTTCGTGCAGGTCAGTCACTGAACAATGGGAGTCAGAGAACTGGACAATAGTATCCACCATTCCTAAGTTGTAGGGCCAGCTTGGCAACCTGGGTCAGATTGACTGTAGTACTTGTAGGCTGTTCACTGGTGAAGTCTAAAATGCACAGACTTCTAAACCCAATTACCAATACATTAAGGAGGCTCAGGTTTGGAGTCACAAGGACCCTGGTTCGAGTCCCCGACCTGTGATTTAATAGTGGGGTGAGTTTGGCCAAGATGTTCCCGGGGCTTGGTTTTCTCACCTGTAAAATGAGCACAATAATGCTTGGCAGGGTGTCCGTGAGTCAGTGTAGCAGGGACAAATCTGGATGACTTTGCCCATAACTTTGCACCAATGATATTTCGTGCCAGGATGTTCATCTCCCTCAGAGCTCAACGCTGTCGCTTCTCAGTCTTGAGGTTAAGATCCAGCGTAGACCTGACGTGCACAGTGACTATAATACACATGATAAAAGTACCACCAACCAAGAGCCATCTAGAGTGTCTCAGATGCACAGTCAGAAACAGACACCCAGAATCTGAGTGCACACTCTTTTGGGTTGTAACTGAGAGTAAGCCATCATCCTCACACCTCCCCCTTTTCAACTCTTTAATGAGAGAGTGGCCGGGAGGACCACACAATCACACTTGAAAGGACTTGTAAAAATGCTTAGTCCTAGTTCTTCAATGCCAAGAAAATATTTTTGTTGAACTTTAAAAAAAAAAAATCAAACTGCCTCATGGTGTAGCATGTAGTCCGACACTACTACCCAACTTTAAGCTCCAAGTGGACCACACTACCAGCCCCGCCTAGGTTATCATATCCACAGATAAAAGAGACACACATTAACATTAGCTTATTTTTGATATGCTTTAGTTCAATGGCCAGGCTCTTCTAAGCCTTCCTTGGCTATTATGCTCTTTTAATTCCCAGCTCAACACCCCTAAATCTGCCCTCACCTTAGCTGTGTTTCTAATCTCCCACCTGCGACCCCAGGCCCAGTCGGGTTAACAGCCAATGGCCACTTCACCCTACATCTTACTTGGCTGGTGGCGCTCCCTCTCCAAAGCATGGCAATTCAGTTCCTCTCTCCTGCATGGACTTGGATGTTCCACCTATTCTGCCCAGCCATTGGCCACTAGCATCTTTATTGATCAATCAAGAACCAATTGAGGGACAGGACCTTCTGTGTTCGCATGCAGATTCCCGATCAAACATCAGAACTACTCCCTACATATTGGAAGCAAATATTTCCTGTTCTGTCTTCATATAGTTTATCTAAACATTATTAAGTTGGTATAGCCTGCACTATGATCAGTGCCACATTTGGTAATAGATACATCCAGTTTTTTTTTTTTCTTTCTCAGGCTACAGACTGCAACAAACCAGCCAAAATACCAGCATCCTAAGGTACTTGCAGCTCATCAACTCAAGACATGTGTGCCTGAAGTTGGCCTGACTGTCTTGGCCCAGAGACTTAGAAACTTGAAACCATGATGTCAAACCAGGACGGCTTGCACCTGAGGGCTACTGGCCTCTTTCAAGTTGTTTAGCAGAATTCAGTTGCTAGCAGTCACAGAACTGAGGGCCTCAGCACCCAGAGGTCACCTGTTCCCCAACATGGGGCCTTCTACACTGCAGGACAGTTGATTTCCTCAAGGTCAACAGCAGGGTGTCGCCTGCTCTAAACCTCTCCTGTCTCACCTTTGATTGGCTCCCAGGATAATCCCCCTTTTGCATGATCTCACAGTCTTCTTGTTTGGGGAGATCATTTTAGAATTCTGAGTTTATGGTGGTGTCTAGTTTCCCTCCATGGCCTCCTACTCCATCTGGGGGCTGCATCTAGATGGCCTGAGTGGAAAAACGTATCATTCCTTTTGTAGCCCTGCCTCCATATCTCTGGAGGTTCCACCTGCCCCCACCCCCTTGGCTTGGCAAATTTGTTATGGCAGATAGCTACTGCCTAGAGGGTTATTCACTGGGGTGGATTGGGGAACCCTTGGAGAAGCCAGCTCTAATATCCCAAGCTGTTGGACACAGCAGGTGGCTTTATCTCAGTATCCAGAGTGAGACTCACGGTGTCAAACATTAAGTGAATTGAGAAAAGTCTCCTCGTGGTCTTTGATTCAGCATGTGCAGATCAGGCAGTCTGATTGGTTACTGGTGTCGGCCAGCTTGGCTGTCACCAACTCATTATTCCTGGTCCCCAACCTTCAGGTTCTGGAACATCACCACCAAAGACCAACCCACTTTTTGAACAATATGCATCAAGTCCTTTCTTTGGAGTGTATACGGGACACATCACAGTGGGATCTCTCTTGGATCCTATGAACCAAGATGTTCTTCCAACTTTTCTGGGCCCTTTACCACCCTGCCCCATCCTCCAGTGTCAGTAGAAGGATCAAGCAACAGCAAAACCCTCCCTAGGACTTGAGCTGGATGCATCCTGGTGACCTGTGACTAAAACAAATGTCATGGTCCCATGAAAACCATATTGTATCTTTAGTGGGCCTTTAAATTAGAACCCCATGGCAGGCTTGATCAAGTCAATAGCAATATCACCTTTGTAGACCTGTGACACTGTTCACCGGGAGAAGTAAAACTTGATGATGCCAACTTCTGTAAATTCCTGACTGATGGGTGTGTCTGTGTGTGTGTGTCTGTGTGTGTGTACAAGTGCTTACACACACACAGGCACATGCACACATGCATGGCCTATTCGACTGTGAGTTCCTCAAGGGTTCCTCAAGGGAAAGATCAGTAGTTTGTTCTCAGTTTGATTCTTATTGCCTCTCATACAACTCTATTTATAGCAGTCTCTCAACAAAATGGGGAAATGGAAAAATGAAAAGGCATTCACTCAACTTTACTTAACTTCTCCCATGTACTCAGAATTAAACGGCTTTTCTCTATTTAGCAAAAAATGTTTGACCAGTCAGCTGGTTTGTCAATTCATTGATTTGTTAAAGTCCAAAGCTGCCACTTCTCTCCCCACTACCCCCCTTCACCTTTGTAAGTCCATCTGGTTTAATGGAAAGGAAAGGGAAACTTGAGGAAATTAAGTAAATGACGTCAGGGCCTGAGCGGAAGCAGATATGCTAGGGGCTGTTCTTGTCAGCTTGTAACTGGAGAGACATAAATATACATTAGGGAAGAGGAAATTCAAAACAGACCAGGGAAAGAAATCATGTATGAGGCATTAAAAACCAGTAAAATTAGAACTTGCCACTCGGAGGCCATCAGGCTGTGACCCTGATGAATCACGTTTCCTTAGTTGTAATTGTTTGAATGACGTGAGCTGTCATAAGCCCACAGACCCCACCCATTCTTAGCAGCACAATTTACACAATTTTTGAGGGGTGAGGTTTAGGGTTGGGGTGCTTTCTTTCCCTATTTGTCATCTAAGCTTTGGAGGGCCAGGGGGGCGCCTTTCTTCTAAGTGAGCCCGTCTGACTCCACTCCAATGTCACATTTTTCTGCTTAAAAAAAAAAAAAAATCAAGACATTTAAGAAACTAAATATCTGATTCTCGCTTTTTCTCTCGGACTGCCACAGGCCACTTACATTGACCAAAAAGGTATGGCTTTCATCTTAAAGACAGAGTTAGCCCACAGATGGTTATTTTGAGTTCAGGAAAGTGACTTCCTTTGCCCGTGGCAACTTGTAGTCATACACCTCAAAGTCCCTTTAACTAATCTGGAAGGCAAGGCGCGTCTGCAAGCTATGCTTCAAGAAACTCCAAGGATTCGGAGACTAGCTAGTCTTTTATAAGGGGAAATGTACAAAATCCTCCTGGGATTCCCAGCACTGGCTACTTAACTCTAGACCACAGAGACAGGATATATGACTGAAGGGCAAAAGCCTAGAGCTTGGCTGTCACACCGCTCCCAAGAAGATAAAACACAGGAAGAAGAGATTGAAAGGGATTCTCCAACATCAGAATCAATGTTCATACTGTTCTTTCTTTCTTTCTATCTATGTTTTGAACATAGGGTCTCACTTAGCTCAGTCTGGCCTCGAACTCCTAATCCTCCTGTTTCCACCTTCCAAGTGCTGGGATTGCAAGCACGCACCGCTGCACCCTCATCCCGTACAGACCCCCCAACTTTGGGCAGCCATCAGGTGCCTCAATGTGTTCCAACTGCTTTGTCCTCTGTTCCCAGCTGGAAAACACCAACTGCTTCTTGCTCTTAATGAACTCGCAGGCAGAGAGAGAGAGCCAGTTAAATTTATCTTGCTGAGCTCAGGCTGGGCACGCAGTCCCTGCTTCCTGAGCAAGGCCGTTGCCTCCGTGTGCTATGCCCTTACACAGGAGAAAGGTTGCGTATTTTAGACTTCTTAGAAGTCTACTACACCACAAAGTACCTGGGCTCCATTTCCCTGAATTATTGGGCCTTCTTGTCACAGTACGGGGGACCAGTGACAAAGTGGGCAGTGGGGCTGGGAAAGTGTCCTCAGCTAGTTTCTGGTGCTAAAGAAAGGTTTTTCTAGGATGAGGTCACAGTGATACTCCAATACTCGTACTGTGCAGGACATAATTGAAAGAATAAGCAGGGGCCTCATGATAAACGGTATAAAGTGTGGTCTCTGCCTGAAGGCAGAACCATCTCCTATTGTCAGGTAGCCAAACCCAGACCCACGCTGTCCTTGGCTGCTAGGCCAAAGGTTTGCAATACCCTGTCTAAGTGGCTCTCTGAACAGACCCGCTGTGCCCTCTTTCCTCCGTGTGAATTTAGATGGTGCTTGGATCTATCCCCCAAGGCCAGCTCTCCCTCTCTGCGCCTCAGAAGCCTTCATTTGTAAAATGGAGATAATGCCCACACAAGGAACTCGGTATTTGAGGCTTAGGTTCTGTATCGTGGGCATTTGCTTCTCTCTCTGGCACACATGAAGAAGCGGGGGTGGGAGGGCCCCTAAGCCACCTGTGTGATCAAAGCCAGTCAGTGTAGCCTGGGCACCTAACCAAGTTGTGTCAGAAAGCTCTGGGCATCAGTTTGCACATGCATGTTTCCCTCTCCTAGCCCACTGCTAGGTTTCTCTCATCTCAAAGCCCAGCAGCTTCTTCTGTTCTGAATCCCCTATTTCCTGGGGGGACTTACAGATCCAGCTCCTCAGGCCTAGACAAGATTCTTGGCTGTCCTGCAACCTCTTTAGAGCACTTGGCCCGCCTAGTCTAGACTTCACTTACTACCCCATACCTGGGTTCCCGGTGGGCTTAGGGTACTGCACCCTTCAGTGGAGAAGAGGATTGTCAACATAAAAAGCCCACTAAAATCTTGGGGGAGGTGAGGACTGAGCGCACAAGGACCTTGATAAAGTCTAATCAGAGACCAAAGATTCTTAGATGCTCTTTTTTAAAAAAACTATAATTTCCCCCTAAGTCCCAGCTGACCAGGCTCAGCACATACGTATTGTATTCTCTTCTCAAAGAAGCCGTATAGATTTAGAGTAAGTTAAGGCACCCCTCCCCCATTGTCTCAGGACATATTCCATTTATTATCAATTTCACTCGTGTGCTTAATGGTTTGTTCACTGATTTTCTTCCCTTATTTTTATTAGGCTGTGTATAAGAGAAGTTCCAAAAGAAGTGATGAGGTAGGGGGTGGGTTTTGCATCCCTTTCACTTTAGGGCTGGTTCAAAAGCTGCTCATGTAAGGAGAGACATTTTCTTCAGTGGTGTAGCCATTAGTAAGTTGCCAATGTTTCTGTAAACAACCAATCATCAACATTCCTGTACGTAACCATAGTTAAACACATTGTTTCACCAAAGAAAAAAGCCCATCCTATCCCTGATCTTCTCAGTCACATGACCAAATGCAACTAGCTATATGGTACTCAGGGAAATGTGCTCTTTTCTTCTGGGCATTTATGCAGCCAAGTAGATATTAGAGCTTTCACCTTGATGGGTCATTGTGGAGTTTGAGGAACTACTAATGGACTCCCTTTGCTTGTAAGTAACATCGTTGAGCCTTCAAGCATCCAAGCATTAGCATGAGTGTTTGGTCTGTGGAGATACGGTGGTGGCTGAGGTTAGATGGTTGGGTAAAGCTATAGAGAAGTGGACGGGTGTAAGGTGTGAGTTGGAGGTAGATCAACAGGACCTATCAACAGATAACCACACAGGCACCTGGGATGGAGCAGAGAAGCCCGCCCCAGCCCCACCTCCCACCAGCGGGAGCTTTCTTCCTATCTTATTTCTTAACTACCCAGTTAAGTCTTAAACCACTCAGGTTGGAAATCAATGTAGGCAAATCCGATTCACATTTTTTTTTTTTGGTACCATTCAAGCAGCTGGAGAAACCTGAGTGGCAGTCTTCTCTGTAAACTGGGGGCAGGCTGAGAACGCAAGTGCTGGGCACAGTTCCTGAGACATCTCAAGGAGTCATAAACTGTAGCTCGTCCCCTGCTGGTTTCTTTCCTTTGCCAGACACTCCGACCTGTTATCCATCACTGTTTGGTAGAAGAATATGCGAATCAGGTTATCTGGAAAAGAATCATGGTTTCTAAGAGACAGACAGCTGGCACCTGCCGACATCTACCCATTGATTCCACTGTTCTTGGTGGTACCCTCCCTATGCTACCTTTCCCGCAGGAAATACGCTTCTTCTTGGATTAGACAGGCTACATGGTCATGGCTTATCTTCAGAAGCCAGGGCAAATGCTATCTCAGAGACATTTCTGAGTCTCCACCCTAGAAGGCTAGAAGAAAGAGCCTCTTCCTCTTCGATCCCTGCGCTTCCTGCTCCTGCTTGTGCTGCAGCTCGTCAGACAGCAAGAGGGAGGTTGCCGTGCCCTGCCCTGCCCTGCCCTGCCCTGCCCAGTCCCAGTCCCTGGAAGTGCTATGCAGGTTTTCCAAAAAAGAAAACTCCATGAGGAGTTAGGGTGACACTGAGGCCAGCTAGGTCCTTGGATGCTTCTTCTCTACATTTTATATAAGTTAGGAACCCCATGTTGGGTCTCACATATCCTATTGGCATTTCCCTTCAGGGTGTCGTATCCCTAAAGGATCTTTTCTGTTTTCAGAAGAGGAGAGTGAAGGTTTACCATATCTTGTGATTTCTAAAGCCCACACCTCTTCAAGGAGAGTATTTTGACAAGATGCTCAAAACCTTTTCCTCCAATTCAACTGCTTCATTGTCCTTTCACTAAGGCCCAGAGGCAACAAGGCCCAGTTCTGGAGGAAGAAGGGGCCAAAAGGCAGCAAGAGGGCTGTGTGGATGCTTACGGTGAACGGATCACATCCCATTATCCTGTAGTCCCTTCTCCATGCTTGCCTTTCTCCTTAGTCTGAGGGTTTCTACATAGGCCCAGACCGCATAACCACCTTCACTTTCAATGCCACAGTTTGGGGAGATGCTTATTCAGTGAGTGGACCTAAATATAGACGCTTAGCTACATGTATAAGAACCTCACAGAATAATCTCCATGAATACTTTTTTTTAAATGCAAAGACATTTAAAACTTCAATGAACAAGTGTTTGTGGCTCTTTACTTTTTTTGAAATAAAGTTCTTTAAAGATCTCAATTTGACCACATGTAAAAATAATGTAAAAAAAAAAAAACCTTTAAAAAGTGTCTGGAGAAAATCAGGCATTAAATACACAAATATGTTTGTTGTATCAGAAAGAGATGTGTCTAGGCAAAAACAATGAAAACCCTGTGCTGTCCAAACTGCAGACGTGACTCTAGCTTAGGGCGATTTTCAAGTTCGAAGTTGGTGGGTCAGCTGCTTGTGCCTCTTGGGCGTCTTTTGGGTTGGTAATTTAAGTGAGGCTGGCCTTGAGTCTTCTTTTGATTTCATTATCCTCTCAGCTGGCCTCCTCTCTAAACAGGGGACCTTCATCTATATTCTGTCCCATCGTGCCTATAATCCCTTGCCGTTAGTCCCTCCCTCCCTTCTGTCTAGCCCAGGAGAGCTGAAACGCTATAGTCAACACCCAGACAGTCTCCAAGGGGGAGATGTTTGCCTGCAGTCAATTATTTTGGAGCCAGACCTTGGGTGTATTCTTGAGTCCCTCATTTTTTTCCCCTACCTCCACTGTTGTGATAAATGTGCTAGTAATTGCATGGTGGACTCAAATGATGCAGATGCCTTACTTAAGCAATGGTTATGGTGGGTCCACAGAATACTTAGTGCTTGACTGTGAACTCTACCAGCACCTGTCCCATCTCTGCCCAACACCAAAAACTATCAAAAACTCCACTGTGTCTCCCACATTGTGCAATCAAGTGCCCTGAGTCATTCTTCTTCATGGTAGTCTGGTGTACAAACACCGTCGTTGAGGTCATTCCTGTTAGGGAAATCACTTCTTCATCTAATTGCTTCTCTGCTTCGTGGGTCTCCATCTGGCTGCTCACAGCTGCCCTGCCTCTGAAGGCTGATGTGGCGCTGCAGTCCCTCCTGGGGTCCGATGTAGACCTGGTCTCCAGTCAAAGGACAAGCTCTCTCATTTTGTACTTCATGAAGTCCAGAGAATTAAACTTACTGATAGGGCCTTCTATCAAAAAGTATAGCTGATACTTAATCCAAGTCTTGCATGCTTTAAGACCCACACTACCTCCACTGGTTCAAAAAACAGGGGAAAAAAGAATTTATAAGGGTTGGTGCTGTTATCAGAACCTTGGCCCCATTGGCTTGCGCAGCCATTGTACTAAATAAATCCCTTTCTCAGAGACATCTGGAAGGCTCAGGAGGGAGAATAATCAAGAAAGGGATTTAATGCCACACGCTGCTGCTTCTGGGTCACAGTGACTGAGAGGAGACTTTGTCACTTTGCAAAATCTTCCCCAGAGTTTTAGTCTCTTGACATTATTGTGGACCTAAAAGAGCTTTTGTTTAAATGGGTCTGCCTTATCCATTATTGCAATAGAAATTTTAAAGAAATTTAAAAATAAAAATTGGGGTCAGGCGTCTGGAGAAATGGCTTAGAGGCTAGTGGTGTTTTCTGCTCTGACAAAGGGCCCAAATTTGTTTCCCAGCACTCATGTCAGTCAGCTCACAACTGCCTGTGACTCCGGTTTCAGATCTGACAACCTACTTTGGCTTCCAGGCACCTGTATGCACATCAACATAAGCACACACATACTTTAAAAATGAAGATGTGGAGACAAGCTTTTTTTTTCTTCTTGATTTTTTAAACACAGAAGACAGAGTCTTCAGTCTGCCTCTGTATTTCTTTTACACAAAGAGAGGCCCTGACCTGAAATATAGGCAGATTGGCTATCTTCACACAGTCATGTAGCTGCAAGGGATCCAAACAGGTACTTTAATAAATAGCCTTTTCAAGAAACCTAAGAAGTCCTATGATATTTAGAAAAAAAAGTCAGTGGAATTTACCTAAAGATTAATTTCAAAAATAATTACAATGTGAAATTAGAAACCATTCTTCTGTAATGTTCATGTTCATTCATACGTTGTACCATAGTATACCTCAGTTTATGCTGAATGAACTACCAGGGAGGGTTCTGGGAACTAAGTTTACTAAGCTTTACTAAAACATAATTCCATAGCTTCATGCAGCAGTAGTTTCTTTAAAAACCACATTTATAATACCACGGATAAGAGGCAGAAACATCTTTAAGCACCGGAAACCTGCCACGTACATAGTAGCAAATGAAATTTGTTTTCTCAAAATTCTAATTTTTGGTTGACAGTTCAGATGTTGTCATTGGCAACAAACTATCTCATTTGCTGTCCTGGATATAATAGGCACACTTTGTTCATTTCTTAAGGAAGTGTCTTCCAAGTCCCTATGTGAATAACTATAATTTGTTAGCTACAGAGTTCTCAGAGAAACTCATATTACACAGGAAAGGATAGTTCAGCTTGTAACTCAAATGTCCCAGAAGCCTTTTCTTTCTTCAATACAACCAGCTTGTTTCCAGAGGCCATAGACATGGCTTTTGGTGTACTTTTCACTTAGTCGCACACTAGTGTGACTATTTTCCCCGTGGGCATGTTGGAAGTGTGACCAAGCAGTGAAACTAGCACAGCTTAGCACTGCCACCTTGAGCCTTGCTAAAGCAGTCTTACTCATCTAAACTTTTGGGCTATGAGTTAAAATTTCAGTACAACCAGAAGGTTAAGAAGGTTTGAACATCAGAGAAAGAATGTAGTCCTTGGCTGTCCCCTGAGATGGTCTCAAAACCACTAACCACAGTTGTCATCGGTGATGGGAATTCTGGGTGAACTAACAGAAAAGACTAATTAAGGTCAACAGGAGAGATTTGTTTTTTACCTAGCCTTTCTCTAGGCCTTGGTTGTTAAAAAGAAATAACGTCTTCCATACAGAACTATTGGAGACAAAACGATTGTGCTTTTGTGTATAAATCTCAGGGTAAATTAAAGGACCTTGACAATTCTTTTTAAGTTTGAGGATATCCCTGGGAGAAGACAAAAGCTTAAATGTCCAGTTATATTGCCCAGATGGCCAACTAGTCTTGCACACAAAACTCTATCTGGAAGGAATTTTACCCCACAGTGGCCGCACCCCACCCACACCCCACACACTTTTCGTTGTTACCTCACAGAGCTCCAGAGAGCCTCTCTTCTGCCTGGCTGCCCTGTTTTAGCTTTGCCATGTGCAATCAATCCTCCCCCACTTTCCAACACAGCCCCAGAACAGACACCATTCCATGGCTAGGTGAAGGGCATCTGACATAGAAGCCTTACTTTACAAAAAGGAAATGTGATGAATTGGACCTCAGCAAATTGAAGCTTTTGCTCAATGAAAAGGGTCCTGTGTGGATCCTGTGAACCAGGAGAAAATAGATCTGAAGGTCACATACTTGCCTGACGCTTCTCATCCAGAAACTGTGAAGAATCCTTACAAGTGATGTATGAAAAGCATAGGAAATACAAAACAGAAAACTAGCAAAGGCATGCGGGACATAGGGTGCATCTGTATTGTTCCTTATATTACGTGTGATTCCACATCTGGAAATTAAGTGTCAACATCATGACCCTGGGTCTAACTTCTAAAACATTTCCTTTACTCCAAGAATAAATCCAGACTACTGCTGGTATCCTCTCAATCCCACATTAGACTCCTGGTTTGAATGTTCTGTTTTACCACTTTCTTTTCTACTTCTTTCTTGGAACTTTCTTTGGTATTCTTTGAATATCCTAGGCTTTTCCTACCACATGGGCTTGTGGATTTGAACTCTCCCTGGTGTGACCTTTCCCAATCCCTTTACAGCATCACCCTTGTCCTCTCTAGTCTCCCTGTGTTCCTCACAGAGCAAATCTGCATAAGAAGGAAAGGTCTGGGCTTCACTTCTCTTCCTCACATCATTCTGGCTCTATAATTTGAGTAAGCCATGTGCCCTCGTTAAGTCTTCAGTTACTTATCCAAAATAATCATTGCCTTAAGGATCCTGGGCAGCTTAAGATATATCAATATCGTTGTTAAATCTAACTCTTATCTCAGTACATGTTACCACCATCCAGCCCCCACCTTCAAGTCAGGAACCTGGGTGAATTGGCCCCAACACCTTTCATTTTTAGTTCTCCCCACACCCAAGTGGTTGCCAAGTCTTGACCAATCAACTAATAAGTTCCCCCACAGATCTTAAATGCTAGTCCTCTTCCCCACCTGTTGTATTCTGTCCAACTATCAAAATTCCCTCTTTAATTGGCTTTTGCCACGCATCATCCACATGCCTGCTGTAGTATTTCTACCACACAAATCTGATTCTACCAGTCACTTTCTTTCCTGAAATCTTTAAATGATCCCACCATGTTTTCCAGCTGGAGACCAAATTCCTCCACCTGGCCCTTGCGCATCTCTTAACCCATTGCTTGCCCATCTCTACTACATGTAGAAGCTTCAACCATATGCTACAGCAAACCATTCTCAGTCACACCCCGTGGCTTTGTGCATGCTGTCCCATCTGCCTGGATGTCCTTCTCTGCTGCCTGGCATCTTTCAGGGTTCAGCTTAGCATCATTATATTACCAGGAGGACATCCCTGACTTCCAATCTGTTTGGTGCCTCCTCTCTGGGCTTCCACAATCATTCATGTCAAGTTATAAATGCTCAGGAAGTAGCACATAGTAGGCACCTCTCTGTTTAGTGAGTGAGTGACTTGGGTTGGACATTAATAAGCATGCAAGCAAATCCCTTGGTAAACTGTGATGGGTTTTGAATTGATAGTGGTATTTGTCTTCTCTCTAGCGCTAACTTAAGATGTTTTATTATCTTCTAGAAATAGTCTGGTGTCAGTCCTTCCAAGGGTTTAGAACTCACCCATCTGCAAAGTTCTTCCAGCTCATTGTGTGATCTTGGATGATGAATGAAGTCTAAATTCAGAGATGTGTTTAAATCCCAGATCTGCTAGACACCTAGTTGTTCAATGGCCTTTAGGTTTGATTTTAATGGGGGAGTAATGGGACCTCCACAAAGGGTTGTTGTGAGGATTCCATAAATTTATGCAGATAAAAACCCTTAGAATGGGGCCTGGCATGTGGGAAGCCCCCACTAAGTACTGGTTGATCTCCATCTGATGATTTGAGAACCAGGCAAGAAGAGAACTAGGAAAGAAATGAAAAGGATGGGGTAAGAGGCCCCGGCAAGTCAGGATGGATGGGGAGGGGCTGAGAGAGAGGTTTGATTAAAAACCCAGTCACTCCTCTTATACAGAGCACGGAGTGGGCACAGAGTTAGGGAGAGAAGCGAGCAGCAGTGAGATGGTAGCCTGGAGTTTGCTGCTTTGACCAAGCAGCACAGATAAGGCATCTGGGTCCTGATAGATAAATCCATCCCACAAATGGGTATGGATACCAGGCTTAAGTGAGGAGCTAGGCCATCCTGTTTGAAGGTCTTTTTTGTCGTTTCTTATAGCATTGCATTATAAGCACTCAGCCAATGCTAAGTGCAGGCTGTGATGAAGGATGAGCCCCATGGGAGATGACTGAATTGAAACCTAGACAGGTTGATCTGTGTATTGCAAAGGGCTGTGGCTTTGGACTCCAAGTGGCCTGGTTGGACTAATTGGATGGTGCTGCTGCTTCACTGAATGTTTCTGGCCTTCAATTTTCTCATCTGTAAAATGGAGATAAACTACCAACTTCAAAGAAACTTCAGTGCAATAATAAAATAAAAATAAGTATAACATGTATAAATAAACCATCTGAGCCCCAGTTTCTCTTTTATCCAACATGCTTAATTTTCTTCTATCATTAGTACTTATGGTCTAATAATGAATCTCACAAAAGCAGGGACTTTGTTCAGCATCCTGGTAGGCTCTATAAGCTGAGCATATAGTACCTACTGGTACTAGAATATAAAATAATTCATATTCTTTTGTAAATTATAAAAGAATACATTCCATTCATTTATTTCTTCATTACAATATAGAAAATGTTGACCACTGGATTGTATCAGTTATCTCTTGCTGCGTAACAAATTAACCCAACACTTAGTGCTTTGCAGCAGCAACTTCCAAGGCTACTATACTAGGAGTTTAGTGGGTGGTTCTATCTAGGGCTCTCATGGGTTTGTACTTCTGATTCTAGTTTGTCAGGATTTGGCTGATCCTATAGGATCTGTTTTCAAGGTGATTCACTCACAAGACTGCATTGCTGCCAAGGTAGGTTTTTGCTATGTAGACCATTCATGAGACTGCCTTGACTCTTTCTGATATGGCATTTGGCTTCCCTTGGAATAGGTAAGTTGTAAGGTCATGAACAAATTTCACAATGCCTTTATGATCCAGTCTTTTGCCACATAACATTTTCCTGGCATCACATCTGTATTCTATTGGTCTCAAAGACCAATTTCAACTCAGAAAGAAATAAACTGTATAAAGGCATGAATTGAGGTAAGGGATGATCACTGGGAGTCATGTCATAGAGACCAAGGGAATCGTTTGTCTACCTGTGTGACAACAGGCATGTGGTCAGCCTGCAAACACCAGGCATGCGTTCAATCATGAATATGTGTATTGGGCTCTGCTTTCCAGAAGGTGGCATCCCCTGGAAAACATAAGCCACACAAAGGCATTGAGTGTGTCCTATAAAAGCTGGTAAAAAAAAAATAAAACAAACCAAAATCAAAACAAAGAGTCTTAAGAGTTCCTGAAGTGGGTGATTTGGGAGATTAGTTTCAAAGGATGACTTGACAGAAGTCCATATGAGATGCGGGAAAGGAGTTCCAGGAAAAAAATGAGTGTAAGACAAGGATATGTGAGCCAGGGCAGGATGCAAAGTGGGGAGTGGTCACGAGTAGGGTGTCCACTTCCATTCTATGTATGTCAGTCCTGCATGAGTGTCTGCACCATTGGAACAATAACTGATATTAAAGGGTGAAAGCATGCAACATGTGGCTGAGTTTTGTCATCTTCCCGTTAGTTCCAGTCAACGTGTTCAGAGCCCCTATGTTGGGGACAAAAGCAACTTCTTGCTTGGTGCCAAGAACAGGGGACTGGCACCTAAGCTGCAATGGGTACCAGGGGGGCATGACTTGGGCATGCACCAAACTACCGAGAGGCAAACAAGAGTGAAGTAGGAACATTGAACAGGTCACAGAGCAAGGGCTCTGGAGGCTGATGGAGGACCCTGTCACTGCTGTTTAGTCTCAGCGCATCCACACACAGTTAAGTTTAACAAAAGAGGATGGTGTGATCCATTGTTGACAAAGAAACAAATCTTTGTAAAGATCAACTTGGGGTCTCTTTTTAGCTCACTTTCTGCATCTCTTACAGAACTCAGAGAGGCCAATGCTACTCTGTCCAGCTGGAATGAGGTGACCCACATCTGGGTGGATGGAAACTGTAGTAGGAGTCCCTGCTTGGGACCTAGAGGCCCTTCCAGCTCACCCCCTGAAGCAATGTCAGGCCTTAGGACGTTCTGAGCCACAGGCTAACCATCTGGAAGAAGGAAAATACAGGTCATGAAGTGTGTGCCACGTCTGGCTGGAGACAGCCAGGCTTGATACTGTTACTCAGTAGGAGTGCTTTTCCCGGGGTATCCCCTTGCAATCTTAATTCTGAGGGAATGAACACACGTCTCTCATATTCTTTTCTGGTACCTATTGCCCAGTGATCTGAGTGAAACAGCCAGGAATTGCCTCATTTTAACAGGAAGAACTCAGAAGCCAGAGGTAATAGCAGACTTCCCCAAGCAATGAATTCAGGCCTTTCTCCCACTAAAAGTGGGGCAGAGAAAGGCTTCAGGATGGCCTGGCAGGGACTTGAGGGGTGGAATCTTACTCAACCAGCAAAGGCCAAACTAAGGATGCAGAGCTCTATGAACAGCCTCTAGAATTGGAGCAAGCCAGGACTGAATCATATCCCTACCCTAGTCAGTTGACAGGACTGGATCATACCCATACCCTAGTCAGTTGACAGGACTGAATCACATCCCTACCCTAGTCAGTTGACAGAATCCAAAGGGCAGCCATTCACTCCTCTCCCAACCTTTCCTGTATATTCTCTCTGTTGCCCAAGGCTCCAAAGCTTCACCCCTCTATAGTCACATCCAAAGGCAATAGCCAGGCACCAGCACACTTCCCATTCCAATGAGGGAGGCTAATGTAATACCCAATCATCATCACCTACACCACTGAGAATGCCCTCTCCAGGAAGGCAGTGTTAGTTAATAAATCAGCTTACAAACATCTCAAGAAGGCTATCTAGTACATGTAAAAAGGAGTTAGGTCTGGTCCGCATCCTCATCCTGTTTGACAAAGTAAAGGAACAGAATAAGGTCCCACTTGAGCAAAGCCCAAGGGAAGTAGAGCCCAGTTCTTCAGAGTACGTCAGAGGTGTCCCACAAAGACTTGGTGGGAAGACATACTTTCAAGTGAGCCTTGGAGTTGTGCCTGTCCGGTGGAATGGGTGGAGAAAGACATCTTAGGGAAAGAAACAACTTGAACAAAGACAGAGCAGTGTGACACATTCCACCCCTGCCCCCAAGGCTTCTGTGAGGACCTGCAGACAGCTACACAAGGAGCAAGTCCCACAGAGTGATGTGGAAGAGGAGATTGATAAATCTGGGCAGAGAGGGAAAGCCTGGACCAGAAAAAGACCAAGGTGAAGGTATGGAGCTTGCCCTGAAAGTCAAGATTGAAGAGAGCCTAAGCCAGAAGGCAGTGTCGACACATCCTCATAATGGCAGTGGGGTCCCAGGCAAGATACTTAACCTCTCTGCGCCTCTGCTTCCAAATCTTTCATGAGGATAATGAGACATTTTACTCAGAGGGGCTGATTGCTATGTAAGCCAGGACTGTGTTAACAAGAAGCTGGCATCACAAGACCATTTTAGAAGGAACCATATAGTTTCTAGGGCCAAGAAAGAAAAGAAGGCTGGACCAGATGCACCACAATAGGAGGTGACTGCCGGGGCCCAGGTGCCAGGTGATGGTGGCCCAGTGGGAAGCATTAAGCAGGATCTGAATCAAAGACCAAAGAGCCTTCAGAATAGCAAGTGGGAGCAGTGAGGGAGGAGGGGGTCTGAGAGCATCAAGAGATGACATAGGAGTCCCAGGAAGTCGTCGATAAAGAAGTAGGGCTTTCCCAGCCAGACAAATGCTCCAGGGGACAGGAGCAGACTAAGAAGACAGCTGGCAATGAAAGGCAGTGGAGAGAGGACAGTCTAGCCATTGCAGTCCCTGAGAAGACCTTGTCAAAATATAGACGAGTTGGACAGAGGTTTCTCCTTACAAGCAGCGTAGGAAACAGCTCTCGAATTCTTGGCTGTAGCTGCCATTAACAACAGTGGGTCTCTTAGAAATAAAGCTACCCCTGCCCCCATACACTCAAAGCAGTTGAAAAGTCAAAACAATAGTCAGATCCCACGACTGAAGACAATCTTCCAGCTATTCTCCTGGTTTTGAACAAGACCTCGTCCACATTGGAAATGGAAAACTATGTTGTTGCCTGTATACAGTGGCCTTTAGTCCCTCACCACGGACAGCTCAACATCCTCTGAGTACAATATGACCTTTCAGCTCTACTACCTGACCTCATAACACCAAACCCTCTTCTACCTTCTCTTCCTCACTGGCACCAGATAGTCCTGGAACTTGCAAGTCTTTATTATGTTCCAGAACAAGAGTGATGAGATGTAATTCTTGTCTCATTTCTGACCTTTTGAGGGACTTTGTTTTTTTGTTATGCTCGACCTGGGTGCTTCCCACCCTCTATCAGAATATCATGGGCACTTTCTGGAAGGCTGTGGAGAAGGAAGCATCCCCATAATTGAGGAGCCAGTTTTTCCTGTCCAGGTTACAGATTACCATGCCTAGACGACAACAGAAGCAGAACCCTGAATGGAGAGGCTCTTGCCTGCTGCTGCAGACCCCAAGTCTCCGCCCAGTGAAGGAGTCCGTCTCTGTAGGTTCAGTCTGCTTTTGGCTGGGTGAGCAGCAGCTGCTCACTGTTTCCATGCTGTCTTTGGAGGCCTTGCTATCTGGCATTGTGTGGGAAGGCTATGGGCTACATATAAACTCTGGCCTGTTAGGGCCTTTTTCTATGAGATGAGTTCCTAGGAATGAGCCTTCTGGTTGAAGTGGATGGTCCCCCAGTGATCTTGGTTGCACAAGCCTCTGGGACAATTACCTTGTCACTCTCTTTTGCCTTACATGACAGTTCTCACGTCTCATCCTCTGTGCTACTAACATCTGGGGCCAGAGTAATCCTTTTTGTGGGCAGGGGAGAGGGAGACTGGCTGTCGAATGCATTGTAGGATGTGTGGTGGCACCTTACATCTGCACCCACAAAATGTCAGAGCACCTTTGTCCCATTTAGTTGTGACCATCCCAAATGTCTCTTAAAAGATTACCGGATGTCCTCTGGAGACAGGGAACTCACAGGGTGAGACACCTGTCTAATTCGGCTCTTTATTCTCTTCTAATGTTTTGCAGAGTTCTTGGCATAGGGCCCAGGTGTCCAGTGAGGGACAAAAATGCGAATCACCTTCTGTGTGGTAGTGGCCATTAAAAACTTCTCTCGATGGTCACTGTATAGGAGCTCCCTTGCCTATCTTTCCCCCGGGTCACATTCAAGTTATGGAGCAAGCTCTGCTGCTTTTCTACCTCTGGGGAGACTTTGTGACCCAGCTCTTCTACCTCAAATTCTCCGGATTAAGAAATAGCAGAGACTTGCCAGGCTGAGATAACAGATGTCTAAGTGGATGGAGGACTTGTGGCCAGCAAGACTCTGGAAACCCAGACATTGCCTAAGTTCTCAGGTCCTTGGCACAGATTGGAGGTCATGGGAGAAACAATCTTCACGACTGACTGAGACACTGTGAAAGCTTGGAGTTTAGATCAGGTTGCTGGGTTGGTTTCTGGCATACCTGACTTCTGACTTGGGATCGGTACCATGGCAAGTACAAAGTGCTAAATATTGTATCAATAGCAGCTAATATTTATTGAGTGCTTACTATGTACTAGACACTGTGCCTTCAGCTTTTGATGAATTTTCTCCTTTGATCTTTGCGAAGTTCCCATGAGTTAAGTCCCATTGATTGTAATCTCGAGTTAAAAATAAGGAACTGAAGACATATTCTCAAGGTGGTAGATGCAAGACAGCAAAAATCCCAGCCACGTAGCACCCACTCTGAGCCAAGCACTGTTTGCTACTTTGCAGGCACTGATTTATTTAATTCTCACAACAACCTATTGAAGGAGGTACTATTACCATGTCAGTCTTTCAGAGAGAGGGTCAAGTACCACCACCTCGTAGTTGACAGGCTTGGACTTTGAACTGGGGGAGCTTGGCTGCAAAGTCTGTGCCATCCAGCTAGTAAACTGAGCTTTTGAGGCTCCGGGCCCCACTGTCTCCTCCACACTCTCCTACATAACACCGTAGCTGCACATTAGTAGTAAAAAGGAGGATTTGGGTGGAACATGAAGGGAGCTAGAGCTAGAATGACTTCTTCACAGAAAGCTGTGAACTGTTGGTTCTGCTTGCATCAAACACCAAGACCATCTTCTCCACATGGAAGGTCATTAGCTCTCTATACAAGCGAAGCACCATTGCTCAGACAAAGACTGATAACTGAGGCTAGCCAGTCTGTGTAAGGTGTCTTCAGGGAGCGTCACAAGGCAGAGCTTGATCAGAGGAGGAGAAAAAGATAAAACTGTGTCATCAGGAAATGATAGGAACAAATTGAGAGGATTCAGCCTGGAAAAGTGCGTGGTGTCACACAGATAGATGTCTTTAGTAAGTAACCCTGAGATTCTGAGGGTTAGACCAGGGAGGGGTTCATATCACACGATACTTCTTGCACTTGGCAGCTGGGCACAGCCCTTCTGAATGGATGGGTCTCCCTTTCACTAGGTTCATGACCCCCTAATGCAGTGAAGGACTTTCTATAGATCCTGGTTTAAGCTAATAGAAGATATTACTGTTCCCTTTTACTCATTGAACTCTAAGTATGAACAGCATACTGTGAGATAGTAGCAAATTTGTCATTTTATAAGAATCACACTGACAATGGAATCAATCATAAAAGCGTTCCTTGTATCCATTTACGTAAAGATGCATTTTAGAGTGAACTGACTTACAGAGAAGCTCCACCCATGAAGCCTCTTCAACATGGCTGTCTAAACAAGATCTCAACAAAGACAGCACCAATGACATGCTAATACGAAAGGGGCAAATCTCCCAAGTCTTCAGCCTTAGGCAAAGAACTATAGGTGACTAAGGAATGCCAAAAGGAGGAAAAAAGTCTTCCCTGGGAAGGGCCCCCAAATTGATGATCCAGTACCATGTACGTGGTCATCTCTGAAACTGTACATGTCCAAAGACTGACCCGGTTGTATATATGTATTTAGAAATGAGAGGCCATGCATTTGAGAGAGAAAGCAGGGAGGGACTGGAGGAGAAAATGATATATTTTAATTTCAAAACGGAAAAAGAAAAAATTTAAGAGTGAATTGACTTATGCAGGATTTGCATTAAAATGCTTAAGAAAGGATAGTTAAGACAGTCGTGGCAAAACATTGAAGGTTCTTGGATTCAGGTACTGACTGTAGTTTCCTGCTTTCTTTTCTGTTTGGAAAATTTTATAACAGAAATTATATTAATGGATTTTTAACCCATAAGTAGTTTGACAATTGGCACATGGCTAAATTTGGTGTTGCAATGTTTGACCACCTGTTGATAGAATCCAGCCTCTCTTACGGACACAGATCAGGGCCCAACTCTAGGCTTTACCTTGGCTCTTGCATTGGCCTCCCTTGAAGCATCCCCCTTTCTCTACACTGTACACTTAAAATCAAAATGTAAAAGCACGAAACCACACACTTTGGGGATACCATATGATGGTTCCATACATCGTGCAATGCTCAGATCAAGATAACTCTACCTGCCTCCTCACTGACTGCTTCTCTGTGATAAAAGCATTCCAAGTCCCAGTGCAATGGCGTGTGAGGCTTCCTCCGAACGCACACCAGCTATGTATGCCAAGGAGCACTCCAAAGGAATCTTCTTTTATTCCAGGCAAACTGCCTAAACCAGTAGTATCCTTGTTCAGTGTTACAGCAGGAGGAGGTCCAGCTTCATCCGAGGGGAAATTTAGGGTGGCTGCCAACTGGTGGGGTGGGGGTAGAATTAGCTATAAGGTTTTATTTTGATTGTGTGTGTGTATGTGGGGGCTGAGGTGGCATGCGTGGAGGAGCACACAGAGACCAAAAAACAGTACTGGATCTCCTGGAACTAGACTTACAGATTCCATGTAGGCCGCTGCAGGAGTGCTCCCAGCCCGAGCCACCTCTCTCGTCTCAAGCTATCAAATTTGAAAACCTGAAAATCTGGCGTAGGCAATTTGGCCTTGATGTGTCGGTCCTCCTCCCCACAACTGAAGATGGACTCTCCGTGCTTTCCAGTTTGGCACACATAACAGCCACTCTGATACATCAACCAACACAGAAATTCTCAGATGTCCACATTTCCAGCACACAGACGTGCATAGGCATGTGCATGTGCGGAGTTGGGGGAGGAAGTAAAAAAAAAAGTGAACACATGAAACATTGGGTTTTATTTCCAAAACTAACCCCCAAAGCTAATGAAAATGGCTCGTGTGAGAGTGGCTGAGCAGGGTAGGGAGATGAAATTGTTGAATTATGTTACATGTGATAGAGAAACAAGATTAAACTAAGAAAAAAGAATGCACCAACTGCCCTGGTGGCAGATTGTGACGTGAGAACAATGTAAATGTTTTACTCTAAGTCAGAAAACAAAATGTCATAGCTAAAAACGGAAAAAACCTGGAAACAAATGGAATTACCAACCCAGCAGGATGGTGGCACAAAATTAAGGAATGTCAAAACACCCCAAGACCCACTGTGCTAACAGAGCAGCTAAAGCAGTGGTTTACAACCCGAGGCACGTTTGTCACCCACAGATGATGCCTGCGGACCACTGGGGACATTTATTTTGTCACAATTGGAAGGTTGCTAGTGGCATCTAAGAGAATGGTTGTAGAGGCTGTGACGCACAGTGCCATCCCCACAATAATTAATCCAGCCCCAAACATGTGTGGCTGAGCACTTGTCCTGCAGGAGTATATTATAAAGATGAAGAGGACTAAAAAGTTACCTTTTTTCAGGTCCATGGTATGAGCAATAATTTAACACCATTGCTTCTAGCAATAATTTAATACCATTGAATAGTCCACATTTATTAGTGTTTGATGCATGTATTCATATTTTGCAAGAAAGATAATAAAATGCAACAATCCTAAAAGTTCTTGTGCCTGGTGCCTAATGCTGCCCACCCTGACTCTTTGGGACATTCTACTCTCCAATGCCCCGTCCTCCAATGGGCTTCAATGGGTCCCTCAGAGCATGGTGGTCTCACATATAGACAAGCACCTTTCATAATGGCTTGCATCCAAGAGGCAGAACATGGAGAGCCAAATCTTCCAGTGGCATGATGTCATTCCCACTGGATTCCAACCAAAGCAATGCCTGGGCACACTCTGCATCAAGATGGTGGTGGGACAGACCACATCTTGACTAGGCATGGCAAGGTAACAGAACAGAAGACAATGAGTAAAGGGAGGTCTTGTGGTGGCCCCAGTTAATCACAGGTGCTCAGATGATGAGGGGCACGGCCTCCATACCAGTGGCTATAAATAAACAAGGCTTTTGAGTCTGGAGATAAAAAAGCACGAGGGTTCCTAGTCATTTTGCACTGTAACCTTAGTTCACCCGACATGTCTAGATTCACCTATTGTCCAGAACCCTGAGTCACTGCTCATTTCCAGATGCATTTCCAGGTCTGTTTTCCCCAAGAGTGGTGTGACTGAGAGGGAACGTTGCCTGGGTGCCACAGGAAGTAAGTCCAGCAACTGGTGCAGTCCTCTCCCTCCCCAGGAGCCAGAGCTTGGGAGACCCTGCCCTGAGAAGGGTGCTTGTGTGCCCGTTCTTGTAGAGGAAGCAATGGCGGGGCCAAGCAGCCCTGCGCTCAGAATCACTTTTCCTCAGCCTTTCCATCATCCTGGCAACAAGAGTAGAAAAACCATGAGTTAAAACTCTGGAAAACCTGAGCAAAATGAGGTCTCAAGGAAACAGTGGGGTGCGGGGGCTGCGGGTGGAGGAGCACGTTTTTAAAGAAGCAAATGTCTCTAGAGCAGCCTCCCCACACAGCTTTTCAGCTGGGGAGACGAGCAGTTGCGGAGATGGGGGTAGCTCATGTTCGAAAGTTCTAGGAACCGGTGCATTGGGAATTTGAAAGTGAAACCACAGGATACCTGTCTGTGGTGGACTTCCTGGCCTGAACGCAGCAGTCCCTTTCTGGGGGGAGATTTCTCTGGCGCTGTTTCTGGGAGCCTCCTTGGGCAGGGCGCCCTAAGGTGAGGAAGTGAGGGAGGCTGGCTAACGTCCCCTCCTCCATACAAATGTGTCTGTCTGGTCCTGTGGAGGCTGCTGGCCTTTTCATCCTTTCCTGCCAGGCCCAGTGCCCCTAGCTCATGAGTGTTGTTCTACACTCAGGGTGCTGTGGAGGCTAACTATCCAGATCTGAGGGAGGAGGCCAGCCAGCAGGAGGAGAACTTGTTTGGCATAAAGGAGGAGCAAGAGAATCCATTCTCTTTGCTGGAGCCCTGGTGACTAACCTCAAATCTGAGCAGGAGAGAATGAATACTTCTCTGCTGCCAGGTAGGTCTCATTCAAGCCTCTCTGGTCTGAGTGAACTCTTGTCTCAGGGCACTTAGCAAGCAACAACCTGGGGCTGAGCAAATCCTATTGTTCAAACAAGGGTTTTCCTTGGTATTTCCGCCCCCAGGTGTCCTAGGCCTTCTAGGTTCCGGCAAATATTTCTGCCCACTCGGTGGCCACATGCCCTTAGGGTCATGTTGCTCCCTTTCTTGTCAGATAGCACATGTCTTAATTTCTTTGGGGAATTAAAAAAAAAGTGCCTTTTCTCTTGCACTTCACGTTCATGCGGTCCTGATCAACTGTCCTTCATGACTCTCTAAGAGACGGCGGGCAGATACCCAGACTGGTCAAAGAGCACCTTATTCTGAGCAGAATTGCCGACTCAGAGGTGAGCTGGTGTTGTGAACTGGGCCAATCAGAAACTTCCCAAAGACTTTATGTATGGCTGCTGATGCTATCTATATCTTCCACAATAGTCAGCAAAGGATTCCTTACATGGAGGGATATTGGTGCCAACTGCCTGAATTCTTGAGGCTTAACCTGTGAGGCAGCACAGCCAAGAGAGGAGTCCTGACACCATGGTTTGAGTCCTTCCAGGAGAGTCTAATAAATAATAATAGCAATATCTCATTCGTCCTCCGGTCTTGCCTGTGTGCTATTACCCAGAATCCTCTGCAAGACTATCAGTAAATAAAGAGACCATGTCAAGGGTATTCCTTTCCCACCCCAAGCCTTAAAGGACAGAAGACAGTTGTGCTTTCAACTGAGATATGGGGACCAAGAAGAGCAGGGAGGTGGCTTAGGCACAAACCATGCTAAACCAGATCTTGTCCATAGGTATTTGTACATGAAACGGACTGGAAGCAAATGTTTTTAAAGGCTCTGAGGATTCCTATTGTCCAGGACACTAACCATGAGTCTGACCTGAGAAATCACTTGACCTTTAGAGAGCTGCCTGTGCTCCCCGCCTATACTGGGAGGAAGAGGCTTAAAAAGAAAAAAAGAAAAAAAAAACAAAACAAAAAAAAACAAACTAGTTGGCACCACCAAGAAGAACCATCACCTTCATTGCATCCTTGCATCCTAAAAGACAGCCAAGGGAGGCTTCTCTAAAAAGCACAGTCAAGACTGCCACATGAGTTGACCAAGAGACTCGCCTGCTGACAGAGAAAAAAAGAACACATTTCCGGTTCTTGGCCAGCAGAACTTGCAGGTCGTTGCTGAGGACCAGTGGTTGACAGGCATGACATTCCCTTTGACCTGCTCTCTGATTCCTGCTCCCCAGTTCCTCTGCTGCTAGCATGTCCTGGGTGTGAGGGAGCCCAGGGCTGGCAGTATGTCAGGAGAGTGAGCTTTGTCTGTCCTCACCCTGGCCCTGACCTGATGGCTTGAAGAGCCCACCTGGCTGAATCAGATTTGAAACCTGACTCCCCTGAAGAGAGAGCACACGTTGTCTGTGGGAGTGGGTGGACCCGCAGATATGTGGTGCCCTAAGGAGACACTGTTAGATGCCTTCAGTGTTACCTGCTCCCTTTTAGAAGGCATCTGATTCTGGTCTAGGCATGAGGCAGCCTTTTACCAGCCTCCTTTTCTGCTAAAGGTGGCCAGGTTCTCCCCCTGAAAATGAGATGTGATCAAAGGGACCCCAAGGTGGCTTTCACAAGAGGCAGCACCTATTTCTGTACCCTCCTGTGGGGTTGGGGTGTTCATGCCCACCTTGTTGGGATAGTATAATCCGAGGCCATCCTAAACTAAAACCCAGCCATTTGGCCAGTGTCAAAGCTTCTGAACCTGTAAACCCAGCAGTCTTGAGTAAATATGCATGCGTATTTGCTTCTCCGGGGGACTTCTGTTAATTTAGTAATTCTACTTGGGAGGCCATAGAAAGCATCGCCTATAAAAAAAAAATGACAGCAATCCAGGAAAGCAAAAACCCATTAAATAAAAGAGCAAACATTTGAAAAGCACAAAGAATTTTAAGGTCTCTTATTTTAAAATGCTGTTAGCAAAGCAAGTGTCACATAGCTTTCCAGCCAGCTGCAAAATAGGCAGAGGTCTAGACAACATTTGTGGTGTCTTCTCCGTCTCTGTAAAATCCCTGATAGGACTAGTCAGTGATAAAGGACGTTACTACACACATAGATAGATGTATGGCCGAACACGTCCACAGTGTAACCTTCAACCCCACCCCATTTCTCCTAAAATACATGCCCCGCTGAAAATGCTATCTCGGGGGCTAAGGCAGCAACAGGCAATGAACTCATTTCTACTGTGCCATCATCTCGTCTGACTTTGGCACTCTCTCACCAGTTCAGGAACAATGTATGCCAATGACCCATGCACTTGGTTTTAAACTATTGTTCGTAGACTGACCTGACTACCCTCGCGCAAGCCACAAAGCAGCATCAGCAAATCCTTCATGGCACAGGAAGGGGAGGGGAACAATCAAAGTCCTTGATTCGGGAGCCTGACCTTCCCCTCTGGTTTATGAAGTCATTTGTTGACAGACGTTTTGTAATTAACGCCACAATCTGTGTGAGTGTCACCTGCCATTTGAGGTGTGTAGTGTCTATAAAAGACTGGTTTATTGGTGGTGCAATGCTAATTATGTTTATCTGAGAGCTTGATTACAAATCTGTAATGAATGTTTAAATGTCTGGGAAAATTCAGTGTTATAGTTTTATGTTTTGGTGGGCTACGTGCAAATAGTAAATAGAAATGTTCCGTGATGAATAGTAAATGAAATTTTAATTTTTAAGGGATTAATGGGCACAGGTCATCAAATGAAAGGAGGGTAAAAGTGAAGTCTTCTACCTGAACAGCTTCTTAGACATTAATGCTTCTCCTAGCAAACTGTCGTAAGGACAGCTGATTGGCTCCTGTGGATCCTAGTCACCATTTCCATAAAAGAGGCTGGGTTTAATCTTTGCTAAAGATTCATCCATCATTAAGATACTGGACAACCGTGAAATTTCCAGAAACCTTTGCGTACATTTATATCCCATTGTTAGCACGCTAGAATAATGAGTCACCCAGATAAACAGAAGTCCTACCTTCGAGAGGCATTTGTCCCTCTAACATGCCTCTCATTCTTTTACAGGATGGCAGCCGCCTCTGTAGAAACAGACTGTCACCTTTATTTCAAGGCACTTGTCTGATGGCTGAGTCTTCCACTTACAATTGAAACTCGGCCTTGGGAGAGTTTGTTTCAGGATCCTAGCCTGCATACCCTCTAGAACCAAGTAGAGGAACCTAGCTTCCCACATACATCTCCAGAGAGCCTCAATCCAGGAGCCACTCTACAGCGTCCTGCATCACCCCATCCCCACAGGTACTGGGAATTTTTTCTCCAGGATCCCAGCCTGTACAGCCTCCTGCACCAAGTATGTCTTTCCCTGCTTAGGCCAGACTACATTGTATAGGAGCCCCTCTACCAGATTTGCGCTGCTCCCAGTCTTGGTCAGAGAAGCATTTTATTATAGTGGGTAGGAGTTAATGTTTTGGGGGTAATCCCTTATTACTGACTTATCACAAACTTATTACTGTTCAAAGTGCTGAGAATCAGCAACTGTGAGTGTTCAGCTGCAGAGGGCGGGGGTCTCTATATTAATGTCCCATTCCCAGACTCAGGAAATGTCTCAGAAGTGGGGATGGGGGGAATGCGAGAGCCAGAGAACTGTGAGATGCTATACTGCAGACAATGTGGCTGTTGTATACATGCACTTACAGCAGCTCTGGTTACCTTGTGCACAGGACTTGCATAAGATCAAGCCAGCGAAAAATTCCAGAATGGAGAAGGGAGGGCCTCTGGAGATGCCACCCAAGGAGCTTTTGGCAGTTGAGGGCTACCAGGGAAAGAAGACACATGTTTCTTTCCAAGGTAAGGCCACTGGTAGAGTCCCCATGCCCTAGCAAAGACCCAACGCCCAGGTGCATGTGGACAGCACAAATTTGATGCAATAGGTTAAAAAAATAAACTAATTTTAAAGGACATGGAGTTGGGTGGAAGATGTGAGGGGGATGGTCCTGGAGGGGGTGAGGGGGCCAGGATCGGGATGGCTGAGATACATTGTATACATGTATGAAATTTTCAAAGAATTAAAAAAACAAAAGTCTTTTAGATCATTACTGGCTTCGGCTCATTGGCTGCTGCCAATACATTGTCTGCATTTATATCTCCCTGCCAATGGAAGAACCTTACGGCTTCTTAATTGGTGGGAAAAGACATTTCATAAAGGGTGAATGTGTGAAGGCCCCCCAATCCCACTCACAGAGTGGCTTCCCTTTCTCACAACCAACCTTGTTTTACAACTCGAACTAAAATTCAGAGAGGGCAAATGACTCAAGATTATAAAGCTGGTCCTTCCTGGACCTGAGAAAGACTCAAACCCAAGTTAGCTGACTTCAAACCCAGCTGCTTTTCAAGATAAAGAGCCCCTGTATCTCTACAGTCATGAGGTTTGGCACCAAAACTGCTTCCCAGTTCACCACAGTCTCTATGTGGGTCTCAAGAACAAGAAATCTTTAGACCTGACTGGGCCTACTCCCTCCTCTCTGCTATATTAGCTCAGGAAGGAAAAAAAGGGTGGGTTCAATTAAAATGTCTTAGTAAAATAAGCCAAGAGATGATCCAGGGTGCTCCTGACTTCCTGCCCCTCTGCCTGTGCCCGGTGTCCAGCCCTTAGGTCTGCTGCACTGTGACAGAGTGCCAACCACTAACTGCCAACTGTTAACTGTTAACTGCCCAGGACTGCTGAGCATGATGTCAGGCCTGATCATGTGACTTGTTTTGGCCAATGGGGTGTGAGCCAGCAGCTGCTGGTTCTTCCTTCTTTCCACTGTTGTTTTTTCCCTCCATGCAATGGACCATCTAGACTAGATGCTGCTAGCCACGAGAGGGTCCCACAGCAAAAAGGATTGCAAGCTGAGCTTAGGCCAACTTCAAGGGATGTGTTGATTAACCAAGCTGTGCTGGGAGCCTCTGAGATTGCAAGCTCACCATTTGTTGTCACAGCCGAATTTAACCTGTGCCAACACAGTCTAAGACTCATTTCTTTGTATTAAAAAATATTTTTTTTAGCTCTTATCGGGCACTAGGCTCTTTGGGAACTGATGCTATATCTTCCAAAGCTAGACCAGAGGTCCAGGCAGACAATGATGAAGGATTTTAGAAGGATACTATAGAAACCAAATGGAGTCCAGATTGGTCGGATGGAGCCACACATTCATAGAAGTTGGATGGGTGTCACTCTGTACTCTATTCACTCCCATTGCTATTCAAGAAATAGTGCGGGGCATGGCTGCATTTGGCATTTCCAGGGGGGTCACACTTTGGGGCCTGGAGTGATTCTGGGGGCCAAAGTTCTTAAATCTTTTATGTCCCAACATCTAACCAGTACTTCCTAAAACATCATCTCTGAATCTTGCTGTTTGTGTCTTTGAGTCAACAACTTACACTGAAACTCAATAGTAAGGGTCAGTGACATGGCTCAGTAGGGTTGTCTTTTTTATCATTATTATTTTTCATAGCGCTTGCTGCCAAGCCTGACAACCTGAGTTCGATCTCAGGACCCACATGATGGAGAGAGAGGATAGACCCTGCAAGTTGTCCTCTGACTTGCACACGTGTACTGTGTCTTGGGATGCACAAGATAAATAAATGTAATGAAAAACCTTTTAAAAAGAAACACAGGGATGAGGAGATGACTTAGGTTATAAAAGCACATGCTGCTCTTCCAGAAGACTCATATTCAGTTCCCAGCATCCATGTCGGGGGCTCGTAACTGCCTGTAACTCCAGTTCCAGGGGATCTGTCTCTCTGTTCTGATTCTCCTCACACCATGTATGTGCACAGACACAAGTACACATGATGAAAATAAAAGAAGCATAATACAAGAGGGAAAGACAGAGGGAAAGGAGACAGAGAAAACAGAGAGAGGGAGGGAGATGGGTCACAGGGATGGATGCCTTAAATGTCAATCGTCCTAGGCACCATGGCCTGTGTGGAAGGAAAAAGCCTCAGAGGAAAGCTTCTTGGTCCAGGTAATCATCAAGAAGCCTCCGATGTTTCTTCTGTCATGTCCTGTGGTCCGTGTACTTGGTTTTGGGTCAGGAGTATAGCAGAGCAGCTATGAGTGAAGAGAAGTTGAGAAAGACCTTGACCATGTCTATGTCTCCCTTACACTGCCCATATGGCATTGACACCAGAATGAACTCAGAAGGAAAAATGCCCTTCATGATTGTCCCACATTGAGCTGATATAAAGAGGTGGTCTCATCCCCATGGCAGTCAGGAAATACAGGCTGGTGCAGAAGGGCCCATTTCAGGAACTTCTTTCCTCACTTACAATGCGTGTCAGCATGTCAGCGAGCAGCTCAGGGAACTGCTGGGCCCCAGCACAGTAGCAGTCTGCAGCTGGGATGTGGCTCATTGGGACTCTTCTTCAGCTCTGGTGATAGATTTGGATGTCTCCAGATGTGCTATGGAAAATGTTACCTGAAGCTGTCACGAGATGTCACTTGTCATATCCCCAAAGTACCCCAGGGTCACTGACAACCTTCAACCCACGGCTCATGTATCCTGAATTACAACCAGAGCATCCCTGCTGCTCTCTGGTGACATGGAAGTGGTATCTATCCCCTCTCCTTTCATCCAGCACCAAATGACCAACTCCCAGAGGTCTCCTTCTCCAGATCCTTATTCCAAGTCACAGGCTTCAACCATTGCCTCCACCCAGGGGTGCTGTCTCCAGAGTAGACAGAAAACAATGTCTATGCATATAGCTGTTAACCATGCTCCATAGGTAGACAATGTGTCTTAAAATATTATCCTCAGACTTGGGCTGATGAGATGATTCAGTAGAAAAGGCCCACCTGACTTAGATTCCTAAGACCCACTTGGTGGGAGGGGAAAACCGGTCCACAAGTCATCCTTTGACCTCCACATCTATGCTGTTAAATACACACACACACACACCACAAAGACTTACAATAATTTTTAAAAAAAGTCCTCAAACTCTGTCTTTTGAAGTGGTCCCATTAGTTGGGACAAGGAAAGTCTTCTCAAGTCCCTCTCGCAGGCCGTTCCTCCTGAGCCTGCATGTTGAACAGACCAGATTCCCTCCCTTGGGCCACATTTGGATGCTGTCCACTGGTCAGTGGATGAGTAAGGTGTTCTTGGGGGAAACATCTTTCCTCCAGAAGCAGGGTGGGCAGCTGAGGGGTGGGAAGTCACAAATGTCACGAGAGATTGCAAAAAAAGGGGGGGGGTGGTGCAACAAGCGCACTGATTCAAGCCTGTTCTTGAAAAGCTTGTTCAACTTAAATCTCCAGTGACTTCATTGGAAATTTTAAGTCATGGGATTTCTCCCCCACCCTCTTCGGATACAAATAGGCAAGTCTAACAAAGGGATCCATGTGGTTTGTTTCTGCCTGAACATTCACAAGGGATATTTATTCTCAAACACTGGAGACACCTGAACATGTATGTTGTGTGTCCAGCTTTCTGGAGACAGGAAGAAAACACAAAAGTACAGGTTCCCCATGGGCCAGCTTTGACCTCAGCATTTCCGACAATCAGCCAATTTTTACCTCCCAGTCAGTCCCTGATATAGCTCCTTCAAAGTCATCCCAAGACTGCCGGTGAGGAGACGGAAACACACAGGTGTCACATGGTTTGTCTGAGAGGCAAGCTTTCGGGCAGTTGCCTGATAAACGTTGTGTTTGTTCATTAAAAGAATTATGTAGACCCATGATTCTTGAACTGAACTGAAAAACAAAGAAAAACAAGAAAAACAAAACCTAGGGAAGGGTTGCGTCCTACTTCGTAATGGGGAAAGTAGAACTCTTTAATAAGTGACTTACCAGATGTTATCAAATCAGGGTGGCTCTTCAGGTGAGACTTCTGTCCATCTAAAGAGTCATTCATTGTATGGGAAAGAAGAACAGAGAGCCCTGTTGGGAGACCTGGATATGTCAACTTCCTAGCCACGTAGGACCTAGCTACCCTGTGTGTGGAAGGAAGAAATCTTGGGGAACAGTTCTTGGCCCAGGCAACAACAAAAAGGACTTAGATGGTACCTATCGACAAAACATTAGGAGTGATAAGTGTCATATTGCAGGCTCATGGCAGGAAGTAGAATAGAATGGACCTGCACAGTGAGGACAGACACTGTCTTGTCTCCTCGCAGATGGCTGCCTTTTGGCTCCAGGGCTCTGGCCAGCAGTCCTGAGCTACAGCCATGACCTACTTTTTGTTCAGCCGGTTAGCCGTATGGCCTATTTCTTTCCGGCAGAATTATTTCCCAACAGTGGCTGGGTATGGCATGCTGAGCACAGCATTTACGCACTTGAATTCGAAGAAAGAAAAACCCCTTTAAACATGCAGAACAGTATTCTGGAGCTGGGAAAAATTAAGATCAGAGTCTCAGATGGTTCTCTGCTTTCATTCACATCGGTTTCCCTTCTACAACTGCCCCAATTGTGTGTGTGTGGGGGGGGGGTATGGGTTGCTCTACCAAGTACTTTCCACCTAGAATACAACTCTTTCCCAAGCTCGCTTTTCATAGTGGCATCTTAAGTTGCTAATAAAACCCCACTGTCCACAGAGGGCCCTGCTGTGGGAATCAAGGGAAGAGTGAGAATGTGGGTAAGTGATGTTAAGGTGGTAATTAGGCAAGGTAATTAGACCCTGTTGAAAGAGCTGAGCTGCAAAGTGCAGCGTGATAAAGGGGCTGCCTAGACAACTAAATGGGTGTAATTAGATACAAAAGCTCCCATTCTCTCTTCCTTTTTGCTTCTCAGGCTTTTTCTGATTCTCAAGTCCAAACCTGCTGGTACTCAATGTTTTTCCCCCTGCAGTCCCAGAGACTTGGTGAGTGTTCTGTCCCTCTGCCTGCAACCTCCCCCTAGTCTGCACCCTTTCTCTACCTCATTGCCACACTCTTCCCAAAACAGAGCTGCAACCTCTAAGGATTTTTCAGAGCACACGGTTGCAAAATCAGCCAGCTGGGAAGTAAAAACCCTGTACACTTCTGACAGCCATGGGCTCCTGTTTTAGTTCCCGACTCTCCTCGGAAATTGATTGGATGGCTCCATTCGCTCTGGACATAAGGCTCCACCCCCTGTGGGCTTTGACTCCTGCCCCAGATGATCTTTTCAACACACAAATTGCAACCCTCAAAGCCCTGCTGGCTTTCCAGTGTACACACAGTAGTCCCTAGGCTCCTTCCCTGGCGTCTATGTCCTCCGTGATCTGACCTCTTCGGCCGCCTCGTTCTCCCTCTGCACCCCACGATGTGATATGCCTGCTTGGTCTGACTCCACTGTGCGTTTCCTGCCTCCACGTCTCTGCACTCGGGATATTTGGACTGCCCAGTCCCTCCCCCATCGTGTCAGCTGGTGTCACCTCCCCCAGGAAGTCGGCTTCCTTCACCTTCCACGCCAGCCAGCCAGCGGTTCTCAAACTCCTTGGTGCTTTTGTTTTCTGCACTAAACCACAACCGGAAACTGTCTCTTGTTGATCCTCACCACCTCACCACCAGGCTGCAGACTCCCCTTGAGAGTAAACGTTCATTTTCCCTGTTAAAGGGATGCATCTGGAGTTCCTCAAACAATGGTGATCTGACAATAACAACAACACATTACTGTTTCTCCTGTACCTACCTTGGGCAGCCACATTCACTTTTCAACACCTGTCAGTTTGCCTCCGGTTTCAGTGATCTCTTCCAGCCCAGACCTTCATGTTATTTTCCTGAGTTACTTGCTACTGTGCTTTCTAACACAAACACCGAGACCAAAAGCAGCTTGGGGTGGAAACAGTTTATATTGCCTTACAGGGCCATCACGAAAGGAATCCAGGGCAGGATCTCAAGCAAAAACCTGGAAGTGGAAACTGAAACAAGAGACCATGGAGGGGTGCTGCTTACGAGTTTGCTTCCTGGGGTTTACTCACCCGCTTTCTTATGCCACCCAGGACTACCTGCTCAGGATGGCACCATCCACAGTGGAACGGGCCCTCTACATCATCAATAAAGTGCTCCGTAGACTTGCCTACAGGGCAATCTGGTGGAGATCGTTCCTCACCTGAGTGAGGTTACTACTTTCCAGATGACCCCTGCTTCCGTCAAGTTGACAAACAAAACAAAACAAAAAAAACAAAAACAAAAAACCCCACCCAACACACATGGACTTCAGTCACTCACTTGCTAACACCTATGAGGAGCCCAGAAGCCCAGCTCAGAAACGACACTTTCACCAAGTCCAGCACGTTTCTAATTTAATGGGAATCAGGCAAACAACTCAGTACGGTGGTCCCGGATACGGGAGTACAGCAGAGAATTACTATATGCCCCAAGGGATGGAGAGGGTAGGGACGGAGAGGGTACAGGTGGAGAGGGTAAGGGTAGTTAGAGGCGGGTAGAGAGTGCAGGAATTGAGAAAGTGGGGGTGGCCAGGGTAGAGATAAAGGAGGTGAGCATGGTGTGTAGGGAAAGAAAGGATAGGGGTGGAGAGTACATTTTTGGAGAAGTTAGGCATCTCCACACTGCAAAGGCTCTGGCCAAGCTTCCAATAAATGACTCTGGAGCAACTGTCTTTAGGAATTCCCAAAAAGATCAGCAGCGGCCGAGGGGCGTCTAGGACGGATGAGGTCATTTAGATCCCCGAGCTAGAGAGCTATGCTGTGAGTGCTGTTCACCGAGGCACAGGTTGTGGGCCAGGGCAGGCATTTCAGGCCAGCTTCTGTGGGAACAGAGCCCACCGCTTCGTCTGTCTCTAATGAACTATGTGACCTGGAGTTTCCTAGTCTCTATGTGGCTGGTTCTTAACAAAACCCAAACTCTCCATATTGTGGACTTTTTCCACAAGCATCCAACCCCTCCACTCACTGCCCCCTTAGCACCAATATACTGGATAGTAACATTTTCCCTAGCAAAGCAAGTGTTCCGGAAAAATATGCAATTAGTGGGGAATTTGCTCAGTGGACCTTTGCTCTGATATGGACATAACTTTGAAAGGGAGGAACTGAGACTACACATAGGAAAACACAGGTTAGCACCGTGTCTTACATTACTAATCATCACATCCATGTCAGGCGACAAACCCTAAGGTGATGTTACCTTAAGGTCAGAGACCCTCTGTTGCAATTTTTTTCTAATGGTTTCTACTGCTTTCTAATTGTAAGACGTCTGCCTGCAGCATGGTTTTCAGCCTTCCCAATGCTGTAACCCTTCATGTTGTGATGGCCTCAACCACAAAGTTACTTTCATTGCTACCTCATAATTTTGCTATTGCTATGAACCACAACCACATATCGTATGAATTATATCTGTGATTTCCGATGGTCTCCAGTGACCCCCGCAGAAGGGTCTTTTGACTGCAGAGGTCTCGACCCACAGGTTGAGAACTTCTGATCTGTAGATCAGAAGCACTCTGCCCAAGGCCTGATACACAGGTACTTTGCGTAGTTACGATATCCATGCCAACAGAGGGATGCATCATGAGACAGAGGAGGCCTAAACAAGTTCCCGAGTGCTACATGAGGGGCTGGAGACATTCAGAATCAACAAAGCGCTTGCCATGCATGCATGAGGACCCGAGTCTGGATGCCCAGCACTTGTAAAATCCAGGCACAGTGGTGCACACGTGGGAAGTGGAGTGAGAGGATCCCTGGAACTCACTAGCTGGCCAATCAATGGGCTCCAGAGTCAGGGAGAGACCCCATCTCAAAAAACAAAGCAAAGAGCCAGTTGAGAAAGACACCCGACGCTGACCTCTGACCTCCACATGCATGCGTGCCTTCATAAACATACACATCTCAAACACACACACACATGAACACACACACATACATGTACACACAAATATACACACAGGTGCAAACATATATATCTCATATGTGTGCACATGCATGCTACATGAAGGCTTCTTGGTGGACACAGTTCTGGCGGAGCTTTCAGTGAATCTTTTTTTCAGAAAATGAACTAACTGGACAGTTGGTGAGGAATCAGCAACTCCCATGGCTCAAGTGTGAGGTGGGGTGGGGACTAGATGAGGAAGGACACTGGAGAAGAGTCAACACAGGTGTGGAAAATGCAAAGACTCTTCTTTGGATGGGCAAAGCTGCCAGCATCTATAATACACACTCCCTCCCATTCCTGGTGTAGAGGTTTAACACGAGATGAGTGAGACTGAGAAGTTTGTAACATAGCCTCTTGCTTTTACCTGCACACAAGGAAAAAGACATAGCTTGGGTATAGCATGCTGAGAGCATGTACCCTTATCTGGCTGATTAAGAGCCTATGTTCCACCCCAGGGCAGGTAAGATGCTGAGAACTGATGTGGCATCTCCCTAGCTCTGTTCCTGAGTCTGGAGTGACAGCTACTGGTTATTGCCCTGACACAACTCTGAATCCATGAAGCAGAGATGGTTCATTGAGTCAGATTTAGTCTATCCAATAGAGGGTCCTAGAACTGACTCATCTGAGGTTGACGCAGGACAGGCCACTCTGAAGGTCTCTCGGAAACCTTGGAGGTTGGGGAGGAAGATAGCTGGGAGACAGAGGCAAACCCAGAGCAGGAAGTCACCAGGAAGAGGCGGCTGAACAGGACTGTCTTCTGAGTTGCCTTCCATAACTGCCCTCATGCACATCTGGCTACTGGCCCTCTATCTCTGTGTATCTGAGTAAACATGGCACAGCAGGCACAGATGTTCAGGTCTGATGATCAGGATAAAGTGGGAGGAGAGAACCGAAGAGTGTGGGCACGCGCGCGCGCACACACACACACACACACACACACACACACACACACATCCACCCTGGTGTTTAGAAGTCACTGTAAACAAGATCTCAATGAATATACTTTTGTAAAATAATACCCTAGACTTATGCTACATGGGCATTTGTGGAATCTTAATATACTGCAAATGTAGCCTGTCAGTCGCAGCTCTGGACACCAAAGTCTCCTTGTCTGTGGTGGATGCAAAATGCTGTAGAACATCAGAAGCAAGAATTAATTCAAAAGAAATGGCTGAAATTATGAAATGTGCATAATGTTCATGGCTGTGCTATTTCCACCAGTACCTTACCTTTAATGCCCAGCAATAGAGGCGATGTTATGCAAATCATTTCCAGTCGACTCCATGCAGTATTACACACTTGTCACAGTGGTTTGTCCCTGCCAAAACTCGGCTAAAATTTGGTTGCTACTGTAACTGTGTTGGGAGACTCCATAAATTCTCTCAGGAACCAATTCCCTGAAACTGGACTACTAGAAAGTACATGGCTTAGGCTCTGCAGTGGTTCCACACCATTAATCCCTGCACTCGGCAGCAAGTGGATCTCTGAGTTTGTGGGGCAGCCTGGTCTACAGAGCAAATTTCAAGAAAGCCAGGGATACACAAAGAAAACCCATCTCAAATAACCAAATACATAAACACAAAAATAAGTGTGCATGCATGGCTCCCTTGAATGAATGGGTGAATGAATGAGTGAACGAACGAAAGAATGAAAGAACGAGCAGAAAATGCATGGTTCCTTTTGCATCTCTAGTATGTATGCCTACTCTCTGCTCTTGCTTGTCCACCAAGCTACACCAGCTGCCCTGTTAGAGCACAGCAAGAGACTCTCACCAGATGTATCCCCTCAATCTTGTACCTTCTGGGCTTCTGGAGCTTCTAGCTGAAGAAAACTTTTCAAAACTGAACTTCCAAGTCTCAAGTGTCCTGTGAGAGCAAAACGGAAATGACCTTAGACAATACGTTTTATGCGGTACTCCCAATGTGGATTAAATTGGTTCAAAGACCATATAATTACATTGAGCTGGGATTCTTATTACAGTGTGTACATGTGTTTACACATGCCACAGCATGCGTGTGGAAGGTTGATAACTTTTGGGAGTGGGTTCTCTTCTACCACTGTGTGTGGGCTTTGCCTGTGAGGCTGCGTGAGTCTCAGGCTGTCCAGGGTGGCAGCAAACACCATTACCCACTGTTTCGGATTAGATAACCGTTACTGGGGGAGGGACTATCCTGTACTTTTAGGACATTCAGTAGCAGCAGTGATCTCTACCATTAGATATCAGGGGCCACCTCCAGTCCCATCTCCCCAGTCACTGTTAGAAAACAACACACTGCGCTAATTCTCCCTGCGAGATTCACTTTTTAGTTGACAGCCACTGGTATAACACAATATTCCATGTGAACTTGACCAGATCTATTTTAAAACTTTGTGTGTTGACTGGAGGTATAGGTCTGCTGTAGAGTGCTTGCCCGCTGTGCGTGAGGCTCTGGGTTTAACCCCCATCTTCTCTACCCCATAAGCCTACCTGGAAGAGATTATAATATTACACAAAACAAGTAACACTCTCTGTGGTAACTGAAAGGTTACCACATTTATAATACACACTCCCTCCCATTCCTGGTGTAGAGGTTTAACACGAGATGAAAGCAATGTGAAAGCAGCTCAGAGTAAAAATGTGCTCTTTTAAGAGTCAGAGCAGGTTATCATTCTAGAAATGGCAACAGTGCTGGCTGGCAGCACTAGCTTCGTCAGACAGACTGATGGTCATAATTTCCTTTGTCCCTCTTGATTTCTAACACTCCACCTGGAAGCTCTGGCTCACTGTATGTGTCCCTACATGGGTGTGCCAAAATCACCAACTCCACTTACAGCATTCCTCCCAGGACTCTCTCTGGCACTTCTGATACTCCTTTAACACCAGCAAAGCTTGAGTTCAGGCCCAAAACCTAGGCCTTTCCAGAAAAGCCCACAGCAGGAGGTCAGCAGCTTGTCTGGACCATGAGAAGCAAACACAAGCACAATCCCTTCCTGTCCATATCTGAATTGGATGATTTTGTGTGTCACCTTGACACAAGCTAGAGAAAGGAGAGAATGTCTCAGTTGAGAAAGCCTCCATGAGATCCTACTGTAAGACATTTTCTCAACTAGTAATCAGTGTGGGAGGAGGGCCCAGCCCACTGTGGGTGGTGCCATTCCTGGGCTGGTGGTCCTGGGTTCTATAAGAAAGCAGACTGAGCAAGCCATAGGAAACAAGCTAGTAAGCAGCACCCCTCCGTGGCCTCTGCATCAGTTCCAGGCTCCAGGTTCTAGCTCTGTTAGGGTTCTTGTCCTGACTTCCTCCAATCACGGACTGTGATCTGGAAGTGTAAGCCTAGTATAGAACCTTTCGTTCCCAACTTAACTTTTGGTCATAGTGTTTAGTCGCTGCAATTGAAATCCTAAGACAAATATCTGAGGCTCGAATGGCTTTGATGGCGGATTTTCCACGGCGGAACCCACAGTGAGCTTTCGTTGACTTTGGTCAGTTGTCTACATGTACCTGGGAAATGACTTCAATGGCCTCCTCGTTCTTTATGCTGGAAGCTGTTGGGCAATACCCTATACAACTGGGAGAAGACTATCCTTTACTGGGAGAGGACCATCCTCTTTTAGCCCATCAATGCATGAACAGTTGTGAAATGCACCCCCACCCTCCACGGCCCCCACCTCCGCCAATTACATTGAGAGATGATTTTGGGTCCCTTGGTACCTTTTCAAGGACAGCTAGATTGAGTGCCTTAGGGGCTAGGGAGATGGCTCAGCTCATAAAGGGCTCCCCATGGAAGTGTGAGGACCTGGGTGTGAGTCCCCAGTACCCACGTGGGCATAGTAGCGTGTATCTGTGATCCTAGCACCGGGGAGGCAGAGACAGGAGAACCACTACCCAGTCAGTCTTGCTGAACTGCCGAGCCCCAGGGAAAGGCCTGTCTCGAGTTTGGGGGTCTAGGGGGGTGGACGCCTGTGATGGTTTAAATGAGAAATGTCCCTTGTCTTCCATGTTTGAAGACACCTCCACATCAATGGTACCCAGTTAAGGTGCTGTTGGGAGCTTGAGGAAGTGCGGCCCTGTTGGAGGAAGGATGTCATGGATGGTGACTCTGGGAGCCTAAAGACTCAAGCCATTTCAGAGTTTGCTCTCCCTGCTTCGTTCTGGCTATTCAAGATGTGTGCTTCCTGTTCCTAACACCATGCCTGCCTGTTGCCCTGACTCCGAATCATGATGGATTCTCATTCTTCTGGAACTGTAAGCTCAAACAAACACTTCTCTTAGTGGTCTTTGTTCTGGTGTTTTATCTCAGCACTAGAAAAGTAGCACAACACTTGGCACTGAATTTTGCCCCCGATATGTGAACACATACACTCTCTCTCTCTCTCTCTCTCTCTCTCTCTCTCTCTCTCTCTCAAGCAAAAGAGATGATAGGAACCTATGATGGGTATGGCTTTACTGCACTGGTGAAGACAAGCTGGTGACAAGCCATTCCAGCCAGGACTATGTGTAGACACTGACATAGTGGCTTTGTCACCTGGGGACACTGATAAGCTTCGAGGTGCAAGCAAACACTTCAGAATTCCCAGAATCCGAGTTCCCAGAGAGCCCATCACCTTGTGATACAGACCAGAAGGGAGTCTGTGTTCATTGTTGAAATGAAGGGATCATGGTGTTGAAGTTAATTGTTTTCAGCAAAAACCAGTAAAATTTGGACCGAGGTCATGATGCTAAAGAAGACTGACTAATTCCAGAGAATAAACCTATCCATGTGCCCTTGCCTGTTTGAATAAACTACTTCTGTAGTGTGTGTGTTTGAGAATACGATGAAATGATAGGAAATTTACAGTGCCTGCTGTCCCAGGTCAGGTGACTGGTTTAAACATTTTAAAATCTATAACAATAGTATATCGTTATGTACTGTTATGTTACTATAACAATAGTAAAAAAAAAACAACTAAAAAATTTTTTAAAAATCTGGCAAAGAAAAGGTGATACTTAGAATCACCAGCTTTGCCACCTGGCACTCCACATCCACCATGGTGGGCAGAAAGCAAGTTCTCGGCATGATAAATACTATAGTCACCCCTGAAACCGCAGTGTGCCTGGGAAACCGCTGATCAGGCCAGTCAGCAAGGAGCAATCAATGCCCCACTCTAGAAATGCCATGGCCTTCTTAGCCGACACTATCTGCATGTCCCAGCAGAAGCCCCAGACACTGGTCGTTGACGCCACTCAAGCCATCTGCTCTCCAGCAGGCAGACCCAAGTTGCCCGCTTGGCCCCTCTGACTCTTCCTTTAGTCTTCCTGTCTCACTGCAGCCAGATGACCTCTGTGTTTTGGGCTACATCATCTATGCACAGCGTTATCGGCCCAGCTCTGCAGCGCTGTCACTGTCAGACACAAGAGCAAGAAGCAAAGACGTAGCCAGCTACTAAGTTGAACTGTTGTGCACAGGGCTAAAAAGGTTGCCAAAGAGGAGGAAGAGGAGAGGAAGAAGAGGAGAAAAGGATAAAAGATAAATGGTGGCTTATGTCTGTAATCTCAGAATATGAGAGACAGAGGCAGGAAGATTGACACAAGTATGAGGCAAGATTGAGCATTGGAGCGAGACCCTTTCTAAAAAGACACACACACACACACACACACACACACACACACGAGAGGGGGGCAGACAGACAATGTCTAATACCAAAGAAAAAGGACATCTGCTCTTGAAGGCTCTTTCCACTTTAGCTGGTGTGTGTGTGTGTGTGTGTGTGTGTGTGTGTGTGTGTGTGTGTGCGCACGCATGTGCACATGCGTGCAGGGCACCTGTCTCTCTGCTTCCACCAGTGGCTAAGGCAACTGTGTGTCTAGGTATTGTCCCTGCTGGGATGTGCTTTTTAGAGTCAGACCTAGGACAGGCTTGCTTGTAGTAGAGGATCACATGACACGGACCCCCGTGGAGTACATGTGCTGACATAGTTCCAGAAAACTGCTTCAAAGACACATAAGAGATTGTTCCTTCACCCTGCTGCCCAAAACTTAGAAATTTCTTCTTCACGTGGGTGAAGAGATCCATCATAGAATTGTCATGGTCCTCAGTAACAAGTAACTTGCCCTGCATGTGAGCCTGGTTTTCTGCAGATGTTCCTGTGAGATATGAGCTTCTCCTTCCTGTTTTATTTCCTTACCTTAATCATCATCATGTACTTCACCTCCAAGGAACACGTTTGACCATGTTTTGCTAATACAAATAAAGAGCCCGATGGTCCCAATCCTAGAGAAATGGATCACTTCACTTGATACTTGTGACAGTATATGTCACACAGTATATGTACGTGTGAGTGTGCATGTGCATGTATAAACTGTGCATTTTGCACATGTGTATGTGCTCATGCCTGTGTACTCTGTGCGATGTCTGTTTGCATATGTGCAAACGTGTGCCTATACAAGCATATCTGTGCATGTGTCTGTGTACATGTATGTATTTGTGCTAAGTGTACATATGTATCTTTGTATTGTCTATGTGTTTGTGACTGTTGTATGCATGCATGTGTATGAGTTCAGATGTGTTTCTATGCTTATGTGTGTGCGTACGTGTGGGAATATGCAGTGAAAGTTTGGATGTGTTTGGATTTACATGTTATGTGTGTGATTATTTTCTGTGTGCACATTTGTGTGTTCAGGTTCATATGTTTGCATGTGTCTGTGTTATAAAAGTTTCAACATTGTCTAAATAAAAGTGATCTGAGTACACAGGCTTTGTGGTAGCACTGTTTTCTGGTATTGACTTTTTCTTTTCATATCTATGAATTCCTATTCCTATCTATAAAGTCCTCAGATGATTGATAAGATAGAAATACTGCTTCCTTCAGTGACATGATATATTTGGGCAGTCCCACCTCAAACCAGCACCTGTGACAAGGACAGTTGGGGAGGCATTCCGAGGTAAGCCTGCTGGGAGCAGGCAAGCTCACCGTGTCACCTGAGCATTTCCTGAACATTTAGGGGCCAATGCCATGGCGAATATTGTCACACTGTAAGATTTACGAAGGAACTCGCTGGGAGTGCGCATGGCGTGCAGAATGATGAGTAGTAAGTCAGAAACTGTTCCTAGAGTCTTCATGAGGCTGCTTTACAAAGTCAGACCTGGGATTTCTTCTGCAAGGAGAGGAAATCAGTGAATGGCTTCAAACAGCTCTGATGTCCTCTCAGATTAAACTGATTTCTTTTTTCTCCTGAAGTGGAAGAACGAAGAGTGAAGAACTGAATGCATGCATTAAGCACTGAGCGGAGACACTATTTTGGACTCCATGATTACAGTAATACCTAAGAGGCAAAGAACTGGGGTAGGGAGTTGGGTTCAGTCTTCCACATATAAAGGTGAGGACGGGGCAGAAAACTGCTTCGTGGAGTTGACCTTCTAGGGATTAAAAAAGAAACATGTTAGGGAAGTGGGACATTGAGTAAGGTGCTGGCCATGCAAGCACGAATGCTTGAGTTTAGATCCATAGGGACAACGGGAAAATGGCATGGCCTCATGATTTCAGGCCCATGACCCTGACATGGGTGAGTGAAGAAGGCAAACAGCTTGTCTTGCCAATTGGTGAGCTCCAACTTCAGGGAGAGACAGCGTCTCAAATCATAACAGAGTGACCGGAGGAAAACACTGGGCTCCAGATAATGACTTCACATAGGCTCGCACTCACAAGTGTATCCCCACACACACGCATAACACACATGTACTCAGACACACCCTGAAAACTAAGATGAAATGTCAGTAGGTAGCTGGAGTGTAATTTTTAGGCAAGATAACAAATGGAAAATGATGCCAACGGCTCCTCCCGGACAGTGTCACGTTTAGAAAAGTATTCTCCTTCAGCAAAGCATTGTCTACCCCAGACCCACTCCCTGCACTGTCTCCTATAGGAAGAACCCTCTGGCTGAGCTCTAGGCCCTCAACTTGATGGAGGACTTCAGACAATATGTTTTCCAAGGATGTCCTTAGTGTCGTGTAGCCAAATCTGACTTTCAAACACCAGAAACTAAGTATTACCCAAGTCTGTCTCTTTGTGGTCACTTCTCTGTGATAAGTCAGGCCTGGTATGTCTCAGGTGAAGGGAGACCAAATGTGAACTTTATAAGCTCATGGAAACTTGAACTGAACGGGTATCAGAGCCTGGCTGGAATAGGGTGGGTGTCCTTAAGAGTCACCCAGATTGCACCATGAGGAATCCAGGCCAGGTTAGAGAGACTCAGTGACATTGGTGCTGGAGCAGGATCATTTCTGACTTGTGGAAAAGCTATATTTCACTTCTGGGGGGTTGTTCCTATTTCTGCTCCTTTCTTCTCCTTTTGCTAGTGCTACTTTACAAAACACATTAGTGGGGTGGGGTGGAGTTTGGTAGTGCATGCCTTTAATCCCAGCACACAGGAAGCTGAAGCAGGCAGATCTCGGAGTTTGAGGCCAGCCTGGTCTATAGTGAAAGTTCCAGGATAGCCAGGGCTACACAGAGAAACCTTGTCTAGAAATAAACAACAAAGAGCTTACAAAACAACCTAAGTAACAAATGTGTTTCTACAGTCTGAAGGACCGAAATCCAGGATCAAGCAAGGCTGATTTCTCCTGAGGCCACTTTGACTGTATATTCACATGGTCTCTGCTCTGAGCATGTGTGTCCCCTGTGTCTATCTGCCATATATCCTCATGCCACACTTCGCCACCTCTCTAAGGGCTCTACCTCCAGTGTCCCTGGAAGACAGGCTTCAACATGTGATTTTTACCAAGTCGAGTCTACAGCCATTCCCTAACTGCTGAGAGACTAAGCCAGAGGCTCCTGTACCTTCTGTGGAGCCTCCCAGACTACATTGCTAGGGAATTCTTTATCTAATTAGATAGAACCATTCATTTACTTGCCATTTTTGGTCCTTTTTTTCTGGTATTAGATTTTGGGGTTTTTGTTTTTTGTTTTATTTTTCTGGGGTTTTTTTTGAGACAAATGCTTTTTATTTATTTTTTTATTTATTTTATATGAGTACACTGTAGCTGTCTTCAGACACACCAGAAGAGGGCATCAGATCCCATTACAGATGGTTGTGAGCCACCATGTGGTTGCTGGGAATTGAACTCAGGACCTCTGGAAGAGCAGTCGGTGCTCTTAACCGCTGAGCCATCTCTCCAGCATGACAAATGCTTTTTAAAATTGACTCTTACACATCATTAGATGAGGCTGAGATCACCTTTCATTTTAGAGCCTGAAAGCAAGGTACTAGAGATAGTTACTGGGCACTAGAGACAGACCTACAGTCATTGTTTATGTCCTGCTTCCCTGAGGTAAATACCTTTTTAGACAAATGAATACCACTGAATCTAAAACATTGTCCTCGGATCAAAGGAAAGGGATTTAATGAGGAATTTCGAAGGAAGAATAGTTGCGGGGGAATTAAAGATGATTTCTAACAAGCAGCCAACGAAGAAGGCTCTTACAGCTGCGTTGCAGTTGTACTGTGCACACTGGCAGGGGTGTTGTTTGCAGGTCATTTCCACATGAATACTAACTCCCCTATTCAGTCATCACTGTGCCCTGCACAGTGGTGTGAGCTTTCTGTGCGCACAACCATTTGATTTAATATTGAAGAAGGTCAATTAAAATATAAGGATATTCTTGCCCTTCCCACATCCTTCTCCATAACCTGGGTGTCAAGTGGGGTTGGGGCTGACCAAGGTAAGTGGCCATGGGATTCCAAGTAGGGATTCCAACATACCTCAGAATGACTCCTAGGAGCTGGGGTTGATTTTGTGAGTGGTTGATTATGAGATAAAGGGAAAAGACAATCATAGTGCCCACCTCTCCCAGGACTGTGTGTAGAGACCTAGGCTCCGCGTAGAGATCTGTATGGCACCAAGAGTTAGAATTTTCCTGCATATCTTGGTCTTTTGACGTCTGGCAGGAGATTGGCATGTAGTGGTATGGATACTAGACTGAGAACATTTGAGACTAACAAACTGTGAAAGAATCTGTGGCCAAGGAGCTCCTAGAAAAATTAACCAATCTCATCCCCTCCCCTCCCCTCCCCTCCCCTTCCCTCCCCCCTCTCTTTCTTGCACACTTTTTTCTCTCTCATAATACAATAACACACACTTCACATAATTACATAATTGTAATTATGTAACGTGACTCACATTAGTATCTGTGGCCATAATCCTCAATTACATCCAGGTTTATCCGAGTTACACAGAACTTACACAATATTGCTTTTTTTTCTTTTAAATGTTTGCAGACCACAAGATTAAGCGGTCAGCTTGCTCTGCAACACAGCTTTCATTGCAGTCTTACAAACAGCTGCCTCTGGAGCCACCTGCTGACACAGTGTAGAATCCCATGCAGTTGGGATCACTAAGCAAAGCGGCTCTCTAAGCAAACAGAAGAGAAGCTCAGGGTTAGACTCTGCTCCGTGGACTTCCCACAGCCAAGATGTTAAATCATCCTGAAAATCCCACTGGTTGTGTGGATACTTTGATCTAGTAAATGGGGTAGCCACGTGAGGTCCTCTAAAACTCTAGGAACTCTGTTTGAAACTACTGTTGAGGTGATTTTGGAAAATGGAGGAGGAAATACTGATCATGGCTAACCGCCATCTATCTGCCATATCTTATACCCAACATGTAAATGCTGGTATTTATTCCACATACACAAATATGGAATATAGATTCTGTCTCTGTCTCAGTTCCCCAAGAGAACGCTAGCAGTGCATCAAAGTTACCATGGTCCACTTTGCCCACTTAGTGAATTGTTTCAAGAACGTTCCACCTGGGGACAGAGCTGCTTCACCTATATGTCGGAAGAGTTTTCCATAGAAGTTGAACTGCTATGGCAAAGGAAAGAGTTGGGATTTTGATAAGAAAATGTGTTCTGTCCCTTCCCACTCAGCACTGTGGGTCCCCTCCCCCACACCCCCAAGGCTAGGCAAAAACTGCCTGTGGTTGTGTTTTTTAAATCTCTGTTTATCCGAGGATAGAAATTGTCCCAGAATTTCAGCATTATTTGCAGAATAATAGAGAATAGAGAATAATTCTCTATTGGCGCTTTAAATTGCTCTCCTAGTTGTATCCTCGACACCATTGCTTTAGTGAGTGAAGTTCTGACCCCTTGTCTGTGTTTTCTTTCTATGCTAGTTTAGTGATTTGCTCTTTGACCTTATTTATACTGTGGCTATTTTTTCTACACTAGGAAACAAAGTTTTATTTGTACCGCTTTAGTCCCTTTAGAAATCTCTGACTCAATATCCAATATTTTCTTTTTCTCTTTCTTTTCTTTCTTTCTTTTCTTTCTTTCTTTCTTTCTTTCTTTCTTTCTTTCTTTCTTCTCTTCCTTCTTTCCTTCCCTTTTTCCTTCCTTCCTTCCTTCCTTCCTTCCTTCCTTCCTTTCGCGACAGTATCTTGGTGAACTTAATGACTTCAAACTCATAATCCTCTGGCCTTTACCTCCTGAATATTTGTATGACAGGCTTGCCTTATCTGGCATCAATGGGAGGGAAGGCCTGTGGAGGCTTGATGCCCCAGGCAGTAAGGTAGGAGTGGAGTACGTGGGTGGGTAGGGGAGCACCCGCATAGAGGCAGTGGGGAGAGGGAATGGGATAGGGGGTTTGTGGAGGGAAAACTGGGAAGGGGAACAACATTTGAAATGTTAATAAATAAAATAACCAATAATAAAAAAAAGGGGGAATAGGACTTTGGGGCAAGATCCTACCCAGCTAAGTATAGATTCAGGCATAGTGGTACACATTCTTAATCCCAGGAGATAAAGCCAAGCAAATCTTGAGTTCAAGGCCAGCCTGAGACAGAGCAAGTTCTAGGTGAAGAAAAGCTTAAATCCAGGCATAATGGTACAGGCATGCAGATCTCTGAGTTCAAGGTCAATCGACAGAGCAAGATCCAGGTCAGCCAAGCTTAGGCAGTGACAGAGTTGGAACAGAGGAAGTTAATGATAATGTAATAGAACAAGGGGGCCATGTTCCAGCTCCTACAAGCAGCAGAACTCTGCAGCTTTGGTCATATGTCTCTGGCTTTAGAGTGAAAAATAGAAGGGAGTACCAGGACAATTGATGCTAGTTAGCTGGAGTTAAGAAAATAGTGGTGATTAAGAAGAGCAACCACATGGTGGCTCACAACCATCTGTAATGAGATCTGATGCCCTCTTCTTGTGTGTTCTGAAGACAGGCACAGTGTACTCATATAAATCTGAGAGAGAGGGAGAAAGGGAGAGGGAGAGAGGGAGAGAGAGGGAGAGAGGAGAGAGAAGAAGAGAGAGGGAGAGGGAGAGGGAGAGAGGGAGAGAGGAGAGAGAAGGAGAGAGAGGGAGAGAGAGGGAAAGAGAGAGAGGGAGAGAGAGAGGAGAGGGAAAGAGGGAGAGAGGGGGAGAGAGAGAGAGGAGAGAGGGAGAGAGGGGGGGAGAGGGGGAGAGAGAGAGGGAGAGAAGGAAAGGGAGAGGGGGGAGAGAGAGGGAGAATAAGGGAGGGAGAGGGAGGGAGAGAGGGAGAGAGAGGGGGAGAGGGAGGGGGGGAGAGAGAAGAGAGAAGAGAGAGGGAGAGAGAGAGGGGGAGAGGGAGAGAGGGGGGAGAGAGAAGAGAGAGAGGGAGAGAGAGGGAGAGAGAGAGGGAGAGAGAGGGAGAGAACAGCATCACTGAGGTAACATCTTCTTGGAAGTGTTTTCTGAGAGTACAAAGAAGCTGAGTTCCAGAGATAGCCAAGGTTGTACCTCATGCTGTGGCTGGACTTGGTAGTGTGTAAAGAGTCACCCAGGTGGTACTGGATGGTACTGGTTTTGAAGGCATGAAGGGGTCATGAAGAGCAACTGAGGCTTGGCACTGTGAGAGGCCATGGAAGGCCATTAGTGAAGTTACAGACAGCCTCAGTTGCAGTTGATGGTCCAGGACTGAAGGAGTCATGCAAAGGATGTGAGGCTTACCACTATGAAGAGAGCCTATGAGAGGCTATTAGTAAAGCCTAGTTACATTGGAATAGAAGTAGTATCGGAGATGCCAGTACCATGGGATGATCAACAAGAACAGCAACAGCAGCAGTGGAGTGGATCAACCTGAGCTTAGAGTGCTACAGAGGGCAGAGCTAGAGAAGTAAAGCAAGCCCTTTGGAGGGGCCCAGAAGATCATGTGTGGATTCCAGACATTGAAACAAGAAGCTGTAAAATTGAAGTTACCTTAGAGACCATAAGATTTAGAGATGCCAGAACCATAGGATATCTGCTAAGGAAAGCTGCTAACAGGGAGTGGAACCAACCCAGGGGAAAGGCGTTTGGAATTGGAGCTCTGAAGACTACCTTGATATCAGCCATGGAGATGCAGTTTGGAGTTTGCCCAGCTGGTTTCCTGTCTTGCTTTGGGGATTCTAGTTAATGGCTGGATGAAGCCTTGAACTTTGGACTTTTAACATTGTTGAGAATGCTATCTATATACTATGGGTGCTTTGGAAGTTGGAATAAAAATATTTTTTATTCTGCTATGTTTAGGCATGGCCTCCATAGACTCATGTTTGAGCAAGCCTATGGGGGCCAGGGAGTGGAATGTGGCGGTTTGTATATGCTTGGCCTAGGGAGTGGCATTATTAGAAGATATGACCCTGTTGGAGTAGGTGTGGCCTTGTTGGAGTAGGTTTGTCACTGTGGGCATGGGCTTTAAGACCCTCCTTCTAGGCAGCCAGTACTCTGCTAACAGTCTTCAGATAAAAATGTAGTACTCTTTAAAAAAATATTTATTTTATGTATATGAGTACACTGTTGCTGTCTTCAGACACACCAGAAAAAGGTTCCATTACAGATGGTCATGAGCCATCATGTAATGGTTGCTAGGAATTGAACTCAGAACCTCTGGATGTTCTTCACTGCCGCTGAGCCATCTCTCCAGACCCAAGATGTAGAACTCTTAAGCTCCTCCTTAACCATGCCTGTCTCGATGCTGCTATGTTTCTGCCTTGATGATAATGGATTAAGCCTCTGAACCTGTAAGCCAGCCCCAATTAAGTGTTCTTTATAAGAGTTGCCTTGGTCATGATGTTTGTTCACAACAGTAAAACCCTAACTAAGATACCTATGAACCACAACAACGACCAGTGTGGCAAAATTATCCTAGGGGTACAGTAGTAGCCTACATAACCTTGTTGGTATAAGCTCAAAAAATAATTTTTTAAAATGTACAAACTAACAATGTAACACCTTCTCTAATTGGACTTAGGACTCACTCAGCAAAAGGGAAATCATGCCTGGTACTGGAAATCTAGCCAAAGCTAGTGAAGTCCTGTATTTTGGAGGAGAACTTACAGTTGCCACTTTACTGAGCCAGCATTATCTCTGCATTCTGTGCTGTGATTTAGGCTTGTATTGTGTTAAATGGGTTCCCAAAATTGCAGGTGAATCTGTATGTTAGATGCTGAGGGTCCCTCCCCCAATTGGTTTTGATTAGTAAATAAAGTTGGCAGCGACCAATGGCTGGGAAAGGAGACAGAGGTGGGACTTAAGGATTTGTGGGCAAAGGGAACAACTATTCAGAGTGTGAAAAAAAATAATTCAAAATGATAAAACTGGTATCTTCAAACACCTTTCAGTTAAGGAAGCTGTGATGAAAGGTTTGGTGGCCACTGAGGTGTGGATGTGGTTTTATATCAGAGAGATCATAGGCAAACGTGGCATTGTTGGCTTTGATATTTGAAGACCAATCTTTAATCTACCATTTGAGTTCTTATTTGAATGTTCTTGGACCATGTGTAATGAGACTGCTATCTGAATAAAATATTAGCTGTCAAACACACACACACATTCTCTCTCTCTCTCTCTCTCTCTCTCTCTCTCTCTCTCTCTCACACACACACACACACACACACGCACACGCACACACATCACCACCACCACCACCACCACCACCACCACCACCAATTAATGGAAGAAAAAGGCCATGACGTTTAGACAGAGCAAGGAGGAGTTTATGAGAAGGTGTGGAGGGAGGAATGGGAAAGGAAATGAAGTAATTATAATCTCAAAAATTAGGTAATTTTTAAAAAATGTACAAAGTAGCTTTGTTCTTTTTCCAGAATTGAGTAATTATCACTTTTATCAATTAAGGAAAATTATCATCCTCAAAAGGAACTCCACAGTCTATGAAGTTTGGATGACAAAAAGAAAAAAAAGAATGAAATAGGGACTGGGAATATGGCTCAGTTGATAGAGTGGCTGCTTAGCATGCATGAAGCTCTACACTCAATCCCTAGCACTACATAAAACTGGGCATGGTAGTACATGCCTATAATCCCAGTACTCAGGAGATGGAGGTAAGAGTATCAGAAATTCTAGGCCATTCTTCAGAACATATAAGACCAGACTGGGCTACCTGGGACTTTGTCTCAAAGTAAAATAAAATAAAATAAATAAAATTCCCAGGAAGAATTGTACTTTGAAATGCTAACCATTGTATAGGGTATATTTATATGTATTTCTTCACTCATAGTTTGTGATGGTTTAAATAAAAATAGCCTATAGACTCATATCACCAGGGAGTGACATTTCTTGAGAAGGATTTTTTAAGGCGTGGCCTTGTTGAAGGAAGTGTGTCGGTGTCCATGCCAGGCAGAGAGACTCTCCACTTTCAGATCAGGATGTGTGTATCTCTCATTCACTTCTCCAGGACCACAGCTGCTTGTCACCATGCTTCCTACCATGATGATAATGGGAACTAACCCTCCAAAACTGTAAGCAAGTCCCCAATTAAATGCATTCTTTTATAAGAATTGCCTTAGTTATGTTTCTTCACAGCTACAGAAAAGTGACTAAGACTTTGTTCTAACATTAAAAACCTTTCCAAAATCAAAAGGTACTGTCATGAAGACCCCACGCAAGAAAATAGGTCGATACATTTGTATCTTTCCATAAGTTCCAGTTTATTGAATAACAATAAGCATATAAGCTATGTTGGTTTAGCTGGCAGCAATAGTTAAGATTTCCCTTGCTAATTGGCATTGACAAAAGAAATATGTATTCCAATCTCCATGATTAACATTTCCTCTCAGACGACACACAGTGGTTATATCTGTCTGTCTGTATATACGTATGTAGATTAAAGAAAGCTACAAAGTGTTAAAGAGGTCTCAACAGGGTGTAGTGGACTTAAAGGGGCCTTAGAAGCAGTAAAAGAGGAGCTGGAGCAGTGGTCCAGCAGTTACAAGTGCCAGCTGCCCTTTCAGAGGACTGGAGTTCAGTTCCCACAGCCCCGCTGACAAGCACACTGCCTGCAGCTCCTGCTCCGGAGAACCTGATGACCTCTTTTGGCCTCTGCAGGCACCTGTATACATGTGCACCAGTACATGATCGATTATAAAATACATCTTTTTTTTGAAAATTTTTATTAGATACATTTCTTTACTTACATTTCAAATGTTATTCCCCTTCCCAGTTTCCTGTCCATAAGCCCCCATCCCTTCTCCTCCCCTCCCCCATATGGGTATTCCACCCATACATCCCCCTTACTGCCCCCCACATATTCCCCTGCACTGGGTGTTGAACCTTGGCAGGACCAAGGTCTTCCCCTTTCACTGGTGCCCCAACAAGGCTATTCTCTGCTATGTATGCAGTTGGAGCCCTGGGTCAGTCCATGTATAGACTTTCGAAAATACATCTTTTTAAAACAGACAGAGGTATAGGCTGATAAAGGTACAAAGAGAGTCGCTGGTGAGGTGTGGGAAGAAGGTAAGGAGTGGTGTTGGCCTCTTGGAGAATCTGCCAAACCACAGGGTCCCTGGGTTGAATTCAGGCCTCTGAGCTGAGCTGACTGCAGAGACAAGGTGTAGAACTTGCTCAAGGGATAGGCTGTGGTTCAGGTAGGCAGAGTCAGCAATAGGGATGGAGCTGGCTGAAGCACTGGGATAGCTGGGAGTCCTCTGCCTGTCAATTGGGTGGTGCACATACTGGGTAGCCAGATGACAGCTCAGTGGGGACCTTCATCATCACGACATTTGATATCATTTTCTCTATAGCATCTAGGTGAGAGGGTTGTACCTTAGATAAATTCTTGGGGCTGTTTTTCTTTTTTCCCAAGGGGGTTTTAATATATACCCAAGTCCTCACCTGGCCTGATCTATTCTGATAGGTTTATAAGGTAGTATAGGAATAAACTATTTATCAGGGCTTACCTCATAGATGGTGCTAGAAAGGTGGTGATGTCTACGCGCATAACAAGAAGAGTCATCCTGTCTCTGTACCTGAACTCAGAATGAAGCCACATGCTGTCCGTGAATCAGTAAGCACAGGTACAGAAGGTACAGGATGCAGGTGCTCTGCTTTACACAATATGGGTCCTCTGCCTGGGTGTTTCCTGGTCTGCAATTTTAGCAAGCACTCTCATTGTTCAGCTTGTTTCCCAAGGTTCAAATCTCAGTCATCACTGACACAATCTTTTCCCTCATGGAACTGGTTGTCTCCCATCATGGGACATGAAGCTCTCCTTCAGAGCTTTCTCAGCAACTCATATCCTCTGCTCAACCTTGGCACCCTGCCTACCCTGAAGTCCCTCACACAGTCTATTATAAAAGAGATTTCCTCCAATCACGTCTCTAGCTACACTTGAAAGCGTCAACTGGATTGAACTGAATTCCTGTTACCTGTTGATTTGGATTTGGTTCCTCTTTTTGGCTGAGAGGATTCCATGAAAATCTGGCCTCTTTCATCTTCTCCTCCTCTCTTCCTCCACTCTTAGTCATGTATCATGCTTTCCTCAAACCCTGAAATCCTGGCCATTTTCCAAACAACAGATGTCCACAGAATCCTGGATGTGTGAACACTGTTCCCTTTGTCCCATGTCCTGTTCCCCACTAGACTCCTGTTCATCCTTCACAAACCGAGCTCTTCTGAAAAGAATTCCTTGTAATTCTTGAGACTATTCTATCCCAAAGACTTAGTCTGTTGTTTACCTGGAGCCAACATAATTGGTTCTTAATTTTTCTTATAACATTTGGCAAGTTGTGCGGCATTTTTTCCCAATTTCTTCCCCTACCCCCCATTTAACATGGTTTGATATTGACAGCACAGAGTGGACTAGAAGGGGGAAAGGGCATGTATGAGGCTAGCTTGTAAAAACCAAATGTGCTAAATTAGCAAATCTCTGAGGAATCTATAGTCAAGATAAGGAGGGACATGTTGCCCAATGTTTACATTCTTGTAATCCCGGAAACTAGCACAGTTGGGATCTGCTCATGGGAAGCAGAGGCTCTTGTGGAGGTTGGAAAGTTAGGTAATCAGCACCAGAAGGTGAAACACAATTAATTGGCTTGAGCCAATGAGAGCGATCCCGTTCCCTTCAGCAGCGACTGCACGTGAGTCCTAGCACGTAAGCTACAAAGGGAGTCTGTCTTAATCAGGGTAGCTATTGCTGTGATGAAACACCGTGGCCAAAGGCACCTTTGTGGGGAGGGAAGGGCTTATGTAGCTTCTGTATGCACATCATTGTTCATTCTCGAAGGAAATGAGGACAGGAACGCACACAGGGCAGGAATCTGGAGGCAGGAGCTGACGCAGAAACCACAGAATGTGTTGCTCACTGCCATGTGTCTCATGGTTTGCTCCTCCCAGCTTGCTCAGCCTGTTTCTTTCTTTTTTTTTTTTTGTTCTTTTTTTTTTTTTGTTCTTTTTTTTTTTTTTTTCCGGAGCTGGAACCCGAACCCAGGGCCTTGCGCTTCCTAGGCAAGTGCTCTACCACTGAGCTAAATCCCCAACCCCCAGCTAAATCCCCAACCCCCCAGCCTGTTTCTTATAGAACTCCAGACCACCAGCCCAGGGGTGTCCCAACCCACAATGGGCTGAGCCTTCCTCCATTAAACATTAATTATGAAAATGCCCAACTGGCTTGTCTGCTTGCAGCCCCGCCTTCTAGGAACATTTTCTCGATTGAAGTTCCCTTCTCTCAGATGACTGTAGCTTGTCAAGTTGACCTAAAAGTAACCGGTACATAAGTCTCATAGGAATTTCTAAAACTATGTTCCTTAATAATGGGAGAGATGTATGTGAAAATGAAACCTCTTCTCCCTCTTACCTTCCTGCTTTATAGGCTATGGAGGTAGGATGTGATGGGAAGAGTTTCTGCAGCCATGCTCTAGTCATGGAATACGAAGTTCTCAAATGCCAATGATGGTGGAAAGGAACAAAGGACAGGCCATGATCCCTCAAAGGCACCAGAAAGCATCACGGTCCCTCCTGGAACCGCCTGCCACACACATTTCTTATCTAAATAATAAAGCTATTATAGTTTAAATTCTTGCAAGTCAGATAGTAACCTGCAGCTGAAAGGAAATCCCTGAAGACCTAGATTAGCAGTTCCAGCTGTTCTCACTGCGTGTGAGGACCAGGAAGAGGAAGAGCTTACTCTCCTGGTGCTCTGTGTCAGCTGTCAGGAACCAGAACAATATGTATGAACAGTTTGTTTGGTGCAGGTATTAACACAGTTAACAGGAAATAGTCACTGAATAAGTGAATTGAAGGTAAGACTAGGAGATTCTTGTGTTTAGAGGCAAACTGTGCTGGTTTGAACCTCCAGAGGCACCATTAGGAAGCACAGCCTTTTTAGAGTGGGTGTGGCCTTATTGGAGGAAGTATGTCACTAAGGGTGGGCTTTAACGTTTCAGATGCTCAAGCCAGGCCCATGGTGTTCTCTTTTTCTGCGGCCTGCTGATCTGGATGGAGATCTCTCAGCTCCTCTCCATCACCATGTCTTTCTGTATGCTGCCACACTTGTAGCCATGATGATAATGAACTGAACTTCTGAATCTATAAGCCAGCCCCAATTAAATGTTTTCCTTGATAAGAGCTGCCCTGGTCAGGATGTCTCTTCACAGTAATAGGACCCTGACTAAGACCCTAGGTAGCAGATACTTGGCTCATGGAGCGCTGTCTCAGGAGGACTATAGATACATAGGAAAGCCTTTGTTCCTTAGTCCTTGATGCCTGTTGCTTGTAGTTATTTTCTCCAAGTTGGAGTATTTGTTCTGTAAGCAACAACACCTGGAAGATCCTGACATGGATTCAGAAGCTCTCTCCCCTAGGTGACAGGAGTAGTAAGAACTCCTGAGCAGAGGAGAACCCTGACTGGCCAATCAGCAATCTGCCTGCACGTTGCACAGGGAACCTGGTGGGGGGGGGGGCAGCAGGAGAGTAGCTTTTGTGAGTTGTCACCTACTGGGGAGAGCTTTCAGACGATGCAGATTGAGTCATCTATGCATCTGTAAATAACTCTTCACCCGTGCTCTGTAAGTAATCCCAATCAACACTTTGGTTCACCAAGTGGACTTTGTTGAAATTATTACACTATCCATCATTGGTGCCTTTTCTGGATTGAATACATTTGTTCATGAGTCCCAAGGAAAAAACACTCATAAAACACTAGGGATTTCCGAGAAATACCGGGAAGTCTCTTGGTCTTCACTATATTCCCAGCGTCCTCATTCCTTACTCATGGAGATGGTCCAAAGACATAGTGCACCTGAAAACTGAAGTGGGCAGAAATGATAGATAGGCCGCAAGTGGGAGCCGGCTCTACTCCCCTTTCTCCACACTCTTCCCAACCACCCAGTGTTTGCTCACGGTGCTTTCCTCCTTGGTTGTAAGGTCTGCAAACTCATGTAAATAATCATAGCAAGTGGGCTATCATCTCTATGATCTGGTTTTATCTGACAGAGCTGGTAATTTTGATTCCTGTCTTATATCCGTATCAGATATGCTCAGCTGGTTTCTCAAATGTTTTCCCAACAAGGTTTAGAAAAAAATTTACATTGGAATATATTAAGTGTACCCAAGAAGTTTCACTGTGGCTTCTTCATATGATTCTCATACGTGTATAATGTGCTTTGATCCTATTGATCCTGCCTAATACCTCTTTTCTGACATCTTCCATTCTCACTGATCACTTTTTTTTTTTCAGTTTTTAGGTATCTTCGGAGTTTACAGGCACAGAAGATACAAAACTGAGGAGTTTCCACCGAGCTAAAGCTCTCCCCGACATACAGCCTGAAGAACAGAGTTTGGTCTGAAGGATTTACATGGCAAAGGAAAGAACCAACTCCCAAAGCTTTCCTCGGGCTTCCACATGCATGACATGACATGTGTACCCACTTGCTTACACAGACATACACCCAATAAGTAAAAATGAAACAAAAAGGAATACAGGTACCAGGAGCTATGGATGAACAGTTAAGAGCACGGGCTGCTTTTGCAGAGGACCGGGGTTCAGTTTCTAGAACCTAGAATCAGCCTGTGCAACTCCAGTTCCATGGCATCCATTGCCCTCTTCTGGCCTCTGCAGCCACTGCATGCACGCGGCACACAGGCAAACATACAATGCAGGCAAAACGCTATACACACGAAATAAAAATAAATTAAAAAGAGAAAGAACACAGGGCAGGCACACCTATGAACATCTAGACGTCGTAACAGCATATCAAGACCCTGGAGAAGCTCAAGCCAGACAAAATACCAGCAAGGGTTTGGGAAAGATGAGCCCAAAATCCCACCCATATCTGAGGAAATACTGGTCACTGAGAGCTGCTAGGAGAGGGAGTGTCAGATTTGGTTAAGGTTGTGACTCCTGGTAGGCAGACACATGCTTCAGAGCAGGCTGCAAGTCTAAGAATATTTGGATGGAACAAATTAGATTCAGGGAGAGAGAGAGGGGGGGGAGAGAGGGAGAGAGAGAGGAAGAAGGAGGAGGAGGGGGGAGAGAGAGAGAGAGAGAGAGAGAGAGAGAGAGAGAGAGAGAGAGAAGGAGAGAGAGAGAGAGAGAGGGAGAGAGAGAGAGAGAACGAGCAAAAATGAGAATATGGGGGGGGAGGGGAGCACTGGAGAGATGGCTAAGCAGTTAAGAGCACTGACTGCTCTTCCAGAGGTCCTGAGTTCAATTCCCAGCAACCACATGGTGGTTCACAACCATCTGTAATGGGATCCGATGCCTTCTTCTGGTGTGTCTGAAGACAGCTTCAGTGTACTCATATAAAATAAATAAATCTTAAAATTTATTATTTATTAATTAGTAAAAATTATTAATCTTAAAAATTTATTAATCTTAAAAAAAGAGAGAAAGACCATGAAGTTGGGTGGGTAGGTTTCACTGTGACACGTCTGTGTATGCTTGCTCCAGTTCCATGGCTTCCATTGCCCTTCTCTTGCTGCTATGGCACAGCTGAATGGGTGTGATGGGAAGCCAGTGGCCCAAGCATTAAATATGGTATATACCATCTGGCCCTTTGCATAGCAAAGTTAATAATCCCTGACCAAGATAATCCAATTCATTCTTATTTTCCACAGATGACAGCATTATTAAACTCCTGACCTTATGTAATAAAGAAACCTTTCTGAAATTTCCAGTAACAGGTTTTATAAGCACCTGTGTTTCCTCACCAGGTCAAGGTTGCCTGATATGTCCTTGAGGAATTAAGTCAGGATGGTTGGAGGGGCCACAGGAAAACTGAGGCTGGACAATTTTATTGAAAGCAGTCAGACTTTTTACCTTTATCAGAAACAGAATGTAGTGCCAGTTGCCAGGATTAACGCAGTTGCGGTTGCCAGGATACAATAATGTTCATAGACTATACAGGGTGCACAGGATTAATGTCTAATTAATGTCCTGTCAAGCTTCCATGCTTCCTTGACTACTAAGGAAACATACAGAGAAACACAGAGGCCTGGACCCTTCACTGTCTGAAGGAGTGCATCCGTCTCTTGGGAACTGGCAGGCACATCCAAGAATGCCATGAACGTAACCTTGAAAACCCACATTGTACACCTCTTAAGGAGCTAGCCCAGAACCCCAGGGGTCCCTGCAAGGTTTTTCATGCTCTCACTATTAAATCAAAGCAGTAGCGTCACGTGCCAGTCCTGGCCTCCTTTAACGTGCCACACAGCCATACTCAAGTTAAAGTTTTGTCTGCCAGCAGACCAAAGGTCTGTATCACTTCAGACATTTTTACCCACAACCAACCTTTTTTTTTATTTTTAAATATACTTTTTTCTTTCTTTTTGTTGTTTGTTTTGAGATAGGGCTCCTCTGTGTAACTCGATCTGTAAACCAGATTGGCCTTAAATTCAGAGATATGCCAGCCTCTGCCTGCTGAGTGCTGGGACTAAGGTGTGGACCATCTCTGCCCAGCTACAAAATTGGTTCTTGCACCCAGTTCTGCAGCCTTCTTATCAATACCTATTAGCTTTTGCACTAGTCAGGTTCAACTGGGCCTAGAACTCATCAGAGCTGCCCTAGGACTAAGGTTTTTGTTTGTTTGTTTGTTTGTTTGTTTTGAGGGCGTGAGTATTTTTGCTTTTGCGAGTTTTGGGGGGATGGGTGTTGGCATTCCTTCCAGGCTCCGCCCATCAGATACCTGGCAACAGCCAGGTAGGCCTGGTTTCCTGTAAAGGGGGTTGTTTGGCCCCTCCTTACTCTCATATTCTCTCTGACTCTCTTCTCTCCCTGATACCTTTCTCCATCTCTCCTCATTCCCCTCCCCGTCTCTATCCGTGTGTTAAATAGAGGCCCGCCTCTCCTTTCCTCTTCTCTGCCCCCTCCCCCCTTTCTCTCTGGCTTTCTCTGTCGCCTTTCTCAGCTCCCTTTCCCGTGCCCTAAATAAACTCTACTTTAACTATACCCATCGAATGGCTGGTACCTCAGGAGGAAGGGATGCCGCCACACTCCGCATGGGCACGTCACGACATCCCTCCCATCTCACTGACTGAGCTTCTATCAAACATATCCTTGGTGCTTTTTTTTTTTTTTTAAATAAAACACAACTCGGGATGTGCATTAAATGGGCTTTAGAGTCTTTGGAAGGGGCCAAGAAATAGATCATGAGCCAAGCTTCCAGAAATCTCTCTTAGAGCTGTTGCCAGTGCTACTGCAGTTTCAGGGAGTCTGGGAAAGACGCCTTAAGTTTTCTCAAGTCTACAAGTCTGTTCCCTCTGTTGCAACAAAATACCATGTACTGTTTGGGCTCTATGACAAAATTTCTTTTTCATTTTCCTGAAGGTCAGATGTCCAAGGGCTGCTTTCTCTGGTGAGACCCCCTCCTTGGCTTGCAGACTGCTTCAGACTGGAAAAACATACCTTTGCTCTTAGCAATGGGATCAGGGCCGTAGAAGCTTAATTGTTTGATTTTTTTATTTGTTATTTTTATGGTGGTTGTGACGGCAAATGTGGCAACGCCTTGATGGGTTAGAAATCTAGTCTCCAGTCAGGTCCTATCCTGAGGCACCTGAGCTGTGAGAGGAAAGTGGATCAAGATTAATCAAACAAAGAAATTCTCCGGGCCTCTAAGGGTTAAGATGAACGAGACTTGCCCATCTATCTCAGTTTCCTAGAGAGGTTTGGACAAAGTGAGTCTTAGGTAGGGGTGTGGTGAAAACTTCCCCTCTTGCTTGGGGGGTGTAGGACCCTAAGTTGTTGGGGCCTAAAGCGGCGAGTTCCTTTTTTGAAGACGACTGCAGAGACTTGGGGCGTAGGGATCCACCGTGCAGCGACCCCAACAGTGAGCTCTTACTGGGGAAAGGAGGCACTGCAGCACCGGGTTCTGCAGCTGCGGCGCAGGCGCAGCACCTCCGCGGTCTGGCCCGACCTGTTCCCTGGCGGCCCCCACCTGCCTCCCCGGAGCCTTGCTATATATTAGCTCCCAGGCGCTGGGAAGGTTCCTGACAAGCGCGGCCGGACCGTCATTCATCGCCACGGGATGGCCTGAATGTACCTGCTTTGCGAGCCGTGTTCTCCCCGGCTCTTTTACTACTGAATTTAATAGTATGTTAGGGAAAGTGGTGAAATGTGAATCTTACACAGACTGGTAGCAAAACAGAAATACATAACTGAGATAGAATAGCATTTTAGAGACAGTTACATAGGTACTAACTGTCCACTTTCTGTGTGTTGGGGACTTTCTAAAAATTATTTTTCGTGTATGTTTTGGTTGCATATATGTGTGCCAAGTGTGTGCATGACTGGTGCCCACGGAAGCTAGATGAAGGCATGGGATCCCCTGAAACTGGAGTTACATCAACTGTTTGCCACTAAGTGAGTGGGTGCTAGGAATTAACCGGGAATTCCTTGGAAGAGCAGCCTGTGCTCTTAACTGCTGAGCCATCTCTCCAGCCCTGTTTTGTCTGCATCCAGGTTTCTTTTTGGTTCTTGTCAAACTCTGTGGATGTGATTTCACCTCTTTGACCATATAACAAACCAGTTCTTAATCGCTGTTGGCTCACTGGGTCTTAAGGTTTGGAAATAAAAATACAGTTGATGCAGGGAGTCAGAGGATCATTTGCACTTGGAAATTAATACTCAGTGCTACTTCCTGTTTTGGTGTGCTGTAATACGTGGTGTGAAAGGCAGCATCCAATCAGCTTGAGACTCACACCTGTGCTACCACTTTCTGGTTGTGTGGCCTTGGGAAATTCCTTAATTCCTAGGGCACACTTGTAAAATCACTCCTTAAGAAAGATAGCATAGATAAAAATACTATTGTTTATTCACCTTAGGCTGATCAGAGAACTTGGAAGAAGTGATTTATTGCTTGGTTTGTATAAGCAGCAGTAGGGGCAAGAATTAACATTGTAAATGAATGCCTTTGTCTATCCTTTCAGGATTCTTTGTCCCCCATTCATGCTTTTGTCATATGCTGATATGGATTGTGTCCACATGACACTGGATGATCAGGTCGTTAGCTCCAGAGATAGTTTAAGCTGACATGCATAATGTAGAATCTAGGAGCAATGGGGCAGGACGGAAGGCTGTCCTCTTTTGTATTTAGGAATTGTTGTGGATTATATAAGTGTTCTTTTTGAAAGTGACTTTTTTTTTCTGTCAAAAGCTTTTTTCCTGTTAACAACCAACTGACCCTTCAGACCCTAAATAAGATCCTCTACCTATAGCTGCTTTCTGCACTTGCATGTGGATTCCGTGATGCCTTTATGTTTTATTATTCTGCTTTGCTTAAAAAAGCACGATGTCGTCTTCAATTAAGAGGGCTTCCAAGCCGCAAGGGGACATTATTAGTGTTCACTCTATCCTTGAAACCTGATCCTCAGGCTTTAGTACAGAGATAATGATAATAAATAGTAACTCAATTATCATCACACATTAGGTAAAAAAATAAACGTATTTAGTTGTGGACCTGGAGAGATGGATTAGCAGTGCAGAGCACTGGCTGTTCCTCTAGGGAATGCAGGTTCAGTTCCCAGCACCTGAAGGAGCCAGAGTTGGGGCCAATCTAAGGGCAGTGGGAAAGTTCCACTACAAATCTCCAAGCACAAAGACCCCTCCCTTCCACGGAGTAGTTAGTTCCCGGAGCAACTGCAAACCAAACTGTCAAACAAAGCTACCTGTGACTCCCAACTGACCTCCCCTTGACTCCCAACTGTACCCCTGGGAAATCCAGAATGGTCCACTGATCACGAGTCAGCTTGGAGGTCACTTTGCTCCATCAATAATACCCTGCCTAGTTACCAATTGTTTGAATTCTGCCCCAATTGTTTGCAAGGTATATAACTCCCTGTCAGAGTCTGCTCGGGGTCGGCTCCCCTTGAAGTGGGAGGACCCTGACATGTTGGAACTAAACTCCTCTTGCTATTGCATCAATCACTGTCTCTGTGAGTCTCATTCGAGAGATCCTGGAAGAGGTTCAACTCGGACCTCACACACCCACAAGGTGACTCGCTACATTGACAACTCCAGTTCAAGGGATCTAATACTCTCTTCTGCCCTCCATGGTACCACACAGACATACATGCAGGCAAAACACTAACACACATAAAACAAGGATAGATCTCATTGTTGTTTAAGAATAGGAAACCAACTTAATTCTGAACATTTGCATCTAGGATAAGACTTCCTGAAGAGACTTCTGATGACCATGTTTCTCATTTCCATCATTTTGCCGTGATGGCTGGGAAGGGAACTAAGAGAATAAACTTAACAAATACGGCTCCCCGTGACCACGGTTGTTTCCCATAGGACCATTCATCCTTAGTCTGGTGAGGTCACTGGGATGGAGCAAGGATCAGAGCTTTTGGTTTCCGACTCGAATTTCACCAAGTGGGAGAGGTTAAAAGGCATGATTACAGGTCAAGATGATCTGAAGCCTGAGGAACTTGTTGTAAAATGTGCTAGATACTATGTGGAAAAGACAGTGTTCAAGGTGGCTGGAGAGATGGCTCAGTGGTTAAGAGCACTGCCTGCTCTTCCAGAGGTTCTGAGTTCAATCCCCAGCAATCTCATGGTGGCTCACAACCATCTGTAATGGGATCCGATGCCCCCTTCTGGTGTGTCTGAGGACAGCTACAATGTACTCATATACATAAAATAAATAATTATTTAAAAAAACCAAAAAACAGTATGCTCTTTTAACCACTGAGCCATCTCTCCAGCCCCTACAGAAATGTTTTAAAACTAGTCTTACTTTTAATTCTGAGTGTTCATTAGTGGATTTTGTTCTAATCCACCATACAAACTGAGTTTTCGATTATGCAAATCCCAAGGGCAATACCAACCTAAAAATAAATGTTCTAAGCTTTATTTGAGGTTTACAAGGTAAAAAGGGACCTAAGTAGACTGTCATATGAAGTGAAAATAAGACTGAGCAAACACAGGAGTAAGAATGACCATCCTGGTTAGTTTTTATTAGTCAATTTGACAGAAGCTAGAGTTGTTTGAGAAGAGAGACCCTCAATTGAGAAAACGTCTATCAAATTGGCCTGTGGGGCATTTTCTTAACTAGTGATTTATGTGGGAGGGTCAAGCCTGTTGTGGCAGTGGCACCCTGGGCAGATAGTCTTGGATGATATTAAAAGCAGGCTAAGCAAGCTATGGGGAACAATGTAGTAAACAGCACCCTCCTCCCCCCCCCCCCCCCGCCACGGTTTCTCAGTTCCCCTTTGGAGACCCTGCCTTGACTTCCTTTAGCAATGGACAGTTACCTGTGATATAAGATGAAAGAAACTCTTTCCTCCTCGAGTTGCTTTTGGTCGTGGTGTTTAAAATAGCAGCAGAAACCAAAGGGAAGGCACCTCCAAGCACACACAGACACTGACTTTCTTTCTTTCTTTCTTTTTTTTTTTTCTTTTCTTTTTTTCGGAGCTGGGGACCGAACCCAAGGTCTTGCGCTTCCTAGGCAAGCGCTCTACCACTGAGCTAAATCCCCAACCCATACACTGATTTTCTAATAATGCATTATGAGGGTTTCCACTGTTACTCTCGCACTTCAGTTCAGAATTTGTCAGGCAAGATAAAGGACTATGGTTAGATTTTTTTTTTTTAATTCTTGCAGGAGATGAAAATAGGGATAACTTAGGGACTGTTCAAAGCAGTACACCTAAGGCTGATAAACTTCAAGAGAAGGCTCTAAAATGGTCTAAAAGATGAGGGCCACAGAATTCTAAGCACGACGAACAGAAGCATGCATCTGGTATAGTCTCATGGAGAAGAGGTCTGTTGTCATGATTCTTATGAGAATGATGACCAATCAGAGAAACAGGAGGACACTATAGAGAAAGGAGGGGGGACCTCGCCAAGGAGGATGGGGTTCTGAAGATCATATCAACACCTCTGCCCAGTGGAATTCGTCTTTAGAGAGAAGCCCCCTGAATGTTCTAAATGCTGGGAAAGCTTCTCGTCTCCATACACACCAGGGGACACACTCAGGAGAAAAATCATATAAATGTTCTAGACGTGGGAAAGGCTGTTCTAACAGTTCCCACCTGGTTCAGCATTTGAAAACACGCGCAGGGGAGAAGTCCGTCTTGTGTGGCGAGTGAGGGAAAAGCTTCAGCAATATTTCCCCCTTATGGTTCACAAGAGAACTTACACAGGAGAGAGGCCTTATAAGTGTCCTGACTGGAAAGGGTTTAGGCAGCAGCTTCTGCCTTATTTGGCATCACATTACACACTGGTGAGAGGCCACACGAACGTCCTGTTTGTGGGAAAGGCTTCAGTCACAGCCATGTTCTAGTAGAACACAGGCAGACTCACACTGCAGAAAAACCCCACAGGTGCCCAGAATATGGGAAGAGCTTCAGTCAGAATTCCAGACTGATTGGCCAGCAGCGAATGCACACAGGTGAGGAGCCCTCCAAGTGTCTTTGGTGAGGAAAAGGCTTTGGTTGCAATTCTACCTTAACAAAGTGTCGGAGGACAAAGCAAGAGAAAGCCCCATTGCTGTTGCGTGTGTGGAAAGACTAAAAGTCAAGGTTCAAACCTTTTAACCACCAGAAGATACATGAGGGTCAACAAATTCTCTGGAAATATGGAGCTGCAGTGTGACAGACGAGTTCAGAGTCCAGTCAAGACAGAAAGCATACAGGTGCTGGGAATGTGGAAAGACTTTTGGCCTTAGCTCCCACCTTCTTAGACACCAGAAAATACACACTAGAGAAAAACCTTTAACAGGCTGGAAAATGTTCAGTCAGAACTCCACCCTGGTGACTCATCAGAGGACATGCACAGGAGAGAAGCCTTATAAGTGTCTCGATTGTGGCGAGCCCTTCAGTCAAAGGTTCAATCTGATCAGGCGTTAGAGAACTCACGGAGGAGAGAAACCTTACCAATGTGCAGACTTGGAGAAATGCTTCAGCAGAAATGCTTACCTCAGTCAGCATCTCAAAATACACATCAAGGTCTTCAGCCTTCATGAGTGGACAGCCCACCCCTCCACCACCACTACCAAAAACCAACCAACCAACTAGACAAACAAACCCAAGAAACAAGCAAACAAACAAAAAATCTGTTTTGGGAGAAATGGTTCTGATCCGTTCATTTTCAGCCTTAAATTCTTCTCGAGTCTCAGAGTCTGCTGGGGTTTCTTTTTTTTTTTTTTTTTTTCTTTTTCCTTATTAGACTGTTAGAATTGAGGTGCTCTATGCTCACTGCCCTCTGAAGTAAGTATCTTTGTGGTGTTGGCCAAAAGATGTAGAAAGTCAACTTACCAACAACGGATGGGAAGACCAGATCATCTTGGCATGCAATCATCAGGGAGGGACACCACTAAGGTTGAAGGAAAGGGAGACACTATTACCATTAAAAAAAAAATTCAAGAGGCTGGAGGTGGCTCAGTGGTTAAGCACACTGGTTGCTCTCCCAGAGGTCCTGAGTTCAATTCTTAGCAACCACATGGTGGCTCATTAACTATCTATAATGAGATATGGTGCCCTCTTCTGGTATATAATGTACATGCAGGTAGAACACTGTATATACACAATAGATAAATTAAAAAAAAAAAATCAAAGCCAGGTAAAATATAAAAATGAACTTAAAGTGAAGAATAGCTTCAAAGGCAAATATAGAGTACTCATATGACTAATCAAAAAGACATGAAAACTGGGAATTGTGGTTGTGACTGAATTACTGTATTTTGTCTTAACAAATGGAGATAGATCCTTACTGGCTTTGTGGGTTTGCCTAGGGAAAGCATAGAAGATTCATTTTAAACATTTCATTCACTAAAACTTTTGTAGCATCTAGAACTGTAGTGCTGGTACTACAGACTCAAAACATACATGCCAATTGAATACTGATTCAGGCGGATGAAACTTCAGACCCATTCCCTCTGTTGCTCCAGCTCCTTGTTGGGTCCTGAAGAGCAGCATGTGACTCGTGGCTATTGTGTCACTAAAGTTCTTTCTATAGCATCGCTCCTGACAGGCTTATAGATACTTCCTATACTGTGACTATGGCCTGGTGGTTTGTGTTTCCAAAAGAATTATAATATTGTGGAAGTGGGATAGAGTTTTAAAGCACTGAGCCAAGAGGTTGACACTCAATCAATGACTGTTATGTTTTAGTCTATATCTGATCAAGTGGTTTATCTAGTAATGGTCTCACTGTCTTGGCCAAAATCAGAATAATGGGGAAGGATCCTGAAGTCTATTTTTAAATGTGGACACAGTCTTTTCCCTGAATTAATTCTGTGTTTTACCTTCGGACACGATTCCTTAGCTTCAGGACTGACAGCTTTAGTTTGCCTCTTTGTAAGCTTGGCTTATGGAACTGACAAGCAAGATCTCATCCTATGTTCTGTGCAAATGCTGCTTTTTAGAAGTGTTACACATCTTATTTTCTCCCACTAGTGCCCAAAGATGCTCACTGAGACTCCTTTAAATTGCCTAGACTCCTTTAAATTGCCTAGAATTTCAGCTTACAGTTGGATTGAGAATATATTTCAGGAAGAACATGGTAAGTAAGTCATTCATTAGGAATGTGGAGCTAGGGCCAGAGAGATGGCCAAGCTGTTAAGAGCAATGGCTGCTCTATCAGAAGTCTCTAGTTCAAGTCCTACCACTCACCTGTCTATTACTGCAGCTTCATGGGATCCAGTGTCCTCTTTCGTAGTGCAGACATACATGTTGACAAAATAATAATAAATCTTAAAAAAGAAAGGAAGAAAAGAAATGCACAGCTGGATAGGGTTGGCTGTGCCTGCTGCAAAAGGTTGGTGGTAACAGTTACAGGAGATTTACATCTTTCATTAAAAAAGGATAAACTGGTTAAACAACTGTACCTTTTTGTATGACTAAAAGATCGCGGAAGCTAAGAGATACTTGAGAAGTGTTTAGGGTGAGACCTTAACTACAGATAACTAAGAATTCGATGAAAGCTTGATCATTAAATGGTACTTTTGAGGCTGAAACTCGACTACAAGATAGTAGCTGCGGGTAGTATAAAATGATGAGTCAGTCTCATGAACTATGGCAGATAAAGTGCTACTTAACGCAAGGGTAATGCCGTTCTTGGAAGGTTGCTGTAAGGGTTAAATAAAATGTTTGCAAAGCTCTGGCATGGTGCTTAAAACATAAAAGGATCTTACTGAACAGTTTCAGGATTGCTGTTGATTACGACATTTTTTTTCCTTTCTCTCCCCCCCCCCTTTTTTTTTAAACCCGAGAAAGATATCACTATGTAACATTGACTGGTCTGGAACACACTGTGCAGACCAAGCTGGCCTCAAACTCACAGAGATCTTTCTGCCTCCCGAGTTCTGGGACTAAAGGTGTGCCCCATCTCCACCTACTGACTTCTTTTTCTTTAGCCCTCGTTCACTAATTACGTCAGGTTCGCCCGCCTGTCACGTCCTTCTTGCTCTCCTAGCCCGTGCACTTCCAGTCCGCCGGGATGGCTCCAGCGGCCGGGTTAAGTCTGAGGTCCTCAAGGCCACCAAGGAACTCCTCCAGAGCTAGCCCCACCTTCCGCAGGTGGGACGTGAGTACCCCGCGGCGGCCGCTCCGAGCGGGCACCGCCCCATCCGCCCACCCGACCGGCGCCCACCCCACGCACCCGCCCCTCACCACGCAACATCGCCCTAGCGCCTCTGCGACTGGCGCCGCGCGGAATACGCCGCCTACCATTGGACAAACGTTCTATAGCGCCATCTCAGCCTACCGCGCGGTGCGCGCTCTCATTGGCTCGGAGCGGCGAGGGAGGCGGGGTCTGCTCAAGGGGCGGTGCCACACAGGAGCCCCGCCCCCCGGTCCGTGGCTGGGCCGAGCCCGCCTAGCAGCTGAAACGCGAGGGGCCGGGCTGCGAGCGGGGCGCGCAGCGGTTACTCTGGTTACTGTCCGCGAGGGATGCTGGGGACCCGGCGGTCTGGAGCGGGCGCCGCGCTCTGAAGGACGCTCATCCGAGACAGCCATTCATCCTTAAAGAAGGCAAGTGTCGGTCGGACAGGTTCCGGGAGGTGACTTCGGGGCTTGCTGAGGAGGGATCTCCAGGGAGAACTGAGCTTCCAGGCTCCGGCCGCGCTTCGGGACGCCGTAGCCATCTTTTGTTGGAGAAGGCTGCCGGGGTGTTGCTAGGGGCGGCTTTCCCAGCACCCAGATTCTTCTACGGCCCGGATTCCTTCCTACTGAGCACCTGCTACTGGTGACAAAGGACCGTTTATAGCTGGACGAGCGGACATCGTAGTATACAGCAACATTCGCACCCCTCTGCCCAGTACAGACCGACCTACCTGTCCATTAGTTGGCTGAATGAAGAAGTGTGTAATCAGGAGCCGTTGAGTAGGCGGGTTTTAAATGCTGCATTTTAAGATCTGGACAACTTAAGATACATTTGTACTCTCAATGATTTAAAAAACTGATCTCATCTGACTCGTGATCCTAAAACTATTGACCGGAAGGAGTTCGGCAGGTCTCCCGGACCCCCTTTGTGAACTACATTTTGGGTAGAACATTTTAATCACCGAAACCCTTCTGAGGAAAAAAAGACTCCCACTGCCCCCTGCAAAAAAACAAAAGCAAAAACAAAAAAACCAAACCCCAAACCCCCAAATCTCAGTCTTAGCTGGTGCCACCAAAGAAGCTTTTGAGCCATGTGGACTTTTCTTGGAATTGCTACTTTCACCTATTTTTATAAGAAATGCGGGGATGTCACCCTGGCCAACAAGGAGCTCCTGCTGTGCGTACTGGTGTTCCTGTCGCTGGGCCTGGTGCTCTCCTACCGCTGTCGCCATCGAAACGGGGGCCTCCTTGGCCGCCATCAGAGCGGCTCCCAGTTCGCTGCCTTCTCAGATATTCTCTCTGCTTTGCCTCTTATTGGCTTCTTCTGGGCCAAATCACCCCCTGAATCAGAAAAGAAAGAACAGCTGGAGTCCAAGAGGGTATGGCTGATTTCACAATGGGCAAATGAATGGGATCTTATTTTAAACTTAAGCTTGAGGTCACAGAGGAAGTTTATGGTTTCTTGAAAAGGCAAGAAAGTGATGGCTTAGAAGCTTAAGTATTCTTAATTGAGTTTCTTTTGTTTTTTAAAGTTGTGGACTATGTTGTGGCTACAATCTTCTATCTTAGGGAAGATCAGAAGCATTTGTTGTCTGATTCTCAGATGGGGTTGAGTATTGATTTGGTGGGAAATGTTAGGATTTCATTTGGAAGACAGACTCATTGTGGCTTTTATTTAAATCTCTGGGTAATAATGATTTTTGTACCTGAGAGAACTGAGTGGAGTTAAGTCCACTCATTAATGTGGCTGACGGGAAAGTGGCAGTTATTTGAAAAGCAATAAAGATGCCCAGCACTTTAAAGTCTTGGGCAAAAATCCCTCCTCCTGCTAGCCATTGACACAATGAATAAGTCAGTGCAGTCAGGCCCTCAGTCAAGTCATAGCTGGGTCTGTAAATATTTCTGATGCTGTTATGTTGAAGGAGTGAAGGGGCCATTGGTAGGTGACCAGAGGGGAGTACAAGAAGAGTACAAGTCAGATCATGTAGGACTTATTGGCCAGGATATGTGAACTTTTCCCCTAGGAGCACAGGCGTGAGAGTAACAGTGCTTGAATTTTTACAAAAATCTAATCAAATACTATTCGGGAACTACGTTGCAGTATGCAGCAGTGAGAGAAAGGATGCTGCTGTGTGGCTGTAGCAGGGTGAGTTACCCACAAAGCAATGCAGACGTTGGGATCTACTTTATTTTACTACGCCCACAGTGCAAGTCAGCAAGGTTGACAGAAGAAAAGAACTTGGCTCTGAAATTTTGGCCCTGCCACTTGTTGCTGTAATACTTTGGGAATGGTTTGATTTCTGTCAAAATCAGTTTCCTGTTCTCTTCGATGAGGATGGTGCCACCGTCGTTGGTAGTCAGGGAGTGAAGTAACTTCCTATTTGCAGAATGCCTGCTGCAGAGCCGTCTAATCAGTAACTAGGTGTTGTCACTAGTCTAAAGGTGGTAGACTCTTAGGAGTAGGTAGGATGTGATTGCCTCAGGCTTTCTCCTGGCGTGAGTTCTGAGCGCTCACTGCTGCATACTTAACTCGGAAGTCAGAGGTTGCTAGAGACCTGTACCTGTAAATGCTCAGTGGAGGGCTGCGTAGTTTGGTAATAGGATTTGTCCGGGGTTCTGTCTTCGAATCTCACTGTAGACGTGTACAGTATCTGGCCTCATGTGGGTTTCTAAATATGTCCATGTAACATTTTCTAACTAGTGTCCAGAAAAAGGAATATATATTTAATTTTATTGGGATATATACATTTCTATTTAGCTAGTATTTTGATCCTTATTATAAAAATGGTTTAGATTTAAAAATAAACCATGGATTTGATTTAATAATGTTGATGGGTCTAGCTTTTGCTCAAGGTGTACAAGTCCAGTGTGTTTGTATGCTAGTCCCATGGTTTATGTCAACAGATCTGGAAAAATGGTATTGTTTTTGTTAAACAGCGCAGAAAAGAAGTCAATCTGTCAGAGACGACGTTAACGGGAGCAGCTACCTCAGTATCGACATCATCTGTGACGGACCCAGAAGTGATCATCATAGGGTCTGGTGTACTTGGCTCTGCTTTGGCAACAGTACTCTCTAGAGATGGAAGAACGGTGACAGTAATCGAGAGAGATTTAAAAGAGCCTGACAGAATACTTGGAGAGTGTCTGCAGCCCGGTGGCTATCGAGTTCTTCGAGAGCTGGGCCTTGGAGGTAGGTTCGGCTGATCTCCAGGAGTGGTGTAAATAAATGCTCTTCACTCTAGACTGTTTAGCCCTCCCTCTCTCCCTCCCTTACAAGTTTTGCAAGAACTAAAAACTTTATGTGGAAATGAGAGCAAAGAAGACAAGAACCGTATCATCGCAGAGAAGAGGAGGCTACCGAGACATGATGAGACAGTGAAGTGTCCCGAAACAATAACATCAAAATGAAGACAGTAACCAGACTCATTTATACAGTGTGTGACATGCTCCTGGGGCGGTGTTAGTTCCCCGGTCTTTTATTTAAGGGTGATTGGTTCACTCAGCCAGTGCTTTTTTAGTACATCTTCCATTCATAGGAAATATTTATTCACCTCTGTCTTTGAATGAGGTGTTAGGCTGAGTACTGATGTACTAATGAGCAAGACAGACATCCTTGGGACATAGCACAAAAGGTACTTAGCTGTAAGGTGAGCCTGTCAGAGGAGGCCAGAAGAGGTTGTTGGGTGCCCTGGGACTGGGACAGGGAGCATTTAACTGTGGTCCTCTGGAATAGTAGCCAATGATCAGCCAGCCGAGACATCTGTTGAGAACCATTTTTAATGATAGAACACAGAGAGAGTAAATATGAAGACAACAGAGATGTATTTGATACAAGAGTATTTTTATGGAAATGCTTGATAAAGTAGATAGGGAAAAGCTGATGTTGTGTTGAGAGTGACAAATACATTTTTAAAAAACATTATTTATTTCATGTTTATGAGTACACTGTCAAGTCTCCAGAAGAGGGCATTGGATCTCATTACAGATGGTTGTGAGCCACCACGTGGTTGCTGGGAATTGAACTCAGGAACTCTGAAGAGCAGTCAGTGCTCTTAACCACTGAGCCATCTCTCCAGCCTGACAAGTACATTTTTTAAGGTGATAGATACGCTGAACTCCATAGTTTTATTTTCAGGGTACATGAGTTCACCTGTCCCATTTTACCCTATAAACATAATGGTTGTTGTCTGTCAGGGGTAAGTATAAGAATAAACATGCTTTCTCCTGACGTGGCCTCCCCATTGTTCTCAGTCAAGAGAAAACAGGAGACAGGTGGGGAGAGCTCAGGGCGCCAATCACCACAGAGGCTGGCTGAGAGCGGTCCTTCAGCAAAGACTTAAGACATTGCCAAGTGTACTTTCTGAGGCTACGTCTCAGTGGATGTTAAAGAGGGTGTGCTAAGGACAAAACATTTTTTAAAAAGTAGATGAACTATATGAAGATTATAGAGGTCAGAGTAAAATCGGAAGCATGGGATAGGGAGTTCAGGAGTGGGTATAATTTTCAATAGTGAGAAGTTACCTCTGAGTAAAGAAATGGAGGAGAGTAAGCCCTGGAGAGACCAGGAGAGTCTGAAGTCCAGGCCTCGCTTTTGCTCTCTGGGAAGAGCCAGCAAGCCTGCTTGACCTTCATGTTGTCAATGGAGGAAAAGTCAACTACAAAGGGAGTACACAGGGAGTGAAGGGAAGCCACTGGAAACCTACGGGGCTATTAAGTTTCATATTTTAAAAATGGAATGAATAGTATTATCTGAAAGTATATTCTGAGTAGAGAAAGATCACGGAGGGGTAAGTCCAGAACAAGGTTATCTGGGTGCTATTGCAGGATTGGTAAGAGCTGATGGCTTGGAACATGGTCACAGTCGTTCAGGCGAGTGAAATGGACTTTTTGTGCTTATTCCTGCTCTGCAGGAAGAGTACTGCTGATGAATCAGTGTCAGATGTGAGAAAGGGAAGGCCAGTAGACCGTCCAGAAGGCTAACTGCTGCCAGGAAGTCCAGGACTGAGCTCTGAGCCATGAAAGGACAGACTTAAGTGAGGCGCTGGGAAACCAGCAGGGCAGGGAAGAAGCAACAGAGGAAAGCAAAATGACTCCATGCTCTTGAGCCATGCACATGGCAGGCAAGCATGTATTCGTGTAGGCAAAACATACATGTAAAAAAGTCCATAAAATAGTAAAATAAGAATTTATTTTGATGCTGGAACAAGCCTTCTCAATTTTGTCCCCGTGTCAGACATGTTCCAGTTTGTTCATGGACTCTGCATTGCTTCATATGAATCATGACTACACTTCCTGTTCATTATTTCTTCTATTTTAATACTTTTGGTTTGTAAGTTTTATGTATGATAGTAATGCTCTAGCTTTTTTTTTTTTTTAATTTTTTTCCCTACAACACTTAATTGACTCTTAAATTTTGAGATTTTCCTTCTGCTTTCTGCTTTTCTGTTTGATTTACTGAAGTTACTCTATAGTATATCCTGAATCAGTTTTTATATATAGTGGAAACCATCAGCATTTAGGAAATATCCTCATTGGTTGGGGAAATCTATTTTTTCATATACTGAATTTTTATATATAAATTGGGACCTTTAAAATAGTTTTAACAGTATTGGATTTTCTCTTTTTCCATTCTTTCTTTCTTCCCCATCCTCCCTACCTGTGGCAAATACACTTGTTTCTACATTGGGATACATGGTAAGGAGGCCAGACTGCTTTCTGTATCTTTTTTTTTTTTACTTTTCTATTTTTCGGAGCTGGGGACCGAACCCAGGGCCTTGCGCTTGCTAGGCAAGCTCTCTACCACTGAGCTAAATCCCCAACCCCTGCTTTCTGTATCTTAATGAGCAGAGCAGATACTCAGGACAGGGTTGTGGCTGATGTCATATCAAGTGGTAACAGACCTGAGTGCTACTAACCTGAAGTGTATCTGTGGATTTGCCTTCTGGAAACATTTAAGATTTATGTACCAGTTGTACCAGTTGAGTTCTCCAGCTGGTCTTACAGCTTTGTAAAGTGGAGCCTTAGTTTTGCTGTGTCTTTTTCTTGATACCTTTCTTGGTAAGTCTTGGCATACTAATAACATTGTTTGAACTGAACTGTTTTGCAGATACAGTAGAAAGTCTTAATGCCCATCATATACACGGCTACGTAATTCATGACTGTGAAAGCAGGTCTGAAGTTCAAATTCCATACCCGGTGTCAGAAAACAACCAAGTACAGAGTGGGGTTGCTTTCCACCATGGCAAGTTCATCATGAGTCTCCGGAAAGCAGCTATGGCAGAGCCCAAGTAAGACCACAGCTTTAAATATAGAATGCTAACTCAGACCTGGGTGCTAGGGTGATGATTGGTGGCTAAGGTTTCTTGCAGCGAACCAGAGTTTGGTTCCCAGCACCCACATCAGATGGCTTACACAGTTTGAGAGGATCAGATGCTCTCCTCTCCTCAGACATATGCACACATATGTGTGCATGTATGTGTGCGCGCACACACACACATAAAATATGTTTTTATGCAAGTGAAATGACATCAGTAATTCATGAAAATTTTTGTCATGGTCTAGGTGGCATAAGTATGTTAAAGTAAATAACCCATAATTAAAATACATTCACTGCCTCTAAAGAATATTAGAGAGTTTTACTTTAAGAATTAGGTGATTAGGAGTTGGGGATTTAGCTCAGTGGTAGAGCGCTTGCCTAGAAAACACAAGGCCCTGGGTTCGGTCCTCGGCTCCGAAAAAAAGAAAGAAAGAAAAAAAAAAGAATTAGGTGATTATTATTTTTTAGGTGACTATTATTTAATTGGAATTTAGAGGGCTGCATAAGTACTGTAACCTAAGGCATATGTCCATGTGTGCCCGTTTTTCTTGTGTTTGTGGCTATTACACCTTTTCTAGAGAGAATAGAAGATAAGAAATTCCTCTTGCACTTGCCCTGGGGACCTAGTCTACTGGCTGCCTGTCTTGATTATTGTATTTGCCTCTCGTTCCTTAACAATAATTAAGGAAGTTTTAAACATGAAAGCACTCATGTTGTTGACACAGATCCACGTGTTGACAAAGTAAAAAAGTTGGTGGCCTTTTCATTAGGGGTGAAATGTCTGGTGTCCATGGGTGGGAAATACTTTTCAGATTTGCCTATGCCATTTTATGTTTTAAAAGGTAACTATTTTTTCAGAATTTCATACATGCATATAGTGTATTTTGATCATTTTCATCCTAATTCCTATCAGATCTACCCACCATCCACAATGTCCTTACCTCCTCCCACCTTCAGGGGTTTGTTTGTTTGTTTGTTTATTTATTTATTTATTTTTTAATGGCTCACTTTGCAGCTGTGCTGCTTCGGTACTCAATGGGTTTGAGGCTGGAGCATAGTCAGCCCGTCACAGACCACACCCTAGCTGTCTGTGTAAGGACTGCGTCATAGCTAAGGGAACTCACTCTCGCGATGTGTTTCTGTTCATCCTTTAGTGTAAAGTTTATAGAAGGTGTTGTGCTTCGGTTACTAGAGGAAGATGATGCTGTGATTGGTGTGCAATACAAGGACAAGGAGACTGGGGACACCAAGGTGAGAGCTGGGAAGTCATCTCTTTCTAGGACGGTTTTCCTACCCTTTCACGTTCTGTATTAATGTGTGAGTGTGTGCCCCAGTGTGTGTGGGGAGGTCAGGGGACCATTGTGCAGGAGTTTCCTGCAGCTGCGTTACTGTACACATTGTTATAGTCACAACTAGGAAAATGTTGAAAACTAGAAAATAGTTTCTAGTTTATGTTAATGTTGGTCTATTAAAGAGGAGGCAATGGGCTCTTGTAGGCTGTTCTACAGGGTCACTCCTTCCTAGAAACTGGAGTGAGTATGACAGGGTTACCAGGTTTCCTTTGCTCACAGTGTAGGAATGTCACATTGTTCCGTGTATAAAAATGCTGCTTCTGTCTAGCCACTCTTTAAACAGCACCATGGGAAGTAATGTAATTTTATAATGAATCTGGGTGGTTCTGTGGCCCATGTGTGCCTTGAAGCTCTTCCTCTTGACCATCATGGTGGAGAGTTTTAATCGTTTTAATGGCCGAGGTACAAAAGGAGAGACCTCCAGGGACTCAGGCCTTCGTTCCATCCACAGGCAGCTCTGATGCGTCTGTGAGAGTCTTATGTTTAGCTGTTTTCCTGGACACTTTGGGCTTTAGAAGCCTTTTGTGTGTGAGAACTGACGCCAGGTGTTCCTCCTCCTGTTGCAGGAGCTCCATGCCCCGCTCACTGTTGTTGCCGACGGGCTCTTCTCCAAGTTCAGGAAGAACCTCATCTCCAATAAAGTCTCTGTTTCCTCTCACTTCGTTGGCTTCATTATGAAGGTATAGAGGAGTGTAATTGTCGAAAATTCAAAGCAACTGGACATTTGAGAACCATTAAAGTATTTTCTTTTCTTTCTAAGGATGCACCACAGTTTAAAGCCAATTTCGCGGAGCTTGTTCTGGTCGATCCCAGTCCAGTTCTCATCTACCAGATTTCACCCAGCGAAACTAGGGTGCTTGTCGATATTCGAGGAGAATTGCCAAGAAACTTAAGAGAATACATGACAGAACAAATTTACCCACAGATACCTGGTAAGAAGTAGGATTTCACCCTGATTATAATTCATGGTCTAAAGCTAATCTCACGAAAGCCTTTTCCAGTTTTGCTGAAAACAATGAGGCCCAGAGACAGGCATACCTGTTTGTGAGCAGCGTGTATTTCCTGTGCTACCAGACCATGTAGGTGGTAAAAGCTAGGTAAAGGAATCTGTCAGTCAGTGCAGTTTTTCCTGTCTCATCTCATGAATTTGACTAATTTCTTCCTCCCATCTCTGTTGTGTTCAGCCGTGTATGTTATTTACATCTGTTTCCCTTGGATTCCTTTGTCATTCCTTAACATGTATAAGGAGGTGCTTAAAGGATAATTTTATTAATAAAGTGGGTAATTGGTGATTTGTTGCAAGGGACTATGGAACAGCCACCACACATACGCTGTTAAGAATTCTTTTATACTTGATGAGGAGATGTTTGTTAATTTGAGACTGAAACACTCAAACCACTTACTTGGGATTAATTGCAGATCACTTGAAGGAATCATTTCTGGAGGCCTGTCAGAATGCTCGTCTGCGGACCATGCCAGCAAGCTTCCTTCCTCCTTCCTCAGTGAACAAACGAGGTATCTTTTAGCATTATTTTTCAAAGGGTGTGATTAAATTTGTAATAGTAAGTTGAAGCAGAGAGTTCTACCTTGGCCAGAAAGAGCAGGGGAAGGAACATTGGTTCCCTTAACAAGTCCCCAACATGGAAGCTGTAGGATACGATTATTACTTAGTGGACACCATAGCAGTCATTGGGAGTCCAACAAGGGAGTTAAAAGTTACCTGCTGGCCTTGAGGGGGAACTGTTATGCTCAGAAGCATGAAGATGAATTGATGGTGGGGTGGCATTGAGGACAGTTCCAATTCACGGTAGCACGGAGTCACTGTCCAAAGCTGGGAGTGGTGTTCTGGAACGGAGGGGTGGCTAGGGAGGACATTGCTTGGAAGGTGAACAGTGAGAGCTGGGACTGAATAGGGTTGGGATCTGCAAAGCCTGCTCCCAGGCTGTCTGAGATATGGAGATATTAGACCCCTGTAACTGACATTTTTGGCAGGTGTCAATAGTGATTGATAGCTGGTATATAGTTGGGTTTAAAGTTTATATTTTAAAGGTTTATTATTTGTTTGGAGACAGGGTCTCATTGTGAATCCCTGCCTGGACTGAAACTTGCTATGTACATCAATTTGACCTCAAATTTACAGAGATCACCAGTCTCAGAGTCTAGAAGAGAGGGCGTCAGAATCCCTGGACTAGAGCTACAGATGGTCCTTATGTGGGTATTGGGAGCTGTCCTCTGGAAGAGTAGCAGGCACTTTTACCTGCTAAGCCATCTCTCCTGTACCCCTACTTCTCCTCCCCATCCCACCCCCCCTTTTTTTTTGTTGAGGAAAGTTCTTATATAGCCCAGACTGAAACATATGGCTAAGGATGACCTTGACCATCTGACCTGCCTCTGCTTCTCAAGAACTGAGAGTATAGACACACACTGCATGCAGGGCAGAATATGTATTTAATACTTGTAATATTTAATTTTATCCTATATAGGCAATGGAACATCAGCTTTGTTGAAGTAAAGATCATAAATTGTTCAGTTCAGCCACGGACAGCAGACAATTATAATTTACTGGGGTATTTTAGGTCCCGTCACTCACAAGTTTGTTAGCACTAATGTTTGTCTCAGAGTGGTTCAGGATTTCAGTCTTAGTTCTCTTTCCACAGGCGTCCTACTTCTGGGAGATGCGTATAACCTGAGGCATCCTCTTACTGGTGGAGGAATGACAGTCGCTTTAAAAGATATAAAAATATGGAGACAACTGTTAAAAGATATTCCTGACCTTTATGATGATGCCGCTATTTTCCAGGTAAGAATCTAGAGTTTTCCTCCCCCAGAATGGTTTATCTGTTTATGGGTGAGCAGACTGAGACCCCAGTGTGTGGTAGTGTATGCTTCATGATGGCCTCTAGTCTTGTTCAGGTATAATAAGCTTGACTTTCAAACTATATTCTTTTTTTTTTTTTTTTCTTTTCTATTTTTTGGAGCTGGGGACCGAACCCAGGGCCTTGCGCTTGGTAGGCAAGCGCTCTACCACTGAGCTAAATCCCCAACCCTTCAAACTATATTCTTAATGTCTGTGGTTTAGTATGTGTTACAGCAGATTGGCCCAGCCCACTCTTCTCAGAGATAGAAGCTTAGCTTCATAATCATGTGACCCATGGCTCTGAAAATGAGTTTGTCAGTATTACCTGTAGATAGGCCTTGGGACAGAAATTTGAGGAGATGGTAAACATTAGCTTAGGCTTTTTTCCTCCTTACTGTGTAATAAATGATATTCTTCATTTTTAGGCCAAAAAGTCATTCTTTTGGTCAAGAAAAAGGAGCCATTCCTTTGTTGTGAACGTGCTGGCTCAGGCGTTGTATGAACTATTTTCTGCTACAGATGGTAAGTGTAGATGCTTTTAAGTGAGCTGATTTGTGGATGTTTGAGCTTTCTCAGATCAGTTTTCTTAGCAAAGTTAGTAGTTAAAGTTGTTAGTCTATAACCTCACACCCCCAACTCTGCCCACTGCCGTGTGGTAGTTCTTTCAGTATCTCAGCATCATGTGTCTACCACTTCTGGGGCTGTTGGCGTCCTTAGAAAACACCCATAGCAGTGAGTGTCTCAGGGGCACACTCTCAGTCCTCTGGTCCGCACTGAGCATGTATGTCCCCACAGTGTTGGTGAAAGGCCTCTGGCCAGGTATGGGAAAGCAGTACGGCCTTTTGCTTCTTACAGTAGTTTGAATTCTTTCTTCCTTTCTTCCTTTCTTGTCTTTTCTTTCTATTTAATTATTTTATGTAAGTACACTGTAGCTGTCTTCACACACACCAGAAGAGATTATCACATTCCATTACAGATGGCTGTGAGCCACCATGTGGTTGCTGGGAATTGAACTCAGGACCTCTGGAAGAGCAGCCAGTGCTCTTAACCGCTGAGCTGTCTCTCCAGCCCCTGGTTTGAATTTCTTTGGAAGCATTATTTAGAACACGATTAGGTGTCTCAGGCTGAGGATGGAGCTTCTTTCCTGCTACAGTGCACTGGTGGCTCGCATTGCAAATAGCCACCCATGTGCTCCTCCTCCCCATGTGCTCTTCCGTTTCCTACATTACGAGAAGTTGGCCATTCTGACTAGGTTGAATATTCGTAGAAATGAAAATGTGAAATTCTGAGCTAGAAATGGTGATGCATGTTCCTCTTCCTTCCAGGGAGCTGAGGTAGGAGGATTGGGAGGGCAGCCTGAGCTACCTATATAAGACGGTTTTTCAAAACAAATGACACCAACACAGTGTGTCTCAAAATAAATGATACTCTGTCATTTGCACACCACCCCATCCATGTATTATACTCACAATGATAAATAAAAAATTACTTTAAGAAACAGACAAAAATAAGGTAAACATCTGAGATACTTTAAGCTCCTTGGTTGAGTTTCTTGGTGCCCATTAGAAGAGAAGGTGGGACTGCTTCTCATAGACTACAGCCGTCCACCACCTCTTGTTAAACATATTTCCTTGTGATTTGCAAGACCAGTCTGAACAAAATGACACAGAAGTTAAAGTGGCTGCTTCTTGATGTAAAAATATAAAAAATAAAAAATGTAAGGTTGTCCTTTATCCCCACGAGGTCCAGCACTGCAGTGCCCAAGACATCTGCTGGATATCTTAATTCTCAGTCAGCAAAGCCTCTCACCGGCTCTGCTCCCTCCCATATCACACTGCCGAAGGCCTCTCTCTGAGCTGGCAGCCATCTCTCTACCTATCCAGTTCCCAAGGCAGGTTTCCCTGCCAGAAACACACGTCCCAACTCCATGGCGGCCCAGACCAGCCGCCCTATACTCCCTTACACTTAAATCTGCACATGAAAGAACACACAGCGCATTAACCTCTGGCCCAATTGATAAGATATACTTGCCCACCTAAACATACACAGCCCAGTGCCATCCATCCTTTAAGAACATTCATAACAGCCTGTAAAGGTACAGCGTGGGACGTCACCTGCCATATTCTCCTGCCACAGCTTCTCCCTCTCCCTCCAGTCTCCTCCTCTTTCTTTCAACTTTTCTCCTGCCCATCCTTCCTTCTCGTCCAATGACAGGCCTCCTTCTATCTTGTACTTGCCTCACCTATGACATCATCCCACAGCTGCTTGGACAAATGAGAGGAAAGAATTCTGAGTTTTGAGTTTTTTTAAGCTCTTGTATGTTACGGTAAATATTAATTGGGGATTTCTACCCTACCTTAGATCATTTAGTTCCCAAATTAATGACACAAAGCCTTTCTGTTTATACTAGGCCTTAGAGCCCATTAGAGCACTAGAGCTGGGCAGATTATCAACCCTCTGCTATTTTGTCTACTTCTCTGTCATTAACCCTGAGCTATCACTTGCTATGTACTGCCTGAGCCACTCCTATTCCAGCTGGCCAGCCCTTGAGGCCATGCCCCTACAATTCACATACCCCATGGTGCCTTCCTTCTTCCTCTCTCCTAGGTCTCTGCCTCAGCCCTGCCTACCTCTCCATTGCCCAGTTACAGGCTGTAGGCATCTTTATTCAACCAATAGTTTTAAATTAAGGAGCAAGCTTTGCACAGCAAAAGCTGGCATATGTGAGAATTCACTCATCTAGACCTTGGGATATAGAATTTAACATTACAATACATAACAACAGACCAAACCTCAACACTTGGATTCTTACATCAAAGCTGCCAACAACCTTACAAAGTTAATGACAGATCTGGGGAGGAAAGACCTTTATGGGACAAAAATTTACCATGCATCATCCTTACAAATACTCTTACAAAGAAAAATCTATCACTAAGTTATAAATTCTTCAAAGTATGTTTTATATATATATGGAAATGTCATAATGAACCTCTTATTTTATACAACTTAAGAAAACTAAAAGACATGATCAAAAAAAGAAAGAGAAAAATCTAGCCAGGTGTGGTAGCACACGCCTTTAATCCCAGCACTCAGAGGCAGAGGCAGGCAGATCTCTGTGAGTTTGAGGCCAGCCTGGACTACATAGTGAGTTCTAGGTCAGAGTTATGTAGAGAGACTCTGTCTCAAACAAAACAAATCAAACAACAATAAAAATTAGTAATTTAAAAAACTTTAATAAAAAGAAATATCTAGGCACTTTAGGGTTCAAATTATATTATTAAAACGTTTTATGGATATAAGCAGAAATTCACTTCTTGATAACCTGATGCCAGTATGGGTTAGGCATCTCAGAACCTAGGAATTTTGTTGTAAGGATTGTGTTTTTATATATAATAAGAGCTTACAAAGTATTTGATGTCATTTAGCTTAGAACAAAGCCATACATAATTTAAAAGTAATTCATAAGTCCTAATAGGTATTAGAATCAACAGAATCAGATTATTCATACTCTTAGTCTAAGAGTATTGATCTGGAAATGTGAAGGTTGTTAAATCTAGAACTGTTAAGAAATTGTTACTAACACTGTAAAATAATAACAGTAATAATTTCTATGTTTTATTTTAGATTCCTTGCGTCAGCTCCGAAAAGCTTGCTTTCTTTATTTTAAACTTGGTGGAGAATGTTTGACTGGTCCTGTTGGGTTGCTTTCTATGTAAGTTCTAAGAGCAGAAGGGAACACTCAGTTTATGTGAATCTTTATCCCATAGACGCTTAGTTATGTTCTGTTACCCATTCATGTCCTAGTCACAAGTGGCTCCAAGAGGCCAGTGCGATGTCTCAATGGCTAAAGGTGCTTGCTGCTCAAGATTAGTTTGAGCCTAGAACCCAGAGTTGTCCTTTTTATTTTTTTTAAATTTATTTAATGTATGAGTGATCTGCTGCATATATATCTGCCTGCCCAAAGAGGGCATCAGATCCCACTATGTGGTTGCTAGGAATTGAACTCATGACCTCTGGAAGAGCAGCCCGTGCTCTTAACCACTGAGCCATCTTTCCAGCCTCCACATGTGTGCTATGTAGTGTGTGTCCTACCCCCAGTTGTTATGTGTGTAGACACACACTAACACAAAAGCAAGGATTTAAAAAGTGGCCTCAGGAAGAGTGAGCATTGGGCAACAGTGCTGTGCTGTCCTCCGGATGCACACACTGAAAATTGGACTGAGGTGCCAGACCTTTGAGTAGACTTGACAGTTTCCACCTGTGATGTCTTGCATGTCTGACCCACAGGAGCCAAGAATAACTGAGACCTGAATTCAAATATTAATCTTAGAGGCCTGAAATTAAGTAGTAGTTTTGCTAATGCAGACATGTACTTGGAAGTCTGAGAACGGAGATTCAAGGCACTTATTCTTATAGATCTACAATCAGAATATCAGATCTAATGCCAGCCCAAACACAGCAGGCCTCATTTTGGATCTCAAGATTAGTGTAAGAAAACAGCAGGAAAATAAGACGTAAGAGTGAGCATGGCCACCAGCTTCTCAAAGCAGTCATCTCTCTTTCTTAAAAAGATCTACTGACTTCATATATGCGAGCACACTGTCCTCAGACACACCAGGAGAGGGCATCAGACCCCATTACAGATGGTTGTGAGCCACCATGTGGTTACTGGAACTTGAACTCAGGACCTACAGCAGTCAGTGCTCTTAACCGCTGAGCCATCTCTCCAGCCCCTGGTCATTTCTTCTAAGTAGATTTTTATAATCTAAAAATTCATTCTTGTCATTGAATGTGATAGGCAGATGAGCTTGTGAAGCCCTCAGGTGTAGAGTGCGTTCAGCTTTTATTGGTGACGAATAATTTGAACCTTTGTGACTAATTTTAATAATCTTTCTTTTCTATTACAGATTGTCTCCTGACCCTCTCCTATTGATTCGACACTTCTTCTCCGTTGCAGTCTATGCCACGTATTTCTGCTTCAAGTCAGAGCCATGGGCTACAAAACCTCGGGCTCTTTTCAGTAGTGGTGCTATACTGTACAAAGCGTGCTCTATAATATTTCCTCTCATCTATTCAGAAATGAAGTATCTGGTTCACTGAAAGGGAAACCACATGGAAGTCATTGGGACTTGAGGAGGATGTACATAGCCTAGGACTGTGTGTGTGACTTCTGCAGTGGTGACTCAAGGACCAAGCTTGTGTATAAGCATGTAAATATATGCCTTAATTCACAATTGAGAATGAAGGGTCAATAAGCTAGATGTTTAAAAGAATGATTGTTTCCACAAATTAATGTTAACACTCAAGTGTTTGATTTCAGTATTGGGGTGATTCATTGGGACATGCCAATAAAATGAAGAGTGAACTCTTACAGAACATTTTTTTGTTTTTTGTTGTAGGCTTCTTTGTAAAGCTTCATGGTCACAGGAAAGAGAACTCAAGTGAGATAGAGAGTGTGGTTGTTAAATCTGTCAAACATTTACTGTTTATGTGTATGCACATGTTCGATATACAAGTGTTCACGAGGACCTGAGGTTGACATCACGTGTCTCCTTTAATCTTACTTCACGTGATGCATATATGAGGCAGGTCTCTTGTTCAACCTGGAGCTCTGGGCAGCTTGCGTTCTCTTGCTTGTTCTAAGCACAGGGGTATTACCAGCTGCAGGTTCAGACTCCTGCCATGTCTCATCCAACTTACCCTAGCGGACAGCAGCTCCCGTGCAAAAGAATTTTATGTAGAACCAAGTTACAAGTTTGAATTTTAAAAGTTTATCACTAAACCTTTACAGCCCTGCCCCTGGCCCCTACCACCTCCCCGATAGAAATCCTATGGCTGGCAACCTGGTTGTCTGGCTTGGGCAGAAGCTGGAAGAAGATCTGGCACAGGGAGCACTAGAGGAGCTGCTGAGACTAGAAGACGGGAAATCTCAGAACACAGCATATAGAACATGAGTTGAGTTTACTGCTGGGCTGTCAATGGTCCTTACAGACCTACAGTGGATGGAGCACCCCCAACCCCTCCCCAGACTGTCACAGGGTTTCTTACGGGGTGTCAGTTTTTCATCACAAGCAGGGCAGTTCAGTACTGGCAATGCTGTTTTACTGAAGATCTGGAGTTGCACAAGTAGTTCTTTAGAACATAAGATGAAATGCATTCATCCATCAGTTACACTGAGCATTTAGAAGAGGCACATACAAAACAGTTCTGCTTCTACATGATAAAAATTCCATATGATGCCATTAAATGAGCTGAGAGCCATCTTAGAGTGGCTGATAATTCCCACAGAGGAGGGAAATGAAAGTTGCATGAGGAGTCAAGTATCTTCATTTCCAAGTTCATTTTAGTCACAGAACATCCTGTCACTGAAGCAGGGAAGGAAGTCACAGGACTGTTCGGAATTCATCAAAAATGAAGTTAGGCACATGCGCTTCAGCCACCTGGAATAGTAAGCAGAAATTAAATCAGCATTTTGGTTGATGAAGTTCATAACTTTACACATGGAGATTGAAGGAGTGAAATTATCTGTTGGAGGAAGGTGAAGCACAGGAAGGAGCCAAGCCCCACAGGTAGACTAGGAAGCAGCTTTCACTGCCGGGAGCTGGTCTTAGAGTCCGCTTACTGTGCACCACACCCCACCCAAGGCGGGCCCACTGCATCCACAAGCAGGCTTGGCTCCTAAAGGCATTTGATCTAGGGAACGCCAATGAGAGACAATAGGGGAAACCTGAGGCCAGAGGACAAGAACAGGAAGGTCTTGAAAGGCCTGTATCCTTTAACTGCTTCTAGGAGGAGGGTGGCATGGAGGTGGGGGATTGGGGGGGAATGGAACAGATGATCTCCGTGAGCTAGAGGGAAGTTTGAAAAACATTGCTGAACTGCTGGATTGCTAGACTGCTGGGTGTGTGTGTGTGTGTGTGTGTGTGTGTGTGTGTGTGTGTGTGTGTGTGTGTGTGAGAGAGAGAGAGAGAGAGAGAGAGAGAGAGAGAGAGAGAGAGAGAGGAGAAGGAGAGAGAGGAGAAGGAGAGGGAGAATGAGCATAAAGATTGTATCAAAGTTATTTAAATAGAGACAACTTCAGCATGAGGTTGGGAGAAAAGGGGTACTCAGAAGCAAGACAACCAACTGTGGATACTTCTTCCCATAATACATATGTAAAATCTATGCATACCCTTGCACATGTATTGGTGAACATCTGCACACACATGTATTTTGCATGCTAATCTCTAGCAAGTAAATTCTTAGCAGTACATTTCTGGGACTTCATCAAAGCTTTAAAGGACAAAGCTAAATTCCCCTTAAAGTCCGAGGTTGCTATTTTCCCATTCACACCATGGAAAATAAACCCTTCCAAGCACAGAGCCCAACATCTCACTTTCAGGTCTAGTTTGGTTTACACCTTGGCTGTAAGTAGGGCCGAGCCTTTCCCAAATGTTTACCCTGCTTGTACTTTACTAAAACTGCCGGTTAATATCCTTTACTCATCTCCCTGAAGAGAACATTATCAGTTAAAGAAATGTCCACTTTTCTGGTTTATAGATAATAGTTCCTTTTCATCTCTTGATTTTTAAAGAGGCAGTTGATGACATTTAATCTGGCATTAATTAGAGATCAAGTCTGAGTCTTTACCTTCCCATTTTCTTTTCTGAGTTAAGGGAGAAAGCTATTTGGTACATATTTGTCTGAATGTGTGCTAACTGACCTGCTTCATAATTCATATAAGCTCTGTCTGCTACTGGTTTTAATAACATGGGTGCTAATTTGAGCCCATACTCCAAGTCATCTATCCCAAAGCCACCAGATGACTCTGCTGTTTCTCCCGATGCGAGGGGTCACTTTGTCCTATACACACTTATATATCCTATACATACTCATATATCCATTGGTCCCGGTATTCTCACACTAATACTGCTTTCGTTTTTATAGTTTTGTGTGTTGATAGTGCTCTGTAATTTTTTTAAATAAACAGTTCTTTATAAAAAAAATCAAATAAAAAAGTTGAAGATTAACTGGGGGTTTGATTATAATTATAATAAATCTATAAAGTAGGCATCTCAGTGGTAAGTATACTTTAAACAGACTTTCAAAATCTTACAGCTTTCCCCTAAATTGTTCAGATTTCTTCTTGTGTCTATTCTTATTTTTTAAAAAATAATATTATTTATTTGTGTGTACACATGTGTCTGTGGAGGTCAGAGGCATGTCAGATCCCTAGGAGCTGAAGTTATAGGCAGTTTTGAGCTGATGATGTGGGTACTGGGAAGTGAACCCTGCAAGAACAGAACATGATCTTGACCACTGAGCCATTGCTCTGGTCCCTCATCATATTACTAATTACACTCCATACTTGTGTGAATGTTGTTTTATTTTGTCCTTTTATTATGTAAGTAGCTTACTTGTTGAACTTTTAGCTTTTTTTGTTTATTTTTTCGAGACAAGATCTACATAGCCTTGGTTAGCCTCGAACTTGCTATATAAACCAGACTGGTTTCGAACCACCTTCTTCTGCCTCCCAAGTGCTGGGATTAAATGTGCATATCACCACATCCCACTCAGGGCTTGTTCTACCTTGAGTTAAATCCCAACCCTGTGAGCTTATTGTAAAAAAATTTGCCTGATTCTGTTAGGTTCTCATTACATACTCAATAAGCAGATCAAGTTTTGCTTTATTCTCAAATTTGTTATATGTTCCACTTTTATTTTAAACTTTTATTTATTTTATGTATGAGTACACTGCTGCTGTCTTCAGACACACCAGAAGAGGGCATCAGATCCCAGTACAGATGGCTGTGAGCCACCATGTGGTTCCTGGGAATTGAACTCAGGACCTCTGGAAGAGCAGTCAGTGCTTTTAACTGCTGAGCCATCTCTCCAGTCCAGTTCTTTACATTTTCTAATTCAAACTTTCCTTTGTCCTTAAACTTCCTAAGGTTGACATTATTAAGGGGTGCAAAGAAGAAACTTCCTAGAAAGTGGAAAGTAGTTCTGCAGTTCTTCATTTCTAGAAGCAATGGCTATACATAGCATTGGCTGTGGCCTGGTCTTAGCATGCTTTGGACACTTGGTTGTTATGGAGAGAAAGAACAAGGCACTCACATTTCTTTCCTGGCCAGTCAGGAATCCTTGGCTGCTCACCTCACTAAGCTGGCCCCTGAAGTGGGTAGAGGGAGACAGAAGCCCTCTGCTGTGCAGGGAAGACTTGTACACTGGGGAGGGTACAGTAGTGGGAGGGGCTGAGAGGTATCTGCTGAAGACCTACAGGACTTCAGTCCTAGTACACCCAGGGTGCTGTTCCCACAGCTTGTGGATAGGTCATTACTGTCATCTTTTACTGGCTATGGCTTACCCTTCGGGGGAGTTTCGTGTACCGAACATAATCCTCCAGGAACAGAAGGGCACCCACAGCATCTGCAGGCATTTCAGGCATCTTCTGGCTGTAAAAGAAGTCTGGGTCACCTAGCTGCTTTGTACGTTAACATGCCCTTTCCTGACTAATGAGCAGTATACCAAGTCTGTAACAAACCCACAGGGCACCCTCTTGGTTCCTATGGAATCATTATCCTGCTCTTATTTAGTAACCAACAGTGCAGGAAATGAGCCAACCAGGAGCTGGTAGATCAGGGGTAGAGGCATTGGCCTTTAAGTGTGCTGGCCTGAGCTCTGTCCCCAAAACCCACAAAGGGAGGAGAACTGGCTCCCCAAAAGTTGTCTCCTGACCTCTGCATGCTTGCAGTGAGTGGAACATGCACACACGTACACACACAGGCAAATAAATGTAATTAAAGAAAAGCAAAGCCAATCCTAACTTTGTCTCTGGCTTATAATATGGTCCTGCAGTCTGTCTAGAGTCTGGACAGATGGGTCTATACTCTAGAGTCATCTCTCTTGGATGTCCTTCAGACTCTATGAGGCAATCAACACCTGTCAGCTCCCACGCTTCCTCACCCTCTCAGCATTCATCTGTTTGCACACTGGTACCAGACCTTCAATCCCACCTTCTCTGAAGGCAGATGCAGGAAAAGTCCAAATATAATGTCCACCTGGGCTATGGGCTGAATTCAGGGCGGGCTGGGAACACCAAGACAGTGTCTTGAGGAGCAAAAAGGAGAGCTGGGATGTGGCTCAGCTTCAGAGCTCTGGCCTGACACATACAAGGCAATAGCATAGCAGAATGGTCTGCTCTGTTGGCACAAACAACCAAATGGCAAACACTAACTAATGTTCATCTAGGCTGACACTTTCAGGCAGCAGAGAAGGGAGCCTAGGACCATGACTTTTGTTTGTTCTGTCCTATCCTAAAATCCCACAAGTGAACAACAGGGAGCAAAGAACTAGTGGAAACTGAAGGCTTATACGTTTTGTTATCTAATAGCAACTGGTGATTCCTGCTTTGTCATACACCATGAACGCAGACTTTCTCTGGTCTTGGCACTGAGGAATCACCCCCCTTCCACATGCGGACTGTGTCTTGGTGTGGTCACACCGAGGAGTGTGACCTTTTTGGTGTGTGGAGCCTTGTCTTAGCGGTAGAGGAGCGGGAATGCAGGGCTCTCTGACCCCGAGAGCTGGAGCGAACATGGCAGAAGCACAGGTCTGCACTTGCTTTCTCATGATGTCTCCTAATCTCCATCAAGATCCAGTCTTACAAAGTCCCTGACAGTACAACTACAGAGCATTTCCTGGCAGAGGGGACAAAGGATAAACCCTTGGGTGCTTGCTCCCAGAGGAAGTTCCCTGACTGGTTCGTAAACCTGAAGCACCATCCCCATTCCAGTCAGGACAGTAATGAGAGGGATTCATTGTGAGAGGTTGAAGTCCCGTTCTGTGACATTACTTCCACTATTTCTGACTGGCCCTCCGTACCTTGTGCACTGCTCCATTGTGGAGCGAATAAACTGGCCAATCAGTGCCAGGAACTGCTCTGTGTACCGGGAGTGGAACTGCTTCAGCAGAGTGAGCAGACCCAGGACGAGTGGTGGCCAGTCCACAGGGTCGGCAGGTTTCCGGCAGACCATGCCTGTGAGGGAACAAGTTATAATACCCAGTGAACTACTTGATTTTGACAGTGTCCACTAAATATCAGTGTCCTCGTTGCTGGCAGGAGACAGTAATTCTGGGCTACCTCTTAAACAAGCTGTGAGGCTGGTAGGACATTCTAATGGTCTGAAGGCTTTAGTTTTTATCATAACAATTTTGTCTTGCACTGTTAATACTCTCTACGGTAGAGACCTAAGATGTACATTAATGTGAATGAGAACGAAATCAACTCAAACTGACTTCAGTTAATGGCAGCATGGCATTCTAGATACTCAGAAGCATCTTACTAAGTAAAATCGGCTAAAATTCAGGTTACAAGGCTTTAAAAACGTATGTTTACCATCAATTTTGAGTGTTGATAAGAATAGAATCCGCTAAAGCCAAGTGAATGGAAGAAGGACGGCTGAGATGTGGGGAGCACACGCTCTGGTCTCCCACTCGGGACTTCTGTAAAACCTGGAGACTCAGAGCTGCCTGAATGGCTATGCTGAAGAGTGGGTGGAGCTTAGGGCCTTCAGGGGGTTGGGGGTTAGCATGTGGACTGCCATGAAGATAGACAGATCAGTGCATCAGGACAGAGTCCAGGCAGTTTGACCAACAGACAATCCATGGACTTTCTACAAATGCAACAAGTGATTTAACGGAGAAAGAGAAATCTTAACATAATACTGAAATTGGACAGCTTCATGGAGGGGAAGGGGAGGAGGATGACCCTGCCCCCACATTATACGGGAGGCAAAAAATAACTTGGATGGTTCATAAACTTTAATGTAGAAGCTAAAACTGCAGACTTTCTAGAAAATGAACTGGGAAATCAAAGTCTTGGAGAAAACATTTACTAGTCTCAGGGAGCGCTGAGTGACACTTATTTCTGAATGTGAAGACTCAGTGTCCCACTATAATGGACCTTTAGTTGGTTCCACCAAGATGAACAGAAGGATGCAGTGTATGTGAGCGCTTGCTGGGAAGAGGCCAGGTTAGAATTCAATCGACACTGTGCCCTCCCCTCCATAGAGAGTACTGATCAAAGGGCCACCCTTGGCATCAGGTGGCACTAATAGGGACTGTCAGAGGAACAAGGCCTAGAACTAGCAACTTTCTGAACTCTCGAGAGGAATAAAAACAAAACAACATCCCCTCAAAAAACAAACAAACAAACAAAAAAAGAAAACCTCCTAAATATTAGGCCCTAAGTAGAATCCACAATTTTACTTCAAAAACATTTTAGGAGACAGGAAGGAAAATAAGGAAGAGATACATATTGAAGGGTTTAAGAAAACAGCAGTACAATCTTGTTTGTAGAAATATTCTTATAGTGCTACTGATTGAATGGCTATAGTGCTAGGTACTTTTAAAACCAATTAAATATTATAGAGCACTTAGAAAAACATGCTTAGTTAGGTATAAAGTCTAGAGACAGGATGAACCTGGGAACCTCCTAGGTAACTACAGAGATGCTCACAATAAACTGGTTAGCAAAAGATTAGTTGTATTATTAGCCAGGACACCTACATCAAAAGCTTTGGATATGTTTATAGCGAATGGTCCAGCATGTAATCGTGTGCATTACAGTCTGAGATGCTCACATATCGGTCCTGTCTCCTTAACTACACTGTAACTCCTATCATACAGTCCAGGAAGGCAGCAGCACACGGGCACTTGTGTGAACAGATCATGCATATAAAGACATTTCTTTCATACCATAATCAGCTGTGTAGGCACTGAAAGAGGAGAACCAAGTAAAGATGCTTCACGCTCTGTAGGAGGCTGGTGCACTTGGCTGATCTGGAACCCTCTGTGCACAGTCCATCAGTGCTATTCCATTGCAGTGGTGCAATGGCACTACTTCATTCATGTGTACTGGGTTATGAAAAGGTCTGATGTGTGACACAGCATTATGGTCAGAACTGTGTCCGCAGACACTGACCTACTGCTTGTTAATTACAAAGCGAAAATTTGGCACCCATCATACCTAGATTTTTGTTATACTGAAGTTTTGGCAACTGTGCAATCAAAAACAGAAAGTTGACGATCGGGAAGTAGGGTAGGCGCTTCGTTGTTATGTAAATCTGGGAAGAGAAAGAGAAGATAGATTGTTTCGTCTTAGAGAATGACACAGAACGTGGTCTCAAACAGAGAGCTCTGACATGCCTTTAGTATGCCTTTCTGCCTGCCTCCAACTGGGACAGTTGTTACTTCTGCCTTTGGAGATTCACTTACCTGTGCTCTGTACGCTTTAGTCCTTTAGGTCTCCTTGGAAAGAACGCCTTTACTCAGAGACTAGAGTCCCCCGCCCCGCATCCTGTTAATATCACCTCTAAAGGGAGGGGCAAGAGGTGGTGAGCAAGAGTGGCAGGGGCCAGCAAAATCAAGAGTGGTGAAGCTGCAGGGATGGACACAGTGCTAACCATGGCTGCTTCAGAGGACTTAAGCTCCATTCCCAGCACTGACATGGTGGCTCACAACTGTCCTTAACTCAAGTTCCAGGGGACGTGACATCCCATCTTCTAGTCTCTTTGGGTGTCAAGCACATACACGGCACACATATGCACACGTAGGAAAATAATCTTACACGTAAAATAGATCTTAAAAAGGAGCAGCAATGGCAAAGGGAAAGATCCAGGTAACAGAGAGCAGAGAGTGACAGCAACTGCCGAGGAGAAAGCCAGGTCCTCCTTTGTCATATGCTTCCCCCAGGCGGCCTCCCTCCCAGTTAACATGGCAGAAAACTCAGGACAGATGAAGCCATGCCATCCCTCGGCTGGCCTTCGGTCCACAGAAGACAGGGAAGCACGCTGATTTGGAGGCCAGGCTAGTCACTGGCTAGCTCCCCCATGAGTGTGGAGGCTGGGGAAGTCCTGGGTCCCTTCAAGCCTAAAGATGGCCTTTTTGACAGGACTCCTTAGCACAGAGCACTCAGATGTCAGCTGACCTTTAGGTTCTTCCTCTTAGCTTTGAGACAGGATCTTATTATTACAATTTAAAATTTCCTAAAGTAATCAGGGTAACCATCTAAAGAGGCCATGTTTCTGCAGCAAAACATGCAACTACTCAGACTAAGGAAGAGACATGGAAAGCACAGTTCAGGTCAGGGGCAGACTTCTGAGGAGATGAGTGCTTTCTGGAGCCCAGAGCTACACAACAGTGTGGAGCCTGGCACTTGTAATTGCAATTCCTTATGGTCACTACAGGAAGTGCAAGCAAGAGAGTCTGACCCTTCAGGCTCAGGGGAACCCCCACTGCACTTCAGAACCCTAACCTATGTCACACACCAGGGAGGTGACATAATTTAGAAAAGGTCAGAACGTGGCAGAATGGAGTTCTGGGGCCTGAATATAGGTTTCTAAAATATTTTCACAGTGATTTGTTATATAGACAAAATCACCTTTTGTACCACACAGCCCTGTACCTCCACCCAATTTTATATTTTAGTCATTAACCTTATTCAGTGGGTTGTGAATGCCAGCTGCCTCCAGATAGGCTGTGATTTCATATAAGAGTGTGTTATCTTCTTTGGGGTAAGGAAGCGAAGGATCCCGATAGTGAGCTTCGATGTCGGCCAGGAGAGCCCTAATGGAGGAGAGAAGCAGCGATAAACATGAGCGGGCAGCTGAGTTTACACATCTGTAACCAATTTGTCCTTCCGCCTCCCATCCGCAGGCCTCTGACTATGTGTCATTGTGAAATCTTACCTAGAGTCACTTATCTCTTGGAGTCAAGCTAAACCAAGTGGTTTCACTACTGAGGTTATGAAAAAAAATTTACTTGTGTGCATGCATGTGTGGGAATGTGTACCCCTGGAAGCCAGGTGAGGGTCTCTGATCCCCTGGAGCTATCGTTCCAGGGGTTCTTAGACATCTGACAGGGTGCTGGAACCAAACGCTGGTCCTCTGAAAGAGCAACGAGTGCTCCTGCTGCTGAGCCACCCCGCAGCCCCTCATTACTCAACTGTTTCTGTTAGAAGAGCTGACTTTGGGATGGAGAAACTTGGATTGTTTATCTGCGCAGAAAGAGACAAGAGCAGCTGTTTGGAAGGAGGGGATGTGTGCACCCCACGATATGTTAGCCTGCTTTCCCCTGCTTGCTGGGGAATCACTGCTTAGTTCTTTAGATTCTACCTCTTGGAGGTTCTATTAACAGCAGGTAAGTCGGGACACGGCCTAGCAGTGCTGCTGTGTATTATAAACCCAAAGACCTTAAATGAACAAGATGTGAACCTGGGTGCTGGGAATGTAGGTAGGTGGCTGTCTCAACCCTGGCACTTACTTATTGAGATTGTCCAGAGCAGCTGCCAGATGTCTGGAATCAAATCGACAGGAAGAGTTCAGCTCATTGGCGATCTGTCGTCTGAGGATCTGCATCTGTCCAACCTGAGAACAAGTGAGAGAGGGAAGAGGTAGCACACAGGGCACTTGAGAGCAGTCAGCTGTATGCAAACCAACCTGGAGAGACTTCCAGGGATGTGCCTTTGGCCGTCACCTGTCTGCTACACTCTCTGTCTCCCAGGCAGCCAGGGAAACCTTAATGCCCTCTAAATGCCTCTGGCTGTCCTCTCTGTACCACCCGGGCAATAGTCGCACAGCAGCTTCATACCTGTAATAACCTGTAATACCAGGGAGCAGTTCGGGCTCACTGCATACTCACTCATACAAAGGAGGAGGCTGAATCCTAAAACAAGCAGGTTTTCATTTAAATAATTAACTGCCTCATTCATCTTTATTCCTCTTTTCCAAAGACACAGTGTTTTATTCATAGCATACGGATAATTTATGCGCCCAAAGATTCCTGCTTCTTGACATCCAGGCAGACAGACACAGCCAGGAGAGGAACAAGGCACTGCTGTAATACTATGAGGATCAAACTTGGTCTAAATCGACAGACCAGAGCGTTACATGAACTCGGAGGAAAATTCCCATCTCCTGTCCAGAAGCACCTCTGACTGGAAGCACTTCAGAAACACAGTTTCTTGAACATGTGGGAAGCTGTGGTCCATCCACGAAGAGCCACTAGTCAGTGGCAGTTCCAGGAAGAAGGATAAAGAAATGAATGGTGTGGGAAATAAGAGTATATGGTGGAAGTTCAGCTTTAATGATAGAAGGAAGGAATAGGTTTTCATAAACCATAGAGTCATAGGAGAATAATAATTTACAAACCACAGTGCTGATTACCCCGCTCCCGTGCCATGCCTTCATTACACAGTGCTGATTACCCCGCTAACATGGCGTACCTTCATTATAGCCTCCAGGTAAGTGCTCCAGATCTTCTGTGTTTTCGTGATGGCAGCAAGATAAACTTTACTTGAATTTGCTGAAAGTTAAAATATAATCTTAATCCAGTCAATTCAGGAAGGCTACAGTACCTTTCTATCTGCCTTGGGGAGTCTCAGGACACTTACCTACTATGCTTCTTAGAGGGCTGACAGCATTCATGAGTGTTTTTAAAGTTTCTTGAACAGTTCTCTCTCTCAGGATGATTTTCTGAAACATACTGAGGAAATTCTACAAGGAAGAAGTCATAATCAAAATGCAAACCAACATCCCGTTAACTCAGCTGCTATGTAAATATCATATGCCTAGGTCACACAGCCTTCAAACGGGAAGGTAGCAGGTACTCAGGTTCTACTAAGGGTAGGGGATATGAGGAGGAGTTAAGGTTTCAAATAGAAGCCTCACTTCCCCAAGTTGAAATGAAATAAATCAGTCTACCTATAAAATTACAATACTGACCAAAGACATTGTAGTTTACTCTCCATTCTTATCTACCTAGTGACGTCACCTGTGCCTCCCTCACACCGCGTGAGAAGTCACAGAGAGTGAGTTTAATTTTTCAGTGAGGACTGATACTCTTCCCAGGTAGGAGCCAGACATGAGGTCTGCAGCAGGCAGTCTCTGTCTCCTTGGCAGGGCTCAGAAGCACCAAGGTGTGTGAATGTTTCCAGAGAAGCTTAAAAGCAAAGACAAGACCCACTGTGAACAGGGCAACCCCTTCCCAAAGGCTGGGGCTCAAGACTGAGTTAGGACGGAAAGTGGACCAAGCAGATGTCACTGATAACTGCTTTGCGGCTGCATAGGAACAGTGTGACCAGGTGCCTCCTACTCTTGTGACTGCGGTGGAAGCCAATCTTGATGCCAGGCCTTCCCTACCATGATGGACTCTCAAAGTGTGAGCCAAACTTTCGTCTTCCTTCCTGGAGTTGCTGGTGTGAGGTATTTTACCACAGCAGTGAGAGAATGACTGACGCGGGGTCCACGCTCACCTGTAGTTCTTTTACAATCATGAAGCACAGAAGCCTGTCCAATCCATTCAGACCAAAAGTCCCCAAGGTGGTCTGGATTTCTGAGAAGAGGCGACTGCTGGTCACTTCTTGACGAGTTTTCATGTCATACCAAGTGTTCAGCTGGTCTATGTAACATGTCACTCTAAAGCAAAAGGGAAACCAGAAGTCCCAGCAGCTCAGAGGTATGGGATAGGGACTGGGGCATCCAAACTGGTTACACAACTTCTGTTTTAGACGGTCTTACTAAGTGGTACGGTGTAACTTGGGCTCGCACCAGTCCTACCTCAACCTCCTGATGCTGGGGTTGCAGGTGTGACTAGGCACTGCTGGTTATGACTCGGCTTTCCTCACTTCTGGCCAGGTGCTTTATCTTGTCTGTCTGATGTCCCAGGGAGTAAATAACCCCCGCTAGGCCTCCTTTCCCCATTGCATGCTCCTTCTGTGGTTTTATTTATTTCACTGGGCTGAGCTACTACTGGGAATCAAACTGAGAAGACAAAAGTAAGTTCGGCTGCCAGGTTGGAGGACTCTAGGGCCAAGCTGCCTTTCTACAGGATGTTTTGTAGAATTTCCATAGGCTGAGGACAAATGAGAGCCTAGTACCAATTTGGTAGAGAGGAAGCTTAGAATCTTTGAATGGTGACGTGAGAGGAAGATGAAGCCCGTCCTCTTGGCATTCCTCAGTGACTCTTCTTGGTCTTGGGAATGCAGTATGATGGCAACAGTAGCAAAGAGCATCCTCGTCTACTGAGCTCCCAGTGTTATCCTGTGTCACCCTCGTACAGACAGCCCTGTGAAATACAAGCCAGCTAACCTCCATTTTAGTGAGGAGATGATGGAGGGCCAGGTAGCCCTGCTCCTAAGATTAATTTCAAACCTTTGGTTCTCAAGCCATTGAAGGGCCCTGAGGAACCTATGAATCCTGTAGAAGGTATGGGTGTCCTCATCCCACTCCTAGATCATCAGACTTGGCAGGTGTGGGGTAAACCAGTCTCCACAGGTCGGACAAGCTCTACACATGTAGGCCTCATGTTATAAACACCGCCATACACGTGGGGCTTAAGAAGGAGCTGAGAGCCTCAAGAGCAAGGAGGTTAAGGAAGTTAGACTTGGAGGTAAATGTGAAACGTCCTTTATGCCCAGGCCCCAGGGTGTCCTGTTACCCGGTGTAGTACTTTGAATGTGATATTTGAGAGGAACTTAGCCCTGATGATGAATTCCCAGCTACATCTAGTCTCTGCTGAAAATATGAACAGGTTACTAGGCAGGGCGTTTCTACAAGAGCTCAGTGATTCCAGTCACCTACACAAAGGACTATTTATTTTCTTGCCTGTGACAGAGAAAAAATATATCTGCTAGAAATCTCAAAAGAATCCATCTACAATTGTCTGACTTTCACAAATCCTGAGGGACAGAAGAAGCCGAGACCAGAAGGCAGAATGGAGTGTCTAAGGAAGGCATATGGATTCAGCAAGACAAGGGAAGGAACCTTCCTTTCTCTCTGGGGAAGCCCACCTAGCATAAGCCTCTGTGAGCATGTGCCCAGGGGTAAACTGAGTCACAAGACAGGAACCTGCTTTCTTCAGGTGGTCGTCATAAACTGCTTCATCTGAGGCTCCAAGGAAGAGGAAATGGCTTTAGCTGGATTTACTGAGCAACACCATGGTGCTCAGAAACAGTTTCATTACATGAGATTTTCTCACAGACCCAGCTGAAGGCTAAGCCCACGTGACAAGGGTGCAAGTTCTGCACACAAAGCTGTATGGTGTGCCCTACACCATGCTTTAGGGGCTGGGCCTTGACATGATCTAGGTACACTGCCTGCCAACTATGTCATGCTTCTGTGCCTGCATTTCTTCATCTGTGCAGTGGTAACGGCAAGGTCTGCACCTAAGACGCTGTAAGGAGTGAGTACACAGATTCAGGGACCATGTTAGGAAGGGACACAGGCCAGTGCTCAGTAGACAATGGCTCTTGGTAAGTGCTTGGCTGCTGGACTAGGGAGTAAGTAATCTTTAATGGCCAGCATGAGTCCGCAAGTCCAAGGCTAGGGCTACGGACAAGGGAGCACACCTCAGTGACACAGGCATGGATGTCGGGAGGTCTTAAGCTCAGCCACACTCAGAAACACTTACTTTGGGTCTGTGATCCGCAAGATTTCTCTGCAGAGTCGACCAATAAACGTTATAGACTCATCCACAGGTGCGAACTTCGGGATTGGAATATGAGTGGACTGGTAGATACTTTGCCAGTCTTGAATCTAGAAAACAAAACAAAAATAAATGTCCAGTTCAATTCTGATAGTGTAATTTTGTATCTTTTCTTTACATAATCTTACAAGCAGTGCATGAAGAGGAACAATTAACTGTTCCTTGTTTTTGAAGAGAAAAAAATGTAAATTGCCATCAAATGCTATACAGCACATAAAAAAGGAAAGAAGCAACCATTGAAAGAGGAAGTAAGGGCTAGAGGTGTAGCTGAGTGGGTAGAGCATGTGCCCAGTTTGGGTCCAGGGCTCACCCCAGCACCTCATCAGCCAGGCACAGTCATGCAGACCTGTAATCCCAGCGCTAGGGAGGTGGAGATAGGAGGACAGGAAGTTCAAGGTCATCCTGGGCTAACTAGTGATTTGGGGGCTAGCCTGGGCTGCAGAAAGTGAGAATAAAGACAGAGAAACATGGATCTTTTTGTCTTGTGAGTTAAGATGGACAATGAAATCTAAAGATGTAAAATATCACAAACTTCAACACTCTTGAAAGTGTCACCTTGTTACATGCTGTGTACAGCAGTGGCACTTGAGTTTGTTTCTATTTTGTGGTTCATGGGATAATAGAAACAACTTTCATTGCTATTTTTCAAAGAAGATACACACGTTCCTTAAGTAGACAGTCATTAGAGAAGCAGACATCAAAATCAGGCCCCTTCACACCCCACAAGGCTCAGAGGACAGCAGTGAGTGCTGGGTGGGACATGAGGGACACAGACGCCCAGCCGTGCCCTGCTGGAGAGGTGGAGTCTGCAGTGCTGCTGGGAAGGACTGGTGGGTCCTCACCAAGCCAAACAGCACCACAAGCACACAAGAGGTCCCAAGGCTCCCACTCTCAAGCCCCTGGGTTCTAACAAGCAGAGCAGCTGCTTTCTCCATACAGAAAGCTCTCTGAGGCCAGGCTCCATGTCTGCTCTCCTTTTACCCCCAAGTCTCCGAAATGAGATGACAATAACAACAACATCATCATCATCATCAACATCATCATCATCATCATCATCATCATCATCATCATCATCATCATCATCAACATCACCATCATCATCATCAACAACAACAACAACAACAACATCTTGTTGGCATTGCTGGGATGTGGGGAGTGTATTTTAAACATGAGAGATAACAGACATAGTCAAGAATTTAAAAAACTTGTTCAATACCTTTGTTCTTAAGAAGTTATTACACTCTTGTTCCACATTATAATTTATAATACGAGACACTTCCTCCTGCCAGATCTTCAGGCCGTAAATGTTGACATAGTCCTGTATATACTCAAAGGAACGATGGAATCCATCCATGGTGGCCCCCAGCTCTTTCAGCTTGGGCATCAACTCACTTGGCTACAGAGAAGAGGACAGGAAATCCATCAGCAGGAGAAGCTGTCAACACTAACATCTCCTTTAGACCTTAATGACACACTAAGGGACCTTAGTCTCGGTTTTAGACATAGTCAAAGCTTTAGAAAGGATTCCTTCTGCAGCTAGGTTGACTGGCAGGTAGTGCTGTGACTTTCAACCAAGAATAGACATCACTCATCTGGAAGGAAGTCTCATTCAAAGGACAGAAAGGTGAATATTGATGATTTCAATAGCATCAATTTATGAACACATCTAATATTATACACCTAACACTTAGGTTCAATTTATTGAAGTAAAACATTCCTTACATAAAAATTTCTAGCCTGTTCATTTTCTTCTTTAGAAAAATTATACTTTTAAGCAGATAATGCAAACTTATTTAAAAAACTCTGCATTATGGTAAACAAGTTCTTTGGACAGAAAGTAACTGAGTCATAAGCACTGATTCAGTTCTTTTTTAACTCAGGATGAGCAGGGAGGAGAGAGGGATTGTTTAGAGTGGATTATAGAAAGGACCAAAAAGCACATAAACTGTTGTCACCACAAAACATATACTGATAAGCAGGAGAGAGAAGGACCTATCTGGTTCAGAATGGCGTTCCAGTGCACACTGGGAACTGAATGACAGGTCCATTCTGGGCATTTGTACCTTGGCACGAGGGTTGAATATCAGTCCCCGATGGAGGGCGAAAGCCACGCGCTTAACCAGCTCTTTCCTTATTCCGTCCTCCAGCAACTGCTTGGGATCCACCTAAGTGCAGATCAGAGGCATTCGATACCATCGGGAGAAGGCAGGCCAGGAAAAGGAGGGGCGATGGCCAGGAGAGTCTGCAGGGCAGCATTTTCCTACCTCATCTCTAAGTGATTTGCATTTTAAAATTTCTATCCCTTCATCTTTTGAGGGGTAGACTGAATTATTACTCCTGTTGCCTCTATAGGACTCCGTTGAGCTCAGTAAGTTTGATGATAATTTTACAACATATTACCAAGTTGGAAGTTACAGACAGTTTGTAACTGCTTTACATTTTAATCATTTCATGAAATGTAAAGTGTCATTTCTTATAGCCAGCAGGAGATGGTGAGACGAAATTCCAAGTTCAGGTCATATGGTCACCTTTGATTATGAGCAATCAAGGTTATAATGTTTCTATTTTCTCTATCAACAAATGGGTAAAAACACAAGTTTTGAGCAACACAAGATGGCCACATTCCTTGCTGTTCCACATGTAATTACCAGAAAATCAAACAAATCACCACGGGCCACACAGAGCGGCGCTCGAGCCTTACCTTGATGATGCCCACCAGGGTTGTTTTCATCATCAAGATGCCCTCGGTAAAGATGGAGATGGCATGAGTAAGTTTGGCGACCTTTAACAGAGAGGGAGGGGAGATGAAATACACCACAGGAACGAGTCCTTACTCCTATACAAGGCTAAACAACTCCGACAGTCCTGCAGTTGCAAAGGCAACAGGGAGCGTGTGGCTGTGTAAAGCCCACTGGTGTGCAGGGGCCTGGGATGGACTGAGGCTCTGTGGGTGACAGTCGTTGTCAGCAGTTCTTCATCCTTTAACACCGTATTCTCTCCCTGGCTTCTGTTTCTCACGTCTAAACTTCAGAGCTGGCCTCAGGATAAGCTGTAATACAGCTTCCCGAGCGTAGTCAAAGCATTTTCACTTAACAATATCCTTAGCTTCTGAAAGGCTTATTGAGATGTGACTCTAGCTCGAGTATCGGATGTAGAAAGGAGGATGTGGGTGCGCAGAGTCCAGGTTGTGCAACACAGAAAGAACAAGGACAATGGCAGAATGTTCAAGAGAAAAGAGCTCAGTCTCTACAGAGAACGTGGGTGAGGGAGGCTCTCGGGGGCACTAGGGAAATGTCAAGGGCACTAAAGACTGCAACCCACATTATCACTGAGTGCAAGGACACAAGAACCACGGGTGATCTGCTGGTCCCCAGGATGGGATGCCAGTAGCCACAGGCCTGGGATGCTCATGTTTTGAGCTTCAAGTAACAAAAGACACAAGTCAAAGGGATATGGCACCTCGTATCGTGGGCCGAGCTGAGCATAGTCCCGCAGCTTGTCCTTGTCCAGGCGAGTAGGCACTTCAATGATGTCATGGGTCTGAAGCTTTATGATCTTCAGGAGAGATGTGAACATGCTTTCTGGAATGATCTGCAAAACCTTTGATGAAAAGACCAGGGAGAAACACAACTGAGTATCTGTACTGTTTTTTTTTTTTTTTAGCTGATGAACAGGGAAGATGAGAGCAAGAAGGTACTAGTGTGTAGGACGTCAGTTTGCATAAGGAAGAGATACTGAGAAACTTAAAACTATCTCTAAAACTTAGAAGGGACATGTGGTACACAGCTTTAATCTTGGCACCAGGGAGGCAGAGGCAGGGAAATCTCTTGTGAGTTCAAGGCCATCCTGGTCCACACAGCAAGTTCCAGGGCAGCCAGAGCTACATAGTAAGCTGTCTCAAAACCAAACCAAAACAAACAATGCTAGAAAACACAAGCTCACGCCTTCCCACCACTGCCCAAGATGTCAGTAACATATAGGAAGGTCTCAGCCAATGAATGACACAGACTGCCTTTGAACTCAGACAGACTGGGTCCTTGATGTACTACAAAGGACTGGAGCAAGAACCAGCATTTTCCTGAAGACTTGAACTAGGTTCTGGTAAGAGAATATAAGCTGTGATCTGCCTCCAAGCAGCCAGCTCTGCCCCTGAAGAGGCTGCATCGCCTCTGCTCAGCTTCTGCAACCCTGAGACCAAGAGCAGGTGAAAGTCAGTGTAATCTCCTTAGAAAGCAAATCACACTTACATGTCTGCATCTTCAGTAAGAATATGTTTATTTTTGTGTTTCAGACATTTCTGAAAAGTAATCTGCAGAACATGAAGCTCCACCAGGGCACTGTGTACTTAAGGAGCAGCCAGTCAATAAAACTCTGCCAGAGGCATTTCTTACCTTTCTCACGTACGACACCAACTCTCCTGAGTAATACTGAGACACGCTGAGGAGGTCAGGGCTGTTGGCTTGATTGATACGTAGCAGGGGAAGGTCAAGGGCAGAGGCAAGCTGGAAGGAAACAACACTTATCTGTTTCATGCTTCAGAAATGCCCTAGAAACCTCTTTTCCCAAAGTGGGATTACTACGCAATATTTCTGCTTCACCCAATAGAGGGAAACAGCCAGAAAGCCTCAGCACTGCCTCAGATAGGTTCTGATGATACATTAAAAACAAAAGCAACACCAAAACCCCACGGCCATCTACTACTGTGGCAGTGTTTCTCCCTGACTACTGGCAGCAGTTGGGAACTCCTGAGACATGTCAGTTACCAAACCTACCACAGACTGACTGACTCAGCAATGCTGGGAGTGGGGTAGGGAAGCTGCTGTGCTAAGTCACTCTAATGCACCCTGGAGCTGGAGAGCTGCTATTCCATGGAAGCACTTTGCATTCAAGACTCCTTTTCACCACGAAACTGTTACGTGGCCCCAGTACATAGGTCTATAACGCAGGCATACAGATCAAACATGCACTGATGACAAGCCATAGATTTACTTTAAAACATACATAATACTTTCACTATTTATTAAAGACAAAAGCAAATGTGCACACTATTGAGATGAGATCCATTTTTACATAAAGAAGTAAGCCTTGGCTGAACATATGACGAAACTCTTAGTAAGTGTTTAGTGCAAAGAGGACAGCATCGACCCTGACCAATGACAATAGAACAAAGCTGATTCTTCTGCCAGAGGATGGGTGTCGCCATTCCCTGCTTACCTTTAGGAACGTGGCTCTGAGTTTGGTAACCATGGATGGATTTACCCTTATGCTTTCTTGCATGATGGATGTGAAACTGTAAGAGGAGCACATGGTAAGCAGACGCACCTCCTCCTCCATCACGGGTAAACACTAGTATGTCCGTATTACCTGTCAATTAACTGCCAGGCAAAAGAAAGGTCCCCCACAATCTGCATTGTGATCAGGACTTCCTCTTTGATGTTGATAGTTCTGATCATTTGATGGAGAAACTTCCGGGTGTCAGCAAGAAACTGGCAAACTTGTAGATTTGATTCCAACTGGTGAAACTCCTGAACCTGTTATATAAATCCATTTAATGAAACAATTCAATGTATCTTCTCCCTAAAAACACTTCAAATAAGTACAGCACTCACAAATGATTTCTTGACAAATTTTTCATTTCAAATTAAGCTTCAGAAATCTAAAAGCAAGTTCTAAGGAAGCACACAAGTGTCTAGGATTGGAGAACAGTCCCCTGCTCTTACCCCATGCACAGAGACTGGGACAGATCAGAAGCTCCCCATCCACTTTAGAAGAAGTAAACACACCCTAGGAAATACTTTTCTTCCCGGGTGTGCCCACACTAAGACTGGGTGAGTGACAGCACAACCAAAGTGCAGCTACACTACGCCACAGGGTTCTTGCTGTGTCCTAAATGTGTCTTTAATGTCCTAAAATTTCCATGTGTCACTCAAGAGGCCTGGCCGCTATATGCCTATATAAATAAGGCAAACACTGAACCAAACCAAGCAACATAGCAACTGAGGTTTATGAAGCTGTTTCCAGCTGTGTCGTAGATTCAGAAATCCCCAAAGGAGTCTGAGGGAGGCGCTGAGCTAGCGGAGCTGTAAGATGACACTGCTATGGAGTGGCCATCAGGATAATCTCAAGGAAACAGAAAAAAGGGCTCAGCGGTTAAGAGCCGTGGCTGCTCTTCCAGAGGTCCTGAGTTCAGTTCCCAGCCACCACATGGTGGCTCACAACCATCTACAGGGAAATCTGATGCCCTCTTCAGGCAGGGGGATGTATATGCAGCAGAACACTCATACATTAAATAAATAAAAAATTAAATGTTAAATAAAATATTAATTAAAAATTAAATAAACATTTAAAAAATAAAAAACCGTAAGAAATTCTGGCAAATGGCAAATACTAATTATACCAATAGACAGACTATAGCCGATGTTTTAAAAGATGAGTCTGAGGTGGTGATCTGACATAATTATCTCATATTAACAGACAATTAAAAGTTTGAGAATGGTGAGGTAGAGTAACTTCTTTGCTACAGTCATTTTTGAGTTTATAAAAAATCCCTACACGTTCCAGAAAAAAACAAGTTGACCATTCACAACGATAATATCATTACATAATGACTTTTAGTTTTTGTTTAGACTTTTCCCACTAAGACACATATTTTACACACCTAAAAGATGGCACAAACCTACACCTTTATCGCAATCTCCTCAATATTTCTACTTTATTTGGATGATTTGGCTTCTAAAACAAATTCAGATTCATGATTCTTGCTACAGCTCACTCAGGCTGACTCCCCAGTTATTATCCTAATTTTACAACAGTGCGTGTGACACCATAGGGGTTGCTTCTGAGGAAGTATCTTCTTAGATTTTTATGAGCAAAGTATTCAGTAGATCATAATGTGTAACTTCTGACCTAAGACATGATTTCAAGATTTTAAAAATTATCTTTAATTGTGTGTGTGCATGTGCATGCATGCATGCATGTGTGTGCACGTGAGTGTCTGTGTGTGAGCTTGTGTATGAGTGCAGGTGCTTGCTCAGAGGCCATCAGATTCTGGGGATCTGGAGTTACGGCGTGAGCTGCCTGACACAGGTGCTGGGAATGGAACTTACAGCGGAAGGAACGGCATACCCTCCCAACTGCTGAGCCACCTCTCCTGCCCAAATACTGTGGTTTAAAAGGACTTTCTTTTTTTTTTTTTCCGGAGCTGGGGACCGAACCCAGGACCTTGCGCATGCTAGGCAAGCGCTCTACCACTGAGCTAAATCCCCAACCCCTTAAAAGGACTTTCTTACCTCTTCCAAAGCTTGTATTAGTTGCACAGTTTTCCTGCCTGCAGCAGTAGAATCATCATAATTTAGAGACAGTATTTGTTTTGAGATCTCTCTGAACCAAGCTTGAAGATTTTCTATTAACATAGAAACAAGGAAAACACTGAGACCCAGATTCCTGTAGCTTTGATTTAACCCATCTTGTACAAATGTAGTTTTCATAGTACTTTTACCACGTGATCAACATCACTCCCAACAATTCTCCAACCATCAACAGCAATGTGGAGGCACATGCCCAAAGAAAATAGGTTAGATTTCTGCGTGAACAGCCTAGTCTGTGATACTGACCACTAAAGGATTAAAGGCCCATACTTCAGTTGCAAATGGTAAGTGCTAAGGTGCTCATGGGCACAGAGAGGGGTCAGGAGGGTACTGACTGTTGGACAGGACATGGAGTTACTGAAGAGTTTTCTGGAGAAGTGAAGGTGGTTATCAGGAATGAAGAAGGCTATCTATCAAAGTGAAGGACAAACACAAACAGAGGCTTCTGGGAAAGGAAACCAACATATCAGAACTGTGAGGTACACGCAGAGAGTTGCAGGAATTCTGGACAGTTTAAGGGGTGCCATTAGTACTTATGACTTTAATGGTTAGAGTGACAGTTAATCTTGAGCATCAAATCTGACTGGTTTAGAAGAACCTATGAGAATTCATGTCTGTGAGGTCTTTCCAGAGAGGTTTAACTGAGGAGGGAAGACCCACTCTGAATGTGCGTGGCACCATCTCATTGGCTGAGATAGATTTGATTAAAAGAAGAAAGTGAGCTGAGCCCCAGCACTTACCCCTCTCCTTTTCCTGACCATAAAGGTCTCACACCCCTGCCTCCACACCAGCTCTGCCATGGTGGGCTGTGTCCTTAAACTATATCCACGATAAACCCTTCCTTCCCTAAGTTTGTTTTGCCAGGTATTCTAATAGTCAATTTCTAAGGCTTCAACGGAACAAACACTTATCTCAAACACACCCCTAACTCCTCTTCAGCAATTACCATTTTTCTCCACTCGGGTTAGTGGCTTCACCCCTGAAAAGACATCAGCGAGCTCTATCATCCGCTCGGAGCCCTCCTTCTTGTAATGCTCCCACTTGGATTGTTTCTCTGAAAGCATTTGCTTGAACATCTGCCAACAAGATGGAAAGATTTACTTAAAAGAAACTTCAGATCAGACAGTTTACAAAGAGATCCTGATGAATGCCAATTTATTTTAGAGAACATGTAACAGAGGGCTGGAGATGTGGCTCAGTGGTAAGTGTGTAAGGTGCTTGTGGTGCAGGTAAGGGCCACAGAGTTTGGATCTGTAGAACTCACATAAAAACGAGGCAGGTATGGAGGCAGAGACAGGGGATCCCCAGGGAAAGCCAGCTAGGTATGCTAGCTGGATCTGCTGAGACCTGGGTTTGGTAAGAGACCAGGCTCTACACATAGACTGGAAGTGAACTGAATGAAAGGCAGCTGGCATCAACTCCGGCCTCCATGTGTGTGCACCCCTCATATTGCGTACTGACACAAGAGAACACCCACAAAGCATTAGTTTGTATAGATACAGTCTCACAAATCACCACTGACCCTAACACTATCTCTCACCATCAGTACATTACAAATCTTAAGTGGGAAGCCAGACGGCTGTTCCCAGGCTGGTTGCACACCCTGGAGGGCTTCTAAAGTGTTCAGTTCCCAGGCCTTGAAGACTCAATTCAGAAGGTCTTGGGTAGGCCTGGGAATCAATCAGCACTTGAAAATGAAATTAATTTGTGACCATTGCCCTATGGCCTTTTCTAGAGAATATTTCCTATGATTCCAATTAAGTCATGGGAGGGTTGAGTGTTAGCTTGCCAGAGGACAAGGGAATGAACTAAGTGACCTATGAAAGCTTCTTGCTCCCTTAGATGGCAACTCCACTCACTGGCTTTCTCCATGATATGTAAACCCATGCAGAATAGAGCTGGCTAGTGAAGAAAACATAACTCGAGGTTGTTTGTGTTTTCTTCTCTCTCTCGGAAACAAAACTACAAAAAAAAAAAAAAATACTGACTTTTTTTTTTGTACAGGATTTTTACACCGTGCTCTTATGAGATAAATTAATTAATTTTCTCTTAAGAGAGTCTGCAATGGTCAGCATCATAATGAAACTGAGAAGAGGAACAGTGGGCCAGGAGACTCCACCAGCAGGTGAGTTGTCCAGAAAGGACAACAAGAGAAGGAGGAGCACCAAGGATTATATATGGACTCTACCCTGGCTTTCCAAATGCCTGGAGAAATCGATGTCATTTAACAGGGGCAGAGCAACACCACAAAACAATCTTGATTACAGGCTGAGTGGTTTCAGATCTCCCATAAACTATTCACTGAACTCATGGGGTTCCTGTCTGCTAAGAGCATTGAGGAAGCAGGAAAACAAGCCAGAGGGTAAGCTGCAGTGTCAGAAAGTCAGATCCACGTCTGCTCAATCTCAAGCTTTTGTCTTTCCAGCACCTTTCACGAGCTACTAGTCTCTTTCAGTCTCTTTTTGCTTTCCTGTGTCAATTTCCTATGTGAAGCAAGCAGCTCCCACACAGTCCAGTAAAGTGACTGTTGCTAGAGATGCTGACTTGGTTAGTCAGACAGCCCAGGGCCTGCCCGACTGGGATTAACAGCAAGCATCACCACAAGTAGCCAAGATAATTTACTCTTAAAGGACCAGTGTTTTCAGTGGGTTGGCCTGATGTTGCTTGTATTCTGATGGTAATTTGGTTCCCCCAAACAAGTGACCCTGCCCTCAATTAATTGTGATTGGTAAATAAAGATGCCAACAGCCAATAGCTAGGTGGAAGAGACACAGTCGAGATTTAGAAGGTGGCAGGGGTGGGGGGATAAGGGGATAAGGAGGGTGGGTAGGGTAGGGGGGCAAGGGGGAGGGTATAAGGGGTCATGGGTTAAGGGTCAAGAGAGCATGGCCCTGAGGGCTGTCCAACTGGAGTTAAGAGCAGTCCAGATGGAACATAGTAATAACTCAGGGCTATCAATAGAAAATAGATCTAACAGCATGGAGGGTGCGTCCTTCATCTGGGAACTCAGTGGTGGGGTAGAAACCTCAGGCGGTGGTTTAATATTTCCTACAAGTGTTGTATACATAGCTGACATAACTGGACAAGGCTGCATTGCTACCCCTCTGAAGTGTTCTCTAGCATGTTCCCTTACGTTGTTTACCCTATGGCAGATCCTTCTCCAAGGCTCTTCAGAGGCTCTGGCTTCGATCCCCAGGGATGTCGATGTCTTAAGTTCCTTTCCTTCGGAGTACAAATCTTAGCACACACCCCCATTTTTCACATGCCTAGTGTACAACTCCGTGTACAAGCGCATTTGCTTATATATGTGGTCAGCATTAACTAACATGGAGGTCCCAGGTAGATGCTGGGAGTCTCCCTTGACCCCTCTTCCATCTCATTCACTGAGAATGGGCCTGTCAATCAAACTGAGAGCTTGCACGTATGGCTGGTCTTACTGACCAACTTGCTCTGGGATCCCAATTCATGTCTGGAAGTTGTTCATACAAGTGGGCTGCCATGCACTTGGCACGTAAGTGTGTTCAAGGGATTCAAATTCTATTCCTCAATTTACTCAGTGCACTGGAATAGTTTTATGTCAACTTGACACAAGCGAAAGTCATCCGAGAGGGAACCTCAACTAAGAAACTGCCTCCATAAGATAGGACTGTAGGCAGCTCTGTAGGGCATTTTCTTAATTAGTGATTGATGTGGGAGGGCCCAGGCCATTGTTGTGATGCCATCCCTGGCTGGTAGTCCTGGATTTTCTAATCAAGCTGACCAGGCCATGATGAGCAAGGCAGAAAGCAGCACCCCTCCATGTCCTCTACATCTGCTCCGACTTCTAGGCTCCTGCATGGTTTGAGTTTCTGTCCTGACTTCCTTCCATGATGCACAGTGATGTGGATGTGTAAGCTAAATAAGTCCTTTCCTCCCCAAGTTGCTTTTGTCATGAAGTTTCAACACAGCAATAGAATCCCCAAGACATTCAGCAAGTCATTAACCTGGGTCATCCCCCCAGACCCAAATCCCAGTTTTCACAGATCTTCACAAGTGTGAGTCTCATTAATTTCAGTACATCTCATTAGATTAACCTCCACAATCTGGTATACTTGCCCTGTAACTAAATAACTGTTAAATGTTTAATTCTGACATTTTCTATAAAGAACGGTCATTAACAGATAAAATCTGTTGCTTGGGTCAGAGACACAACTAAATCATAATCTTTTCTGAAATATTTTCTTAAACACAAAAAGATCCCAAAGACTAAGGCTATTCATTTACAGTTTTTACCTCTTTGAGTATAAACTCAAATTGTGCAGTGTCCAGCAGCAGCTGGAAGAGGATCTTGGGATTGTACCTAGAGTCTGCCAGAATCTGGTCCTTGATTTGACGAAGGCGCTTGTTGTTTGGGTCACAGGCTAGAAAGAGGAAGAATTTCCCACTGATTAACTGTGAGGACAACACCCATGGAACAAGATGGATTCTTCCGTACCTACCCATGACATGGCTGTCAGTCCCTGATTCACAGTTGAATAAAAAAGACAAAGCCAGGAACACTGTTTTGTGGGCATTTCAGGGTCAGCTTTTCTTAACTGCCCCCAGGGGCTGGGCAGGACCTTCTGGCACCATTCCACAGGACACTAGTCTCCTCGTGTCCCATCTGTCTGAAGGTGCTCCTGGTTTAGGTGTCCAATTGTGCCACTCAGATGCAGAAAGACGACCTGAAAGTGTTATCTACAGATCTGTTTTCTAGGACGGTGTGGGGTTTGAACACACTTAGGCCACGGGAAGCGGCACTATCAGGTGGCCTTGTTAGAAGAAGTGTGCCACTGTGTAGGAGGGCTTTGAGGGCTCCTAGTGATCAAGCTCTGAGAAGTACAGAAGAAGAGAGTCTCCTGGTTGTTTGTGTATCAAGATGTAGAACTCTGGGCTCCTCCAGCACCATGTCTACCTGCATGCTGCTATGCTTCCTGCCATGATGACAATGAACTGAACCTCGGAAACTGTGAGCCAACCACAATTAACAGTTGGCTCTTGTGGTACCTGGGAATTTAAGTTTTGGGCAGAGTTCTCACCATTCTGAGAGCTGTCAGAAATGATTCTTTAGCCTAAACTGTTTATATGAACAATGTGGTACATGCTGAACACTGCTTTTGTTCTTAGAGCCTGGCCTCTTGGTACCTGTCAAGAAGCTGGTTGTGTGATTAATCAACAGATTCCCTGGGTAGCTGAGGCTAACAGGTCTGACTGGCTGGCAACATTTCTCACATACTGGGCAAATTTTGCAGGTCCCATGTGACTCCACTGACAGGATCCTTAGAGGCTTGGCCCTGCTGTCCTCTAGATTTGCCTGTATTCCCTTTCCTTTGCTGTAGTCAATCCCAGCTGTGAGAGCTCCGCATGCGCATTCTGAGGGCATTGGAGTGCTCCTAGGGAATCAGCTAGATCTGCCTAACACAACAGGCAAGGAGAAATTCCCACATAAAACACGACACTTGCACACATGTGGCTATCCTGCTCCTTGAAAAGGGCACAGGAGGCCCTTAGCGCTTTCTGTGCACTTTCTAGGTACAGAGAATTTAAGGCAACAAGGCCAAGGTCATAATATTAGATAGTGACTGACCCATGGACAAAACCAATAGATACCCTGGCTTTAAGTTAGCCTATTAACTGTCAAGCAAAAGTGTTTCAAATAAAGCAGGTGAATTAAAAGAGAAGAGACACGGGAGTAGTGGCTCACTCTGCAGCTGCAGTACTTGGGAGGCAAGGGGCTTATATCCTCAAGGCCAACTGTGTAACATAGCTGAGATCCAGGACAGTGGGTGAGATGCTGTCTCAAAAATATTAAGCTAATGAATAGGTAACAAACACTGCTATTTGTCAAGATGTGTTTACAGATCCAATTAAGATACAATTAAAAAAAGACACAGCAAAAATACTTAGAAATGAAAGTTATTTAGACTACAAATAAAAGTTGAAACAAAAACTCGAAGTAAATAGACATTGTCAGAAGTTCCCAGATGAACAGGGCTGGAGCCCTGGAACAGTGCGCACAGATGCACCTCTGCTTGCTCAGCTCTCTCTTTGAGTAGCCCAGGACGCTGGGCAGACACTGCAGGCCCTGGTTGGAGCTCAGGCATCATGGAGCGTCTCTGATGACTCACTATGTGGCAAAGCCTCCAGGAGGCCATTTGCATACTGATTTCTACAGTCCTCCATCAGGAGGCTCCTGACACCTGCAGAAAGGGCTCAGCTGCAAAAGGGCAAAGATCTGGCATTTCATCCGTGCTCCAGGAGTACCTCCCCGAAGGAGTTCCATTTGTGCTCCTTCTTCTTTGCTGAGGAAAAGTCTCTGACATTTCAGGCTGACCCTGAAGTGGCTTTGCAGCTAAGGATGACCTTGGACCTCTGACCCTCCTGCCTCTACCCCTCAGAGTTGATTTCATGTGTGCCCTACACTCAGTTTTAGGTTGTTCTGGGGCTTGAACCCAGAGCTTTCTTTATACATGCTAGGCAAGATTCTACCATCCATGGTATATCCCTCACCCTTTTACTTGTCTTGACTCAGGTTAAACACAAGGCCTGGCTGGCACTCGCTTGCTTTCACCTTTGGATGGGTCCATAGCCCTGGTGATGGGAACACGAGCTCTGTGCTACCACACATATTAATGTTTCACTTTTTGGTGCTTATGAAGGTCTAGTCTTCCTGGGCCTGGACATCTCTCTTTGATCTGGTCCTAATCAATTCAGGCCAAGAGAAGCATAACAACTGATCCTAGAACCAAGGTGATCCCTGGCCACCTTTTGCAGATAGTTAGCTTTGCTTGTCCCGTGTTGCTTGGGTACTGCTTCTCCATCAGGTGCAATGCAATGTGGAATCAGCCTCTGCTGTGGAGAGGCCTCCAGTGGGCCAAGAGGAGCGACACACACACAGACATGTCATGACTGTAATGGCAGCAAGGCTAAGTAAGCACTTACTTTCCTCATGTGTAACCATATTCGTGTACTGTCACAAAGGTATTAACGAGATGTGGCTAAAGATAAAAGCCCAGACCTCTGGCACACTAGAGTTTACCCCTGTGCAGGTCAAGGAGACTACTGGCCTCCAGAACATAGGCCGAGCTGTCAGTCACAATGTAGAGGATGAGCCACAGGGAGACCAAAGCCAGTTGGGAACAGGTTAAAGTGAACATTTGTTATTTATATGAAATTGGTAGGGAAGATTATAAGCTGAGTCAATGGGTAAATTGTTGAAATCAGAAAAGGAGTTTGTGTAGAAGAGAAACTAAGTTTATTAAAAGCAGATCAGGGGCTGGGGATTTAGCTCAGTGGTAGAGCGCTTACCTAGGAAGCGCAGGGCCCTGGGTTCGGTCCCCAGCTCCGAAAAAAAAGAACCAAAAAAAAAAAAAAAAAAAAAAAAAAAAAAAAAAAAAGCAGATCAGTGGGGTGAGAGTGATGGCTCAGCAGCCCAGGGCAAGTCAGGCTCTTTGAGAGGACTAGTTTGTTTCCTGATACCTTATTAACAGCTCAAAACTGAAACCCTAGCTCCAGGGGATTCAACACATAGCACACACACACATACATACAAACACATGTACATAGATAAAAGCAGAAGTCTTAAAAGCATGTGAACTAGATGATAAAATTTCCACTGTGAGTACAGTATATACAGACCTACACACCAAGAAGCAAAATAATGCAAAAATGTAAACAGCTTATGTATAAAAAGTTTAAGAAGCTGGAGAGAGTTAAGAAGAAATCCTACATACTTTCAAGGACATAAAAAGTGAGGAAGTCCAGCTGTGGGTAGGTCCTGGGAGGTGGAAACTGATGGCAGAAAAAGGCCTGACAATACTGGGCTACAGGAGTTACGAGGCTGTGGCCACTGGGTCACAGAGGGGCCACCACAGAGATCTGGTGGGACAACAGGATTTGCTGAAACAGGAAGTGAGGCAATGCTTGACACAGGGTAGGTCCTCAGGAGAAGTTCACTGGATGAGAGGTGAAACGCAGAGGGCTTGGCCATGTGGTGATGTGCACCTGTAATCCTGGCTCCTGCGCAGATCGCCACAGGTTCAAGGCCAGCCTGATCTACATGGCAGTTCTGGGACTAGGCACGACTTCATGGGAAGACTGTCTCAGAAAACACAATAAAAACAAAACCCAAACAGGAAAGCGGAGGGCTTTACAGGCTTGCTGAGCACACACCACCTCTGAGTATGCTCAGGGTCTCAAGTGTCTTCTACTGTGTTCTCACTGCTTTCAAGTCACAGCTCATGGATCCTGTGGAGGCATTTCACACAACATGCTAAGCTCCTGATCCTGATGATAAACTGTGTGGACAGAGAGTCTCAAAGAGGGTGATGATGCAGAAGAGGTTCAGGCCACCAAATTATCCACTTTAGGAACCTTCCATTCAGCAAGGCACAAATTTTTCTACGTTCGAGTCTGTTCACATCTATGGTCAAGAGTTGCTTCCCTTATTATTAAGTCAAATCTTCCCAAGAGACTGGACGATTCCTGCCTTCTGGCAGAGCCATCTTTGACTTTTCTGTTCAGCCACTCCACCCTACCAGACTCAGGCCTCAACCATTATGAGCTTCATACTCGGCTCTGACTTGCCTTCTTGGGTGTCTTAGTTAGGGTCTTATTGCTGTGAACAGACACCACGACCAATGTAAGTTTTATAAGGGACAGCATTTAATTGGGGTTGGTTTACAGGTTCAGGGGTTCAGTCCATGATCATCAAGGCAGGAACATGGCAGGCACATGGGGGAGGGGGGGCTGAGTTCTCTATCTTCACCAAAGGAAGCTCTGAACTGACTGAGCACCCTAAGGCAGCTAGGAGGAGGGTCTCCAAGCCCATCCCCCACAGTGACACACTTCCTCCAACAAGGCCACACTCTCTAATAGTGCCACTCCCTGGGCCAAGCATATGCAAACCATCACACTGTGCTTTTTGCTAATTTCCTGGCGCTACTCTAACAGGTTAGAACAAACAGATTAAGAGAACACAGAGTTAGGTTTTTACATTTTCGGGTTGCAAATGTGAAGCAAGGTCCACTGTACTAAATTAAGATGTCAGCAGGGGCCCTCACGATGGCTCAGTGAGTAAAAGCGTAAAAGCCTTGGTCTCATAACCTGATGACCTGAGTTCAATTCATAGTTCTCTGATCCTAAATGTGCATGGGCGGATGGACCAACACACACACACACACACACACAGAGAGAGAAAGAGAGAGAGAGAGAGAGAGAGAGAGAGAGAGAGAGAGAGAGAGAGAGAGAGAGAGAGAACATGTACATATGGGCAGAGAAATGCACCAAAGTTTTGAGACAGAGTTTCACTGTGCTATGTAGCTCTTTATGTCCTGGATCTCACTCTGTAGACCAAGCAGACCTTGCATTCATAGAGATCAGCCTGCCTCTACCACCCTGAGTGCTGAGATTAATGGTGTGTGCCACCACTGCTTGGCTAAATTGTTCTTAAATGTCAGTAGGGTTGGATTCCACAAAGTATTAGCAGGTTAAGAAGGTATTTCCAACCTGTGCTGTGAGGGCCACAGGCATCCCAGGACAGCTATGACTAGGGCCCAACACATTTAAAGATGACAGCATCATATCATAACTAAAAGGGTAGATAGCCCTAAATTAGGGGAAACTCCCTTTCTTGCCCTTTAGCCCTTAAAGGCTGTCTGTGCACTTGGACCCTTTCTACCTTAAAGCCAGCACTGGCTGGTCAGGTCATATGCTTGGTGCTGCTTTTCTGTCTGTAATCTGCCTGCCTCACTCTCTTGACTTAAGGCTCTGTGTGATTACACCGTCTACTAGGATTAGTTTCCTGACTGTACGGTCAGCTGATTAGCAATGTCTTCCTTATGCTTCCACAGCCCTCTAAGGCTCTAGGAATGAGGGCATGGACATCTTGCGAGGAGGGAGGTAGAGGCACTACCCTGCCTACCACAGGCTGCCGTTATTCCTTCTTCTATGTTCACAACTCATCAATCCAGTGTATCAGTGACAAGTTTCTTCAACATGGGAGCCCAAAGTCTTCACTTTTCCCAGCCACCCACTGGTGCCTGACAGATGACATCTGCTCAGGTGGGCTGCTGATCTCTCCAAGTTAACAGGAACATCAGTAGCTGAAGCAGTAAGCTCGCCTCTCGTGCAATAGCCCACCCTCTGCTAAACGCTCTGCACTGTGGCCCAGACCTTACCTCTGCAGAGCTTTATGTGGGGCAGGATAAATGGCCCCCTTGTGTGCATTACCTGAGTCGGCTGTGTGAAGCATCAGCCAGCGGATGGCCACATTGCAGTCTCTCAGGCAGTTCAGCAGTCTGGGGATATTGTCCAGAAGCACCTCCTCCCTCAAGTAGCCCTCTTTCAGAAACTGCTGTACCTGGGCGCGAACTCTTTCGCTGACACTAGCGTATCTGCTTGCCTTTGAAAATTCAACCAACAAGGTGGAATTAGACGGAGGAAGAGATAACTTGAAAATGAATTGCATTCAGTTGAATCCCCCAAGTATAAGCCTTTCCTTCCTTCCTACCTGCCTACCTTCTTCCTTCCTTCTCCCCAATTTGATAATGTCATTTATATATGAGGTAATAACATGGATTATAGTTACAGCTCCAAGGACAACTGGTTTACTGGATTTTTATTTGTTTTGGAGGCGGAGTCTCACTGTATGGCTTGCAATTTGCTATGCACACTAGGCTGGCTGGGCTTTGCCTCTGCCTCCAGAATGCTCAGATTCAAAGTGTGTGCCACCAAGTCTGGTTCCAATAGTCACTGAAAAGGAATAGTGTACGTAGACGTCTGAGGCTCAACTCTGGTTTGGAGTGAGTAGACACTGCTGGCTTTATCCCCTTCTATATTGTTTTCTTTGCCCAAGGCTGAATTGGACTGGGTCGTTTCTCTGATCCCCTTAATTTTTTTTTTTCTTTCTGAGAAAGGATCTCACTATAGCTCTGGCTGTCCTGGAACTCACTATGTAGACTGGGCTGGCCTCAAACTTAAGAAATTCACCTGTCTCTGCCTGCTGAGTACTGGGATTAAAGGTGCATATTACTATGCTGGCTTGATCCTTCAACTTTTAACTTGCATAGAAAAGAAGCACAAAAACAGAGGCCAAGTTGCCTGTTCTTCCTCTTGTAGTTGGTAAATGCAGAACAAGGCAGACACACTCAAAAGATCAGACTTTTTGTTCTGCCTTTTAAGTCAGGGTCTTACTGTCCCGCACTGGCTAGCCCTGACCTCACTGTAATTCTGGCTTAGCCTTCTGAGTACGGGGATCACCACACCCAGACAAAGAATGAGACTTCCACAGGAGAATATGAAGCTTAATAAAAAGTACATCTTGGCAGATCAAAATTGTGATTTTCCTTGCCATCTGAATTTAGTACAGTAAGGGTCCAATGTTAAATCTTGCCAATGAGTCAACCAGTCAAGTTGGTTTAATGCTTGGGCAAATTTCTTACCATGTCCCAAATGAGAAAATGCAAACTTGGAAAGGAATTTGAGTAATGAAAGATGAATGGTCTGACATCAGTAAGCACTGATGGCCCTTTCTGTGATGCACCTTGAGGAGACAGGCCAACACCGAAATCATTTTGTGCATTATTGAAGGGATTCGATTTACTTGGACAAAACATGGCAGAGGTTTTAGAGCCAATGTTGTTCTATGTATACTGGAAACAATGACCCAGAAAGCCAGCAGGAGAACGTAGCCATTAAGAAATAGTAAGTACACACTTGAATATTTTATTTATATTCCTGCCTACTCAGCTGTTTCTTTTTCTGCCTGGTGTTCTTACCAAAGAAGAATATAGCCACATTGACTCAGAAACTCAGAGTCTGTGCTCAAATAAACCAACTGCAAGCCAGAAGGGATGACTTAAATTACAGTTTCATCTCAGCATTCATCATACTGCTAAACACATCAAGCCCGCTCTATTCACAGGACATGGGCTTACACAGAGAAAACAAAGTCATCCGTGACCCTGCTGCCCTGACTCTCTCTTAGGGCCCAACTCTCTAGTTTCCTCTACTACCCGTTTGAAGCCTGAACTTGGCTCTGACGTACACATTTATTTTCAAGTTCTGCAGTAAGCATCTAGGAATTTACTGTCCAAATTCTGAGGAAAGTGTACCTACCTTGTGTGCTATAAGCCGGGCTTGACGAGATTACTCATTCTGCTTAGTCCACACCTACCTGCTCTTTGACATTTGGGAGGTCAAGGGTATTGTTCAAAGCAGTTTTTGCAGCTTTGTAAGGTTCCCACGCATCGGCTAGATTAACGGTGATACCCATATAAATGCTGATTACCTGAGAGAGGAGAGAGTCACTCAGTATTTGCCCAGCGTCTGCTGCCACCAAGGAAAGGGGTGGGGAAACCAGGGGTCTCCAAATGAATGCAGGTCAGAACTCTTTGGAGTGGGAGAGACAAGGTAAAGTATCTGAAGTAAACATTTTCTTCCAACTGCTGAGTGTCAGCTTTCCAGACGAAGTTACAGGGAGGAGAAAAGCAGTCACCAGTAAGAGAAAGCACTCTTTTCTTTCCCCCCCTTTTTTTTGGGATGGAGTCTCTCTAGGACACCATCATGCCTGCTCAGTTTTCTCAGTTGTTTTAATGTTCTTAAAATCAATGATGGGGCTGGCAAGATGACTGGGTGAGAAAAGGCATTTTTTATGCAAGCCTGGAGATTTTAATTTGAGCCCTTGAACTCTGGCATTTGTATGTGACTCACTACACACCTACACACACACACACACCACACACACACCCCTCACACATGCATCACACACCACACATACTACACACACTACACACACTGCACACACACCATCCTCCCCCCATACCCCCCCCACATTCACACACACACACACACACACACACACACACACAGACACCATACATCACACACCACACACATACACACACCACACACATACACACACCACACATACTACACACATCATACACACTGCACACACACCATACACATATACACATACTACACACATATACCCCCCCGCCACACACATACCACATACACTATATACATACACACCACACACACACACCCCCACACACGCATCACACACCACACACACTACACACACTGCACACACTGCACACACACCACATACACACCACACCCCCCCACACATGCATCACACACCACATACACACCACACACACCCCCCTCACACACACATGCATCACACACCACACATACTACACACATCATACACACTGCACACACACCATACACATATACACATACTACACACATATACCCCCCCCGCCACACACACACCACATACACTATATACACACACACCACATACACTAGTCATTTTTTAAAGTTTTTAAAGTCATTAAGGACTCTTGAGAGCTTTCAAACAAATCTACCGATACCAACATTAAGTGATGTTTAATTATTTTATGTTCATAGATGCTTTGTCTGTAGTTATGTCTGTGTTATCATTTGTGTGCCTGATGCCCACTAAGACCAGAAAAGGGTGTCAAATCTCCTGGAACCGCAATTATGAATGGTGGTGAGCTGCTATGTGGGTGCTGGGAATCAAACTCAGGTCCTTTGTAAGAGCAGCCATGTTCTTAACCACCGAGTCATTGGTCCAGCCCCAGTAAAAAAACTCTAGTTGTTTTGATTTGGCTCCTCCTTTATAATAGGCCACCTGGCTGTGCACGAGTGCCTCAAACATTTAAACACCTCTCCCCCTCCCCCATCTTTTGTTTTTTTTCAAGACAGGGTTTGACTGTGTAGCTCTGGCTGTCCTGGAATTTATTCTGTAGTCCAGGCTGGCCTCCAACTTAGATATCAGCTTGCCTCTGCCTCCTGAGTGCTGGGATTAAAGGCATTTGTTATCACTGCCTGTTAAACTTTTAGTAGCTCTTCCAAACATAAATAAAAGAAAAATTAAAAAGACAAAAAAAAGAGCTTTGTTCATTTCTGTTTGAAGATTTTTAATTAAAAATTTCCACATGATATACTTTATGTGTCTCTCTTCCTCAACTCCTCCCAGATGTGCCCCATCTCTGTGCCATCCACTTTGCTCTTACAGTCACTATGTTGTCAAGAATGAACATGAGGTCCTGATTCCCCTGCCTCTGCTGCCTAAGCTTGGGTTCCAGTTCTGTCTAATATACTTGGCCCCAGGAAAGCTAGTTACGTGACACATTTACAGAAAGGGAGGAATACTTGCCCAGTTATCTGGAAAGTACTTATCCACGATCTCTCTCATTTTTGCTTGGTGGGTGTGAAGAATGGAAGGCTCAAAGTAGAGAATCACGTACAGCATGGCGGCTTGATTCGCCAGGGCAGTGCTGCGGTGCTCTGGCAAAGGGTAGGCCGAGACCTGCAACAGAACGTCAGCCCATAGCACATGTCTGAAGCCCTCAGCCAGTTTCTAAAGTCGCGTCGGCTTTCTACATCAGGACCTCTGGGAGCATCCGCAGAACTTTGTTCTTTCCTCTTATCCAGACCCTCCGACATTCTCTCCCTTTCATGTCCTGACTCTACTTCAACTCAGTGATTTTCTTACAAAAAAAGAGAAAGGCTCAACCCTGCACTGGCTCCTTGGGCCATTTTTGTCTTTCCTATCACATAAGGATGATCTCTTAGAACTGATGGACTTCAACTCAACAAATCACCATTTTATCACTTCCTATTGCCTGTCAAGACACCGGAACTCCTTCATCATCCCATGGAGTTTCTGAGCCCAGCTTCTAGCACTCTCACTTAAACTCACTGGCCGGTGATTGTTAACACCAACCTCTGTTCTCACCCTTTGCTGAGTTCTCCTCCCACCTCTTTTCCATGTCAGTGTCTCCAGGGCATCTAAATCCTTATGTACCAGGGAAAGCTCCTGGGCTACACAGCACCTATCAACTTGAACTACCAAGGGCAGGAAGGGGAGAGATTATCACAAGGACAGATGCAGCAAGGCCACATGGATCCTGCAGGCAAGAAAGTAGCATGGCAGTGTGTGGAGAGCTGAGGAAGCCCTCAAGCAAATGTGTCCTGTGGAGACAGACACAGCCAAGTCAAGGACCCAATGCCTCGGACTCATGGAATAGCAACTCATGGAATAGCAACGTCTTCTCCAGAGGTGAGGCTGTGAAGGACGGCAAAGCCTTCTGGTCAGAGTACACGTGTTGGCAATGTGTGCAAAACCCAACAGCCACAGCCTTCTCCTAGATAAAGCAACCCGAGATTGCTCACCTACAGAGACCTCGTATCCAGACTATCTAACCCAGTGGTTCTCAGCCTCCCTAAGGCTGCAACCCTTTAATATAGTTCCTTAGGTTGTGGTGATTCCCAAACATAGCATTGTTTTCATTGCTACTTCATAACTGCAGTTTTGCTTCTGTTATGAATCATAATGTAAATATGTTTTCTGATGGTCTTAGGCAACTGATGAGAAAGGATTCAACCCCCAAAGGAGCTGTGACCCACAGGTTGAGAAGCATGGATCCAACCCTTCCGCCTGTCCTCTACCCAGAAGTGTTGAGGTTCTGAGCTGTTGTGTGGTGTAGCTGTGGATCCAGAGCGTGCACAGCTCCTCCCACCCCAGATTTTCTGTACATGTCCATGTACCCTATTTCTTTCCCCAGATGTGTTCACCCAAATTTTTTCTCCCCGGACTGTCTTAGCTGGATGAGGCTGTCTCCTAAAGTTCAAATTTTGCAGAAATTATTTTTCAGGCCCCTTTGCAAACACCAAGGACAAGGGATGTGTGAGAAGTGTAGGACAAGCAGGTGACACAGAAGAAAGAGCTTAACCCTCTGTTAATGAAGGTCAGGAGGGAGGAGAAACGGTAACACACCGTAGGAAACTGACCATGGACTGCTAGGAAGGGGAAGGGCGGGATGAGGGGCAGTGAGAAAACAGCCTAGACCCTGATTTCGTGCACATCAAATTCGAATTGTGGCTCTGCTGCTAAAAGTGTGACTTAGAAAGGATTATTGAAGGCATCTGAGTCTTAGCTTCCTCCACAGCAACATGGAGATGATGCTGTCCCTCTGCAGGACTGTCATGTGCAACAGAGAAAATGGTATGTAAACAAACCTCCTGGGAGGCTGACTTAGGCTGAATTCTCAGCAAATGGCAACAAATATTATAAAGTCCTTTGTCTGCACATAGTGTCTGATTTCCGATGTTTTAAGAAAAAAACCCCAAGAATCAAAAAGTCTTATTTATACTTAATATAATCATACAAAAAAGGAATTGGTCACCAAAAAGAGCTGTCTGGGGGCAGGTTTGCTGTATGACCGTGATATCCTACCTTGTAGTAATATAGATATATAAGAACTTATGTCCCCCAGCTCCGCCCCCAGAATGAAGTCAAATGCTAAGTCCTTTCAGTAAAGGAGCAAGAATCCCACAACCTGAAGAGAAGCCAGAGCACAGCTATGCTCTTTGGGCTTTTCTTAGCGATGAGCACACTGGTGAGGAAGGTGAATTAACTTTAAGATGCTGCAGGGTCTTTCCAGGTCTGCTCAGGCTGCCAGCAGTCTAGCTGGGCCTTCTGCTCCACTCTGTCATCCACTGTCATCCAAGCACCATGGCTGCACGGCTGCACGTCCCACTGGCTTCCTCAAGATGATGTTCAGGTTCTGGTACCATCACCTCTCCAGCAGGTGTCTCCTTCCTATGCTATGAGGCCACCCTGGGAGCGGAGCAGAGCCTTCCTTCCCAGAACCTAGCCCGTGAGTAAACACACACGCCCGTTCTCAGTAACTGTTTCTTGAACAGGTGACTTAAGAGAATGCACCTTCTTTCCAACTGCTCACACCCTATCTCCTTTCTGAAACCTCTGATTTGCCCAAACTTAATAGCTTCTTTCCTGACCCTGTAGCACTATTCAAGAGCTTTTTAAGAATAGTTTGTCTTGGCTGTTTGACTCACTGGAGGGAAGAGAAAAGAAGTAACTGAGGAGAAAGGTAAATTCCATCTTTTAAGTTACTAAGGCCGTCTGACTCGTACCTGGTTGTAGATGTCATCCGATCGCAGGCGTCCGATGGCCATGCTAATGAAGGTCGGGTTGATAGGCACTCTCTGGAAATAGCTTTCAGGGTAGCTGGGTGGCCTTTTGGCTCCTGGCTGGCTGGAATACCCCGTGCTTCGCAGTAGCTTACAGATATCATCCAGATTTGAGTCAGCAGAGGATCGAGCAGCACTGTGTCAGGTTCACAAGGAGAGACAAAACAATCAAGGGAATCACACATTACAAACATGTAAGTCTGAAAGTGAAGAAACAACAATGGGTCCCCTAGATCCTTTAACTCAAAAGGATACATTTGAACAACCTGTACGAAGGGTATATATTGGTTCTCTATAAAGGTCTACAACCTACTTTCCCAATCCTTAGAGCTGTACTCGTCTCGCCATACTTTCCAAATATAAAAGCAAGCAATACAGTATTTGCAATACACTACAGGAGACCACAGCAGGTGGAGTTGGTGTCTCAAGATCGATGGATAATTAGAGAGTAAAACGATCTTACATAAGTAAGATAAAAGAAGACGAAAGAAAGCCCACATCTGGTCTGGGTAGGTCTTGACTCCAAATGTTTTCAGGTTCAGGTCTAACTGCCAGATGAGTTATGCAGAGTACATGTGTAAAGGTGTATGTGTATGCATGTGTCTGGAGAGAGAGAGAGAGAGAGAGAGAGAGAGAGAGAGAGAGAGTGTGTGTGTGTGTGTGTGTGTGTGTGTGTGTGTGTATGTGTGTGTGAGTGTGTGTATACCTGGACTTCTTGAGACAGGGTCTTACTATGTAGCCCAGAGCAGCCTCAAACACTAACAATCCTCTTGTCTCTGCCTCCCAAGTGTTGGGATCAAAAGTGTGCATTAGCACACCCAAGATTATATAGTTATTTTTCTTGGATTTCAGAATTATGGATAAAGAATATGAAACTCAGCTAATATTTTACAAAATAAAAAAATTTAAATTATGTTAATGTGACTTTCATTCTGTAAGCTGCCGAGATCTAGTAAAACTATGTGGGACATCTATAGCCTTCTACCTGATATCACCACTACTGAGTTGCAAGGGTGTCTCACTGACAATGGAGCTCACATCCCATGAGTGCTATTCCCCAAGGGACAAAGTCAGAGTCTTCAAGGCTTAGGGCCATAAGCAAACACTTTTCCTTTCTTCATCCTCACATCCTTTAGTGTTTGTTTCTCTGGGTACTTTCAGGAGGAGGCAAAGCCATAGAGTTTCACCTTCACACTTGATTGTCTCCAAAAGGCCCAGAGGTGACTCACATGTTATGTGTCAAACATGGACATAGGACAGTGAACGGACAAATGGACATGAACGAATGATCTGTAGCAATGAACAATCCCTTCAGAAATGATAAAGTGGAAAAGCACCAGGCCAGATGAGCAGCTTGAGGTTAATTTGCAGAGGCCATGGAGTGCTAGCAGGTGTCACAGACAGTATAATACGCTCAGAAAGTCCCTCTGTGGACCACTGGCCGTTCCTGAGAATTCTACTCATCTAATAGGACCATTCTTTCTCTGAGATGGTTTCTGACATTTAATTTGTATGCAGGGTTGTTTATTTCCCTCATATATATATACATTGTACTTAACACCACTTGGGTTTTTTAAGACTTAACTGTATTATTTATGTGTGTGTGGTGTGTAAATATATGTGCACACGTGTGCAGGTGCTTGTAGAGGTCAAAAGAGGGTACTGGGATCCCCTGGAGCTAGACTGATAGGTGGCTGTGAGCTGCCTGATGTGGGTGGTGGGAAGTGAACGTGGGTCTCCAGAAGTTTGTGAACTCCCTTAAGCATTGCTAAGCCCCTTCTCCAGCCCCATGTATCTATTTTTGGACACATTTCTTCAAAAGAATGAAAAGTTGTATGGGAGGTGCTAAATTAAAAAGCTGGCAAGGTGGCTCCTTGGGACTCTACCTCCTGAAGCCACGCAGCTCTGCACAGACTCATGTAGCACAAGACCTGGGATGTTATTTCTGTGTCTATGCATGCCTAGGGGGAAATCACCTAATCCAGAATGATGGCTTTCGGCCATCCACATCAGGATAACAACAGAAAGCTCCTTCATTTTTTTGTGTGTGCCAAGGAGTCTTGTTTGAAAACTAAAAGGAAAGCTTCCAAAGCAAACTGATATTTGTTAAGAACTTCAAAATTTCTTAATCTGTCCTCAACTTAAAACGTTCCGTACTCAGGCTCCTGCTTTGTATGATAACTGCATTATTGTCATGGCCATGGCAGTCTCTACACTGCTACCTCTCAGATAGAGTATCTCACATGTAGAATATGGTTTTCATGGCATGTAAGCTGTTAGTTAGAACAGATAAACAGGCGACAGCTAGACTCTCTCAGGTATTCAGGAGATGTGTGTACTAGCATCCTTCCCCACAGGCCACTGCAGGAGCACGAGATGCATTTCATCCATAGCAGCATTTTGGAGGTGTGCAGGCTGGGCCCGGGATACCTGTATCGATAGTAAGAAACCAGCATTCTCTCTCTGACTTCTCCTTCAATCTTCTGGTCGATGACAAGCAGCATAACTCCGTATAAGTACAGGGCTTCACACTATGAAGAAAAAGGACAAAGGCCAAACTCACAAAACTGCCTCTGCAAGGAGTGAAGTTCACAGTGGTCAAAGGACCACTCTGGCCACATTCCTCCTGAAAGCTGTATTTAGATTTCAAGGTAAATGTATGCTTCTGCATAGAGCTCTTAACTACTGTGCAGAATGAGCTTTAAAAATCAACTCAAAATAAAATTTCATCCACAGTGATTATTTTTCTTGAGATACCACAATGGAATCTCGATTCTATGTGTAAGGATGACCTTAAACTACTCTTCCTAGCTCTACCTCCAAAGTGCTGGGATTACAGACGTGGCCACCACAGTGGCTCTAACAGACATTTCTTAAATGGGTACCATGTACTAAGTACTAATTCGATGTCTCAGATGCAAATAAAAGATGGACTTCTTATACAGAGGGAGATCATAACCCAACACTGGATCCTTTCTTCCAGTAGTAAATTCATTCAATACTCAAACATTTGAAACTCAGAAGATAATTATCAAATTATCGGGCTATTTTCTTTTCTTTGAGGAATGGCATTCTGTCTTTATTGAAGCTGATTATTATTATTATTAATTATTATTATTATTGAGACAAAGTCTCTCCATTATTTAGCTCTGGCAGTCCTAGAACAGCTGGCTTTGAACTCACAAGGATCCATTTGTCCCGCCTCCCCAGTGCTGGGATTAAAGTCAAGTGCCAGCACACCAGCTGCTCCATCTTCTTGAGTATTACTTTACAGTCACTATTACTCACTAGAAGTTGTTTCCCATCCTCATTGAGAAGCACCGTTTCTAAGGTTTGCTGAATATAAACTCCTTCATTGAGATCATCGAGGTATCTAGAAATGAAATGCCAAATATCAATGTAAGCAGAAGATGTAACTTTTTTTTTTTTTTGGTTCTTTTTTTCGGAGCTGGGGACCGAACCCAGGGCCTTGCGCTTCCTAGGTAAGTGCTCTACCGCTGAGCTAAATCCCCAGCCCCTAAGATGTAACATTTTTAAGGGAGGAAAGACTGTCTTATGTGCTGTAATTCATGGTGATTTGGGCCCACAGGTTCACACTTACGGCTGGTCCAAATCAAAGGAATAGTCCCTCCTCCTGAATTATAAAACAGAAGGTCTCAGAAGCAATGGCATAGGAACATGGGATAGTGGCTAGAGCTCAATAAATTGGTTAACTCTTAACGACCGCTAATATGAGTAAGCCCAGCCTGGAGGAACAAGTGTGTCTTCCCACTTACTCCAGAGGCAGAGGCAGGGGGATTGTAAATTCCACACTAGTCTGTGCAACACAGTGAAAGCCTATCTTAAAATAACACAGCATAACATAACAAAACAAAAAAGTTAGTAACTTAACGTTACATCTAAAGTGTTAGGATAGGATTCTGAACTGAAGGGCTGAAGGCTGCATGACAGAGTCACGGAAGGTTACTCTGGCCCTTCACAGGAATGGGAGATTATAAAGAAGCCATGGCAGTGCACGGCATGGCTGGGTTAACTTGAGAACTGAGAAAGGCAGACTTGTGCTGCTGGGTCCCTTCCCTGCCATTCTACCAGAATAAGCTGCTACAAAATTCATCCATACCTGTTTAAGTCTACAATGTATTTATGCACACTTTGAAAGGCTAAGTAAAATCTGGTCACAATTTCTATGTTGTTTTCCCGAAATTCCTCATCTAAATCCTGTAGCTCAGGTCTGGCTTCCAGTTTGCTTTCCCAGAACTCTGGACCCTGAGAAGGAAGGAAAACATACTTGTGTTAAAACTCAGTCATGGTGTATCCCCTAGAAACATGTCCAGGGTATCTTAAAATTATGCTCTATGGTTCTTAAACATCAAAATTAAAGCAGAACAAAAAGTTAGATGGTAATTGAAGCCTACAACCAAAATCCCTGTGGTGAATGTCAACCAAGATTAGCACGCTTTTAAATGTGTTTCCAGGTGAGAGGCACTGCATCACAGGTTGCTTTCTTTAATTGGTTTATGCTCCACTAGGACTTCCTACATAGCACCTTTCCTCCTCTTTATTTCCAAGTTAGGACCTGATGTTAACTTTGGTTGAAAAGCTGTCTTTTTAACATTCTATAATTACTGGGCCACTTCAAGCTCATGGCACCCAGAGAAAACTCCTTGTAAGAGGACGGAATAGTAAGGCCACAGGGAAAGTACCTTAAAATAGCTGAAGTCGAAGATGATGTCTCCATATCTCTGCTGGTCAGCCCGGTCTTTCAGCAGGAACACAGCAGGAATAAACTCAGAGAGCCGCAGCACCTCGGCAATGATGGCGTTGCCACAGGAAACAATCCTCAGGATTGCCTGGCCACAGAGATTATTCTCAGCCAGGAAATCCAACATTGTGAAGGGTGGGAATGGCTGACTGACTTCAGAGCTGGGGTCTGTGGATCATGATGTGAGGCCAGATCTGTAGGACAAATGGTTGCTCCATTAAAGACCTGTATGGAAAAAAGAGAAGTTAACAATTTTTAAAGAAACATGTGTATGTTCTTTTGAAATATACATACAGCTCATGAGAGCCATGCCAGTGAGTCCTGGTACAAGGAAGGCATCTATTCCCCGATATTCAGGGAGAGGTGAATGATCTTACTCAGGTCACTGCCTTTTTAATCAGTTTGGATTCCCAGGCTGTGGAATGATCTTATCCATATTCAGATTACTTCATCCCTTCTCAGTTAAAACCTTTCTGAAAACACCCCTAAAGGCAGACCCCCAGGTGAGTCCAAAGGCAGTTAAATGGGAATAATGATTAGTCACCAAAAGGATCTTTTCTAGAACCACATTCTTGGCCTCCTTTTCAGCCCTTTGCATGTTTCTCATGGAAAATGAGCCAGAGCTGGTCACATGTGGCTCTGCATAATCTAACTACACGCACGCACACAAACACACACACACACACACACACACACACACACACACACACACACACACATACACCCTACTATTTGATATTTTAACAAGTAATTGCAAGCATGAAAAGTCAAAAACACATCCCCATACATCATTTTGAGGTATTTATCCAAGGGACCCACAGGTCTAAACATGTCTGTGCTTGCTGTTCCTGTAGAGTTCCTAGCACCTACACAAGTTCACACCCGTAACTCGAGCTCCATGGGATAAAATGCCCACTTCTGGCTTCCGTGGGCAGTGCCTGCCCTGTAACACACATAAAGATGTGCACATACATATGCATAAAGAAGTAATAAAATGAAATTTTAGACATCAGTTTCTATACTCTTGTGGAGATGTTTCATTAAAGTACTAAACCAAGTTGGTCTAAAAATATTAAAGACTTATTCAAATATTTTATACACATAAGTGGACATGTCTTCATGCACATGAGAAGAAGGAATCAGACTCTATCACAGGTGGTTATGAGCCATCATGTGGGTTCTGGGAACTGAACTCTTTTGCAGAAGAGTCTAGTGCTCATAACCACTGAGCCACCTCTCCAGCCCTAGAGGGGAAGATATTTAAGCAACCCACCTTTCGGTGCAGTGGTTCACAAGTCTGGTGGTATAACACAATCACAGAGAATCTTAGTGTTTCTGCAATGTAGGGTGGAGTCAGCCTTAAGCATCTTTTTTATAAGAAGTCTCCACAAGGATTCTGATGTGAGGTCAGAAACATTAGAGAGTGGGGGCTGATTAGCTGTCTCGTGAAGAGACACCATGACCATGGAAACTTTTTTAAAAGCTTTTATTTTTTTCAAGATTCATTTATTTATTATTTATATGTACACTGTAGCTGTCTTCAGACACACCAGAAGAGGGCATCAGATCTCATTACAGATGACTGTGAGCCACCATGTGATCACTGAGATTTGAACTCAGGACCTCTGGAAGAATAGCCAGTGCTCTTAAACACTGAGCCATCTCTCCAGCCCCATGGCAACTCTTATAAAGGAAAACATTTAATTGGAGCTGGCTTACACCTTAGAGGGTTATCATAACAAGAAGCATGGGTGCATGTAGGCAGGAATGGTGCTACAGAGAAAAGGTAGCTGAGAGTTTTACATCTGGATTTGCAGACAGCAGGAAGAGACAGCCTGAGCTTCTGAAACATCAAAGCCTGCCTCCAGTGACATGCTTCCTTCAGCAAGGCCACACCTCCTAACCATGCCACCCTCTACATGCCTATGGGGGCCATTTTTATTCAAATCACCACACTGGTCTTGAGGAAATCTGCAGTAAACACACAGGAGGTTAAAGATGTTAATCTGCATGGAAAGTGAGTCAGTATGAAGACTGTAAGAAATGATCTCTGTCCCTTTGAGCAGCCTGCAGTAAGCTGAGCAGAAAGTTCCAGAGAGAAGAATCGTAAAGGAGATGGAGTACTTGAGAGTGTGATGAAGATAAATGGGAGGACACCCACCCCTTGACAGTCTGGTCCTGCTACTGACTACAGTGGCAGAGTGCTCAGATTATGCTGGGTGATATTTAGTAGGTCCAAGTTCTAGGAAGTTAGAGTTTGAGAAAGTCACCCAGAACCTATTAAAAAAAAGACATTTTAGAACATAACAATTAAAACCTTTTATATGACAAATAATTTGGAAGTCAGATTTGAAATGCAGAAAGCAGACAGGGGAATTGAGTTCAGAAATATTCAAAAGCTCTTGAAAGTAGATGAAGAGAGCAACAGTCTAACAGAACAATGGGCACGGAATGCGAGGGGGTGAATCACAAGCTGTAACCCACTTAGTTACATCATCATCCATCGCCTTCTAGGAAGCCAGCCTCATTTTTAGCATCGGCAGAGTTTACTGGCCCCCCTTTGTGCTGATATCAGCAATTAGGGAGATGATGAATAAAATAAAAAACCTGAATGCATTTGATACTTCTTGAGTTTCTGAGTGAAGAACCTCATTAGAATTTTGCCAATGACCACGGGGCAACAACAGGATAATCGGGAGGAGTTCCAGCAAGGATCCAATGTTGATGTCGCAGAAGCCAGAGACCTCAATCCAGACCAATGACTTATTGCAATGAACATTTGCAAGTGAAGATGTGTGGACAGAGGGACAGACTGTGGGACACATTGTGATACACTACAGCTTCCAACATGAGATGATTTCTATGCTGTGTGTGCGTATGCACGTGTGTGTGTGTGTGTGTGTGTGTGTGTGTGTGTGTGTGTGTGTGTGCACATGTGTTTTCAAAGAGGGGCTGTAAGAGTAAAAGGGGAACATGAGAGGTTGGGGAGATGAGTGGGACTGGGATGCATGATGTGAAATTCACAAAGAATCAATAAAATGTTTAGAAAACTGTCAATAACAACCTTTACTTTCACATCAGTCTTCTAACATGACTCAACTGATGAATAATTTAACAGTGAGGCCTTAGCTGCAGGCAAAATTAGAATACAGAAAGGCTGCTGACAGCCAATGAGAATGTTTCCATTACAGCTATGGAAAGACATTTTCCATTGCTTGCAGCAAGTTCACTCTTGTTTCTAGCTATCTATCAGTTATTGATTACGGAGAAGCTCTTTGTAACCCTTGCTAAGGTTTTCTACATTTCCCTTGGAGGTCTCTACCATTGAGTCAATATTTAGAAGTGTCTGTATCAACTGGGGTGTCATGGCAACAACTCTCTGTTCATTCCCCAATGATACTTCCTGTGTCCAGCTCCCTTCTCACCATAGAAGACAAAGTGGCCAACTCTTATTTTCCTGACTCCCTTGAAGCTCATGTCGGACATGTGATCTGGTTTTAGAGCAATGCCATTTAAGAGAAAGTCTATGGCGGGGCTTCTAGGAAGTAGTTTTTACCTTCAGCTAAATGGGAGAAATGGGGAAAGGACATCTTTTCTTGCCCTGATTGAGCTCACCCTCTTGTCTCTGAATGTTGTCTAAGAAACACTTGATTCTGACAGCTGTCACAGCTTCCTTTAGCCTATGAGTCAACTCAATTGGGCAGGGGTGGTGTGGGGGCAATGGCAAACCTACAGATTGTGATGTTAAAGGCTAGAATGGACCTAATTTCTTGTTGCTATTATTGATCTGCTGATTCAGTTATGGAACTACTGACTTCTATAATGCCTGCTCAGTGAATTGCTTTTACAGCTTACCCACTGTCAATTGCGTTCATTCACGTAGCAAGCATTCACCTAGTGTTTGCTATATGCCAAGTACTTTAGGATCTGAAGATACAGTAGTGAAGAACCCTGAGCTTCAGTTATCATGTTGTCTATACACTACTGAGAGCAGGAGATAGAAGTTAGTCAACACACACACACACACACACACACACACACACACACACACACACACACACAAGTGAATATAAAAAAATATATATGTAAGAAGCCAACAGGCTTCGGTAAATCATGTAAAGAAAAATCTGGTTAAAAGATGGAACACAAGCTGGAGTCTATAGAGTAATTCTGATAAGATGATATCTGAGCAGAGATCTAAGGAGGAGAGGGAACAAGCAGGAAGGGTATCAAGGAATGTCTCGTAGCTTCTAGATGGTGCCCAATGACTTCCACCTCCTGTTACTCAAGCCCTAGACAGGCTCCTTCCCTTGAGTGGGGGGTTGACTTATGGAACCTCTCCCAGAAGAGACTTCATAGCAGCCACAGCTACCATTTCAGAAGTAAGATTACAAAAAGATTGAGTTCCAGCTTGGGTTCCCTCTCTAGCTTGCTAGTTCTGGGAAAGCAAGTGATCACTGTGTGGTAAGAGTCCTGTGCCTTTGAAACAAAGCCCTGAGCACCTCTGTCAGTTCCAGGAGGGAGCTTGAAAGTGAATTCTCCTCATTTGCAATTATGCCTTCAGATGAGATAAATATGTGTATGAGTGAGTGAGTGAGTGAGTGAGTGAGTGAGTGAGTGAGTGAGTATGTGCACGTGCACAGGGGGTGGGCAGGGATAAGAAGCTTGAGTTAGCAGGGTGTGGGGAAGTTAGTTCCACATCGATAGATAATGATCAGTCCCAGGAGTAAGGCACTCAGCACATAGCTTATAAGTACAGAGGTCTGAGGGCAGACACGGAGCAGCTGTGCTTATGGTTTGAGGAAACATTGATTTAAATTCTTGGTTCCTAGGTGGTAGAACTGTTTGGGAAGGATTTAAAAATGTGGCTGTTTTGGAGGAGGTGTGTCCCTGGAGTGGGCAGTTTCAAGTTTGAGGTTTAAAAACTCCACAGTATGCCCAGGTAGCCCTCTTTCTCTGCCTTGTGCCTGTGCATCAGGACGTAAGTCCTCAGCTCCTGCTCCAGCACCATGCTGGCCTGCTGTCATGCTCTCTGCCACAGTGATCATGGACTCACCCTCTGACACCATGCACCCCCAGTAAACTTTTTCTTCTATAAGTCGCTTTGGTCATGCTACCTCTCCACAGCAACAGAAAAGTAACGAAGACAGTGCTTAGGAACAGTAGAGCGCCTAAGGTGTCTGGAGCAGAGTGAACCGGACATAGACACGGAGCTATTGGAGGTGGTCCGGATCCAGTCTGCAAGCAAAGGATGTTGTGAGGTCACTCCAGCTGCCTGGACCTCTTTCACTAGGGATCTCTGTGATAGACGTTATGGTATACATTCTCAACAAGTGACTTCAGTATTCTCAGTATATCTGCTTCTTAAACTACTCTGCTGAGAGGAAGAAGGTGAGCTCTCATGCAACTCCATTTTCCTGTACTGATATGGCCTGGCATGAGAAATGAGAGAGGAAAAGGGAGGAAAGATTCCAAAATGGGTAAAATGATGACATACTGAAGTCCACTGAAGACCAGACTCACCCTAAGTTAGGATAAAACTCGACCCTCACAAAGCAAGGGTCAAGCTATGATTAGAAGGCACAACTGCTGCCTCACTGTACATAGTACCATAGTGCAGACAGTTGGATCCCGGAGGACGCAGCTTACAGCAAAGCAGTGATATCTGCCCTCTTCCCTATCTCTCCCAAGGAACAGAGAGACAGACTCAGCACCTGCATGTACACATTCAGGGAAGATCAGGCCGGAGATGACGATGTAAATCAAGACTTGTGGGTCAATCTCTTGGCCCTGAAGATCATACTTCAAGGCTGGGTATGGTAGCACACCCCTTTAGTACCAGTACTTCAAAGGCAGAGGCAAACGGATTCTTAGGAGTTTGAGGTCACTCTTGTGTACATAGTGAGCTTCAGGCTAGCTAGAGCTTCATAATGGGATTCTATATAAGCAGACAAACAAACAAACAAACAACGAGACTGATTAAAAAGACGTAAGAAATAATCAAACATATTTAGCAATCTTCAACAAACTCATGGGCCTTTAACTAAGGTGATTGCTAAACCTGCACCAAAACTAGTGTTTTAACAGAACTTTTTAATGTAAAAGAAAACACTTATTACAATTTCTCTCTTTAGTGAAATATCATTGTTTGTAATCTGTCCTACCTCAGGAAGAACACAGAGTTTTAAACAAATTACTCACAATGCAAGTGCCTTGCCACACTTTTTTTTTTAATTTAGAGAATACTTTATTAGTTTTTGCAATCAAACCCACGTATATAAGACCCCACATACTTAATACAGTGTGCCACCCCTGTACAAATGGAAAAAACCCAAGTTCAACATTTCTAGACCAATATGGCTGTTAATTTCTGTACAGTGCCAACTCAACACAGCAAACGGGGATACTTTCCTCGAAAGTTGACAGCACAGGTAAAGCTTCAAAAAATTCAAATTATATATCTGTATATATATATTTATATTTATATAAAAAGACCAACAATAGCAGTGTGCTATGCATCAACAGCAGCAACAGCTCCTCCAGGTTCTGCAGTCATCCGAACAAAACTGTAGAGACATCCAGCACACTCCATTAAAAAAAAAAAAAGTAAAAAAACAAAACCCGAGAAAACAGCACAGTTCTGCTACTCCTGTGGTACCTGGCACCATTTTTTTTTCAAATTAGCTTCTCAATCATCATCTGGAAAGAAAACATTCTGAGCAACATCATCAAAAACAGCTCTGATAAAGCACGGCCACCACCACGTATCATAAAGCAGGCACAAGCCATTTTACATCCACAGAGGTATGATACAGTACTGTCCCACATCCACAACACTAGAGGATACAATTCAAAAGGCACCATTTGAGACTTGATTCCACCTTTCCAGCAGAGGGCCCAAAGGATGGTGCGACACAGCTTTGCAAAGAAACATACTCCAGACAGGATTTCCTTTCACTAGTGGCACACTTCTAAGGATTCATTCTCTCCATGAATGTCAGCTAAAACCGCCATTAAAAAAATGAAATATCCCTAGAACAAAACCGTATAACCACCGGATTCAAATGAAGATGACCTAGTGGAGACAAGCTGGACCCCACCCCACCAACAAGCCACCAAATCTGCTATGTTTAAACAGTGAGACCTCCAAGGAAGGAGATGCCAAGCAGTGCTTCAAAGCCTCGGACCACAATCAAACACAGCATCCTCCTCAACAGAAGCAGAAGCTCATCTGAACATGCTCATGGATGCCGACATCAACATTCAATCATCTCCTCACTCATCCAGGAAGAGGGGGAGACCAGTCACCACTGTACCTCATTGTGTTCAACCAAATCACCATGCCACAAAAATAGTCTTGCCACACTTTTGAAGACTAATGTCAAGATAATAGAAAGAATAAACCACTTCAGTTACATTAGCACATCTAGTTGCACTGTGACATAGTAGATCTAACCAGGACAAGTTACATTTTTCATGTAACTTATTTCATAAGAATATTTTCTAAACTGGCCCAGAGTCATAGAATCAAATGACCATCACTACAGGTGCCTAATCATGTAGCTATTTAAGACAAAAGCAGTGAGTTTTACAAGGTGTGATGTGGAGAAGTAAATTTTATAAAGGCTAATGCAAGTTTGGCCTTTCCTGAATGAGGTTAAAAAAACATTCTAGAAGAAGTTACATTGAATCATTCTTTTGGAGCTGGCTTTCACACAATGGAAGAAAACGTGCAAACAGCAGTACTCTCACTCTAGGTTGAACTGAATTGTTAATGGCATGGAATGAAAGCACAAATCTTAATTCCCTTCTTAATAATATTTTATAGGTTAAAGTGTGGCAGCTTTAGGACCATGGCATGGAACCTTAATTTTTTTGTATAGGAAGAACCTCTTGTCAAAGGAACATGTTTTCAAGAATGGTATCCTGATACTCAGAAATTGCAGAACAAAATTTCTTTAGTAAATTAAAGTGTAGATGACAAAAGAAGATGGATTTTATTTATTTATTTTTTTATCTTTTTAACAAAACTTCAGATCCCTAAAGAAAGCAGTCTCAAACCCATAATGGATACTCTCTCATAGAAGTTCTGGAATAAGCTTGATCATAAAATTATATTTATTTTTATTTTATGTCCATTGGTGTTTTGCCTGCATCTATGTCTGAGCGTGTTGGGTCCCCTGGACCTAGAGTTATCGACAGTTGTGAATCACCATATGGGTACTTGGAATTGAACCCAGGGCCTCTGGAAGAACAGTCTTAGTTGTTGAGCTATCTCTCGAGCCCTGATTCAGTAATTCTTAACAACATCTAAGACAACTTTCCTTTCTGACCTTTTAATAATACATGTTGTGGTGACCCCAACCATAAAATTATTTTCGTTGCTACTTAGTAACTGTAATTTGGCTACTGTTAAGAATCATAGTGGAAACGTTTATGGAGACAGAGATTTGCCAAAGGGGTCAAGGGACCCACAAGTTGAGAACAGCTGACCTAAGGCAAGTGTCCCTGGTTGTGAAAGGAGGCAATAAAACTCCTTCACTATCCCTCGTCTATAAAGAAATCAAGAGTCCAACTTTTTTTTTTTATGAGTTCAACTTTTAATTTTCCTATCATAGAAGAAGTAGGACTCAGTGGAATCACCTGCCAGCTATGGCGCCATGTCTCAGGTGATTGGGGTGTGGGGGGAGCTAAGGTGTAGAGGAACGACTTGCACAAACTCACAGTGCGTGACAGGACTTTTAACACCTTTTCGTCCTCCCTCACGTCAGTGACTCCTTGATTTTCTGGAGAGTAAGTGAAAGATCAGTCGCATTAGCAAGGCACCGCTCCTTGAAACTTACAAGCTCAGCTATGGGCCAAGTAGCTGAGCTTCACCACTAAAGTTTCAAAGAAGCGTGCAAGAGTTGTTTCCATGAAGGCATAGGTGAACGTCAGGCATGCAACCCCAACCCTGCAAGCCCTAGGTTTTCCTGGTGGCTCCCGGGACCAGTACCCGACGTGGCCCTCGGGGGAAGGAAAGGGCCTCGAACCCGCAGGCCCGCCTCCGACTCACCTGCCAGCGGTCCGATGCTGGCCGCGTAAACTGGACACCCGGGTCCCCCTCTCGCGCTCCAGAGATCTCCTAGAGTCCCGGGTTGCAGAGAGTCAGCTTCCCGGACCCTGGTTTCTGTCCTGGTTCCCAGCCCGTCACGTGACCGAGGGGCGGCGGCCCGGGCCCGAGCATCATGTGATCGTTCGCGGGCGCTAAATGATGACGCAGAGCGCGCGCGGGGCGTTTCAGCCACTGGAGAAGTAGGCTGAGGAAAGGAATCGGGGTCTGGGTGTGCGACGTTCGGCAAGATATCGCTGAGCTAGGTGGGACAGCCAGGTAAGATCCAGGAGGAACGGCCATGGGGTTCTGGCGGGTGTTGTCATCTCCCTCTGTGCTCAGGGAACCTAGGCCTGGCCCTCGTCACCTGCAGCAACTACATGGAGGCAGGTTATGCCCACGACCGCCTCTCGTGGAGAAGATTACCACTATGTAATTCAAAACAAAACAAAAACTGTTTTGAACTGACTTTTAAAACAGAGGCATGAACAGGTAGCTCAGATGTACTCAAGGCCACAGGTGCCGTTTCACTTCTGCACGTGGAGGTGTTAGCCTTGGTGTGAAAGAAGAGGGGGAAGAGGAATGTGGGGGCAACCTTATTGGGCATGGGCAGACTGAAATGGCAGTAGTTTTATTGCTAATTTGGTAACTTAACGAGTTCGTCCTGATCATTTCATTTTCATGAGGAGACGTTTCATATCTCCTAATGTATGTTTCTGTTTAAGGAGGTCCCAACATAAAGGAATGGCAGATGTCAGCAATTAGCTGTGTTAAGTTATATAGTAGAGATGTGCGTTAGGAACTGAGAAGGCGTGTGAAGAACAGGAGCCATGGCGAGGGAAGGCTTCAGAGAGAAGGGTGTGTACTGGTGGCATGCTGAAAAAGGAGACATAACTATTGAAGTTGTGAGAGCACCTTGGGTTTAAAGGAGGTCTAACTTTTTGTTTGTTTGCTCTGTGCCTACTGTAATGCTGTACAGAAACATGTGAAGCAGTGTTTTCCTGTTTACATTAAAAAATGGCTTAATTGACAGCCACTCTTCCAGGAATATAAGGGAAGCAAAATAGTGCGCTGAGCTCAATAGCTCGGTGAGACTTCAGGAAATGCATAACTTCGTTGTAGATTGTCTTGGAAGCTGTAGGTACTGGGAACAAAAAGATCAATGTTATTGGAAAAAGGAGCCAAGAAGAGGTCAGTTTAAATCAGTGTTTCTTAACCAATGTGATGATTACATTTTGTCTTAAGATGACTTTTTTTTTTTTTTTGTAGTGAGAGACTGTACTGTATTTCCTAGAATTTTATCAGTATCTGACCTCTACTTCATGGATGCTAGTCTATGTCCCCCATCCCTATCCTCTCCAGTTCCACGGTCAAAAACGTCCCCTCATGATGTTAAATGTTCCCTGGTAGGAGACCCCTCCAAACCCTAGGTTAAACCAAGCCCCAAGGAATAGTGTTAGAATGTTCAGATGTCCATAAACCAGTTATATCTTAGTAGTTTTAAAAGCATCAAAACCTAATGTCTTTTGATTGTAGAGACTGAGAATTCTGAGGCCAACTTACCATTAGACATGTTTTCTGGTTTGTAAATGGCATGTACTTGCTGTTTTCCTGGGCTATAGAAAAGCAAGAGAGCTCTCAGAGCATCCGTTATAAGGGACTAATTTCATTCTGGAGGGTGGATCTAGTCACCTCTCCAAAGGCCTTATCTTCTGAAACCACCACTTCGGACATTAGGATTTCGTTTGTAAAGTGGGGATGAGGACCCAAACATTTAGACCTGAGTAGACAGATGAGACTTGGGGAGGTGAAGTGAAGAGTGTACTCGTGAGAGCGTGGGGAGGCTTGGGGCTCTAGACAGCTGACTTGGAAGAGATGGAAAGAGCAAAGAGTCTGAAGGAATGCAGATGGAAGTGTTGTTCCCTGAGGAAGGCATAAAGATTGCAGCAGTGGCCTTGAGAGCAGGTCCCATTAAGTGGGAGAGGCCGGAGCCTGGCAGACTCCCAGGCCAGGACTGGAGGACAGGACTTTGAGACAAATGGAGGCGTGCTTACAGGAGAGTTTTGCTGCCAGGATGAAGCCAGGAGCATGGGAAGTAATCAAAGAGGAGGGTGGGAGGATGCTCTCCTTTAAGATTAGAGAAACATTTCCTTGGTTTGCTATGGAGAGTGGGTGGGGGAGGAGAAATCTGCTGATCTGAGAGAAGGAAAGGAGAAGATCTACTGTAGAGCGGAGGTGGTCTCAGTGGGCACCGTTAGTTCATTCAGCCTGAGAAGAAAGCAGAACAGAGGAACTGAGGCTGGTGGGTGAGGAGGGATGCTTTACACTTTCTCAGTGAAACAGTAATCAAGGTCTTTAGCTCTGGTCTTTAGTGCAGAATGGATGAGGAAGCGTCAGGCATCTGGAGTATCAGGTGTCATGGAGTATTTCTAAGTTAGGTCTGGCGGGTGGGTCATGCCTGTAGTCTCAGCATTTGAGTGGCAAGAGGGTTGCCATGAGTTTGCGGCCTGTGTGGGCTACTGAGTGAGACCCTGTCAGAACAGCAAAAGCAGAAAAGGGCCCATTTTCTGTAATTAAGAAATAGCTGCCTGGGTTATATGCTCTTTCAAACTGCTGTTGCCGTGTATTTTTTAATGCCTTTTGCTCATGTTGAGGACTGAGACATCTCATCTGGCCCTTCATTTTACAAGTTATCGATGTTGTTTCAATGATATATTTGTATGTTTGGTTCCTACCAACTACTGAGCTCTTGTGGAACAGAGGCTGGATATTTCTGATGCTTAGAATACTGCCTGGCATATGAGAGTTTTTCAGTGAATTAGAACGAACCATCTAGCATTTGAAAACAGAAGTCTTGGGTTATTTACCCGGAAAGCCACTATGCTCAGAGAAGTTGCCTGGTATTTAAGAAGATACTTACTAAACGTTTGTTACCCAAGCTATTTAAGTTAGCAATTAATGGTACTGGGGATGTTTATGTAAAACTGGTAACCTCAGAGGTTAAAAGTCAGGACCTTAACCTTTGCTCTCCTGTGTTTTCTCATGAGCCTAAGAATTTACATAGTAAGGCATCCAATATGTATTTGTGGAAAAAGTGGATATCTCTAACTGAAAGCAATACTAGAAAAACTGCAGTGGCAGTCCAGGTGTGAAATAAAGCTGGTATTATGAGAGAGGAAGTGCTGGAGAGCCCACATGGCTCCTTGCTCTTGAAAGGGAAAGAGAGTGAGTCTGATGCAGACTGTGGACCAGAGGCTAGACCACACCGAGAGTATGGCTTCTTTACTCCCAAAGAGGTTCTAAAGGACTTGACAATGAGCTTGTGGTCTCATGAGCCTGGCTTCATGTTGTATCTCTCTGACTCCAAAAATCCATTTCCCTTTATGGTGCCACACAGCTTTAGCAACAGCCTGCTTGTCATTTACAAATCATTTTGAATTCTGCACTTTGCTAGTTGTTTTCAATGGCTTGAATTTCAGGAGTTTCCTGAATTAAGCAAATATGTCTATATAGGCAAGGGGTCCAAAGCTTAAAGAGTTGGTGTTTAAAAGTATAAATAAGGGAGTGTTTAGCATAAGAGTATTAACTTCAGCTATACTAGATAAACCACTGTAAGAAGACAGGTCTACCTAGAAATTCTGCTTTTACTAATCTGGGATAACTACAGGTACAAATCTACTAGCACTCAGGGAGGCTATCAGAAAGAGTTAATTTTTTTAAGAGTTAAAAATGCATATATATTAGTTACATTAAAAACTATAGGTTTTAAAAAAATCTCATCTTATTAAACTTTCTTTTCTTTTTCTTTTTCTATCTATATGTGTTAAACTACTAAGAACTGGGTTTGTAGGGTTGAAGCATCAAGAAAGAGGGTATTCTCTTTAAAAATGCAGGTAGCTACCTTCGCCGCATTACACTGAGTGTGTTTGCTGTCCGGATGATGTTCTCTGGGTGTTGCATGCAGTAACTGTAGCACTGGGCATTGAATACAGTCGTTTTTGAATGTTATGGCTCTGCTATTTTCTTGTGCAGTAATTATTCTGACTTAGAACTCTTACTGTTGTGTTTGAAATTTTAGATTTCAAAGATGCCAGGACGGTCCAGTACAAATTCAGGTTCTACTCGTTACATATCCTTCAGTGGTGTAGAGTCAGCTCTCTCCTCCTTAAAAACCTTCCAGTCCTGTATCAGCTCTGGGATGGACACAGTTTCTAGTGTTGCCTTGGACCTTGTGGAGACCCAAAGTAAGTACTCCTTAAAACTTTCTGTGTTTGCGAGTGTCTTCTTTGAGATAACTTGTGGTTGCAGTACTCTGAGGATGCCCTTTGAGCATAATTGGAACAAGTGTTTTAATTCCACTGGACACATTTTCTCATCTTAGTCTGTAACATCTCATAGCCATGTAGTGTAGTTATCCTCCACTCAGAACTGCCCTGGAAATTTGTGAACACAGATACTATAGTTCCTTACTGAAGTGTGTGATACATGTGACCTGGAAGGTCTGTACACGTGCTGGGACGGCATCCTTCCCCTATGTTTGTTTACTCTGTGTTGTTCATACTTGATTCAACTGCAAAAGACCCCACAGATGCCAGGGATACCAGCAAAGGAAAGCCTCAGTCAAAACAAGGATTCAGCTTTGTGGAATCCTTAATTTTCAAGCAAAAGATTGAGAACAATGTTCTTTGCTTTTTTGAGTTGGAGTTATTATTACTTTTTGACATATTTAGAGCCAGAGGAGTAATATCTTTTTTTCCCTACTTTTTTCAAAAATAGTTTTTGAACAATTTGTGATGTACATTTTTTTTCCCTTTACTTATCCTGACTGAGTTTTAAGGCTCTAAGAACTTAAATGTCCAGTTGGAAGAATTTCTGTACTATTTCTTCCAGAAGTTCCCTCTTGCCAGTCTCCTTTCCTTTTAGGATTTCAGCTACAGTTGTGAGAGCTGTATGTGCTCTTATGCCCCAAAACATCTTTCAGCCTCCCTCTTCATTCTTTAAAAAAAAGTGTGTGTGCGCGAGTGCATGCACACGTGCACCTGCATGATGTGCGTGTGCACATGCCTGGCAACACTGTACTTCAAACAACACTTCTGTGGAGTCAGCTCTTTCCTTTCACATTTGTGTAGGTTCTAGGGAATCAGACTCAGATCATCAGGCCTACGCTATTGCCTGAGGCATGTCGCTGGCCCCTTCTTCCTCCTCAACTACATGGGCCATGTTTCTAGTAGCTCTTTTAAAATCATTGTCTGTCATTATTGTCCTTTTTCTCAGTGTCATTCTAGGCTAACTTCCTTATGGATACGTTGTTGCCAGTTTAAGTTTTGTTGCTTTCTGTTTTAGTTGGCTTCCTTTAGCTGTCAACTTAAAATAAACTTGGTGTCACCTTGGAAGACATAGCCTCAATCAACTAAAGATGTGTCTAGATTATATTTGCCTGTGGCCATGTCTGTGAAGCATTTTCTTAATTGCTAACTGGGCGGTGCCATCTATAGGCAGGTAGGCCTGGGCTGTATTAGGAAAGTAACAGAGCATGCCAGTAAGCAGTGTTTCCTGCCTGCTTTTTGGTTCAAGCTTCTGCCTTGGCTTCCCTTGATAGATGGCTATAATCTGTAAGATGTATAAACCTTTTCCTCCCTAAGTAGCTTCTGATTGTGGTGTTTATCACAGCAACAGAAAACAAATATCTTCTTTTAAAGAGAGTTGAAGTTTGTTTTGGTGGAAAGCCAAATAATTTGTGGATCAGGTGGCTCTATTCCAGTATTGATAATCTTTGTTAAGAGTCGGCCTAAGGTAGACGTGATGGTCATTCTTGGTTATCAACTTGATTACATCTGGAATTAATTAAAACCGAAGTGACTGGATATACACATGCGATGGATTTTTTTCTTAATCAAATCATTTGAAGTGGGAAGACCTGTTTTATTCTGGATCTTTTGAGGTAGGAAAGATCCTTTTATCTGCTGGTACCTCTGCTGGCAGCCTATATAAAGGACATGGAAGAAGGAAGCTTTTAGTCTTTGCCTGTTTGCTCTCACTCCCACTGGCAAATCCATCCCTTCACTGGCTTTAGAGCCTACTTCTTTGGGGTTCCAGAGTATTGTGGAGATCAGCTGAGACATCTAGCCTCGTGGACTGACTGATTTTTGGGCCTTCTGTTGGTAGACAGCTATTGTTAGACTAGCTGGACCACAGCCTATAACTTATTTCTCCTTCTTTCTCTCTATAGAGCTTCACTCTCTAAAATCTGTTCCTCTAGAGAACTATGACTAATACAGTGGCCTTTAGTAAGGCTAACATCATGCAACAAGGTAAAGCCTTCTGGAGCCTTGATTGCTTTGAGAGTTCAGCAACTTAGCTTGGCTCTGGATAGATGAAATTCAAGTGTCTCCCAGTACTCTCTGGACGTGGGTGTTGTTTGCTTCATAGCACTTGTTCCTCGGCGTCTTAGGATTCAGTATCAGACTCAACGGAGTCCCTGTGCTGAGTCATAGCTTGCTGCAGCATTCTGTCTTGCAAGCTCTTGCCAGACTCTTTTCATCCTTTTAGGCTTCTGTGTTCCATGTGGATCCTTCGTCTCTAGTGCGTGCAGGAAGGGAGGGGATCATAGGGTTAATCTCCAGTCAGGTGTCTCCTTGTCTGTACTTATTATCATTCTGGTCTGGCTATTGTAGCATAATCTGCAAGTAGTCATCACATGTATTTTTGCCCAGCTTTTGTAATTATTCTGGACAAGATGGCCATCTCCATCCCAGTTATTCATTCATGGGTAAGCAGTAGAAGTCACCGATGGTCTCTAAGTGTGTTAACCCTGCCTCATCTGATTTAGAACCTGTTCCTGGTGACAATAGATATTTGGCTTTTGTTGAAGTCTTAATAGAACCTTAAGCAATAAGGGAAGAGCTAGAATACAGCCCTGGAGATGGAGGAGAGTAACAGACCAAAAGTTTCTAGATTTATGTTAACAGTTTCTAAATATTTTGGCTACAGAATTTTCCATCCATCCATCCATCCATCCATCCATCCATCCATCCATCCATCCAGTTTTTCTAGACAGTGTTTCTCTGTGTAGCCTTGGTTGTCCTGGACCTCACTTTGTAGATCAGGCCTCAGATCAAGTAGAAACAGTTGCTTACTATCATCACAGACATGGAGCTATTGCATACCTTGTCCTAGTGTGTAAGCTTTACCATTGATTAGGACTTTGGATAACTCTTTTCCCCCAGCAGCTTACATAGATCCTTTCAGCCCTGTAAAAGTTAGCCAGCAGAGAGGAAGTTCCGGGTCAGTTCCAGGTCAGGAAGGCTGACCTTAAGTCCAGGCCTTATATCCCTGAGAATTACTTTGAACTTCTGGTCTTCCAGTTTTCTCTGTCTCCAGAGTTTGAGATAATAGGTGTTTATCAGTATGCTCAGTTTTATATGTTGCTGTCATCAAGCCCAGAGTTTCATGCAACTGTGCTACTGTTGTGGTTTGCCCTGAAGTTACTGTATTTTGATGCTAATTCCACTGCCCCAAGGACAGCTGCCTAGTCTAGGACTCAGAACTCAGGTGACTTCACCAGAACCACCTCTCCATTGAATTTGTAAAGTACTGGTGAGGGGCAGGTGCAGGATAGAAGGAAGCCTGTCATTGGAGGAGAAGGAAGGATGGGCGGGAGAGAAGTTTGAAGGAAGAGGAGGAGACTAGAGGAAGGAGGAGAGACAGGACAGAGAAGGAGAGAGGGGAGAAGTCGTGGCAGGACAAGATGGCAGGTGATGTTAAGATTCTGCTCTGTGTATTTACAGGTTGTTATTAATGTTCTCAAGGGATGGATAGTACCGGGCATTGTATGTGTAAGTGGGCAATTATATCTTACCAATTGGATCTAAGATTATTGTGTTGTGTGTTCTTTTATGTGAGGGTTTGAGTGTAGGAAAGTGTGCGGCTGGGATGTGTTTCCGCCAAGATACCTTGGGGCACCGAGGTGTAGACCCAGCGGGGTAAAAGACACCGATACTTTTTTATTTTTATATTATTACAACATGCTACTTCTCTAGCCCCCAAACACACAGTTTTTTTCTGAAAATGTGCTCTTAATTGTTTTGCCTGGTGTATTTTTAACCCTCAGATTACAGTCTGTGTCTGTCTGTCCCAGCTAAGCTCCATGGTTATTGTCTGTGTTCCCCCACCTTCTACTGTTGATATGACCTGTGTGGTGGTTTGAATTAGAATGTTGCCCTTAGGCTCACAGATTTGAATGCTTGGTCTTCAGGGAATGGCACTGTTTGAAAGGATTAGGAGGTGTGGCCTTGTTAGAATAGGCTTTGTTGGAGGAAGTACCACACTGGGGGTACTCTCTGAGGAGAGCCCAGGCCAGGCCGGGTGGCTCTTTCCTGCTGCCTTCAAATATAATGTAGATCTCCCAGCTACTGTGTCTGCCTGTGTATCACCACACTCTCCACCATGAGGACCATGGACTGACTAAGCCACTGAAACTGTAAGCAAGCCCCAGTTAAATGAGTTCTTTTATAAGTTGTCTCAGTCATTGTGTAACACAAATTTTCTTCTAGTTGTCTCACTCCTTCATCATATTTATATCTATGCCAGATCCCTGTACTTTATTTATACACACACACACACACACACACACACACACACACACGAGAGAGAGAGAGAGAGAGAGAGAGAGAGAGAGAGAGAGAGAGAGAGCGCGCAAGCGCACAAGTGAGAGCGAGCACATGCGAGCCATTTGTCCTTTAGGAGCTGGCATAGACACTTTTAAAAGTTGGGCATTGTAATTTGTACTCTGTGTGGTACTGCCCTCTGCTGGCTTCTAGTTGTCATTTCTGACTAAGGCAGCCAATAGGAAAATGCATACCTCTTAACAGTCTAAATTTTCTCCAAATGCAGCTGCCTAGTAAAAGGACAAAATGATAATTATTTCTGAAGCGATTGTAAAAGTTTAATCAAGATAACAACATGGATGTGCATGGATAGCTCTTCCTCCATAAAGACAAGTGTGTCACTGCTGCCTAGGATGCAGTACATGTATACATTCATACCTACATGCATGTGTCCACATATTAATGAACTTTGGGATTTTGGAAATCAGACAGTACAGGCAATATTCAGGCTTCCTTAGGTAAACAATTACTTGAGCTCTTGTTGTTCTACCTTTCCTTGTATTCAGAGGGTCTCAGTTCTGTAGCTGACCTGTATTGTTCTGAGAGGGTAGGATTCTTGTAGAGGCATGTGCTTCCTGCCTCAGAGCCTGGCCCTGGACTTCTGTGTTTTAGGTTTTCTGGAAATGCTTATTGAGTGACTGAGTCAGTCAAGCATTTAAGGCATTTTGGGTATTGGAATCTAAAAGCCGTGGTTGGAGAAGTGGCTTCACCTTTGCTAGCAAACTTCTCCCGAGGAAGCTGGCCCTTGAGCAGTTATCCTCATTGTTGGACATTCTGTAGCAACTTTTTATCTAAGTTCAGCAGAAGACCCAAAAGCTAGTGTTTGGTGTAGTATTAGTATTGCCTACTTCCTTTGCTGGTGGAATTTCCCTGCACTGTGGTGTATGTCTTAAAAGTGTGTGAGGTGTATGTTTATGTGTCATTGCCATTAGCATCTTTCTTAATCCTGACCTGGGGTAAACCTCCTGGTGCAACCATTCTAAAAGCTTCTGTCCGAAGAGAAGCATAGGGAGCTACCATAGATAAGATAGGCCCATCCTGCCAAAGGAAAAGGTTTAGGTAGTGACCATTACTGAGTGAAATAAACAGCCTTCTCCTCAATCTGTTGGCATGAAAATGATTCTCACTAAGTTAAAATAAGTTAAGCCTAGGATGCAGAAAGAGAATTTGAATTCGAACCCAATTACCTGTCACTAACTCATACCCCTCCCCCCTTTTAACCTTGTAGTAGTTGTGGACAGCAGTAACCCTCAACAAGTGAGTCAGTCAGCTTTGTGACACCATTACAGAATACCTGAGATCATTAAATTAAAGGCTTTTCATTGTTTGGGGGTTCCAGTCTGCGATCTCTTGGGATCTTCAGTAAGCAGCACATTGTGGCAGGAACTTGCAGTCCCTGCCAGCAAACAAGAGAGGAGGAAAGGGTCAGCATCTCAATTCCCACTAGCAGCCTAAGCACTTCCCACAAAGCCCTTCCTCTCAAAGGTTCCATCCACATCTACCAATGAGGCCTCCCAAGTGCACCCATCTAAAATACAACAAACAGCCTTTGGGGGGCATTGATTATCCAAATGGTAGCACTGCTGTTAGTAATATGCCAAGCATAATCTGGTGTATTTTCTATACTTCTTAACCAGTTTATGGAGTTTGTATTATTTTAGGTATAAAATGAGAAAACCTAAGTCAAATGTAATTTTTTGATGGGCATAATGGCTGATGAATGTTACTAAAGTGTTTGAGCTAGCAGAGATGGCAGATGACCATACACTATACAGCATAGAGCCTTCATGAGCCTTGTAAGGACAAGTGACAATGGGGGGCGTTGTTAAAGATTGCTAAGAGAAGGTTTGAAAAGGAAAAGAGAAAAGCTGTTCGAAATAGCAGTATGGGCAGATCTTACAGTGTTAGATTTAACTAGCTGTTTCTTGCATGTCTGAGTTTATACATTGATAGGTCCAAATAGAAACAAAGTAGAAAGCAAGTCTGTGAGGTCCTCTTGTATTTGAAGCATGGGCCATAAGCCACATAGCTCTTCACAGTTATTCCCCTCCACAAGTGACACTCTTGTATTGTTCCAAGCTGAATCGAAGCAGTGGAATCATTGAAGTACACTGTGTACTTGTTTTACTGAGCCTTGATGTTTTCTAAGTTGATATTTAAGGAAACCAGCTTCTCCATTTGTTTGTTTTGTTTTAAATTGTGAAGATTTATTTATTATGTATATAATGTTCTGCCCTCATGTTTGCCAGCTTGCGAGAAGAGGGTACCAGATTTCATTATAGATGATGTCTGTCTTAGGATTTTACTGCTGTGAACAGACACCATAACCAGGGCAACTCGTATCAGAACAACATTTAATTGGGGCTGACTTACAGGTTCAGAGGTTCAGTCCATCATCATCAAAGCAGGAACTTTGCAGCACGGTGCGGGAGGAGCTGAGAGTTCTACATCTCCATCTGAATACTGGCTTCCAGGCAGCTAGGATGAGGGTTTTATAGTTCACACCCACAGTGACACACCTACTCCAACAAGGCCACACCTCCAAATAGTGCCTCTCCCTGGGCCAAGCATATACAAACCATCACGGATGGGGATTGAACTCAGGACCTCTGGAAGAATAGCCAGTGTTCTTAACCTCTGAGCCATCTCTCCGGCCCTTGTTCCTTCTGTTTTTAGCCACAACAATGTGTCATATATCCTTTCATACTGAGAGCCGGTAATGGTTTGGTTTTGTTCTAAGTAGCTCTTTGATTTGAATGATTTCTGTTGTAGTTTGGTTGGTTATTTTAATGGTGCAAATCCCGTAAGATGGATTTTCTGGAGACAAAGCCCTCTGGTGTTCATTAGAGTTTGGAACCTATATAATGCATACTAGGTGTTGAATTCTAGATATATGGTGGTGAATGGCTTTGTGTGTGCGTGTGTGTGTGTGCATGTATATGTGTGTGTGTATGTGCGTGTACATGTGTGCACGTGTGTGTGTGCATGTGTGTGCATGTGCGCTGCATGTGTGCACGTGTGTGTGTGTGTGTGTGAGAGAGAGAGAGAGACAGAGACAGAGACAGAGACAGAGACACTAGCTCTAGCTCTCCTGGAACTCACTGTAAACCAGGCTGGCCTTGAACTGAGATCTTCCTGCTTCTGCCCCCGCCTCCCATGCACTAACTACCACATTGGATTTGTAGATGGCTTTTAAGGCTTTTAAGGTTGTTCCTTAATAAGATTTATTTGGATTCATAATGAAAAATGAGTTACTGTTTACAGTTTAAAAATGAACTCATTTGTTGGTGTATAAAAATAACTCTAGAGACTTAAGGACTGTCTGTAGCAGAAGTCTCTAACTTGAGGGTGCATCCGAACTACTGAGAGACCTCGTGAAAATAGATCACTTTCATTTACCTCCATAGTTTCAGTAATTCTGAATAGCCGGAATTGGCATTTCCAAATTTCCAGGTGCTGCTAATGCTCTTGGTCTAGGGACCACCATGGCCCTTGCTGTAGGAGACCTGCCACTAGATGGCATCAGAACACTTTTTAGAGCGTAGTCGTCTGCCCAGTTGACCTAGGTCTTGGTCAGAGTTTAGGTTATATAAAAGATTAATCATAGTCTTAGAACTTAACACTCTGGAGCCCGTTCTGTTCCAGATACATACAAATAAAGATGCTTTGGTTCTGTCAAGGCAGGGAAGCTGTAGGAAAATTGACACTGTAGTCTTTCACACTGCTTCTGTCTCCACGACTTCCTCTTCAATTACTTGAGTTGTGCCATTCGATTTCTCAGGAATTGCTGCAGGACTTGTTACAAACCAGAAATGCAGAAGCAGGAGAAATGGCTCACCACTTAGAGGACTGGCTGCCCTACAACCTCTGCCAGGGCTGGGGGACCCCATGCCTTCTTCTGGCCCCCAAGAGCACCAGGCACACAGGTTTTGCATATACATAGAAACAAACAAATGTTTTATGCCACACATATAAAACACCAAAAAAGAAATCTTTAAAAATGTGATTCTTTTAAAATATATGAAAACAAATGTACATCTCATGTGAATCATAAAACAAGTGGCATTTTTTTCTCAACTAGTGCGTTTTGATTTGTTAACTTCTATAATCACTTTAAAATATTTGTTCACATACATATTCATAATTTTGTCCTTTCTCCAGTTCCATTTGGAACAGTGTAGAAGGTTAAAGGTGTGAAAAACACTGCCTGTTGGCATCTCTAGATACAACGTTGAGCAGTTCCCTTCTAAAGGGCTCTTGGAAAACTGTTTTAGATTGCTCTTTGCCTCCCCGCCTCTTTCTTACCTTGGAGTCTCTTTCACTCCATACATTTCCAGATGTCTCAACACCTCCAGATGTTCTTCTACCCACTGTACTGGCCTAACTGTAAGAGCCAGCATCGTTTTTGCATGGTGGTTATGTGTAAAGTTACTTGGCTTGCCCTGTTCTGTGTGCTAAACCCTCCTGTTCACATTAGCATTTCTCATTTTGGTGTAAGTTTCTGTTTTTTTTTAAAAAACAGATTATGTATAGTGCCTAAATACTGTTTAGATTTTTCTAGGCCTTTGACAGTGCCTTTGCTATCGATTCTTTTTTTTTTTTTTTTTTTTTTGGTTCTTTTTTTCGGAGTTGGGGACCGAACCCAGGGCCTTGCGATTCCTAGGCAAGCACTCTACCACTGAGCTAAATCCCCAACCCCGATTCTTTTGTTTTATTTCTAATTTTTCTTGGCCATTGGAGCTGAGCCTTCTATTAGATTTCAGTGATCAAACTGGGGATGAAAAGGACTAAAACAGAAAAAGCTAGCTAAGAGTCTCTCAGTCAGATTAAAAAGCCAGGCCAGCATCACATCGTGTCTCTGGCCATTGGCAAGGACTGATGCTTGCTGAATGCTATGCAGAGATGACAACGGAGGCAGAAGTAGAAAAACATTAGGAGCCTTTGGTGAAACACTATAGTCCTCTTTTAATGACATAAAATTTTAATGTCTTGTGGTCAGAGGAAAGGAGCTTTTATGAGGATGACACATAACAGTTGAAAGCAGTTTGATTCTTCTAGAGATCATTATGCAAACTGTTCTTTCCCTGTTTCTGTAGTCACAGATGAAGTTACGTATTCATGCTGTATATTTCTGTACCATTACTTATATGCAGAAGTGCAGTCTGATAAAACTGTACTGTTTGCCACATGTGTAATTTGAAATTTTCTACTGTCTCTCTTTCATAAAGTATGGAGGAGGGAGAGATTTGTAATGTTTTATTTAACCTAGTTAGTGTATCTGAAACTATTTTCCAAGGCCAGAGAGATAGCTGATAGCTCTGTGGTTAAGAGGATTGGTTGCTTTTTCAGAAGACCTAGGTTCAATTCCCAGAACCCAGGTGATACCATACCTGCTTCTATACCAGACACTAGACATGTTCATAGTATGTCCACAGACATACATGCAGTCAGAACATCTATATTCACAAATAAATAAAATTGTAAAGTACATAAAACTAAAATATTACTTTCACATGTCATAAATATGGAAGCTCCTAAAGAGTTCTTTTGGCACAGCGTGGGCAGTGAAATCAAAATCCTACAAGTACACTGGACTCCAGACTAGCTGGCTACACTGCTTATTCTTATTAGCCACATACAACACTTTATGAGATGACAAAAGGCACATAGGCTATTTCACTTCTCTGTGACAGTGAAAGGTAAGAAATAAAAGATGGCCAAATCAGCTAGATCTGCAACTCTTTAGCAGTTCTGGTGAACTTTCAGTCAAGCTAGTGGAAGAATGAGACACTTTCTCATTTTCTCCTGTACTTGTCTCTCCTCTGCTGAAGCTGTGGCTAGTATTTTAGGGTTTTCCCCTAATTGTTTAGCCAGCTTAAAATAAAAAGTGCATTGTTTCTGAGGATCCTGTTACGTTTGCTTCTGTATAAAACGTTGTGTGTTCGTTTGAATCCACACCTACAGTTCTTCATATTTTGTAGCTGATGTGGTAAATCAGTTTCATATGCTGTTGGGCAAGCTGGAAGGTTAAGCCTCCTAACTGCAGCAGCCAGCTGATTCTAGTTGCTGTAAACAATTAAGCCTGTCAGCGATTGACCTTGGGAATGCTAATTTGCTTGTCCCTGGGTGCCGCCTCAGGCCCTGGCTTTCTCTCTGTGGGTGGGAGTTATGAACCTGGTTTGGAGAAGAACTAGAGGCATTTGAGGCCAGCTCCAGACAGATGTTTTCTTGCTTCATTTTTACATGTGACCACAGTTGCAAGAGGCATATTCCTGCATGAGTTTTTTTTTTTTTTTTTTTTTTTAGGCCTGTGGAATCAGAGACCAAAGTTGAAAGGCAGCTTCTTTTACCTTTGAATCTATTGTTGCTCTTCAGTGGAGTTCTCATGGTGAAGTGACAGTCTTTCTTATGTGGGCTCATTGTGCATCTTAAACTTACTAGAAGAGTTGGAAGTCACCTTTTATCACACACACACTCCCTGCTTTGTGATTTTTACTGACAGAGTCTTACCAGGTAGCCCAGGCTCGCTTCAAAGTTACTGTCCTCCCATCTCATCCTCCAGAAGGCTGGATTACAGGAACACATAAGCACATGGTGCGGGGTGTGTTCACTGCAGTTCTTCAGTGTCTGGGCCAGAATAAGTTGAATGATTGAGGAGAAGGGGGTGCCAGCGGGGGGAGTTACACTGAGAAGTTCTTTTTGGGCTCTCTGTAAGTGTGTATACCTGAGAGAGGGAGGTTGAGAGTGTTAAGTTCTAAGTAATTGTAAACTGGTGATGGCAGCAATGGCCACTTTAACCTGAAGACAAAGATTTCACTTTTCTTCTGGACTGTGTGTTAGGTTTTTGGGAGTGAGAAGAGAACAGTGTGTTCATGAAAGAGCAGTATTGAGTTCAGTTGTCTTTAGGATAGGGTGTTTATTAACACCACAGCCTGCTCTGTGCTCCCAGCCTGATGCCATAGGCTTTAGTCCTGCAAGACGAAGGAAGGTGCCTATTCTTAAAGGTTTCAGAAAGATGGGTTAAGTCCTATACTGTGTGGAAGAAGGCCTAGTTAATATGTGACTTGAGCTAGGTGGCATGGACCACAGTCACATTGTTTTAGATTTTGAGTAGCACCAGGGAAGAGGCAGACTTGGCTCTTTGTGAGGGCTGTGGAAGGGCAACAGGTTTTAGGGCTGGATATGGCTCATCAGCTCTTGACTAGAGCATCTGCCCTGGAGACTCTAGGTTCTGATACAGTGCTTAGGCAAAGTACAACATCATACTGTTCACTACAATACTGTAGGGTGTCTTATACAACCAGTTTAAATTGTTTATTTGAACTTGTTGGTAGTAGTTTTTTTGGCCATGCTTTGAAAAGGTTAATTAGTTAGCAGCTATGGCAAATAAGAATACATGCAAGGATTAGGAACACTAGATGGTAGTAAGCAAGGTATTTCTAATTAGTAGATTACTGGTTTGTGTGACCAAAACAGGATTAGAAATCTTCTTCCTTTCTGACAGAACCCCTGATATGTCACGATGCACATATCTTTCGTACATTCTGTGTAGTAGGTGACCTATGAGTAACAGTTATTTGTATGTATGCATGAGTATGAATGTGTGTGAGTGCATGTGCAGTGTTCCAGAAAGAACATTGTCTCCTCTGGAGCTCTGTAAGGTGATTGTCAGCTGCCTGATATGAGTGATAGGAACCAAACTTAGGACCTCTGCAGCAGTGTGTGCCCCTAACCACTGAGCAGCCCTGCCTCCAGACTCTGTATTCATGCATCTTAATTATCAATAACTGTCTCCATAGATTGTCCATGCTTGATCAGTTCTCTACTATGACCACAGCATTTGGCACTTCCTCTCCAAATAGGCTGACTATTAATTTATCTATCTGTGCTAAACTGTTGAACATAGCTTACAGGAATGTGGAGTCACTGGCCACATCCCTCCACATGCACCCTAGTCATAGAGACCTACTCAAGCACACTGTGTGTGTGCTCTGTAAACATCTTGCCTTTTTTGGCATGACTTCCTCTCTGAGGTGTCCTCTCCCTATTGAGTGCTGGTGGGATACCTGTCGATCACTCACAGCACAGATTCAGTGCTGTCTCTCTTCTTGCTTCCTCTGTCTATGCCATACATTCATTCAGCAGAGCAACCAAGCACTTCTTTTCTCCGAGTTGTTTTCTCATGGCTAGCTAGTCATACTACTAGACAGACAGATTGAAAAGCCCACTTGGTTACCTCCAGTTTTGCGTGTTTTGGCATTGTGTTGTGAAGTCGATTTTGTACTTGACCCAGCTGAGGAGCACCTACCAACAACTACAAACAGATGATGGTTAGTCAGCTGTGAGCTGTGCTTTGTTGACCTGTTCTAGATAAACGTTCTTCTGTTGAGGTCTCTTCTCATGTCTGTAACAGATTAAAATTTTGTTAAGCTGAAAATATAAAATAGTACCTGAAAGAAGTTGTGAAGAGACTAGCAGAAATGTTCCTGTGGTCCAGCAAGATGACTCGATGGGTAAAGTAAATGCACGGGCCATGAAGCCAGCCAGCCTGAGTTTGATCTCTAGAAACCCCATTGTGGAAGGAGAGAACTGGTTCCAACAAGTTGTCCTCTGACTTCCACATGTATGGTGTATACACACCCCCACACAATTTTTTTAAAAAAGGAAATGATTCTTCCATGTTCATATGTATGATTTACTGGTCTGTTGATTTCTAATAGGAAATATTTTATTTAGAAAGAGCATTATAGCTGCTGTCATGCCATAGATTACTGACAAATCTTATTTGTGAATTTAATCTAGAGTCAGGTATATCTATACTGAAGCTTATGTATTTTAATGCTTTATTTTGCAAAAACCTGGTACATTTTCTAAAGTGAGTCTCACTGTATTCATTCACTCTCTCTCTGGCAAGTGCTCTGCTAGTAATCTAAAGTTAATTCTGCTGCTTACAGACCTTATTCCAGACATGTTCTCTCTCAACAGCGTTATGAAAACAGCCTGGCATTTGATAGAGGAGGTAGCTAGAGCCAGAGGGGTAAAGTAGCTTTACCTGAAGTCGCAGAATACTTTCTTATCCCATTAGCTTCTGTGGTGCTAGATTGAATGTATATAACACACACACACACACACACACACACACACACACACACACACGTCTGCGTGTATATCAGCTTGTATAAACATTTAAGAAGTTAGTAAATAATACATTTATAAGTATGGGGTGTAGATCCTTTTTAAAAACAATTTTATTGGCAGTGTTTGTTTAAAATTTGTTTTAATGGAATTTTCCATATTCATAATTGTCTTAATTAGGGCTTTATTGCTGTGAAGAGACACCATGACCATGGCAACTCTTATGAAGGAAAACATTTAATTGGGACTGGTTTCCAGTTTAAGAAGTTTAGTCCATTACTGTCATGGCAGGAAAAATGGTAGCATGTAGCAGACATGGTACTGGAGAAGGAGCTGAGAGTTCTATATCTGGATTGGCTGGGAGCAGGAAGTGAACTGATCTACTAGGCATAGCTTGAGCTTCTGAGACCTCAAACCCACTTCCAACAACACAGTCCCCCAAGACCACACCTAATCCCTACAGGCCATGCATTCAAACACATGCATGTATGGGCCATTTCTATTCAAACTACCATATCAATCTAGTTTTCTTTTAGTCTTTCCTTCAGTGCTCTGAAAGTCTATTAGCTTTTTAATTTTTGTAACTTTGTAATTCACCCACTTTATTATCTACTCATCTTAAATGTATATTGTAGTGTTTTTTAGTATATTCATGGATACACATAACTATTACCACAATCATTAGTTCAAAACCATGACCCCTGGCCTGGAGTAGTGGTATATACTTATAATTTCAGCAGTCAAAAAGCTGAAGCCAGGAGTATTGTGAGTTCAAAGACAGCCTGGGCTGTATAATGACGGGAGGAGAGACCAACAAGAAAGGACATGAGGGAAGGGAAAGAAAGGAGGCAGACCTTGTATTCTTCAGCTATTGCACACCACTCTCTCCAGGAGCTACTAATCTGCAATGATACTATAGCTGTAGGCTTACCTATTGTGGACATTTCATTTAGAAATGAATTTTATATAAAATGTGGGGTTTTGTGGTTGGAGTCTTCTTGTTTTCAAGCAAGGTTCATCTGCATTGTTACACCCATCAACAGTTAATCAGTTAGCACTTCATTTGTTTTTATGATTTAGTACTCCATTATGCAGCTATGCCACACTTTGTAGATCTACAGTTGGCGGGTTATTAATATTACTAAATTACTGTTGGAGTTGTGGTTTGAATGAGAAATGCCCTCCCTAGTCTCAGGTATTTGAATTACTTGGTCCCCAGTAGGTGGTGCTGTTTGGAGAGGTTTAGGAGGTGCAGCTTTGCTGGAGGAAGTTTGTCACAGGGCTTCCAGATTGCTTTCTCTACTTCTCCCTTGCAGTGTGATCTCTCACCTTCTGGCACCGTGCTTGCAGGTGGCTGCCTGATGTCATGCCTCCCAGCCGTGATGGACTTAAATCCTCTGGGACCATTGCCCAGATAATGCTTTGGTCACATGGTATTTTATCACAGCAGCAACCATAACTATTAATTGTGCTGCTAAGAGTCCATTCTCATGTTAGTATCTCAGCATGGTTTCAGTTAGCACTTCAGTTAGTAATGATGTCATATGCTTTGGGGCTCTTAGAGAAATCTCTGGAGAAGTGTCTATTCATATCCTGTGTACTTTTAAATTCAGTGTCTAAGGTCTTCATATATTCTAAGGAAAGTTCTGTAACAGACATGATTTGCGGGTATTTTTCCTGTTGTGTGCTACATTTTACTTTCTTGATAACGTTCATTGAAGTATACAAGGTTGTGATCTTGCCAGAGTCCAGCTTTGTGGATTTGCTATTGTCAGTGGTGCATCTTCTCTTGGTAGAGCATACCATCAGGCTTAACGAAGTTCCATTCATGTGTAGTGAGTATGAGTTTTGAGCTGGCACTTGCTTGATGAATGGCATCATAGACAGATAAGCAAGTGGAATGGTTCTGTAAAGGTGTTGGGATACAAACCTTTTCCCAGAAACAGTGTGGTACTGTGTATTTGGTGGGACCTGTCAGATGAGAGCCTTTGGGACAGACTTCATATGGAATCTGTGATTCCATTGCAGCATTAAAGATTTCATGTACTAGAAACACAGACTAGATAAGGTTGATGCATATTTTCTCTGTATGAAATCTGACAAATTTTCCTATAAGTTTCATGGGTGCTAGAGAGGTTAGAGACCTCTAAGTCTGAGACAGCAGAATTTTATTGTTGTACATCAAATAGTATGCCTGTCCTAGTTTACCTTCCTGTCTCCATGCCTCATGTACTACAGGGTTGATGGCAGAGCCCAGAAAGGTTGAAGTCACAGTTAAGGGACCTCAGGCTCAGGGGACTCAGCTTTTTGTAGTGGGCAGAAAATATGCCTGACCTTTGCCCTGAAAAAAGACATTAGCTGTATTATTTTGAAAGTAGACATCATCTCAGTCTTGTGAGGTTTTGTTATCACATAAACATCCTTGCAAAGATTATCTGAAACAGAAGGGCACTGGTACCTTTGTCCCCAGGATGTGCAGAAATGAGTGAGAACCATAGAGACTTGTTCCCTAGTACCTGGCAGATTTGGGAACTGCAAGTGGTTCAGGTTGAAGATTAACTTCAGCTTGGGCCTTTCCAGGCTGTTGCCACCACCTGTGGTGAAAGCTTCAGTGCTTTTCTTCAGAAATGAACTTTGTCCAAGATGCAGGAAGCCCGGGTGAGATGAAGAGGGAGGGTCCTCCCTGTCCCTGGAGGGAAGATAATCTTTTGGTTGGGTAGGTGGGCTTTCAGAACCACAGAATCATGCACTGGTTTCAAACTCAGCACTGCCCACTTTAGTATCATTGTGACTTCACTTTTGTAGTTTTTTCCCTTTATAAATAGTGATAATGTACAGTAGCAGTGAATATCTGTTGGGTCCTTAACTACCCTCTCAGATACATCTCCCTAACTCCTGCCTTACTTGGAGTTGCCGTAGAGTATTAAGGAATGTATCTAAAATGCTCTTTACTGAGCTGGTACATAGTAGTCACATTTCCCTGGTCAGTTATTTGTTTTTGCTATAATTATTGAGCCTTTTTTATTTGAAAAGATGGATCTTGTAGAGCCTTAGGGTCAGAATTGATTTTTTACAAAAATACAGCCATAAATTAAAATGCAAATTCTCTATCTACTAGCCTGAGATGATTGCCTCATTTTTTTGAGCTTGCTTTTTCCTGTGAAGACTTGAAGTGACTTCCTTTTTGTGGTTATTCTGGGTTTGAAACAGTTATTCCCTTTGTTGTGCAGGATTTACTTTGAACTCTATGGTCTTGCTGTGTTGCCCAGGTTAGCCTCCAAAGCTATGTGGGCTCAAGTGATCCTCTTTCTCAGCTACCCAGCTGGAGTACAGACACATGCTACTCTGCTGTCTTAACCTCTTCACTTTAAGGGTGCCACTGGGCAGAGGCTTTGGCTACATATTATGTGTTTCATTGGTATTCTGAATACCAAGGGTAAGTCACTGGATACTTTCTAACCAGTGTCTTATTTATATGCAAACAAAATTCTACTAAATAACAGAATTTTTTCTGCAGTCTCTTTTGTCCCATTTTGCAGACTGTCCATTTTTAAAAGTACCCTTTTTAACGTTTGGAATAATAGTAGACTTATAAGCACTTGGGATGAGAGTTCCCAAATGTCTCTACTCAGTGCCCTTACTTGTTCAGACCTTATCTCATAGTACATTTATCAAAGCTACATAAAACATTGGTATGTTACTGCAGACTAAATTCCAGTTTTAGTAACATCTTTTTAGTGTCCTTTTTCAATATATTGTCCAGGATCCAGTCTTGGCTGCCACATTGCATTTAGTCGTTTTTTTGAGTTGTGTAACCTTTTTCTTTTCCCTTAAAAAAAAAAAAAGTTTGACAGCTTTAAGGAGCTTCATGTGAAACATCCCTCAGTTGGAGTTTAATGTTTTTCTAATGAGTTGACCACAGTGATATGTTTTTAGAAGAAGATGACAGAAACCAAACACTTAATTACATCCTGTGAGGGAGCCATCACGTTACCCTACACCACTTGGCCCTGGCAGTGTTTGCCAGGTGTCTTTACTACATGTGTAGTGTTTTTGTGCCTACCTGTCTCTGTACTACTGCCTTTTGGAAGCAAGTCAGCTGACTCTGCCCACACTCAAAGGAAAGAGTCAGGTCTATCTCCTGAAAGGGTAAGTGTCTACACAATTCATTTGAATTCTTTAAATTGTTTTTTTTTTCTAAGACCTTGAAACACGTAGCTTTAAACAAGATATCTTCATTAAATCTCTGCCCTCAGAGCTCAGGGAATCCCACCCTGAGGAGACTTAAGGAGTAAGGGAGACAGGACAGAGGACACCAGGAGAACAACTTCCTCTAAAACGACTGAGCAAAGCTCATCGGAACTTAGAGAGACTGAATCAGCAATCGCAGGACCTACGTGGGCCTGCACCAGGTCCTCTGCATTATATATTATAGCTTTCAGTTTTACTTGTATGGGAGTCCTGAATGTGTAAATGAAAAGGTCTTTTTGTACCTTCTCTTCAGGCTCTTTAATTTTTCTGCTGGCTTGTCTTATCCAATATGATGGTGGTTTTTTTCTTATTGTTATATTTTATTTTGCTATGTTTTGTGTTTTGTTGTCTGTTAGAAGCATTTCTCCCCCAATGAGAGACAGAAAGGAAATGGACCTGTATGGGAAAGGAGGTGGGGAGAAACTGGGAAGAGTAGAGGGAGGGAAACTATATTCAGATTGTGTTGTATGAGACCATCTATGTTTAATAAGGGGCGTGAGTATCGTCTTCTCTGGGTACATTCCAAAGACATTTCCAAAGAGCCCTAGTTCTCTTTATTAGAAATTGGTGTTTTAAACCTAAGGTCTGGGCCCTAGGTTGGCTTCTACCAAAATACCACTTTCCAAGAGCATGCTAGCAGGCTACCGTCCTGCCTTCACCCACCCTCAACTGTAGGACTCCATGGCTAAATTCTAGTACTCTCCTGATGGACTGTCACATCACTCCCCAAGATTAACAAGTGTGGTTCCCACCATCCCCGTCCATTGATTTGTTTATTCCACTATAATAAACTAAATCAGTTTCAGAGTCATTAACATCTGTAGCTCACTGGGTTCCTTTTGCCTTTAGTCTTACAGTTTCAAACACCACTGTGATATGTAGGTCAATTCCTGTCTCCCTATTTCTTTCAGGCAGGTTTGTCATGTTTTTATGATTTTTGTTTTCTTTTCTGCTTTTGCAGTGCTGGTGATAAAACCCTGGGTCTCTCCCACATTAGCCAAGTACTGTGCTATCCTTGGTCTCATACATTTGTAAAATGATTAAAAGCTTTTGCCACTGTCAAGTCTCTCCAAGGATCTTGTCATTCCTGATTGTTGCCGTGCTGTTGTTCTTCACGCTTTATAAGCACTGTGATGGCTATTCTTAGTCGTCACCTTGACTACATCTGGATTTAACTAAAACTCAAATGGCTAGGCACACCCGTGAGGGATGTTTCTTAAGTGATTAGAAGCCCAAGGACACACTTGTCATCTGGATCTTGGAGGTGGGAAGATTCACCTTTAATCAAGATCTTTTGAAAGGGGAAGATCCATCTTTAATCAGAGCCACACCTTCTGCTGGCAGCCTATATAAAGGACATGGCAGAAGGAAGCTTGCTTTCTACCTGCTTGCTCTTGTTCTTCACAAGTCCATCCTTTCACTGGCATTGGAGCCTGCTTCTTTGGGATTCCCACGTATAAGGAAGACCAGCTGAGATATCAGTGTTGTGGACTAAATAACTGCTGGATTTTTGGACCTTCTGTTGGTAGACAGCTATTTTTGAACTAGTTGGACCACAGCCTGTAAGGCATTGTATTAAATCAATCTCTCTCTCTCTCTCTCTCTCTCTCTCTCTCTCTCTCTCTCTCTCACACACACACACACACACACACACACACACACACTCACTCACTCATTCTATAAGATCTGATTCTCTAGAGAACTCTGACTCATCCACTCCTACCTCACCCCACTAGCATCCCCCTTCCCTGGGGCATCAAGTTCCTACAGGATTAAGCACTTCCTTTCCCACTGAGGCCAGACAAGGCAGTCCTCTGCTACATATGTAGTGGGGGCCACAGATCAGCTCATGTATGCTCTTTGGTTGGTGCGTTAGTCCTTGGGAGCTCTGAGGGGTCCAGTTAGTTGATATTGTTGTTCTTCCTATGAGGTTGTCATCCCCTTCAGCAACTTCAGTCTTTCCCCTAACTCTTCCATAGGGGTTCCCAACCTCAGTCCAATGGTTGGCTGTGAGTATCGGCATCTGTCTCAGTCAGGTGCTGGTAGAGCCTCTCAGAGGACAGCCATGCCAGACTACTGTCTGCAAGTACATCTTGGCATCAGTGTCGGGGTTTGGTGCCTGCACATGGGATGAATCCCAAGTTGAGCCAGTCTCTAGATGGCCTTTCCCTCAATCTTTGCTCCATTTTGCCCCTTCATTTCCTTTAGATAGGAACAATTCTAGATCAAAAATTTTGGAAATGGGTGGGTGGTCCCATGCCTCAAATAGGGGCCATGTCTATCTATTATGTGGTCTCTTTAGGTTCCATCTCCCCACTACGGTTGAGCATTTTGGCTAAGGTCATCCCCATTGGGTCCTGGGAGCCTCTCACATTCCTGGTTTCTGGGACTTTCTAGAGATTTTCCCCCCAGGTCCCCTTCCACCCCATACTGCTGCTTATTTTTTTTTTTTTTATTATTAACTTGAGTATTTCTTATATACATTTCGAGTGTTATTCCCTTTCCTGGTGTCCGGGCAAACATCCCCCTAATCCCTCCCCCTCCCCTTTTTTATGGGTGTTCCCCTCCCCATCCTCCCCCCATTGCCACCCTCCCCCCAACAATCTAGTTCACTGGGGGTTCAGTCTTAGCAGGACCCAGGGCTTCCCCTTCCACTGGTGCTCTTACTAGGATATTCATTGCTACCTATGAGGTCAGAGTCCAGGGTCAGTCCATGTATAGTCTTTAGGTAGTGGCTTAGTCCCTGGAAGCTCTGGTTGCTTGGCATTGTTGTACATATGGGGTCTCGAGCCCCTTCAAGCTCTTCCAGTTCTTTCTCTGATTCCTTCAACGGGGGTCCTATTCTCAGTTCAGTGGTTTGCTGCTGGCATTCGCCTCTGTATTTGCTGTATTCTAGCTGTGTCTCTCAGGAGCGATCTACATCTGGCTCCTGTCGGCCTGCACTTCTTTGCTTCATCTATCTTGTCTAATTGGATGGCTTTATATGTGTGGGCCACATGTGGGGCAGGCTCTGAATGGGTGTTCCTTCAGTCTCTGTTTTAATCTTTGCCTCTCTATTCCCTGCCACGGGTATTCTTATTCCCTTTTTAAAGAAGGAGTGAAGCATTCACATTTTGATCATCCGTCTTGAGTTTCATTTGTTCTAGGCATCTAGGGTAATTCAAGCATTTGGGCTAATAGCCACTTATCAATGAGTGCATACCATGTATGTTTTTCTGTGATTGGGTTACCTCACTTAGGATGATATTTTCCAGTTCCAACCATTTGCCTACGAATTTCATAAAGTCATTGTTTTTGATAGCTGAGTAATATTCCATTGTGTAGATGTACCACATTTTCTGTATCCATTCCTCTGTTGAAGGGCATCTGGGTTCTTTCCAGTTTCTGGCTATTATAAATAAGGCTGCTATGAACATAGTGGAGCACGTGTCTTTTTTATATGTTGGGGCATCTTGTGGGTATATGCCCAAAAGAGGTATAGCTGGATCCTCAGGCAGTTCAATGTCCAATTTTCTGAGGAACCTCCAGACTGATTTCCAGAATGGTTGTACCAGTCAGCAATCCCACCAACAATGGAGGAGTGTTCCTCTTTCTCCACATCCTCGCCAGCATCTGCTGTCACCTGAGTTTTTCTTCTTAGCCATTCAGTGGTGTGAGGTGAAATCTCAGGGTTGTTTTGATTTGCATTTCCCTTATGACTAAAGATGTTGAACATTTCTTTAGGTGTTTCTCAGCCATTCGGCATTCCTCAGCTGTGAATTCTTTGTTTAGCTCTGAACCCCATTTTTTAATAGGGTTATTTGTCTCCCTGTGGTCTAACTTCTTGAGTTCTTTGTATATTTTGGATATAAGGCCTCTATCTGTTGTAGGATTGGTAAAGATCTTTTCCCAATCTGTTGGTTGCCGTTTTGTCCTAACCACAGTGTCCTTTGCCTTACAGAAGCTTTGCAGTTTTATGAGATCCCATTTGTCGATTCTTGATCTTAGAGCATAAGCCATTGGTGTTTTGTTCAGGAAATTTTTTCCAGTGCCCATGTGTTCCAGATGCTTCCCTAGTTTTTCTTCTATTAGTTTGAGTGTGTCTGGTTTGATGTGGAGGTCCTTGATCCACTTGGACCTAAGCTTTGTATAGGGTGATAAGCATGGATCGATCTGCATTCTTCTACATGTTGACCTCCAGTTGAACCAGCACCATTTGCTGAAAATGCTGTCTTTTTTCCATTTGATGGTTTTGGCTCCTTTGTCAAAAATCAAGTGCCCATAGGTGTGTAGGTTCATTTCTGGGTCTTCAATTCTGTTCCATTGGTCTATCTGTCTGTCTCTGTACCAATACCACACAGTTTTTATCACTATTGCTCTGTAATACTGCTTGAGTTCAGGGATAGAGTTTCCCCCTGAAGTCCTTTTATTGTTGAGGATAGTTTTAGCTATCCTGGGTTTTTTGTTATTCCAGATGAATTTGCAAATTGTTCTGTCTAGCTCTTTGAAAAATTGGATTGGTATTTTGATGGGGATTGCATTGAATCTGTAGATCGCTTTTGGTAAAATGGCCATTTTTTTTCAATAAAAATATTTTGACTTTTATTGATTTTTTTTTTAACTTGAGTATTTCTTATATACATTTCGAGTGTTATTCCCTTTCCCGGTATCCGGGCAAACATCCCCCTCCCCCCTCCCCTTCCTTATGGGTGTTCCCCTCCCAACCCTCCCCACATTGCCACCCTCCCCCCCACAGTCTAGTTCACTGGGGGTTCAGTCTTAGCAGGACCCAGGGCTTCCCCTTCCACTGGTGCTCTTACTAGGATATTCATTGCTACCTATGAGGTCAGAGTCCAGGGTCAGTCCATGTATAGTCTTTAGGTAGTGGCTTAGTCCCTGGAAGCTCTGGTTGCTTGGCATTGTTGTACATATGGGGTCTCGAGCCCCTTCAAGCTCTTCCAGTTCTTTCTCTGATTCCTTCAACGGGGGTCCTATTCTCAGTTCAGTGGTTTGCTGCTGGCATTCGCCTCTGTATTTGCTGTATTCTGGCTGTGTCTCTCAGGAGCGATCTACATCCGGCTCCTGTCGGTCTGCACTTCTTTGCTTCATCCATCTTGTCTAATTGGGTGGCTGTATATGTATGGGCCACATGTGGGGCAGGCTCTGAATGGGTGTTCCTTCAGTCTCTGTTTTAATCTTTGCCTCTGCCTTCCCTGCCAAGGGTATTCTTTTTCCTCATTTAAAGAAGGAGTGAAGCATTCACATTTTGATCATCCGTCTTGAGTTTCGTTTGTTCTAGGGATCTAGGGTAATTCAAGCATTTGGGCTAATAGCCACTTATCAATGAGTGCATACCATGTATGTCTTTCTGTGATTGGGTTAGCTCAGTCAGGATGATATTTTCCCGTTCCAACCATTTGCCTACGAATTTCATAAACTCGTTGTTTTTGATAGCTGAGTAATATTCCATTGTGTAGATGTACCACATTTTCTGTATCCATTCCTCTGTTGAAGGGCATCTGGGTTCTTTCCAGCTTCTGGCTATTATAAATAAGGCTGCGATGAACATAGTGGAGCACGTGTCTCTTTTATATGTTGAGGCATCTTTTGGGTATATGCCCAAGAGAGGTATAGCTGAATCCTCAGGCAGTTCAATGTCCAATTTTCTGAGGAACCTCCAGACTGATTTCCAGAATGGTTTTACCAGTCTGCAATCCCACCAACAATGGAGGAGTGTTCCTCTTTCTCCACATCCTCGCCAGCATCTGCTGTCACCTGAGTTTTTCTTCTTAGCCATTCTCACTGGTGTGAGGTGAAATCTCAGGGTTGTTTTGATTTGCATTTTCCTTATGACTAAAGATGTTGAACATTTCTTTAGGTGTTTCTCAGCCATTCGGCATTCCTCAGCTGTGAATTCTTTGTTTAGCTCTGAACCCCATTTTTTAATAGGGTTATTTTTTTCCCTGTGGTCTAACTTCTTGAGTTCTTTGTATATTTTGGATATAAGGCCTCTATCTGTTGTAGGATTGGTAAAGATCTTTTCCCAATCTGTTGGTTGCCGTTTTGTCCTAACCACAGTGTCCTTTGCCTTACAGAAGCTTTGAAGTTTCATGAGATCCCATTTGTCGATTCTTGATCTTAGAGCATAAGCCATTGGTGTTTTGTTCAGGAAATTTTTTCCAGTGCCCATGTGTTCCAGATGCTTCCCTAGTTTTTCTTCTATTAGTTTGAGTGTGTCTGGTTTGATGTGGAGGTCCTTGATCCACTTGGACTTAAGCTTTGTACAGGGTGATAAGCATGGATCGATCTGCATTCTTCTACATGTTGACCTCCAGTTGAACCAGCACCATTTGCTGAAAATGCTATCTTTTTTCCATTGAACACTTCCATGAAGGAGTGTTCCTCTTTCTCTACATCCATGCCAGCATCTGTTGTCATCTGAATGATCTTAGCCATTCTGATTTGTGTAAGGTGGAATCTCAGAATTGTTTTGATTTTCATTTCTCTGATGACTAAGGATGTTGAACATTCTTGAGGGAAGAGAGTCTCTTTGACATTGCTGTAGAAAAATGCCTCTGACTGTGGCTTTAGCAGCCTATGGGAAAGCATTTGGGATACTTATATTTAGTAGAGCTCAGTAATATGTGATGAAACAAGTCTCATAAGTAATTAATTCTGACATTTAAGAATCCTAGCCCCTGACTTTGGGTGTGTAGCTGACCAAAAGAAGTGTACTAAATTGAATTGCAGATCACTTCTGGTAACAGTCTGGTTAAAAGGCCAGTCTTGTACTTTGGTAACATTAGGAAGCTAACTAATGCTTACCGTTTAGTCTATTCTGGGTTCTGTGCTAAATGCTTTTTTTTTTTTAATTGTCTAGTGTATAGGAAAATTTCTGAAAAGAAAATAGATAAAGTTTAGATCATAACTTGGGATTGCAGAAATGTCTTTGGTGGTGGGCCCAGAACTCAAACACAGTCCTCACCTAGATTCTAGGTTGTTAGCAGCTGTGTGAAAGCAAAGCTTCGGTGAGGGAGTTATGATTGCACCCTACAGTCTCAGAGATAAATTAATCAACCCAATCAAAAAAGAAGTTTAAAATTTCTAGTGCCATTTGGTGCTTCATCAACTAGGAATGTGTGTATTCATTTTCTTCTCTGTCCCACTCTCTAGGAAGGAGGTTCTTGGACTCCCAAAAGATGCATGTATCTTAAAAGAATTTCAAAAACTTAAAGTATAGATAAATACTTAAGGAAAACAATTTTATAATAGCTCATTAATGTAGAAGGGCAACAGTTCTAGAACATTAGGGTTAAGATTGTGGCTTTTTCAGTACTTCAGCTTGAAATGGACTTTTTTTTTAGGCCATTTACTTCATTTCCCTCTTTTTAAATGAGGGTGCTGAGCCCCAGAAAGATTCAGTGTTTAACCACAGTCTCAGAGCACATCACCGACAGACTCAGATGGCCTGATTTAGCCTCGTATGTTTCCTCATTCTCATTGTTTTTATACTATCTTTATGAAAAGCTTCAGAAATTAACTAGATTTTTTTTTTAATGTATCCATTTGTGGGAGGCTAATTAAAAGCCTCACAGATGTTCACTGGAAAGTGACAATTTGTAGCTAAAACTAGAAACAAATCTAGAGATTTTAGAAGAATGCTGAGTGCAGTTTCAAAAATAGATATGAGTGAATGGCTAGGATATTTAGGAGCAAAGCTTATTTTAAAACAAACACTTTTGTAGAATGCATTATTTATGGGCTTTTACACCCAATCTTAGTTTTTCTAGTTTAATAAAGGCCTAAAATAAGTTAGCATAAAAATAGAGAAGAGCTCATTGAGTTCTAGGTTTGTTGAAAGCAATGATTTTATTTTATTTTTTTGTCTTATTTCTATTAAGAAAAGAATGTACGACAAAAGGCGGTCTGTGACTCCAACTGTAAATCACGTGTTAGAACAACATCTTCCTGTGCATTAGGACAGACTGCCTGTAGGACTTGTAAAGATACAGATTGCTTCTTGTCCCTGTCTGCTCTTAGCTTGTACCCCAGGATTGCCACCAGTCTCTGGTTTAGGACTGTGGTTGTTGTTTCCAACAGTTTTGTAGGCAGAACAGATGCTCTTGACCGGTCAGTACTCAGAACCACTGACCTACAAAATCATGAAATAGAAAGCAGCGAACTGACAAGTGACTCTTAGCTGCTGGCTTTTGTTTGAATCTTTATTTCTTTGCTTTTTGTGTGTGTGGGGGAATGTTGATCTTTGTTTTATTAACAAATAATGATTTGTTATATATTAATATAAATAAAATAATGATTTTATTATAAATATAAATTATTATTCGCTAAAAGGGACTGTTTCCACATTTTACATAAAAATTGTAATGAGTGAGTGTCAGGCATGTACTCCTGTAATTCCACCACATAGGAGGCCAAGGCTGGAGGATCCTGAGTGTGAGGACAGCTTATAGCACTTATTGAGACTCAAAATCCAACGGAAAGTTCATCAAAAACATACCGATGACACTGAGACATTGTATTCTAAAGTCTGAGTGAATCACTGGGATAAGCGTAAATTATATTAAATGTGTTTTTTTTTTTTTGTAAGCTAGTTGCCTAGGAGTTAATAATGGCTTTGTTTCCTGCTCCCTCTGCAAAGCCAGGCCCAGGCAGACCTCAGAGGGCTCGCCGCCTCTGTGGCTCGTCAGTGGTGGCTTGCTGCTCTGTTTGCACTTGTATCACCACCCTAGTTTTTAATAGAACTGGAGATCCTTCCTTGTGCTTCATTGACACTCATCTCCGGTGATGTTGCTATTGTATTTTGTCTCTATGTGTTATGGACTGTTCTTTTTCTTTATTGCACTCTAAAGATATTGTGTATTCTGAGTCTAGATTCTTCAACAGATACATAATCTGTATTGTTTTCAAGTCTATGTTCTCAACATTATTAAAGACATGCAATTTTATTTTGATGACATGCAGTTTACCAATTTTTTCTCATAGGAATAGTGCTTTGGGTAAATTTATAAGTCTAAAAGGTTTTCATCTATAAGTTTTTTTCTTTTCTGAAAGTTTTAAGCTTTGCACTTTGTATAAGGTATGAGGTGTGCATCTGTTTCATTTTGTCCTTTCCGTCCTCTGTCCCCCTCTTTTCGTCTTTGCCCTTTGTTCCCCCCCTGTTCTCCTCACTCCTGTTTCTTCTCTTTTCCCTTTAGTAGCCCATTGTTCCAGCACCACTTGCAGAAGTTTCCCTCTGGTGACTTGCCTTTGTCCATTTGTTAGGTCAGTTGTCCATGTATGTGATATCTGCTTCTGGACTCTGCGCTGTTAACCTCTCTTGTTCTTCTGCCAATACGGAACAACGTTTTCTTGTACTTTTTTTTTAAAATTTTGTTGCTTCAGACCTGCTCACTCATTGTTAAGAAGGAAGAGTATTGCAGCAGATTTTTAATAAACAAGAATGTACCATCAAAGAAAAAGAATTGGTTAGTTCAAAGAAGGATTAGAGAGAAAGGGTATTGGCAAAGTAGATCGTGCAGCAAGTACAACAGTGACTGGAGAAACCAGACAGAAGCTAGGCAGCTCCAGTTAGAGCGATGCTTGTTGATGGTGGTGGGCAAAGTTGAAAGAACTTCTTGGCTAGTGAGATGTGGAGGATGCCAGGATGGAGCAGCCACAGCAACATCAAGGTCTAGGTCTTGGAATCGTTCTTGTTCTGTTTGGTGCTCTAGCTGGGTGCTTGTGTGTGAGTTGTGCTACACTGCATCCTCCCATCTTGTAAATACTGCTACAGTGTTACAATTGGTACCTTGGAGCTTAGAACCACTTGATCAGTGAATATTAATAGTTCCTTATTTCTTATTTTAGATTTGATTATAATTGTTTTCCCAAACTAGATACTGTAGTAGGTGGTCATATTATTGAAGGAGTTTATTTCACTTACTGGCAGTTCCATGACAAGTTTTTAGTAGGTTTAAATGTCTATATTCATTGTTTCTTTGGTTCGAGATTTTTAAAGAAGGGAAGACAGTCTTGGATATCATTGCTGATTTAGGGCGATTACATTGAGAACAAATTAATGTGCCTGTAGTAGTTTCATGAACTGCATAGAGCAAGAATAAAATCACTCTTGAGGTGTAAATAATTTAATTCGTGAAGAGTTCCGATTTATTGTTATCTTTGTCTGGTGCTAAACTAGATTTTTCTGGAAGGACTCCAATAATTGGAGAAGTTCAGCTGTGGAACAGACTTTCTCATCACACACAGAGTTCTAGAGGCTGTGTCAGTGCTCTTGAGGCCATGCTGAGTGGGGTAAAAATTTGTCAGTGCTCTTTGTAAGAAGATACAGCACTGCCCTATGGCTTCTCTTCAGAACAGCAGATGCAGGCATGGAGAGCATGCTTGGCAGTAGTCACTGTTGGCTAACAGTGAAACTCCACTACTACACTCTGAGCTTGCTCGGCCTTGCCTGCATCACTGTCCTTGCTCTGCTGTGGAATTTGGTTTTATTTGCTTTAATGTTGATACTGTAGAGTAGATATCCTGGACTTAAAAGAGGCCTTGTGCTCAGTCTTTGTGTTCCTGTGCATGGAGACTAGGCAGCTAAAGAACACTGTACTTCACTGGGAGACATGAAGGTCGCTTTTCCTAACACGTCATGCATTGAGTCCTTATTTCCATTCTGTCTTGGACTGTTTTGCTGTGTCTGTAGTCATCTTCAGAGGGTGGCATGTAGTACACAGATGAGCCCTGAGGTTACAGTCAGGCCCTCATAGCAGTGTTGACTCTACGCAGAGAGCTTTGTGGGCTGTAGATACCGCACTGGTGTATCATCTCAGTTTTCAGCCGTATACTTTACTAATATGAAACAGTGCTTTTAAATATGTGGGTAAACCACATGATTCAGCATTTGCTAGCTTAAGTGAGATAAATTTATATTGAGAATGTTAGAAAGTATGATTAATAAAGAGAAATAGCCATCAGTTTTCACTGTGAGGTATCATATTGGATGATTCACCAGTATCCTCTAAGTTTCTCAGCAACCATTGTAGTCTTACTCAGAAGAGATTCCTTTTTGTCTTTATAGCCAGAAATTCATTGCAGGTGCTTTGGTGTTGGACCAGAATCAAAGCCAAACTCTGTTCCTTAAGCCTCTTTCCTGGGTCTGCAAGTCTCACTGTGTAGATAAGACTTGGCCCAGACAGAAATGTTATTAGTTGGGAAATGCTGCTGTGAATATTGCTTCCTGCCTAGAACTCACCACTTCTTTCCAGGCTAGTAGGAAGAAATCGAGGGTGGAGATGTGGGGAACGTGTTTGACCCGAGAGAACCAAGAGAGGCTAAGGGTGTGTTTTAAGATGAGAGGAGCCTATGGTGCTTTAGTAACTGGAAGCTTTACTGTAACACCTTTGCCATGGTAGTTTATGGAATGCCAGCCAATGTTTCATGGGAGTATTTGTCTGTATAGTGAAGGGAAATTGAGTCTGAGGAGGAGTACAATAAACTAAACTAGTCTCTTTCCCCTGTGTCCTTTCCTCTCTCAGGAAGGCGATGCAACAAAAAGCCTTTAGATAAGGAACAGCACATTCATTACTCCATGACTTCTGTATCAAGTATGTTTGTCTATGTCTGTGGTAGTTCATACACTGTGGTTTGTGACTCTGGTGCTGACTTCAGGTCAGAACTCTACCATTTATTAACTCCATGACCTGCCAGATGACTTCACCTCTCTGGGAGTTAATTTCCTTATCTCTATTATATGCTTAATAGTGCCCAATTTATGTTGGATCAGAAGTAGTGTGTTCACAGATCCTCATACATAGTCAGTGCCCATTCAAGGTTGTTCATTTTTCCTTTCATGGCTTTCTTTGTTCATCATCAGTGTTTTTCTCTGACTATTATAATTCTGAATCAGTCTCCATGGAGAGCAGTGAAACCATTTGTTTAGCCTCTACCCCAGTGTGGTGAACAGCCATGGCCTTCTGCTAAATTTCTTTGTGTCCTGTGGTGGTTTAGCTGCCGTTCCTCTTCCTTTAAGGCATTTCCCCAGCCTGATGTGTATGTAGTAGGTGCTCAGTAACCATTTGTGAAGTAAAGGAGTTTCTGAACTTGGAAAGGAGTGTCTGCAACACTGCTCACTGAGGTTTGGAGTCATGGTTCATCTGGGTGCTTCGCAAGTTAATACATACTTGATACTTTGTAGTTCTGAGGGCAAAATGCTTTTTAGATTTGCAGATTAACTATCTACTCTGTATTGGTTTAGTTACAGATATGGCTGGTTAGTGCTCACTCCAAGTCAGGCTCTTGGATAACAGGATAACAACTTTATTCTTTATCTTTTTCTCGTTTTAAAAGATGTGTATTTTATTTTATGTATATGAGTATTTGCCTGCATGTATGAGTGTACACCACATGCATTCCTGGTGTGATGGAGGCCAAAGAGGGCATCAAATCTCCTGGATCGGGAATTAGAGGCTCATGTGAGCTGTCATATGGGTGCTAGGAATTGAACCCTGGTCCCCTGCAAGAATCACAACCGCTCTTAACCACTCAGCCATCTCTCCAGCCCTCAATACTATTCTGACACCCATTATGGAAGTGTGGAAACAGTCTTTCCAAAGACTACACAGTCTACAAGGAAGTAATCAAGATTGTCTTGAACCTGGATTGCAGACTGCCCTTTCAGTTATGTGGTTTGAAGCTTCCCATGTCTGTGTTATTATATGATGGGATGGTTGGGGGTGGGCAGATGGCAGAAGGGAGAAAGTCCTCCAGGACTTCTAGAATTTGGGAAGAAACCAGCTGCTGACTAGTTTATATCATACACCTGATACTGCATACTTATTTCCAGTGGGAGGCAGTTATAACATGGGGATTCAGTTTTAATTTTACCACACTAATATCTGTGTGGAGGAATAATTACAACTTTGAAGTTCAGTGTAGTGAGAAGTAACCAAGTTTCTATTAAAGATTGCTCAAGCAGTGAGTAAGTCATTAAATTCATCTCCTGATGACTGTAGATTGCTTAATATCTGCCAGGAGACATGCAGATATATGTCACTAGAGATAGGTAATTGGAGCTGATTTACAGAGAATTCAGGTTTTAGTTTGATTTTGACACAGAGAAGTTGAGAATATTGTTTACACTGTCATCTGTTTGCATTTCTCCAAAAAAAATAAATACTTTTTATAGAAAATATGGAAGAATCAAGATCTCATTTGAAAAGATCTGGAAATATTTATTCCCAGTTTTTAGAAAATAAAATCTTCTGGCTACGTGTGCCATTTATTCTAAAAAATTTAAAATAAAGGCAGACAACCCTTTGCCACCCTCCTTCTTCCTTGCCAAAATGGTATGTGTATTTTATGACATTTAGTGTTTATCAGATTCTTCTGAGTGTATGAGTCATGTTGACTCATAGTCAGCAATCCTTAGCAACACTACATGTCTGCTTTGTCTTAGCTTGGTAATTCACTAATAAAATACATGCTTTGAATTTAATCAACTCCATGTAACTGGTTGTGTTTCTGTTCAGACATGCTTGTGTGTAGCTTTGTACTATAGAAAAATTAACCTGATCCCACTGTTTTCTTGTTGTTTAGGACAAAATTTCAGAAAACAGCTTGTCCATGGACAAAGCTGTTCAACTGAACAGATACGCAGGGGGAAAGTATAAGTAGGTGACATTTGTCTTGAGGGTGTGCCTCCCTAGTGTGTGTGCACATCTGTCCTACTTGTAAAGGCAAAGAGATTTTATGGATTGATAAGGGAGGGGATACTTGGTCCTCTTCTGGACAGTAGAGCGATGTTGGAGAGGGGACCTTATAGCTGAGATCATAGGGAGCTTTCGACGAGTGCACCACAAAAAGACATGTGAGGTGTTGCAATGTTCAGGGTCTTTGTGATTTGCTTGGAGAGACAAGGAAGGCAAGCCTACATTTTGATGTTTGTTTCAGTGAAGGCTGGTCTAATAAAGACCTAGAGACTGTGTGTGACTTTCAACTCTATTTCCCAAACCCTAGAACTGGACCTCAGGGAAGTTAATCCTCTAGGTGCATACCATGGGCTGCAGGCACAGCGTACGTGTGGTTAGGGAAGGCCCTATTTAGAATAAGCAGGTCCAGAACTGTGCCTCTTAACCTCTCTCCCTCAATAACCTGGTTGCTGGTCTGGAATGGCAGTTGGGTTAGTCTGTTGATCATGGCCAGGTGGACTCAGACATGCCACGGTAAAGAACTGCTTCCCCCACCTGCTTCTGCTTTTAAACCTGTGGCCTAGAAAATTATACTGAACAAACAGGCATGAATCAACCCTGGACAGTACTGCAACTGAATGGGAAAAGAAATCTCATGCTCTCCCACTGTGCCACGTAAGGACACCATGTCATCATGCTTGTCACCTTCAGTTTTTAGCTACACCTTGGGAGCGATTCCTTCTTGAGAGTCCATGTCCATAAAGCAGCTTATTTGCCTCCTCTCCCCCCTTTCTCAGAGTTGTCTCTAACTTCACTGTGCTCTTCCACATCCAGGACAACTGGCATCAGTGGCTACTGTTTTGCCTTCATATGTTCATATTTGTTCCCAACTCAGCCCATTATCTTCCTCTCATTAAAGCCTATAAATTTTGTTTGAAGTTGGGTTTGATTCTAGTCTAAGTCACCCATTTCTGCTTAATATAACTTCAATGCTTTTTCAGCGCTTCAAAGCAGAGAATAGTAAGAGTTATTGCTGTTGGTGCATTTTAGCATTGAGTAACAGATGACGTGTCTAATGAATAGCGTGGCTGCCGAGATTGCATAATTATAGGTTTGTCTGCCTTTAGGAAAACCATAAGCAGGCCAGCTTCATCCAGCTAGAGACTTCTCCAATTATGTAAGCATCAGAGTATTTCAATCTAAAACGAAGCCCTCTTCCAGTGATTCTGTTATTCTTTGGTTTTGGGGGTTTTGTTTTTGTTTTGTTGTTTTGGAGTTTGCCCCTGAGAAGGAAAAACAAAAACAAGACAGAAACTTAACTTCAAGGGATGAGTTATTTTGTGGCTCTTTCTGGTCTAAGTCACACTTGTAACACACATGAGGTATGCAGGCTACAGTGGTTTTGGACTGTTAGAACTAGCTGTCATGGCATTGTTGGGTTGGCTGTCTGTAAGCTGGCATGCTTACTGACAGCTCGAATTTTATAATGCAAAGAGGGATTATCTGTGCCCTCTGTACTTGGTTTGCTGGGGTGGAGGTAGGGAGACATTTCAGCCAGTTATTGTACTAACTTTAACTTCTTGGAACAATTTCTTCGTTAAGGTGCCAGGTGCCGGGTGGCCTCTCCAAGAGGCCTTGAGTTATCTCCATGGGTCATCTCCATGTGTGCATTGGCTTGGGAATCAATGTTCATGTATTTCATGTAGGTTCATTCAATAACTGAAAGAAAGGGTTGATTCTAGTAAATCATTGTTTGTAGAATGACATATGGAAGAAATTTCAATATTCCCACCCCGCTCAGACCATGTTTAGATGGGGGAGAACAACTAGATGTATAAGTAATAAAGGTTATTTCTGACCACGAGGTTTTTTTGTAGGATTTATGTTCCCCCAGCCATTTCTCCATGGTTCTCTTTGTGACCTAAAAGAAGTTTGTAGCAGCTTCTGTCTGTGTGCTTGGTTGCTAGTGCTCTTAGACTCTTGTACCCTTGACTTTTCAGCATCCAGACTTGGCTGATGTTCTCCTAGCAATGCAAGGGGTGATGTGACTGTTGTTGTAGCACTTCAAACTACTGTGAGGACGGGAAAAGATGCTTCCCCTGTGTTAAAACTTAGTGTACTTCTAACCTGGGGGAAGCACTTTTTCTCTTACCCATTTGTTCTATTTGAGGAATTTAGAAAGAACCCTCCAGAGCAGGTCCACTAAGCCTGAGTCACATTCCCAATGGCCTACTTAGAAGTATTGTTCTAAGGGTCTAAACTGGAAGCAGAGCTGATGTGCTCAGATGGCCTTAAATACTTGTGAAGGAGTTGGCGTCTCTATCATATTCAAATTCCATTTTGTCCAACAGAGTAGCATCTTTGTTTTACCATTAGAAAGTCAGAGTTGGAAGTTTCATTCTTCTGTTTGGTACTGTTGCTGCTTGGTACCAGTTATTGCTTAGAATATGGTATTTTAGCTTTCTTCTGTGTAAAAAACAAGTAAAAACTACCCATCTTTGATTGGTCTGGTGGTATGACCCTGTAATAACAGCTATGTTGGAAGCCAAGGCAAGAAGAGCCCTGATTCAAGACCCATTTGGGCTACATAGCAAATTCAAGATCAGTCAGGGCAATTTAAAGGGCTGGGGATGTAGCTCAGTGATAAAATTCTTGCCTAGTATGTGTGAGACCCTAGATTTAATCCCCAGTATTGAACAAACAGAACGACCAACCACCTGTCTCACTTAGCCCGATATGGTACTGTAGGCTTTACCACAAATACAATATGCTGTGCATAGGACTGGTGCCTAATGAAGCATTCGTTAACTGTTACAGCAGTTTGTATCACTGTACATCTGTGTTCTGTCCCCTCATGGTCATTACTTCCCGTGCCAGTCCTGCAGAAAAGCTTACATTGAAGCCCTGTCTTGGATTCTCATTCTCAGGATTTTCACATCTTTATGTGATTCTGCCTTCTACCCCTACCCAGTATTGGTATTTCTTTTTTTCTGATGGAAAAAAAGATCATAGTGAAAATAGAGTAGACAAATGAGTATATACCATATGTTTTCTTTATTTTAATTCAACAGAATATCATATAGGTCACTTCCAGATTTAGGAAATAATGATCCTAGGAAAATACAGAAGAAATATCAATTCTGTAACTCTTTGTTGGATCTCGGAATGCTAATACACCATTCATGTCTATGGAGAAATGGGAAAATGGGACTAAGAAAGGCATGATTACTTATGGTGCCAAAATAGGCAGAGTAGGTGTTAAGATAAATTAAGCAAATAGTTGCTTCTAAGTTCGTATACTTTCAGAACAGATGGGATTTGAGCTCACTTCTTGAAGGATGTTCAGATATAATTTGGTGAATTGTAGGTTTTTGTGAAACTCTGTGTGTGTGTGTGTTGTGTGTTGTGTTGTGTGTGTTGTGTTGTGTGTGTTGTGTATGTGTGTTGTGTGTGTGTTGTGTGTGTGTTGTGTGTGTGTGTGTGTGTGTGTGTGTGTGTTGGGTGGGAGTGTTGAGAGATGAGGTAAAGTATACCAAGCTGACCTTAAATTCCTACCTCTTTCTTCAGCATCCTGAGTGCTAGGGTTACCTGCCTGTGCCACTAGATCTGGCTAAATGGGGCAATTTTTAAAAGATGTATTTTATTTTTAATTATGTGTATGTGGGATTGGGTGTGTGGTGGGAGGGAGAGCCTGTGTGCATGTGAGTGCAGGTGCCTAAGGAAGCCAGGAGAGGATATCAGATCTTCCAGTCCCTGAAGTTTCAAGTTGGGAACTGAGCTCAGATCCATGTCAAGAGCTGTATGTACTCTGAATGTCTGAATCATCTCTCTAGCCCTAGGTTGGGGACTTTTGATGGTGGAAATATATGCTGTGGAATCTAGTGACAAAGAACTTCTGGGTAGTGTGACTTTTTCTCTCTCCAGTTTGCCCCAGCCAGGTTTTAGTAATAAACCTTAAAGCCTAAGGAAGGATCTACGGGGACCATTTGTGACCTATAGGCAGCCTCAGTTATGGCTCTAGAGCCCGGAGGATGTCCGGAGGAGCTGAAAAACACAGGTGAAGAGCAGCGTACCATAAGGGGGGAGAAATCGTTAGAAGGAATGGCGACAGTGATCCTGAGAAGGAAGGACCATGGAGTGTGCGGGAAGATTGGTGCCTGTCCTCTTGATGTACTGCAGAAGGCTCAGAGACCAGAACTTAATATTTTGCAGCACATTTTGTTTTAAATCCTTAGTTCTCCTTTGTAATAACAATATAGTGGATTTGTGTGTGTGTCAGACGCAGTGGGCTAGGAAAATCATAGGAATTTGTCTCATTCTATGAAAGAACAGGCGAGGAAAAAAAGAGTAGGATGTCACGTGAAAAAGGCAAATGCCCATAAGTCGCTCTCCAACCCCCGGGATGCTCTGGAAAGGGAGGAACAGACGAATGGACAAAGTCGATTGTTGACCAGATTTTGAAGAAAAGTGCAGTACTTTTACAAAATAGCATTTGGATGATTTTATTGTTTGAACTTTTTCCAGATGTGGCATTTGAAGTAGAAAACAATAATCATGGCTTCTTTTTCTCTTTCAGCTGAAGTGAGTAGTGAGTACAGTATGGACAAGGCCATGGTTGAATTTGCTAAAATGGATCGAGAACTAAACCATTATGTTAAGGCTGTCCAGTCTACAATAAATCATGTAAGTTTATTCCACTTCCCTGACGAGTGTGCCTGCAGCTCAGTGATCTAGAAATGGAAACAGTCTAAGTTTGTTTCGACCCTGAACAGCTCCGTGTCCTTTCTGAAGCAGATGTTGATCAGCACTCATGGAGCAAAGAGTATCTATGAGATCTTCCGCAGCTGGGTACCTCGGCTAATTGGCAGATGAAAAGGATTTTAAATTGTCTTTCATTTTTGTCTGAAGAGTTTTAGTAAGCCCCCTCAAATGAGTAGATTTTCATTGACCTGTTAAAAGTGTGTACAGCTTGTTTCTGTTTGTCATATTTGCTTAAGCATATAGCTTAGACCAGGTTTGTTACTCATTCTCTAACTTTAACCAATATGCATCTCTTGTAAAATTTTTAGAATCAGATAATGTAGAAGCAAGCATTTATAGTAACTTTAAAAATAAAGTTGGCATTTCAGTTGTTCCAGAAGCCAAACTTCTCTCTGTTGACTCCAGCTGTCACAGGAGCCACACATAAGGCAGTTAAGGTGGGGAGGTAGCAATATCCTCTTTAGTAGTGCTGTGGTGAGTAAGAAGGGAGCAATAGATTGCAGTAATGCTTCTGCGAACTCCCTGCCGAAGTGACCAGATACCTGTATAGTAGGCTGCCTTGCACTTCTGGTTTCTTTATTTGATTTTTATCCTTATGGCTGTGGGAAAATTCCAAAAAGCAAGTATTTAACAAGATCAACCACTGTTCAGGTGAAGATTAAAATTTTATGTTGTCTAATACTTAAGCCACTACTATGAGCATTAAATATAAATGTTTTTCCTGCTTTTCAATGCCTATTCTTTTGTGTGATATAACTTTGATTAAGAATAGTTGCTTAAAGCTAAATAATAAAATCACTCAAATTGTAAAATTCCAGGTTTTTTTTTTTTTTTTGGCTATTGTGACTTTTAGTTCTAGTTCTCTGCATAATTTTTGATGTGAAAATACATTTTGGTGGTATCAAATTTGAAAATGGGTAATAAGGCAATAGACTTCCTTCCTTCCTTCCCCCACCTTGAGACAGTATCTCAATAGCTCATTCTCACCTCCTCCATCCTCAGCTAGGATTGTAGACATTTGCCACCACACCCAGCTGGACCAAAGGTTCTTAGTTCTAGAACCAGCCAGTTTGTTCCTCCTTTATTTTCCCACATGTCTGGAGCAGGACTGGGATGTCCTGGGTTGTTTTGGTTTTTTTATGATTCTTTTACTTAATATGTATCCACAGTTGAAAAACCAGCATATGAATTCAGCTCATTTTAAAGACTCTGTATGTTTGCTGCTGAAGTTCCAAGTCAGGAGAATGATCAATCCTGCTTTGCCTATGCTTTCATGGTGTTATTGACAATGACTTTTAACTTTCCTATGTGCAAATGTGTCCATGTGGCTTATTGTACTGACAAGAAAAGAAGATTTTGAAGGCAAAGAATTTAGTTTTCCCTCTAAACTTTAAGATTCACAGATACTTGATGCACTTAGCAAAGAGAAAAATAGAGCTCTCATCCTTCCCAGTTCTTGTCATTCTTTTGAGACAGCCTCACTATAGAGCACTGACTGGTCTAGAACTTACTCCCTCTGACTCTTGAGTACTGGGAATAAAGGCATACACCACCATACCTGGCCTCAAGGACTCTTAAAGAAAAAGTTGAACTCAAAGCAAACCCCACAACTCATATGTATTAGAAGTGACCAGCACGTCTGTCATCTGGAGGTGCTCCCCCTCCAGATGCCGTTACGTTCTGCTTTTGAGTTTCTTCTGATTTTTGGTCAACACTTTACTGCACAGTGGAGTGAATGGATTTAGAGATTCTGATGCTAATTACAATGTTTCTGGGCTTTCACTGAGGAGAATACTGTCTTTCCCTTTTCTGACCACATTGTGAATGTAAGTGTCACACAAGACCAAAGTAGTCCCAACCTATAAAGGTTTTTGAGACATTCATTCAGGGACTCAGAGGGCAGGACTGTGATTTGGAGGGAAATGTTTTGATAAGACTTTTTGTACTTGAAGATACGGCATTACTGCCTTGTTGCTTGTGCTGAGGTATAAAGAATGAGTAGCGGTTGGGGAGGGGCCGAGGTGGCCAGCACTGTAGAAATAGTAGCAATCTGAGGATGGGAGTGGGATAATTCTCCCACTTCCTCAGGTACCATCCTTGGTTACAAAACTTACTCTTGGAACCTTGTGTTCTTCTTTGTTTCATCATAAAAACATTGATTTGCCAATTTCACAACTGCTCTGTGAACCAGATTAGATAATCTGTATCAACACAGTCAGGCATCCATAGCTCTTGGTGGAGCTGTCGGACACTGTATTGTTGCAAACGGAGATTCCTAAACAGAACTTGGAAAGATGGGGTATACACGTTCTAAAACACCAGTACTTTGTTCTGTTCGATACTTTTCATGACCTTCGCTTACTTTAAGATTTATGTCATGCAGGATTTGCTTTAAGCTCATTAAGGTGATGTGTGAAGTGTTCATGATCTAAAATGAAGTAGTAAGTCAGGTTGGATGATAAGAAACCCTGTGTCTCATCTAACGGTCTTCTGTCATAGACGTCTGAAGATATAGTACTCTCACTTAGGAGCTTATGCCAAATGCTACCCATGGCCTTTCTTATTATGAACTTTTTTTTTCTTTTAGATTTTCAATTTTTATTTCCCTATTTTTATTTTTGTTTATCTTTTTTACCCACATTTAAAAAATTTTTAATTTTATTTTTCTTGGATATTTTATATATTTACATTTCAAATGTTATCCCCTTCCCCCGCCCCACCCCCATAACGCGTCCTCCTCCTCCTGTTTCTATGAGGATGCTCCCTCTCCCACCTCAACGCCCTACACTGGGGAAACAAGCCTTCACAAGGGCTTCTCTTCCTATTGATGCTGGACAATGCCAGCCTCTGCTACATACGTGTCTGGAGTCATGGGTCCCTCCATGTGTACTCATTGGTTGGTGGTTTAGTCCCTAAGAGTGGGGTCTGATTGGTTGATACTGTTGTTCCTCCTATGGTGTTGCAAACCCCTTCAGCTCCTTCAGTATTTTCTCTAACTCCTCCATTGGGGTCCCCATGCTCAGTCCAGTGGTTAGCTGCAAGCATCCTCATCTGTATTAGTAGGGCTCTGGCAGAGTCTCTCAGGGGCCACCCATATCTGGCTCCTGTCAGCAAGCACTTCTTAGCGCCAGCAATAGTGACTAGGTTTGGTGGCTGCATATGAGATGGATCCCTAGGTAGGACAGTTTCTGGATGACCTTTTCTTCAGTCCCTGCTCCACTCTTTATCTCTGTATTTCCTCCCGTGAGTATTTTGTTCTTCCTTCTAAGAAGGAGTGAAGCATCCACATTTTGGCCTTCCTTCTTCTTGAACTTCATATGATCTGTGAATTTTTTTCTTATGTATTCCTCAGGATGATATTTTCTAGTTCCATCCACTTGCCTAAGAATTTCATATAGTCATTGTTTTTAATAGCTGAGTAGTACTCCAATATGTAAATGTACCACATTTTCTGTTTCCATTCTTCTATTGAAGGACATCTGGGTTCTTTCCAGCTTCTGGCTATTATAAATAAGGCTGCTATGAACATAGTGGAGCATGTGTCCTTGTTATATGTTGGAGCATCTTTTGGGTATATGCCCAGGAGTGGTATAGCTGGGTCCTCAGGTAGTACTATGTCTAGTTTTCTGAGGAACCACCAGACTGATTTCCAGAGCTTGCAATCCCACCAACAATGGAGGAGTGTTCCTCTTTCTCCACATCCTCACTAGCATCTACTGTCTCCTGAGTTATTGATCTTAGCCTTTCTAACTGGTATCTCAGGGTTGTTTTGATTTAATTTCACCAGAGAACTCTTACAGCTGATAAACGACTTCAGCAAAGTGGCTAGATATAAAATTAATTCAAACAAATCAGTAGCCTTCCTCTACACAAAGATAAACAGACTGAGAAAGAAATTAGGAAAACGACACCCTTCACAATAGCCACAAATAATATAAAATACCTCAGTGTGACTCTAACTAAGCAAGTGAAAGATCTGTATGACAATACTTCAAATCTCTGAAGAAAGAAATTGAAGATCTCAGAAGGTGGGAAGATCTCCCATGCTCATGGATTGGCAGGATTAATATAGTAAAGATGGCCATTTTGCCAAGAACAATCTGCAGATTCAATGCAATCCTCATCAAAATTCCAACTCAATTCTTCATAGAGTTAGAGCAATTTGCAAATTCATTTGGAATATCCAAAAACCCAGGATAGCAAAAAAGGAACTCCTGGGGAACTTACCATCCCTGACCTCAAGCTGTATTCCAGAGCAGTCATGATAAAAACTGCATGGTATTGGTTAAAGTTTAGAGTCCCTTGATTATTCCAAATTCTTAATACCAGAAAAGCAAAGGAAAATGCCTGCCTTCGTAGGTAAGAACCTGAAGTGGTGGTGAAACCCCCAGAGGTTGGTCAATGATTGAGTTGCTAGCAGATCTTTGAGTGCTTACTCCATAGCGGCTACTGTGCCTGGTGCTGTATATCATGGCAATATCCCATTTAAGGACAGTTTCATTACTGACCATTCTGTTTTTCAAGTAGATGCTACTCCTGGAGTTAGACTGACAAAATAAACCCAGTGGTTGTCTTCTAGGCTTCTCATTGTGTTTATTAGTGTTTGCACTTACACCTATAATTTGGCCTGTGGCCTATGGATTAGTGAGAGTAGACAGGGGAGAAAGGTGAATTCAGATCAGTTCAAGGGATACCCTAATCTGTCTTCAAGTATGTGTTCCTTCAAAGAGACAGCAAAAATGCCTCGGGCTGCTGTGATTGGGAGAGCTTAAAGGACAGTTTGAAATTGGTTCTGTGCTTCTACCCTGTGGTCCCAGGGTTAAGTGCAGGTTGTGAGTTAGGCTTGGCGGTTAGCTAACTCTATCCCCAGCATCTTGATGGTTCTTACAAACTTTTTAATGATCTCAATTCTGATGTTCAAAATGAATTGGAACCTTAAAGCTAAATGATAGTTGATTCAACTGGTTTATATTAGTCCCTTAGATTATCAGTCATCAGTGGTGAAATATATTATTTCATATAGTCTTTTGAAAAGAAGTTTGAGATTCACTTGGACATACACTTTCAGAGCACACCCCAGCTCTGAGAAGAGTCATCCAGCTTCACCTATGTCTGCTTCGTCATGTGACACAGTTGGGAAATCCAGAGCCTGAGTCTTTTCTTCACTTTACCCAAAACTCTGTCTGTCCTACTTACATCTTGCAGATTACGTAAGACGTTAAGGATTTAAATCGAATTGCAGTCACATAGCTGGTTCTGTTTTTAAGTCAGTGTCTAATACATTTTTACTGCAAGCCCGAGAGCATTGGCTCTTTTGTCTTTCTCACAGATGAAGTCTCCCTACCCTATTATGCTTACTGCGTTTGTTATTTGATATGCTAACCTGAGTGTTATCTCCATTTCATAGTTAATATGTTTAGTTAGCCACATGGAAATGTACTTCATATGTAGTTGGCAACCATGGATGATAAAAGTACAGACTGGGTCAAAGCGTGTTTACCTCAGTCCTGTCATCATGCAGTGAGTTTTGGCCATTTCTGGTGTCTCACTTCCCTGTGCCTGTGCCCTCTCACCCTTCATCCTTCATCAACTGGTAAGCGTAGAGCTTTTGTTTGTTTATTATCAATTTAACATGTGGCCCTATAGGTAATCTCCCCACCACTATAGCTCCCCACCCACCCACTCATCCACCCACCCCAGGGACTCATTATGTAGATGGGCTGTCCTGGAACTCACTTAGAAAGCTAATACCTTATTTTCCACCACCTAAAGAAAGTTCTAGGACAGAGGATGTGACTGCTGGGTGTTAATATCTGCTGAGGGGATGTGCAAATGTGCTTTGCTCTTCTAGACAGTCTGAGCCCTCACTAAAGGAGGGGGACGGACGGATCTTGGGATTATAAAGCCTAAAGATAAAAATTCCTAAGCATGGAAGAAGCTAGGCTGTGGACTAGCAAGGATGACAGAAGAGAGAGGCAGGTAAGAAGCTGTTGGAACCAAATGCCCCAGCCCTGGGAGCCCACCCTCTCTTTACTTCCTGTGACCCACACTGAACTCCCCAGAGTGAGATGCTCCCCCAAACAGTTCAATTCCGAAGCCTCTGATGAACAGATTGCATGCAAACTTGTTCTTCCACAGGAACATTGCCCTGGGATAGCAGTTTCAAGGGGGAACGGGGAAGCACCAACTTTGGGAATTTACTCATGAGCTACTTGGCCTTGGGATATATCTATTTCCTGCTTAATGGCTCCTATGTTGGTCCTTTAGAGCTTCTTCTGTAGTCATCTTCAATTTGCAGTTGTGTTTGGGACTTTTTGTCTTAAACATGGAATTAGGCCTGTATATACTGTCACTAATGAGATGGTCTGTAGGAAAGACCTTAGACAAATCTTTTAGTTATCAAGGGAATATGGTTGCTAGAGGTGGACATTCTTACACTGAGATTCATTTTCATAGCTTACAGAAATCAGTGCTTTGTTAGGTATTAAATGTTCAGTTTTAATCAGAATTATAAAATGCTTAATACTCTAGTAGGCCTTGTACTCTATTGCAGTATTTTCAAAAGTTGTTCTGGAATAGGAATTAATTGGATGTGAATAAGTATAATAGGAGAATAGGATTTTGTGGTTAAGTAAGCTTGGGGAATGCTTAATAAAAGAATTTCTCTAAATACTCCAAAGCCTTCAATGTGCTTATACGCAATGGGATTCTCCAGAGGAAAAGGATATTTAGAAATGTCCTAAACTGAGCTGACTAGAAAACACTTTGGGGAGGGTGGACACGCCCAAGAATCCTCTGTTAAACGCTTCTGTAGTCACAGCCTCTTCATCTTTTTAAATAAGATTGAAACTAAGTGTACGAGTGTTTTGCCTGACTTCATGTTTGTTTGTCTGTCCCATTGTACAGTGCCAATGGAGGCCTGAAGAGGGCACTGGGTCCTCTGGAGCTGGAGTCATTGGTAACTCTAGCTGCTGAATGGGCACTGGGAACAGAGCCCAGCTCCTCTGCACTGCTGAGCCGTCTTGTCACTCCTGGCAGTTCCCTAATTTTACCAGGGAAGTTAAGGGCTGGATCCAACAGCTCTTCTAGAGGTTTCTATTGTCTAGGAAACTCGGAAGTCGGCAGAGCACAGCAAATCCACTGTAGGAGGTGGCCCTCAGTGATTATTCTGTAAAGTGAGGGGAAAGGGTCAAGCTTTGAGGGAAAATGGTAAGCTCTCCCACTAGTGAAGGAGGAGTGAAGAAGCTTTTAAAGACATCCAGACTCTGTGGCTGTCGGTCTGCTGGAAACAGTCAAGACCCCTCCATCTGTGATTTATGGCAGGGAAAATAGAAAGAAGGGAAAATGACAGGAAAGTGGGGGAGTTACAGAGCAGGCCAGAGGGCAGCTTTCACTAAGCCTGCAGGGTAGAATGTGGAAAGTAACCTCAAAGGCCCATGGGTTTGGATCCTTGAGCCTCCCTGGCAGTGCTCTTTGGGGAGATTGTACAAATTAAGAGATGAGGCCTGCCTGTCGAGTGTAGATCACCAGAGGAGGTCCGGATATAACCCGAAGCCTCATGCCCCCTCTGTCACAGCTGGGGGTCACTCCCACTCGTTTGCCCCACCTTCCCCACCCTGATGGACTCTATCCTTTGAACTAAGGGCCAGAATACAACATTTTCCTTTCACTGAATTTAGTCACTGTGACAATAGCGAATCTAATAGAGAGATTATCAAATTGGCAGGCAGGGCATGGGAAACAGACCTTTGAACAACCAGGGTTACCACACACTCCAGTTAAGCACTGGGGTACAGGTAGGGTGACTGGAAACCTTAAGTCTTGGTAGTGATAACTACCTATAACAACATGAACTATGTACAGGGCAGGACTGCTCTTTATATAGCACTCTCTGTTGTCCTCACCTTGGATGTAGTCTGCCTGACACAGCGAACTTCGTGGCATGATTTTGTCATTTGTAAAGTTCACATTTGAGACCTCTATGATCAAATTACAGAAAAATCCATAACAAAGAATCTCATGGTTTAAGTAAGTTTAGAAATTTGTCTTAGGTTAAATTCATAGCTATCATGGGGTGCTTGTAGCCTGTGGACCATAGAGTGGACACACATGGACCTACATATAGATAGCATGGATAGCCACTTTAATCTACTTCCAGAATCATCTTTTCTCTATAATTGACAAGAACTGAGCTTGAGGTTTGGGCTTTTTCTTAACCATCTGGCAGTGGTGGTGAGTGGATAACAGAAAGGCAGGAAGCCGATCGATCTGGGATCGATTGGGGAGTCCCCAAATGCTTAGGTTCACTGTAAGACCAATACGTGACTACGTGCTGACCTGGGGAGTTGAAAGCAGTTCTTTATTGATCTCATAATTAAGTTACCCAGTTAACGGTCATAATGTACTTCAGTTACTTAAGATACAAAAGCCTTGCCTTGTTGATTTGTCCCAAAGACAGCTACAAAATAATTTTAACAGTGATCTAGTTTGATAGAGATGATAAAAACATACCTACATGTCCTGTAGTGAGGACAGACTCAATAAATTCTGCTTGTATCCATTTAGACTTTGAGCCTCAGTGTCTACTTGGTATGGGGATAGCAGTGCAGGTCATCTGGGAAGGATGAGAAGTGACATCCTAAACACTCTGTCACACTACCATCAGGTTGTGCAGGAACGTCCTCAAAGAAGGGTCATCATCTCCCTTGGCCAGAGTCAGCATCCTGAAAGAATTTTAACTCACGTGTGCAGTGGGCAATGGGAAACTGTTCTCCCCCTTTCTGTGGAAGAGCTGTTCCCAGAAGCTAGAGTGGAGCTGGCTGTGGAGAGAGAGCTTGCTGCCCTTGTCAAGTGTTGTGACCCAGAAGGATTGGGAAGGAACCAGGACCTGGGCTAGTGCAGAGGCCAGGAAGCAGTATGACATTTGGCAGTGGAAGCTGAGGTTGCCTGATAATAACTGTACTTATTTTTATCCATAGAAGCCAGGGTAAGCTAGTGGACGGTCATGGGAGTTGTTCTAAGATTAGTACCAGATAATGAGGTAAATATGATTTCTAGTCTAAGAATGATGTGTGGCATTTTCTTAGACATTTTATATATGTACCAGAAATGAACCCTAAATATGTTTCTCTGTGTATACAAGATTATTGAATAATTCTGTTTATTGAGCTGTATGTTACATCTTTAAATCTTATTTTGTTCATGATATCCCTTTGAAAAACGGTATCAGTAGCTTTTTGGTAATGGTATTGTATTGGCCAGAAAAATATGTAGGGTTATGTACTTATTTATTATTTATATCAATATTTACTTATATATCATATGTGAACCACATTTCAGAGAGAATCTCTATAAGCCATTTACAATCAAGAGAACAATAGGAAGAGTATAGGGTGTTATGTCCCAGCCTCTGGTGAGTTTACAGTTACTGTGGTACTACAAAACGTAGTTTGTGAAGGGAGCCAGTGCTCAGCGAGCTCACTGCAAGTCCAGGGAGCGCATCTCTCTGTTTTGCCTTCAGAACACTGAGCTTCTGGCAAAGGTGGTATTTTTTCTTTTGTTTCATGACCAACCTGATAATTTAAGCACTAGATATTTTTGCATTTCATCTCTTTGTGCCACTTATAAATGGTTTTAAAAATATTTTTCCTCCTTTCATCTTAAAATAATCATTTAATTATATTTGACAAGAAAGTGCTTGTTAAGAAGGCCTGATCCTTGTTTTTGTAATTGGAAACAATAACCAGAAGTAGTTGAATGTGATTGCATGCACAAATAATTCCCAGACATCTGGTCACACTTGCTTTTTATCTTCCTCTCAGCTGGCACCTGTAAGATCTCACATTCTCTCCAGCCTGCCTTTCAGTCACCTCAACCACTTGTGGTTCTCAGAATGCTGTTGACACTGAGAAGCAAGCCCTGTGGACCCAGTGGGCCACCCCTGGTCACCCTAAGGTTGAGTTTAGTTAGCCCTTGATGGGAAACAGAAGCCTAACGTGTCTCATAAAATCCTAAATGGGACCTCGGACTGGGCTGAATCCCAGGTGTGCTTAAAGAATCCTCTCTTACAAAATCAGAAATGAATTTGACATATAAGGTGTAATTAAACCATGTTTTTAAAAATGCCAAAACATCATCTGTTCATTTCTTTCAGAAACTCTTGAGGTACTACTTGGAACACCTGTAAATAATATGGTAGCATATAATATGACATGATGAAATTAGAACATGTTTATATATTGTGTTTTCTTTAACAACAGTGAAATTACTCAGTCAGAACATGAAATTAAGGTGATTCCCTTTGCATTGTATCGTGTCATACACAATGCTGTTATGGTAGTAACAGATTTCGCTCTCACTGATCAGTGTAATGTGTGACCCTGAGCAAGTTCCTTAGACTTTATGCTCATCTGCAGACTCAGCTTTGTAATAGCTGCCTCACCTATCCGATAGCGGTGTCTTGATTTTTAGAACGAGATAACATGTGGAAGTCCTTAGAGGTGAAAGTGCAGCTCACTGTTCTAGCCTGCTAGCTTTTACCCCACCTCCATTTTCCTTTATCTCTGTGTTTAAGCACAGAGCATCATGCATGCTAGGCACATGCATGATGTAGCTCCAGCCCTTACCTCTTCTCTCTTCGTGAAGAAATACCTACCTGAGCTTTAAGTTAGTGAGTGAGCTTCTCCTCTAAGCCACCTAAGCCGGAATGGATGGCTGCAGACCACTTTCCTGTATTTGTTTTCCTCACTGCTTAAGCTGAAAGGAAGGAATGTGTAAGACCCACATTTACCTTTGGCTTTCAGTGCTGTTGTCTTCTGGTAAAGGTTTATTTCTGTTCACCTGCCTACCACGAGAAGTTTTCAGAGAATCTCATCTAACAGTTACAAAGTGTCTAATGCAGGTCAGCCTGCTCAGGATTATGAAACTTTTGAAGTAAACATCTGTGCATGACAAAGAGAAACCGTGATTAAATTAAAGCAGTTTATACTCTTTGATCAGATGGCTTAGTGGCAAGCTCATTGTGCAACAGAAAAGCATAGAGTTAGTGAAAATTCATAAAGCCGTATATAATTAGTCTAAAAATAAATTGAATAAACCACAGTCAGTCACCTTTCTGTCTCTTGCTTTTTTTTTGCTGACTAGTTGCTATCTGACTGATAAGGAAGATTAGGTTGAGAAATAAAAATCTGGGTTCCTGTCCTAGCCCTGCCAGGCTGTAACTTTGGGCCAGTCTCTCAACTTTTGCACTTTGGTCTCCTCATTTCTAACATGGGACATTCGTAGTATTTGTCCTGTATAGCTCAGTGAGCTGCTTCTTACTGAGCTTGGTAACCTTATTTGCCCTTGGACACAGTGGGCACTCTTGGTTCTGCCCCTCAGCAAGGTCAGTGAACTTTCCCAGGTGGTCAGTCACCTTGCTGCTCTCAAGGGGTAGCACTAAAGCTTCGCTTTCCTTCCTGCAGCCAGTCAAAGCTTTTTCATGATGTTTCTGTATTCAATTAGATGTGGTTTGTTAAATTCATATAGGATATAGCTATTAGCTAAGATAAAATATTTTATCTTAGTCATAAAGTGTATTTAGAATCTTGCCTAAAGCTCTCAAAAGTAAAGGCTGAAGAAATTCAATCTACACAAAATTGGCCCTCCACACCGATTTGTTATCTGTAAAAGAAGGATCTCAGTGTTATCTGTTTTAGGGAAAAAATATTGTTATATATGTGCAACTTTTATACTAAATAAGACATTTATAATTAACTTCTAAAACCACATATGCTCTATTTTAAAATAGCAGTCTTGTGAATATAAGGGAATTTTAGGGATTTAAAGTCAAATAAAACTGAGGCCAACTTTCTCTACTTTGGGAGATGATTTATGCTTGAGTTTATTAAAATATTCAGTCCTTTTCATAACAAGGGGGAGTCTGGCGGACATTCCTCCCGTGTGTGCTACATACACAGTATCAACTTTTGTTAACGGAGGCTGAATTTGCTTTTCCCTTTGGTACAGGGGATTGAGCCCACACATACTAAGCATGCCCTCTGTCATGGAACTGTCCCCCACTTCCTGAGAAATCACTTTCTCTTTGTCATGTCAGCCTGGAGGTTTGTCCCTGACCTGTGTAGGAGCAGTAGGGATGGATTCTGTTCATGGAAGATGGCAGTGTTGTCTGTGTGAGGCTCTGTGGAACATGTGAGGAGTGGTTGACTGAGGGAGGAGGAAAGCACACTAAATTGAAGTTTGAAGGGCAAGCCTTACTGCTGCTTCTCCACTATCTGATCGTGTGACATTCAATTAACGATCTGTCCTCACAAACATTTTGCTTTTCATTGTCAGGAAGATAATGGCACCTCAAAAAGTGGCTTCAAGAATTAAAGGAGGGTCATGGATGTTAATGATAGACACTGAGAAGATAGTAATTGTCTCTTTTAATCTCTCAACCTAAGGATTTTGTGAAGTTGAAAAAAAAACAAATGAAAAACTGTTTTGGGAATTGTTATAATATCAGGTGCCTTTTTTTTTTTTTTTTTTTTTTTTTGCCACTGACCTGAACCACTTCTGGAGTCAAATAATCAGGACCAAATAGGTTATAGCTAGAGGACCTGGAAAATGAGGATGAGCATCATCATGATAATGGTAACTATGTATCCTAGGCTGGCCAACAAGTTGCTATGTAGATCAGTCAGATGGGCCATAAAGTGAGAGAGATCTGTCTGCTCCTCCCTCCCCAGTGCTGAGATCTGTGTGTGCCTGTAGTATGCGTGTGTGTATTTGGAAGTATTTAGAAACTGAATTTCCAGAATAGGGATGCTCAATCTGTAATAGCGTATTTTCTGGCTTTGTGGCCACTCTGCAGTCTCAGCTTATAAGCTATTAGGTAACTCCTGTAAGCAATGAGAAGCAAAGTGCACGCGTTATTCTCAAAGATGCTCCACAGGTAGGGAAGCACCTAAGCTAGGGCTTTGTTTATTGTTTTAATTTTCCCATAGCACAGCTGTTACTATATCCTGACAGGGGAGGCTTAGAAAGCATAAGGCGATTTGATAGATCTGCTAGTGGGAAGCAATTTCAGTCCTTCGTCCATTGCACTGTCACGTGAGGCATGGAAGGTCCAGTCTTCTACACTTGCATTGTTCTCACTGTAAGCATAAGGCATGAGGTACAGACCAGACTGAAATCAGACTTAACGATTAGAAATTGTATATTACTGTATGATAATTTATAGATTCAAGGAAAAATGTTAAGTTACCTGATAAATAAGCTTCCTTTGTTTTTTAGTTATTCTAGTCTACTTAGCAACAATGGGAATAGGCAAAACAGCAGTTCCTCTTCTTTTAGGTCATAATAGAAATGGTGTTCTTCTAGTTAAGACCTCCTGACTTGTATGGCTGTGGCTGAGATCCAAGAGAGACAAGGAAAATGAGCCCATAAGTACTCCCCAGACTGGGCTTCCTATGATGATACTCAAAGAATATGCCTTCTTGAGGCTCAGCACTGGCCCTTTCTTCTTCCAAGTTTCTGCTTCCTCGATAGATGGAGCACAAAAGTGTATATCCCTAGGCCCACTGCCTCATGCCCTTCCGTGCACAGTCTTAGTTCACCCCACGCCCCAGTGCGTACTCTGACATCTCTTACTCCCTGTGTTCACTCCAACATCTTCCCCCCACGGCCGCCATTTTCCCTGTGTTCACTCAGACATCTTCCCCCCACGGCCCCCATTTTCCCTGTGTTCACTCCTACATCTTCCCCCCACGGCCCCCATTTTCCCTGTGTTCACTCTGACATCTTCCCCCCACGGCCCCCATTTTCCCTATGTTCACTCTGACATCTTGCCCCCATGGCCCCCATTTTCCCTGTGTTCACTCCGACATCTTCCCCCCACGGCCCCCATTTTCCCTGTGTTCACTCAGACATCTTCCCCCCACGGCCCCCATTTTCCCTGTGTTCACTCAGACATCTTCCCCCCACGGCCCCCATTTTCCCTGTGTTCACTCCGACATCTTCCCCCCACGGCCCCCATTTTCCCTGTGTTCACTCTGACATCTTCCCCCCACGGCCCCCATTTTCCCTGTGTTCACTCCTACATCTTCCCCCCACGGCCCCCATTTTCCCTGTGTTCACTCTGACATCTTCCCCCCACGGCCCCCATTTTCCCTGTGTTCACTCCGACATCTTCCCCCCACGGCCCCCATTTTCCCTGTGTTCACTCCGACATCTTACCCCCACGGCCCCCATTTTCCCTGTGTTCACTCTGACATCTTCCCCCCACGGCCCCCATTTTCCCTGTGTTCACTCTGACATCTTCCCCCCACGGCCCCCATTTTCCCTGTGTTCACTCTGACATCTTTCCCACTCTGACCTCCCATCCTACACCTCTCCATGCACACAGTCACGTCGTTTATCTCATGCCCCTTCTTACACTGTCGGACACAGACTGGAGCAAGACATGCATATTTATTTGTTTTGTTTTTGAGTGGGGGTTTATTATGTAGCAGACTGGCCTACGGCTCACTATGTAGCCTTCTGCCTCAGTGCACCGAGTGCTGGGATTGCAGGTGTGCTCCTGATGAGCATGAGACTTTTCTCCATGCCCTCCGTGCTTTATCTGTAGATTCCAATACAAGGTGGTTCTTCACCACCACATCAGCATCAGTATCACCAGCCACTGGTGCGTTAGAGACAAGAGAAGCTTATCTACATCTGTGTAAGTTTGAGGCCTTTCATAGTTAGAACTTTGAATGCTCAGAACATTCATTTTGCTGCAGTACAGATGAAGGGAAGGAAACATGGCCCACGTGTATTGATAGTATAATGGAAAACAGGAGGTTGTGCAGGCTGATCTCATGGCAACTTGACACACATTCTGGAGTTATCTGGAAGGAGGAACCTTAGATGTGAAAAATGCCTCCGTAAGATAGATCTAGCTGTAAGGCATTTTTTAATTAATAATTGACTGGGGAGGGCCCAGCCCATTGTGGGTGGTGCCATCCCTGGAGTGGTGGTCCTGGCTTTTATAAGAAAGCAGTCTGAGCAGTCCAGTAAGCAGCACCCCTCCACGGCCTCTGCATCAGCTCCTGCTCCCAGGTTCTGGCCCTGTCTGACTTCCTTCAATAATAAACAGCAATGTGGAAGTGTAAGCCAAATAAACCCTTTCCTTCAAAACTTGCTTTTTGGTCTGGTGTTTCATTGCAGCAATAGACCCCTGATTATGATAGAGTTCATCTTAAAACAGTAATGCTCTAAAGGAAATTAGGCTAAGGAGATAGGAAAAGTCTAGGTATGAAAAGAGTGGAATGACTTTATTTCCTTTTCAGGAATTATACTAGTTATTCTTCTCCTTCTTGTGACCATGCCTCAGAAGAAGCAACTTAAGGGAGGAAGTTTCTTTTGGCTCACAGTTGAAGAAGGGATGTGGTCTACCGTGGCAAGGAAGGCTCGGCAGCAAAAATGTGAGGCAGGAGGCTGGCATGCGTGTCTGCAGTCAGGAGGCAGAGAGCAGACAGGAAGCGAGGCCAGGCTATTAAGGCCAAAGCCTGCCCTCAGTGTCACACTTCCCCAGGGCTCTGTTCCAAACAAACCCACTGACTGAGTGTTCACACAACATGAACCTGTGGGCAACATTTCACATTCAAACCACAACAGAGACACATTATTTAATCTTAATGGAGGAGATGGGATGTTTTCTACAGTAGAAATGGAAGTGCCGGAGGACATTTTCTAGCACATTTTGGTATCCTTGAGGAACTGAGAACAAGGAAGGACAGGAGGGACTTTAGTCCTTGATAGAAATGTCAATGTGCTGAGTGCCGCCTAGGAAGTATCTGCCGAAACTAAGCTGGAAGTCAGTATGGTTGTTCAAAGGTCTTCTTAGTCATGTAGTTAGAATATTTCACTTGATACGTAGTATCTGGCTTATTATTTTAAAAGACTTAGAAGAATTTTTGAAATCACTGATTGATGAGTCTAACTTGTGTGCAACATGTTTTGTCTGAAATAGTTTGTGGGTTTAAAGCTGCCTCTTAAAATACCTACATCACAAGTTCCTGGTGAGTGGCAAACAGTGGCAAGAGCAAGTTCTCTGTGTAAACGCTGAGGTATGCGTAAGTCCCCTTGACAGGTGCTTGAGAATTTCTACAGTTTAGACTGCACTTGGAGGATGGGAAGAAGGAGGGAAGGGACTGGTCCTTTGCTCCCAGATGCTCTTCTTCAAAGTTCCCACCATATTTGGTGGATGCCTGTGTCAGTTCTTTGAGATGTGCTAACAAACTGCCATGAGTGGCACTCAGTACAGCAAATGTGTGCTCCACAGCTTGGAGGCTGGGAAGCTAAGCTCAGGACACCAGCATGTCCATGTCTGGTGAGTCCACTTTGTTCACTCTCTGTTCATACGGTAGAAGGGCCAGTCAGGCTCCTGAGAGCCCTGGTTCCTTTTCTATGGACACAGATCTGATCATGTGTCAGTGATCTGCCTTTGTTAGCACAACACCTTCCAGAGGTGGAGGATAGGATAGAATATCAGGAGACACCTGCAAGTGCCACACACGTACAGAATTTGGCAACAGCAATTCCTTGTCATGCTGTGATTTCCAGCTTAGTCACCCTTGTTAGTTGGGCTTCCTTGTCCCCTATAAATAAGGATTATGATCCTAACACGACAGCGTTTTGTGGTGCCTTCTATGTCTAAATGGCCTTATGGAACGCTCCATACACTTCAGCCTGTAACTTCAAGAGGACAGCAGGCGGAAGAGTAAGCTTTCTGGTGCAGATGAGAAGCCCAAGGCTGACAGTCACCTTGGTTTCCAAGGGTAAGACACCTAGTGACACATGCTTAAGTTGTGGTCTGACATTCCTTTATGTGACATGTCTGTGTTGATCGCTGTTACTTCCCCGCATTCCATTTCTTTAACTTTCATATTATGAATTTGATTTTGTTGGCTAGCTTCTGGCCTCTCCTTCAAACCCCTCCCTGCCTGCCTGCCTGCCTGCCTGCCTGCCTGCCTTCCTTCCTTCCTTCCTTCCTTCCTTCCTTCCTTCCTTCCTTCCTTCCTTCTCCTTTCCTCCCTCCCTCCCTCCCTCCCTCCTTCCTTCCTTCTCCCTCCCTCCCTCCCTCCCTCCCTCCCTCCCTCCCTCCCTCCCTCCCTCCCTCCTCCTTCCTTCCTTCCTTCCTTCCTTCCTTCCTTCCTTTCTAATTTTTATGTGCATTGGTGTGAGGGTGTCAGATCTCCTGGAACTGGAGTTACAGACAGTATTATTTTGAAGCCATCCCTGACCATCCATCACAAAGAACTTACGTATTCTCACCTTGTTTGGTGTATTACTTTTCCATTTAACCAGAGTATAAACTCCACCAGGCCAGGGGCTTAGTCTCTCCATTTCATCTTTAACATATCTCTTGGGACAGTTGGGAAAGTCCACAGTAGAAGTTAAGTTGTAGCCTTAGTGACTTAGCATAAATTCCAAAATGAGGACCCGACAACAACAACACTGAGCTCTTTGGGTACTTGCACTTAGACTACCCCTTACTCTTGGCTTCTTGTCCTGAACTAGGTGTTGGTATGGTGCTTACTTTTCCTTCTGTTTGTTTGATGGGATTAAATGGGACAATGACTATAAAGTGCCTTCATATCTCAGTATAGTACAGTACAGTATAGTACAGTACAGTATAGCACAGTACAGTATAGTACAGTATAGTACAGTACAGTATAGTACAGCACAGTATAGTACAGTACAGTATAGTACAGTACAGTATAGTACAGTACAGTATAGTACAGTACAGTACAGATTTTTAAAAAAATCTAAAGCTGGACACATGTAGCCGAAGCTGCCAAGTTCTGCTTGCTGGGGCAGGAACATGGCTCCCTGGTTCAAATACATCTTCATCTACTTTCTATCTTCAGTAGTTACCTTCATTGCCCAAGCTTGGCAGTACTGAAACTTGCTCTATATACTCTGCTGGGCCTCAAACTTAGAGAACCTCTGCCTCTTCCTCCCTAGTTCTGGGATTAAAGACACCACAATGGGGCCTAAGCTTTTTTTTTTTTTTTTTTAAAGAGTTGGAGCTTAGTTGGGTGGGATCTTGCCCACTCTTTATTTCATTTTACATCAGGAGTTTCTTTATTAATTTATTTATTTCCTTGAACACAGAGCTTAGCTCTGCTCCGTTCCATTCCTGGCATCCCTTCTCAAGCTGTACATTTTGTATTTTTCCTTGTTCATCTTGTTCCTTTTCATTATAGATCTCTTTAAGAGTGAACACTAGTAACGACATGGTAGAGTCGACACTAGGCTGTTTTGAGAGTTTTCTCTGTCAAAGCAATTAATCCAAAACTCTTCAATTTAGCCTCAGGCAGACTTTTTGGACAAGGGCAGAAAGCAGCTACATTCCTCACCAAAATATCACAAGAAAAGTCTCTAGGGCACATCCTAACATTCTCCTCTGACAGCTTTTGGAGCCAGATTCCCACAGTTTAAGTCACTGTCAGCACCACTGTCTTCCGTGCTCTTACTAGGATGGCCCATTAAGCCCCATTTAAAGAATCCAAAATGCCAAAGTCTCCATTTCTCCAAGCAAAAGTGTGGTCAGCCTATTACAGCAATGCCCCAGTCCCTGGTACCAACTTCTTTCTTAGTTAGGGTTTCCATTGCTGTAAAGAGACACCATGACCATGGCAGCTCTTATAAAGGGAAACATTTAATTGCGGATACCTTACAGTTTCAGAGGTTTAGTCCAATATCATGGCAGGAAGTGTGGCAGCATCCAGGCAGACATGGTGCTGGAGACGTAGCTCAGAGTTCTACATCTGGGTCTGCACACAGCAGGAAAGGACACACTTCCTCCAGCAACTCCTAATAGTACTATTCTCTATGGACCTATGGGGGACAATTCTATTCAAACCACCACAACTGTTTTTCTTTCTCAGTAATTGAAGAACCATAAACAAGGACCAGAGTGACATCAGTATTTTTGCCACCAAGAATTTATGGTGTTCCCAAGTGAAGTATCACTACCAAGATAAGATACTTATGTTAAGGAATTCTAGACAGATGAGTTTAGCTGCTCATTCTCTGGACATCTAAACTTTTCTTTGAGGCTTAAATTTGTACAAGCAGTAGCAGCAGCAGCAAAATGCTTCTCTTAACACATGTTAGCTTTTGTTCAGGAAAAGGTCTGTTCTGTTCTCTCCTCATCAAAGGGAGAGAGGGAAATAAAATGCCAACTACTGTTTCCAGATCCAAATTGAATTCCTGGACTGAGCTTTCTTTGTTCACATTCAGTGGGTTCTCAGTAACTGCTAAACTATCAATTTATTTTATAAACTATTAGAAAAAAAGAAGAGTAAGAAAATTTAAGAGATTAAACACACATTAATACACACACACACACACACACACACACACACACACACACACGAAATATGAATCGAACTGGCCTTGGTGGCATTTGTCTAGAATCCCAGTGTTCCAGATGCTGAGGCAAGACTAATACAAGTCTGAAGCTAGTCTAGTAGGAAAATAGTGGCACCACCCCCTACACACCTACCTACCTTAGCTTCGCCTTTGATCCTTACCCATGCTGCTTCTCTCTTCCACTCATTCCATGTTCTCTTGGCATCTCTCAGCTGATGACAGTTTGCTTCCACACATAAAGCCCAAGATCCTGTTGCTCTGTCTGTATGTAGTGGCTTCTGTCATCCATTGTCTTTTACCTTAGAAATGGAGGTCCACCAGAATCACACCTGCCCTTTCTTCTCTGTTGTAGCAATCCTGATTACCCTGGACAGTCACAACTCACTGCCTCAACCGTTTTTGTTGTGTTTTGTTGTGTTTTGTTTTGTTTTGTTTTTAAGCCTTCTTTATGTCTGTGCCACAAGGGACTCAGAATTACTAGGCTTCTACTTGAACTTCCAGATCAGTAGAGCATTGTTGAGTCCTTGAACAATCATTCTTTGCTTGGGTTCTAAGACTGTCCAACCAGTAGAACCAGAGTTGCCATAAAGTAGGTAGGGTTGGGTGTAAACTGGTGTTCAATTATGACAGAGGGGAGAGTTGTGAAACTAGTTCTCTTCCCCCTGCCTGTCCACTCTGGCTCTAGGAGAAGCAATATCTCTCTAGATTACTCTCTAGAAGCAATTACTCTCTAGATTCCAGTATCACCAGAATTTCACCTTACCTAATCTCATAAGGTGCTAGGACTGAGTGTATCAGAGATGACTTCAGCGGATGATACTTTGTTTCAATAGTACTTGTGTCCTGTTAGTTAGTATTAACCCGTATCTTTGTACTGCTTCACTATTAGTAAGTAAGGTATCATGGCAGCTGATAAGGCATTGGCTCAATCCATGGGTGATAAAGGCATGGTGGGTGGCAAAAAAACAGTTCCAGGTCAGAGTGTCTTTTCATGTGAGGACTCACACATGTGGTTTGGATATTTGCCTGGAGTCCTTCATGCTTTCACAGTGTTGTTGGTGTGAAAGGGAGACTTGAATGAGTTGGTTCTTTCTGTCACTGCCCCACACTGACCTTGTGCAGAATGTTTAACCACTGTGAGCTATCCACTCCTCGCATCTGTGAAATTGAGATAAAGATGTTTTAAATTTGAGGCTTTGGGACACTTGGAGTTTAGAATTCAGATGTTCAATAGCAGTAGCCACAGTCCTCATCCCACCCTACCTTAGGGATGGACTTTGTTAGACTGAGCACTTTGAAATGGTATGCTCGATATCTACTTCAGTAGATGCTCCCCTACCATCTGATAAGTGTTCTTCCAAGTACTCACCGTAGTGTGTCATAAGCTCTTCTGACTAGTTAAAGAATACCCATTTCCCCACTAGATCCCAGATCCCATGATAGTAGTAGGGCACAGTTAATTTGTTAATCCATAAACTTTCCAGTGCCTACTACAGGATACAAGATATTCAGTAAATCACAGAGTGGATGAGTACATGAATAAATAAACCATATGTTTTCTTAAATACTGTCAAAAAAGAATTTCTCCAAAATAAATGCGCAAACAAATTCGGAGAGGTGAGATCAACATTTGCAGTTGTTCTCTCAGGGACATGAGGATCCTAAGCTGTATTTCGAGTGCACCAGTTGCTCCTGTTGGCCCCAGGATTAGAGTGGACATGGTGCTGTGAGCAGTGTGCTAGGGTGATTTTTCAGCATCGTGAGTGCTGATGTATACTGAGTAGAAGATGCCTGAAGGTGGCAAGCTGCCGTATTTGGCTGCCATCTTTTGGGTGTATTCTAATAGGACTGATCATTAAAACCAGATCAATAGCATATATACATATTTGACCTTACTCTTTCTCATTTTTATCTAAGCACCTTGAAGGAGGAAAGGTGTTCCAGGTCTGATTGGAACTGCTCAGTGATGGTGTCACAACACCCTGGCAAACTGTAAAGTCCACTTGGTGTGTCATAATGAACCACAAGGAAGTGTTTTCACTCCAGTGTTTAGTTAGAAGTCAGATTCTTGCTAAATAATGATGCTAGAAAACATATCGAACTACAAATAATTTGGTCCAGTAGCGTTAGTGTAAATTGTACAATGCATCAGAAGTTGGCGTGAGATGAAGGGAACAAAAGGTCTATGCTGGCCATCATTAAACATGTATGAATATTTCTTAAGCATAGAAGGTGTATAGTAAAAAAGCATGGCATATGCCATATGTACATGTGGTTAGGGTATCGACAGGGAAAGCACAGTGATTCTCTGTTGATACCTTTTAATAAAATTTTTACCAAGTCCTTTTGCTACATATAGTGGAGACAGTGTTGTCTTATAGTAATGTACCCCGTGCATGACCAGTTGGATAGAGTGTCATAAATGTGGGCTAGTGTCCATAAATGTTTCAGTGCATAATGCCTAACATTCGATTGGGATTCAGTAAATATTGTTGAAAGAGTATTCTGAGGACAATTGAGTCAATTCTCTGTAGATTTCTAGTATGAGAGAGGTCCCGTAGCTTTTTTATCCAGTCGACCACAAATTAGAATACTGAATCTTCTTACTAAGCAGAATAAAAGCAAACTGTTCCACTAGTGTGTGCTAAGTGTGCTGAACTTTTAAAGGAAGACTGGAAAGCATTGGGTGTTTTTTATTTGGAAGCCAGATACCTAACTGGTTGTTTGAAAGTCAATCAATTTATCTGAGACTCATTTACAGGAATGACTAATTTTATACTAGATTCTCACATGATTCAAGAAGTGTGTGAATGACTCAGACCGTTAATATCTTTCACTCCTGTGATCTCCCCTCTCAGTGAAATGATGCCTGCAAGGCAGTAATGGTAATTGCAGGAGGAGGAGATCTTGACTTTGACCCATGGCAATAAAATGACACACTTTTGAGTCATTACATATGCATACAGTATTTTACAGAAGAAACGAGGTATATTATCATCTTATAAGTACATTAATATTTGTATTTGTACATTGCGAAAGTAGTACACAGTTTCAGTATAGGTTATGACTGAGTTCCACCTTTTGTTTCTACCAGTACCACTCCCAACCCCCCAAAAGCAAGCAAACTGGCTTTTGTTCCATGGAAGAACTTGACGGAAGAATGAGTAAGTCAGCTTATTGTATGCTGTCCCTTGCTGACACAAAGGAAGCACTGGGTTACAAGCAGCCAGGATCGGGTGTTAGTTAAAATGTAGCTAAGTGGCCGGAGAAGCTCAGCAGGTAAGGGCAGAGCCTGACTGCCTGAGTTCAGTCTCCCAGACCCACTCGGTGGGAGGAAGGAAACAATGCCCAAAAATTTTCCTTTGGCCACTCCACATGTTCAGTGTACATAAACATGCCCACATACATACATACAAATAAATAATAAAAAATAAAATGCAGCTAAATAGTCACAATTGAGTTTTAAGCGTAAACTGGGCAGCTCACTGAAGAGTGTTTTGTTTGGTGATGTGTGTTTTCTGAGTTTCTGCCTCATCCTTTTTAAATGATTCATTGAATATGGTCTGGGTATGTGGCAGGAGCTTTTGGGCTTTGCGCTACTCTTGCCAGAATCCCAGATGACTCAGACTGAGTCGGATGGGCACTTCTCAGTCTGTGTTTGGCTCAACCTCTCTCAGACATTTGACACATCTTAAAATTTCTTCCCCAAATTTTGGGGCACTTTCTTTGGTTGTCTTGTTAACTCTTACAGGTTTTCTTTTATGACTCTTCCAGCTGCCTGTTAAATGTAACATTCTCCAAAGTTCTATCTTGGTCCTTTTTGTTTCCATTCATTCAGTTTCCTTGGTGATCTCACTCATTTCCATGGTTTCCATTACAGTCTATTCGTGGAGGCCTCCTGTGGGTGTCTCCAGTCTTAACAGAGCGTAGACCAGTGAATCCAGCCTCCCTGCAGATCTGCCTCTATAATGATAATCAGCAGTAATCATGACAATAACAGCTTCTTATTATAGAAGACTACCAGGTGGCTGAGGGCTTAACTGCTTTGTTCCGTTTATTTTCACAACTATGAAAAATTAATATTGTTATTTTCTACCACTACGAGTGGAAATCAGACTTGGATGTATACAGTGCCTTTTCTAAGATCATAGCAGAGTCTTATATTCCAAGTCAGATTTTTTAATCTTAACACTTAGATTAGCATGTCTAGGTGGATTCTGTATTGTCTTCTTCTACACACACCTTCTGTTGCCCTCTGCCGTACGTAAAAGGCCATTTCAGAGCTGGAACTCAGTGGGCCACCTCTTACCTAGCCTGAGGCAGGTCCCAGATTTATTCCCAAGTACTCAACATTCAAATTCTTCAGGCACAGAAACACTTGTTTACTTATTGTTGCTTGTTGGCAGGATCTCAGTCAGCCTACCTTGGCTTTAAACTGTGTGGCCCAGGGATGATGCCCTTGTACTCCTTGATCTTCCTGCTTCCACTCTCTCATGCTGGGATTTCAGGAGCAACATGAGCATGCAACCATCCCCAATTTCAAAATTACTGCGCGCGCACGCGCACACACACACACACACACAACGTATGTTGTTTTAAAAACAGAAGATGTTCCTTGTAAACTTAGCTTCTAATGTAGAGTCCGAAGCCTGCGTTCTTCTGTGCAGCAGCCCCGTGGAGCACACTAGCAGCCCTCACACCCCAGCTTGCACTGTCACGGCCATCCCCTAAGATTCTTTGTGGATCTTCACTAGTCCAGTTCTGAGCATTCCAGTGCCTGGGAAAGACCACTGCTCACAACTGAGCAGTAGTGGCACATGCCTTTAATCCCAGTACTCAGCAGGCAAAGGTGGGCGGATCTGTGAGTTCAAAGCCAGCCTAGTTTACAGAATAAGTTCCTGTGTTCCCAGCTCATTTCTTTATGGTCCTTGATTTTTTTCAAGTGAGATCTATTGCTTGCTCTTGGTGTTTTCATCTCTGTTTCCCCGTTGCTTCTTACTCCATCTTCAAACATGCTTAAGCATCTGTGCTCCTGTTGACAGGAAAGAAATGCAACTTTTGATCATCCAAAGTTAAAGATAAGTAGAGATTTGTTGTCTCAACATCACCGAAGTGTATACTCCAAAGAAACGAATGACAACAATCTAAGGCTTTCCAGAGGATTGTCTGAGACACAGCCTGAAGTAGGAGTAGTTCTGCTCCCAGGTCCCGTCTGCTCCTGTTCCTCTTACTTAAAGCTGCTGTCATCCTCTGTTCTGCTGACACCACTGCCTCTGCCTCCCATGGCCTGGTTCCTGCTGCTTTGTTCCCCTCCTTACCACTAAGTCTCAGAACTCTCTTAGTTCTGGCTAGCTTCGAAAAGGAAGAAGGGAAGGAAAGGATCCGGAGTTAGGAATGCCACAGAAGAAAGGAACAGTTTTTCTCATGACAGTGTTTGTTTTAGCAAAAGGGAAACAAAGCTCAATTTAGAAATCATTAAAGCCAACACTGAGTGTCCATGCCAGGCACTTATATACCACAGAGCAGCTACTGACTGCCTAACTTGCTGGCAAGAACCTTGTTTCATGCAAGGATCATATGCTAGCTAGCTCACAGGTGCTCAACCAGTGCCAGGGATGGATGGATTACAAAAACGCCAAATGGAGATGAGTAAAGGAAGTAATCTTTGCCAAGCCAGCCACAACTGTTTGTCAAGACTGTGTTTCTGAAAAGGGGGAAGATGGTCTGATGCAGGCATGTAACCTCTGCTACTTGGGAGGCTGAAGCAAGAAGATCCCAGGTTTAACGTCTGCCTGGGCCATTTAGTGAAGCCCTGCTTTATAATAAAAAGGATAAAGAAGGCTTAGAATGTACCTCAGCGGTGAACTAGTCTAGCATGTGTGAGCCCCGGGGTGGTTCATCTAGTACCCCAAATGAAAAAAGAAAGAGGAAGCATAAATATATAAATACCAATAAAATGAATATTATCAGTTCTGATAATTTTGCTTATCTCTGAAAGGGTAGAACACTTTATTCTACAAAATATTTGTTTGTTTTCATTCATTCATTCATTCATTTGTTGTTTTTTAATAAGTCTCCCTTTAGCCCAAGCTGGCCTTCAGCTTACTGAGAGTCCTAAAGCTGTCCTCAGACTTGTGGCTATCCTCTCGCCTTAGTCTTCCAAGTGCTGGGATGACACATGTGTGCCGTTCAGTTGAAGAAGCAGGAATGAGATTGTTTCTATGCAGGACTGTGAATTGGACCTTGTGCAGTCAGGCAAGTGCTCTACTGCATACGGCTCCAGCCCAAGCCTCAGGGTTTTAAAACAGTTCCCTTCTGTAAAGAAGTTATTTCTACCACCAACGATTCAGTTTTGTCTGATTTTTAACTAAAGTTCAACTTTAACCTCAGTATCATAGGAACTTGTAGATATGCCATGTTGGAGAATCCATTTGAGAGGCTGGAGACATGGCTGAGCAGGTAAGGGTGCTTGCTGCCCTCTCAGAGGACCTGAGTTCAGGTTCCAGCACCCACACCTGGCAGCTTAAAACCGCATGTAATTCCACCTCCAGAGGGGGATCTTGTGGCCTCTGCGAGTTTTGCACTCATATGTACAAACCTATACTCAAACACGTGTAATAACATTAAAAATAGGTAAATAAATGGATGAGTAAGATCTTTCATTATGAATCAAGAATTATAAACATGATGTTATTTCCACAAAAAATGAATAAAGAGATAACTTAGGCTCACTGTGGCCATTTAGTAGACCTTAGTCTAACATGACTAATAACAGGGCCACATCTGCTGGGAGGGTCATGTGTTTGTTGGTGTGGGAGAAGCCAGCGTTTACATCAGGAGACTGTGGAGTGGCATGGAAAGGATAACTTCCTACAGTGGGAGGAAGACATGGGTCATGAGAGAAGACTACTTCATATAATGGAAGGACCAAACGATAGCTCCAGAGAAGATGACCAAATACAGTGAGACGTCTACATCGTGGCATAGGAAAAAATGGACTACATGCCCAGTAACGAAACCAGCCCTTCTGTCTCTGTGATCTTGAATTTCTAGACTTCAGACTGTAAAAGTGAATTCCTATTGCTTAAACTACCTAGTAAACCTTGGTGCTTTCTAATAGCAGTTTTGTCAAATTGACAACTTATGTGGTGGGCCTACATGTTATATCTGGGCATGTTCTCATTGGTAAGTGACTGAAACTGATAACTTCTCCTCTCAGATTTCTTTTAAGTATTTTGAACTTTGCCCTAAAGAAAAGGGACCACCTTTATTTTCCATATACTAGAATAACATACATGATCAGATACATACACACATACACACACACACACACACACACACACACACACACACACACACGGAGGGGGTGGAGTTCTCCTTATTTTTCTTAAAAATTTGGACAGAACAAGAAACCATCAAAAACAGCTCCTGTAGTTGCATTAGGTGGCACACAGTGAGTTTTTTCTAGGCTGCCATTCACAGTGCTTGGTTACAGTAGATTCTCTTTGCACTGGAAATGTGTGCCAGGTGCAAAGTGGACTTTCACAGACAATATTTGATATGATGAAGTTTTATGATAGAGCTTTCCAACTTCGTGGAAGTTTTCACTAATAGAAAAACACATTTAAACACCAAATTTGGTTTATTGTGGTGTTTCTTGTCATGTTTCACATTGCAGTCTTGTTGACTTCAGATGATGATGCCTCTTCCATCGTTAGTCTCCACGCATGCATGTGCTCCCCTGTTCCTGGACACTTCTGTTGAGTGCTTCTGTAGCTATCGTTTGAATCATGGAGTCACAGGAGTTACATTTGCTGAGTGAGTTGAGGGCGAGGTTGAGAAAGAACATTTGGGCTGTACTCATCACCTGCTCTTTTGTTCGTCATCTCAGCTTGTGCCCTCATTTCAGATTGATCACATGCTTCAAGGCCTTTCTGCAGTGCCGTCATTAACATCCCAAGTAAACAGTGAATTTGGGCCCATTTCTTCTGTAAACCTAGAAAGCGCCTGTAATCCTTTTCTGAGAAGAGCAGTTAGCTCTCTGTTATTCTGAATTCTTGCTGCCATGGCCTGGAGCAAATGTCATCTTGTTTTGTCATGTACAGTAGAGGCTAGCTAGTCACTGTGTCTCACAGCTCTTATTCACACTCATATACATTAGTATCGTCTTTTCCCTTCTCTAATTGAGCTTTATTGATTCTTTAGCCTTGGGGGTCATTTAGAAATTTCGATTTAGTATATAACTTGTCCTGGAAGCCCATCTTTGCTTTCCTTGGTAGCAGTTGATGGTAAAGTGATATAGGCTTGGAGGAATGTAACCCTAGAAAAACAGCGAGTGGAGAAGGACCAATCTTCACGTTAGCTGGAAGTAATTTGAGGTTGTTTATGACTTCCCTCAGTCTCCACACTGTGCATTACTTCCAGGTTTCCTTCAGACCCCTTTCCTGTGACTGCACCCTGCTCACATTCCTGAAGAGGCAGTACATGTCTCCGCCTTGGCTCTCTTTCACTCTGTGTGATAAGCAAACCTCCATCTTCAGCTCTTGTCTGGTTACCAACCCAGAGTCACTTCTTGATGTCCAGATAGTCTCTTTCATGAGTTCCACAAATTCAGCTTACCTGAACCCAGGTTCCTGGGGCCAGGCTCACGGGCCATCAGACTCTCACTGCTATTTAACATGGCTTTTCTTTCTTTGCATTCCCTTGCATTCTGCCTTTTTTCACTGGTTATTTTCTAGATTGACCAGCAGTGGCCAAAGTGACATCAGTATTAGACACTTACTTCCTTCACTCTGTCACCGAAGCATGAACTAGGGGTGTTTTAGAGTCCTGCTTACATTCATTCTGCCCAGCTAGCCAATATCAGAGCAACTAAGCACAGAACATTTCTTTCCCCTGACAAAAGGTGATCATAGCACACATCCTTTTGCTTGGATGTGATTGGTAGGTTCTGAGATATTAGACATCTCCTTAATTTGAAATAAAATCAAGAAATTTCTCTGATTAAACCTTTTTATATTCTTAACTTTAAAAACTGATTTAAAAGTGCAAGTTTAGCTGCTCTCTATATAAGCTGTCTTCAGTGTAGAAGTTAATATATTCCACTAATATTAATTGATGATTAAGTGTTTGATCCTGTTAAGATTAATTTGAAATATTTAGAGTAATGGCTCCTATCTCTCTGTCAGGTACTGGTAATATAATGATAAGTCAGACATTGTTCAAAGAGTTTCTGTCTTATTTGGAGAACAAGACAATATTTCGAGCATGTTTAGTGACTGTCAGCACAATGGTGAGCAAAGCAGGAGAAGCAGATAAGGAAGGAGCTAGAACCTGAGAGTGAAGAATAGAAAGTAAGGCCTGGAGAGGTGGTTGTTCTTCCAGAGGACCCGAGTTTGATTCCCAGCAGCCATGCTAGGTGGCTCCCAGCTGCCTGTAGTTCCAGCAGTGGCTGCAGTTGGGGTTAGGGAGACTGTTCTCCAATATCCGTAGCCTCCATAGGCACCTATGCACATACCACACAGAGACACATAGACATGCACATAATTTAAAACAATAAAGATCCACGAAAGGAGATAGGAGTGTCCGAAACTTGGTATCAAGACCTTTCTCTCTTTTCTAAAATCAGAGTCTATGAATATCACTGATAGGCCAGTCTCACTGGTGTTTAAGATTATCCAGCAGAGGCTGGAATATAACTAGTGGTGGAGCATCTGTTTAGCATGAAGCAGGTCCAACCCCCACTCCTAAAATGAAATCACAGCCAATGGTGGGAGCTCCAGTGCTGTGGACAAGGCCTAGTAAGTCTGATTTTTCATGTCCACATCTGTGACATGGAAGGTTACATCATCTCTGGTGGGTTCTGAGAAGATGGACTGTTGGCTGTTCACACCAACTTCACTTTGTAAGCCCAGCCTCCGCAGCCCTCTAACCATCAGGCTCCACCCCTAGCCCATTCTGGTGACCAGGCCTGACCTGTGTGAGTGGCCAAGCTCTGCCTTAAGGAGCTCCACTGGATGACTCCTCCCAGACTTCCCAAATGGCTGAAACAGCTTCCCCTCCCCTGGGTAGGAGAATGGCCAGGCCCCATCCTATGGGAAAAACAAAAGAAAATTAAAAAAAAAAAAAAAAGCTACCAACTCCTGAGTTTGCCCCAGGATCAGATCACAAAATTCTTAATCCCGGGACACTTTGGACAACTTTGCCACTCCAGCCTCCCAGGGAAGCCTATGTAGACCTGTCCTCTGCTCTGCTCTCTGCTGCCGTCCTCCTCGGTCTCCTCCCAGTAACAGCTTGTTTATTTGTGAGGTTTGTTGCAGGCTGTAGACTTGTGGTATTCCTTGGCTCACAACTTCCAGAACACCTTTCCCACCCAAGCTCTCAAACTTGTGAAGAGCCAGCTTGTTCCGGCAGCAGCTCTATGGTTTGCCATCAGGGAGTTGCAGGTTTGCTCTCCATGAGCCATCCTCCCTGTATTTGTCCCACAGTTATTCCTAGAGGTCTGGGTAGTAAAGGCTAAATTGCTTATTGTTGTCTTCTCTCTAGAAGTCTTACTGTTTGGATGGCATTGCTTGGCTTTTAAAAGCTTTTGCAGTCGGAAATTGGTGAGGACTGAGTAGGAGTACAGGTAGTCAAAACATTTAAGACATCAAGCAAAATTTCTATTACTTTGTCCTCAGCTTTTCCTAGCCAAATCTTGGAAGAGTAGACCCAACTTCAGGGGTCTCCAACGGCCCTATTGATGTGGGACAATTGTTTAAACCAAGGAGCTGTCAGCCATTCCCTAAAAACATAGGAAACCACAAAGGTATGGGCTACACTCAAGAAGCAACTATGTGGAAAGAAGCTCCAGGCTTCTAATAGAGTGTGTTGTTAATGCTGCTGCTGTTGAACCTGTGTTCTAAAGGAGATGAAGATCTAAGAACATTATAAGACAGACTCAAGAACAGGATACATGGGAAGAGATGTGATGGCGCAAACACAGCCAAATGTAATTGCAGCGTGAGGACATACATAGTGTTCACAGTCCAGTACTTTTAATATTTCTGCATGGCCGAGCTTTATAACATTTAGGGGGAAGAACATACATTGAGTGTTTGGCTTTGAACAGAGCAAGCAGTACACTCAGTTCCTTATTAGACCAGGGACCTGTGGAAAATCAAAACCTTTGTTTCTCTTGTTAATGTAGGATCACTGTCACCAACTGGTCAAAGCTAGAAGAGGACAGAAAATGTTGCATGTAGAGATGGGCCAAGCAGACATAGGTAAAGGAAGAACGGTGATTCGCAGGGCTGGGCCAGTTGCCTCTTTTGCAGGGTTTAACAAGTTATGGACACAGTGACAGTCTGTGTGGGGAAGGCAGGGTGGGTGAGACCATCACTTTTTCTGAGTAGTCGCTTTGTCTCCTGGGAGGATCTATTTTCTCTCATACTGTCCTTTGAATTAAATGAGATTAAGACAGTTGTATATCCCTGTTGATACTCGTTATCACTAATGAACATGAATTTATTTTCTTTCTTAGGTAAAAGAAGAACGTCCAGAAAAAGTACCAGATTTAAAATTACTGGTGGAGAAGAAATTTTTGGCTTTACAGGATAAGAACTCTGACGCCGACTTTAAAGAGAATGAAAAGTTCGTGCAGTTTAAGCAGCAGCTGCGGGAGCTGAAGAAGCAATGTAAGTCAGCCGCTTTGCTTTGGCCTCTTGAGATGAGGGGCCTGGCTGTGAGCAGCCCAGGAACACGGTTCTGCAGTGTCCGCTTCTCTGCTTGCTCCATCGCTGCCTGAATGGCTTGTCTTGTTGCAGTGTCGTGTTTGTCTAATACTGGTTCCAGTTGCTTGTCCGTTCCTGAGAGCCAACGGTTTCCACAAAGTGTCTCACTGCTGGGGATGGGAACTGCGAAAACAAAATAAAACTAAAAACCATTTTATTAAGATAACAATGGTAATTCTTTCAAAATATAAACTGCTGTGCCAAGCTCTAAAGTACATTTATTCCCATTTGCTGCTGTAGGGCAGCATTGGTGAGGCTTCCGCAGGGATTCCTCCCGAATAGGATCAAAGTCCCTCTGATGCTGTACCCTGAGGTACTGTAGATTCCATATGATTTTTAAATTGGCTTAAATGACTATTATAGTTAGGGTTTTCACTTGAAAATGAGAGTGAGGAAAATAGCTCATCACACACACGCGCGCACACACACCCCTTACAGAGGTGGTTTTTGTTGTTGATTTTGGTTTTGTCTTGGCAGCTGTTTAGTTGTGTAGGATTTTTTGGTTTTTTGTTTGGTTTGTTTAGTATTGAGACTCATTTGTTCCTTAAAGAATTGTAGAGAAAAGTGACTAACATTTTTTCCCCTTTTAAACATTAGTCTTCTTTCACATTTACTTGTATTCTGACAGAGCAGGGATGTTATGTGAGACATAAATTCATTTTATGTCCTAAGTACTCAGTGTAGCAATTCGTGTTTTGAAGTTGACCTTCTTTTAAGTAAAGGATTTTCTTTAAATTGGTGCTGAGATCTCAAAAATGACTGAGGAAGCTGCTTCACTTTTGTCTATTTTACAAATAACTTGTTTCACAATTTAGAATGTTTTGCAATCATGATGAGACTATTGCTGTTCTGTAGATTTAAACAGTAAGCATTTTCCCTCTATTTGGTTCTTCATTGAATATTGTCACTATCAAAATCTTAAGTAAATTTGTATGTTCCCCTACATAGAGCCTAGTCCCCAGAAGAGGGATGATGGGTTTCAGTTTTTCTGTATGTCATAGCAGACTTGTTATTAACTTTAGTGTCCCTGGACCTAATGTCTTGTCTCTTACTTTAAAGGTATTTTATAATAAAACGGAGGAATAAATATATAAAAAGTATGTTTCTTCCTCCTTTGTTACTTATTCACAAGGTTATTATTCCATTAAAGAAATGATAATGAATTTTAGAATAATGTGGTCTTGGGAAAATTTCTAATTAGGAGCATATAATGCAACCAAACTAATGTTTGAATTGTGATTATTATTTTTCTAATATGGGGAGAAAGAAGGAGAGGGGAGAGAACAGATATGTGTTTCTCTGGGTCCAGCCATACACATCATTTGGATAGTTAAATCTAATGACAAAGTAAATTTATATTGAAAAGAACACTTCCTTATGTAAGAGTTCCCCATGCATTGCAACACTGGGATTAACAGAAGTTTCCCTTTAATTTCCCCTGAAATGTTATTTTAAAAGGTCCTGATCTTAAATAGCAGAGCAAACAAAATATCAATACTCTTTTAAAGTGCAATATAAGATACTTTTGTGGTGCTTGCGAAATGAAATTCTTTAGTGTTTTGAGCACATTACACTTGTAATGTCTCTGCTAGCCTTTGTTCTTTAGATTTCTCTCTGCTGTGATGGTCCTCATGGACCAGGCTTGCACTGTGATTGTGTATCCAGGTCCTGGGTACACTGTGACCTATTAAAGGGGCTAATGGATCTGCTATGAAATATGTTCTGGAGTTAAGGAGTTGTTGTAATTTGTAGTATATAATGTTTTGTTTTAAAACTTGAAAAAAAAAAGGAAGGGAGGGATGGAGGGAGGGAGGGAGAGAGAGAGAGAGAGAGAGAGAGAGAGAGAGAGAGAGAGAGAGAGAGAGAGAGAGAGACTAAGACCCTTACCTCTAGTTGCCTGTTTTGATGAAGCAAATGCTATGGTGAGAACCCTGCAGACATGATGACATGGACCTACAATCCCAGCACTCAGAAGGTAGAGGCAAGAGGAACACGTGGACTCCATAGTGAGTTCCAGGCATGCCAGGGCTATATGACAAGACTGTGTCTTAAAAGATAAAAATGAAGGGCCATCCTCCAGATGGAGCGATTGTTCCAGAGTCAGTACCATTAGCCACAATTCCCAAGCCTTCTTGCCCACCAATGCCGGGCTTCGTCTAAGCTATGAGATAATCAAAGAGGAGTATGGGGTGACTGAGCTGGGGGAAGCAACAACTCAGCTGTTGTGAGAACCACCATGATCATCATGCCCAGAGAGGTCTCTGTGCCTGACCATGTGCTCTGGTCAGAAGAGTTCAATGCACTCTTCTTCAACTCCTGCTGCTTATGCCTACTCTGTGAAGTTGGCCCAGGCCTATGCCCCCACTGCCAAGTGCCCGAGTATCAGCTCCCTGGTCTTCAGCATCCTCATGGTCATTATCTGCATCATTATTTTCTCTACCACCTCTTTCAATTGTTTTCACAAAGAAAGCCACATTCTGGATTCTAGCTGCCCTGTGTGTTCCACCGTCCACACCTGGCCCTCCCCCTAGACTGAGGCCTTGGCCCTTTATCCTATTTGTATACAAATATTACCTTCTCATATCTGTCCACAGTGGATTCTGTAAAGTGTACTTGGTGGCAAAAAAAGAAGATTAAAAAATAAAATTGTCTGAAGTATGTATGTAAAGGGTTGTTCTTTTATGTAAACAGTCATGATATTTTCTCCATATTTTTCACTTGAGGTATAATTGCAGAGGATTTAATTTATCAAATCTCAATACAATCAAAGAAAAGTCAGGTAGTTCTTGAATGGGGTTAGGTGAAGGTGGGGTGCAGGTGGTTGAGTCTGGTGGGCAGGACTAGCTGTTCTCTACTGCACTGGAGTCCATCCTGCTATAGCTAAGCAGCTGGTTCTCAAGCTTTGTGACCCCATGCCCTTTAACATACTGAAAATGCACTTCCTGGGTCACATGGCGTGTGTGCCTTGTAGTATTTGTTCTATTGGAAACTAGAATGGAGGATTAAAAATAATAATAATCTATTTTTAAAACTATGTGTTAAATATAGACATTTGACATGAAATGCAAGTGTTCCCAAACCTAAGGAAAATGTACTGTCGTCGTTTCTTGTCTTTGCAAACCTCAACTTCTGGCCCACAAAGCAGATGACCCCTCATCCTTGCTTTTGCATTGCTCTGTAGCTACACCTTGTTTTGGCTGAAGGAAAGTCTCATAGGCTGGTAACACCAGATCTGGGCTGTCTTACAAATTAGGAACAGCTTTTATAACATTGGGGGTAGGGGATTGCTCACTCCCTGGGGTCAGAATAGGGTAATAGTTAGTGCTGTAAGATAACCTCGTAACGAGGTTGGTTAGAGTGCAGACATGCTCACCAGTTTCTGTATGGTCTGTGGCAGCTCTCACACGTCACTGCAGAGCTCACAAACCACTGGCCCGCAGGACCTACCATATTTACTATCTGCTTCTCTACAGGAAAGTTACTGACTCCCTTTTCTTTTAATCATTTATTTTATTTGCATTGGTGGTTTGTCTTCATGTAGGTGTGCGTGAGGGTAATGCATGTCCTGGAACTGGAGTTATAGACACTTGTGAGCTGCCACGTAGGTGCTGGGAGTTGAACCTGGGTCCTCTGGATGAGCACTCAGCGCTCTTAACGACTGGGCCATCTATCTCTCCAGGTTACTGATTCCTGAACCGAACTACATCCAGAGTTTCTTGGTTTTCCGTTTGTATGTTTGGTTTTTGGTTTTTTGTTTTTGTTGTTGTTTTTAACTCTAGATTCCTCACACCCTTAAATACCTGTTCTATATTCATTTATATAGTTGACAGTCTTAAATGAATACAAATCAGAAACTTAGTACTTGGAAAAAACAATATTATACTGTTTATTATGTATTATGTAATGTGAGGACGTCAGAACATTTTATCTGGCTTGCTCATATGCCCTGTCGTCAATAGAGGCTCTGTGGACCAGAGTGTTTAGAACCTTTCTGAGGTTGCGTTTAGGCTCAGTAGGAAAGAAGATCCTGTGTGTTGAGTGGGGAAGAGGAGGCAGTGCAGGTGCTAGCATTTACCATCCCTAGAATAGAAACCTACTGGATACACTATGCTTGTTTAAGGGTAGCGTTTCTCAAATGATAACATGCTTTATTTGCATCTAATCTGTAGTGACAACATCAGATCCAGCTTCTTTGAAGACATTTTTATCCCCTGGACACCCACTCATCGTTGTCCTAAAAGCACCCGGCAGAAACAACCTCAGGGTGGAAAGATTTATTAGGTTCACAGTTTCATGGGTTGGAGTTCACACTCATGCATGTAGAAATCATGCCAGCATATGAAGAAGACTGTTCACTTACTGGCTGATAGGAACGTGCATGGCCGGAAAGGCCATAGACAAGATACACCTTAAGATCTGACCCTGCTGACCAACTTCTTTAAGCTAGGTCCCACATCCTAAGGATTCCAGAACCTCACAAAAAGATGAGGGCATTAGTGTTCAACACATGAGCCTTTGGGGGAAAATTCATACTTAACCCATGATGCTTGTATACTACGTCTATCCCAGTTTATTTCTTAGGATTGTCACCCAGATTATGTGAAGTGCTGGTTCCTTGCAAACTCTCAAACTTGCTTACATTTATTATTGGAAGAGCCCAGCATAGGGTACAGCAGAAAGAGTACAGTCTTAACAGCCAGAACTAAAGCTCTGTCCCAGCCCTGACAAATTAGCTTTCTGTAGCTCCTTTTTGATGGCCTGTGTGTTCTGCACTCATCTGAGGTTTGTTTGTCCTCTTCCTTTTACTATGACAAAAGTCATAGCCAGTCTCTATATTATACCCAGTGTATGAAGTTCTTAGCACTTGTGGATTACTAAATGCCATTATTTGAATGCCCATGTTGTATGCATGAGCACTATGTATACATTGTATTTATTTCTTACCTCTCTTCGAGAGGATTAGAGAGCGGCAATATAGGTTGCTTTTGACCTGTATTGGTGAAATTTATTTAGGTGCTGGATGACACCAAAGCCTGTGAGGGTATTTTGTCTTATGTTGGTTGTTTGTTGCTCTTGTTTATCTCCAATTATACTGACCCAAAAATATCTGGTGTTTTTCTCTTAAGTACTCATTCCTTGAGAGGTGGACTTGATGGACTGTCAAGTACTAATTCATGTGGGTCACCAGATTGTGGAACTGAACTGATGTTTTCTGCTGGCTCTGAGAGGAATTTGTCCAGTTGATAGGAAACCATTCCTAGCAGTGGCATTTAGAAAGCAGGGAGGCAGGATGCAGCAATCATTGTATATTACTCTTTTTTTCTCAAGCTCCTGATCTTGACAATACATTCAATACATAGTGCCTAGGACGGGCATTTCTTTTGTGAATAGTTGCTGGGTTTTGGCAGAGGATTGGGATATTCATTCCATCACAAGCTTACAGCAACTTCTGTGAAACTTCTTTCAAGCATAACAGACAGTAACCTGGCCCATGTCCCATATCTCAGTCTTGACAGTATCCACATGGGGACAGGAATGGAAAACTGCTGCAGGCTCTGTTTTTAGCAGACCTGACACCATGTAATGAGAACCGTGGAGGGGCACATTTCCCCAGTATCTCAGTCAGGAGGCCACCAAGCTGGCAGATACATTCACAAGGAAGAGAGGAGCTTTAGAATGAGCCATGGCTCTGATGAAAGTCAGTAGAGGAAGGCTCCCTGGCCAAGGTACAAATGTGTCAGCCGCAGGTTTGAACAACTGAACTGTGGGTGTTTCTCTCGGTGTAACTTTGACAAGGGTTCTGTTATTTATGCTAGGAGGCAGCTGGATATAGGAAGACCAAAGCCTCAGTGCTCCAGAGCTGACATGTTATATGTAAGAAAATAATTATATTGTCAAAATGTAATTCCAGAAATTAGAAAGATTTAAGTTTTATAATCTATATGTAATTAAAATGTCAAGCAAATTAGTAAGCATATCTAGTATGTCATGAGTTTTTTTTTTAAATTTAGAGAATACTTTATTAGTTTTTGTAATCAAACCCACGTAGATAAGACCTTACATATTTAATACAATGTGTTACCCCTGTACAAATGGAAAAAACTTAAGTTCAACATTTCTAGACCAATATGGCTGTTAATTTCTGTACAGTGCCAACTCAACACAGTAAACGGGGATACTTTTTTCCAAAGTTGACAGCACAGCTAAAGTTTCAAAAAATTCAAATTATATATCTGTGTATATATATATATATATATACATATATATATTTATTTATATTTATGTAAAAAGACCAATAATAGCAGTGTGTTATGCATCAACAGCAGCAACAGCTTTTCCAGGTTCTGCAGTCATCTGAACAAAACTGTAGAGACATCCAGCACACTCCATTAAAAAAAAAAAAAAAAAGTAAAAAAACAAAACCCGAGAAAACAGCACAGTTCTGTTACTCTTGTGGTACCTGGCACCATTTTTTTTTTTTTTAAATTAGCTTCTCAATCATCATCTGGAAAGAAAACATTCTGAGCAACATCATTAAAAACAACTCTGATAAAGCACGGTCACTACTACGTACCATAAAGCAGGTACAAGCTATTTTACATCCACAGAGGTATGATACAGTACTGTCCTACATCTATAATACTAGAGGATACAATTTAAAAGGCATTATTTGAGACTTGATTCTACTTTTCCAGCAGAGGGCCCAAAGGATGGTGTGACACAGCTTTGTAAAGAAACATACTCTAGACAGGATTTCCTTTCACAAGTGGCACAGTTCTAAGGATTCATTCTCTCCATGAATGTCAGCCATAACCGTTATTAAAAAAATGAAATATCCCTAGAACAAAACCGTATAACCACCGGATTCACATGAAGATGACCTAGTGGAGACAAGCTGGACCTCACCTTACCAACAAGCTATCAAATCTGTTATGTTTAAACAGTGAGACCTCCAAGGAAGGAGATGCCAAGTAGTGCTTCAAAGCTTCGGACCACAATCAAACACAGCATCCTTTTCAACAGAAGCAGAAGCTCATCTGAATATGCTCAAGGATGCTGACATCAACATTTAATCATCTCCTCACTCATCCAGGAAGAAGGGGAGATCAGTTACTACTGTACTTTATTGTGTTCAACCAAATCACCATGTTACAAGAATAGCAAGCTGCCATAATAAAAAATAAGGCTCCTCTATCCAGCACCAGATAGCATAATTTTACTTTCAAGCCTAGAAATTGCACACTTGTATATAAACCAACCGAAGATGAGGATTGAGAGTTCATCTTGGTGGATTTTTCCTTTGATGAATATGAAGTGTCCTTCCTTATCTTTTTTGATGACTTTTAACTGAAAATTGATTTTATTTGATATTAGAATGGCTACTCCAGCTTGCTTCTTCTGACCATTTGCTTGGAAAGTTGTTTTCCAGCCTTTCACTCTGAGGTAGTGTCTGTCTTTGTCTCTGAGGTGTGTTTCCTGTAGGCAGCAGAATGCAGGGTCCTCATTGCGTATCCAGTTTGTTAATCTATGTCTTTTTATTGGGGAGTTGAGGTCATTGATGTTGAGAGATATTAAGGAATAGTGATTATTGCTTCCTGTTATATTCATATTTGGATGTGAGGTTATGTTTGTGTGCTTTTCTTCTCTTTGTTTTGTTGCCAAAATGATTAGTTTCTTGCTTCTTCTAGGGTATAGCTTGCCTCCTTATGTTGGGCTTTACCCTTTATTATCCTTTGTAGTGCTGGATTTGTAGAAAGATATTGTGTAAATTTGGTTTTGTCATGGAATATCTTGATTTCTCCATCTATGTTAATTGAGAGTTTTGCAGGATACAGTAACCTGGGCTGGCATTTGTGTTCTCTTAGGGTCTGTATGACATCAGTCCAGGATCTTCTGGCCTTCATAGTTTCTGGCGAAAAGTCTGGTGTGATTCTGATAGGTCTGCCTTTATATGTTACTTGACCTTTTTCCCTTACTGCTTTTAATATTCTTTCTTTATTTTGTGCGTTTGGTGTTTTGACAATTATGTGACGGGAGGTGTTTTTTTTCTGGTCCAATCTATTTGGAGTTCTGTAGGCTTCTTGTATGCCTATGGGTATCTCTTTTTTTAGGTTAGGGAAGTTTTCTTCTATGATTTTGTTGAAGATATTTACTGGTCCTTTGAGCTGGGAGTCTTCACTCTCTTCTATACCTATTATCCTTAGGTTTGATCTTCTCATTGAGTCCTGGATTTCCTGTGTGTTTTGGACCAGTAGCTTTTTCTGCTTTACATTATCTTTGACAGTTGAGTCAATGATTTCTATGGAATCTTCTGCTCCCGAGATTCTCTCTTCCATCTCTTGTATTCTGTTGGTGAAGCTTGTATCTACAGCTCCTTGTCTTTTCTTTTGATTTTCTATGTCCAGGGTTGTTTCCATGTGTTCTTTGTTGATTGCTTCTATTTCCATTTTTAATTCCTTCAACTGTTTGATTGTGTTTTCCTGGAATTCTTTCAGGGATTTTTGCAATTCCTCTCTGTAGGCTTCTACTTGTTCTCTAAGGGAGTTCTTTATGTCTTTCTTGAAGTCCTCCAGCATCATGATCAAATATGATTTTGAAACTAGATCTTGCTTTTCTGGTGTGTTTGGATATTCCGTGTTTGCTTTGGTGGGAGAATTGGGCTCCGATGATGCCATGTAGTCTTGGTTTCTGTTGCTTGGGTTCCTGCGCTTGCCTCTCGCCATCAGATTATCTCTAGTGTTACTTTGTTCTGCTATTTCTGATCGTGGCTAGACTGTCCTATAAGCCTGTGTGTCAGGAGTGCTGTAGACCTGTTTTCCTGTTTTCTTTCAGCCAGTTATGGGGACAGAGTGTTCTGCTTTCAGGCGTGTAGTTTTTCCTCTCTACAGGTCTTCAGCTGTTCCTGTGGGCCTGTGTCTTGAGTTCACCAGGCAGGTTTCTTGCAGGGGAAAAGTTGGTCCTACCTGTGGTTCCAAGGCTCAAGTTTGCTCGTGGGGTACTGCCTAAGTCCTCTCTGCGGCGGCAGCAACTGGGAAGATCTGCGCCGCTCTTTCCGGGAGCCTCCGTGCACCAGGGTTCCAGATGGCATTTGGTGTTTTCCTCTGGCGTCTGGATGTGCACAGAGTGCAGTCTCTTCTGGTTTCCCAGGCGTGTCTGCCTCTCTGAAGGTTCAGCTCTCCCTCCCACGGGATTTGGGTGCAGAGAACTGTTTATCCGGTCTGTTTCCTTCAGGTTCCGGCGGTGTCTCAGGCGCAGGGGTCCTGCCGCTCCCCGGCCCTCCCCTACGGGAACCCAGAGGCCTTATACAGTTGCCTCTTGGGCCAGGGATGTGGGCAGGGGTGGGCAGTGTTGGTGGTCTCCTCCGCTCTGCAGCCTCAGGAGTGCCCACCTGATCAGGCGGTGAGGTCTCTCTCCCACGGGGTTTGGGAGCAGAGA